>NC_073224.2:106202500-106827500 GCF_029281585.2 Gorilla gorilla gorilla
TAGTAGAGACAGGGTTACACCATGTTGTCCAGGCTGGTCTCGAACTCCTGGCCTCAAGTGATCCACCTGCCTCAGCCTTCCAAAGCGCTGGGATTACAGGAGTGAGCCACCGCGCCCAGCCATTATTGCCTCTGTAAAGTAAATAATTATATTTTTAAGTTTTTCTCTTTCAATTAGCTCATTCCCCTTTTCTTTTCCTTCTTTCTTTTTATTTTCTTTTTATTTATTTATTTATTTTTGAGACGGAGTCTCACTCTGTCGCCCAGGCTAGAGTGCAGTGGCACAATCTCAGCTCACTGCAACCTCTGCTTCCTGGGTTCAAGTGATTCTCCTGCCTCAGCCTCCTGAATAGCTGGGATTACAGGTGCATGCCACCACCCCGGCTAATTTTTTTATTTTTAGTAGAGACGGGGGTTTCACCATGTTGGTCAGGCTGGTCTCGAACTCCTGACCTCGTGATCTGCCCACCTCAGCCTCCCAAAGTGCTGGGGTTACAGGCGTGAGCCACCACATCCAGCCTCATTCGCCTTTTCTAAAAACATGCTTGAGTCTTGCCTATTCCCCCAAAGAAAATCTGCTGCTACAGCTCCGCCCTTTCCTTGCTTTACTGTTAAATATTGCTACCACTGTTCAATATTGGTACCACCTCCTCGCTCCTTAACGTCTTGCGATTGACCTTTATCACCTCCATCTTTAATTTCTGTATCACATTTAACATTGACAACCTGCCCTCCCTTTCTTCATTTGCTTTCCATGGCTCTTCTCTCTTCTAATTCTCTCCCTACCACTGTGATCATTTGTCTCTATGTCTTTTGCCAACTTTTCCCCACGTTTCTGTCTTGGGAGTTTTTTTTTTTTTTTTTTTTTTTAAGAGATGGGTTCACTCTGTTGCCTAGGCTGGAGTGCAATGGCATGATCATAGCTCACTGTAACCTCAAACTCCTGGCTTCAGGCGATCCTCTCACCTTGACCATTCAAAATGTTGGGATTACAGGTGTAAGCCACCGCACCTGACTGGAACCTCTTTTTTTCCTACATTCTCCTTTGTGATCCCATCAACTTCCACAACTTTACTTACATTTATGTGAAAAAGTCCAAAATTTGTACATCTTTAGCGTCTACTTTTCTCCCAAACTCCCACACTTACATTTCCTAGAACCCTTAAATTTCAGATATGGAGATCTTAGAGGTCATTTATCCTAAGTCTTCATTGCCTGGATGTCTCCGCCAAATGGTTCATTCGCTTTTAATAAAGTCCATGTTTTCAGGCCGGGCACGGTGGTTCACGTCTGTAATCCCAGCATTTGGGCGGCCGAGGCAGGCAGGTCACCTGAGTTCAGGAGTTTGAGACCAGCCTGGCCAACATGGCGAAACTCTGTCTCTACTAAAAATACAAAAATTAGCCGGGCATGGTGGCGCGCACCTGTAGTCGGGAGGCTGAGGCAGGAGAATCACTTTAACCCGGGAGGCAGAGGTTGTAGGGAACCGAGATTGTGCTACTGCACTACAGCCTGGGTGACAGAGCGAGACTCCGTCTCAAAAAAAAAAAAAAAAAGTCCATGTTTTCAAAACTGAATGCCTCATTTTCTCTCTGCTTTTCAGCTCCATTCCCAAATTGACTCCTCTTCTTGAATTTATTGTTTCTATAAATAATCACCTTGAGGCACACAGTCTTCTCATTCTCTATTCAATCAGCTGCTAGTCTAGTGGATTCCATTGTCACAGACTCTCTTGGTTAGGTTCACTATTTTCTATTCTTAACTACTACGTTTCTAGGTTAAATCCTAATTATCTCCCACCTAACGTTTGCAGAGGACTCGGCTAGACTGTTCATCTCTGGTAGTTTTCTGCTTGGAATTCTGAGTCTTTTTATTCATTACCACCAAATTATCTCCATAAAGAGCAATTCTTATCTGCCACTCTTTTTTTTTTTTTTTTTTTTGAGACGGACTCTCACTGTCACCCAGGCTGGAGTTCAGTGGCGAGATGCGATCTCGGTTCACTGCAACCTCCGCCTCCCAGGTAAAAGCGATTCTCCTGCCTCAGGCTCCTGAGTAGCTGGGACTACAGGTGCACGCCACCACCTCTGGGTAATTTTTGTGTTTTTAGTAGAGATGGGGTTTCTCCATGTTGACCAGGATGGTTTCTATCGTCTGACATCATGATCCACCCTCATCGGCCTCCCAAGGTGCTGGGATTACATGAGTGGGCCACCGTGCCCAGCCTTGTTTTGTATTTCTAGTAGAGACAGGGTTTCACCATGTTGGCCAGGCTGGTTTCGAACTCCTGACCTCAAGTGATTCGCCCGCCTACGCCTCCCAAAGTGCTGGGATTACAGGTGTGAGTCACCGCGCCCAGCCAGGCCTGTAAGCTTTCTAAGGGCAGAGACTGCCTTACTATACACGTACCCCCCCCAACTAACACAGTACCATCCACATACAGACAGACGCCCAGGAAATGTTAAACTGTAATTCTGGATAGGTTAACTAGTATTAACCGTATTTACTAAATGTTTACCACATACTTACACTGTCCTCCTTGTTTCAAGGAGCGTAGTCCCCAAGGGATCACCCTGATGGAATATAAAAACTACACATAAGAGTGAAACTACGGAACGTAAGCCATTAGTGTTTTGCAAGACAGCTCGGGTTGAGACTCAGTCTCTCTCTTCCACAGGCCAAGTGACACATCGTAATACCATTGGTACCGTTTTATTTTATTTTTCGCGACAAAGTCTCGTCCTGTCACCCAGGCTGGAGTGCAGTGGCGCGATTTCGGCTCACTGCAACCTCCGCCTGCAGGGTTCAAGCGATTCTCCTGCCTCAGCCTCCCAAGTAATTGGGATTACAAACGCCCGCCACCATGCCCGGCTAATATTTGTATTTTTAGTAGAGACGGGGTTTCACCATGTTGGTCAGGCTGGTCTCGAACTCCTAACCTCAGGTGATCCGCCCACCTCGGCCTCCCAAAGTGCTAGGATTACAGGCGTGAGGCACCGCGCCCGGCCTGTTAGTACTATTTTAAAATCGAATCTGACCTCCAAATCATTTTCTGGAGCTCGATCATTTTCTGCTAACACCGCAAAGCTTAATCCTCTCCACCTGAGAATAAAAGGTTCCATCCTTCCGCTCTCCAGTTAGACGCCCTGCTAAGTCTCTCAGACGCGGGGGGCTGGAGTGAAGGAAGCCGGAGCCCACCAAAGCTGCAAAAGTACCACAGCCAGCAGCCCCGCCCCCGATATCCCCCACAGGCTTCCAATTGGTCCTTGTGGCTCACTCTCTTTCCAGGTTGGTGTTCCAGCTTGCCGGTCGCCTCTATAGAGCCCACCTTTAGAAGGCGACTATTGGTAGATCGTTACGTCATTGCCCTATCTACCTCACTCCCACTGGCTCTCATAGGAAGGGGCGGTCGCAACGTCACGGGCAAGGGCCGCCATTTTGACTGAGCAACCCTAGTGACAGGAGCCGAAGCAGCAGCGCAGGTTGTCCCCGTTTCCCCTCCCCCTTCCCTTCTCCGGTTGCCTACCCGGGCCCCTTACACTCCACAGTCCCGGTCCCGCCATGTCCCAGAAACAAGAAGAAGAGAACCCTGCGGAGGAGACCGGCGAGGAGAAGCAGGTGAAGTGGAAGGGGTGCGGGCGGGCGAGCTGGGGAGACCGTGATGGGGCGGGAGACGGTCTCCCACCAGTGCGGATTGGTCCCCATGGTCTCAGGCTCCGCAGGGGTTGGCCACTTTTTGCGTCACGCTGGGTGAGCTGCAACACGACATGCTGCTTTGGCGCTGGTTAGTTGGGTTGTTTGTCACTCAGTACTGTACTCTTCCTGATTGGCCAATAGGCCTACCGCTCAAACCTTGGACGCTGTGCTATAATTGGCCGAGCATGGACGTGGGACGGGTGGTTGGAAAGACGGTGAATGGAAAGGGGATGGCTGGTGGTCTTGGGTGTGATGTGTGTTATTGGTTTGTAGAGGTAAGTGACCCAGCAACCGGGCTGGGGCCCGCAGCCTTAATCCGCAAAGATAGGGGTCGAGGTAAAGACGTTTAAAAAAAAACCAGTATTGGGGGAGGGGAGAAGTGTAATTATTATAATGGCTAGTTTAAGGCGGCAACTTTCTCAAGAGACCTATTTTGGTAGCTAAGGATGGTCTATTGCTCACCTTCAATGAGGACCCAGCAAGATTGAAGAGGGCTAGAGTTCCAAACAGAATCATGGTAATTAAACTTGGAAAAGACGCCGACAGGGTCGGGAGAAACACTTCTCTCTTCCCCAAGACTTCCAAGGCAGGGATTTAGTGCACCTGCGATTCCGTGATGGAAACACTAACGCCAAATAAACCCCTTATTGGGGTTTGTATTTGACTTTTAAAATTTAGTACTGGGTTCAGGTACTCATTAAATACACTTGGTGTTATATCTATGCGTAATTTTCAAGAGAAAGGAATATAATTCCACTAAAAAGAGTCATACGTTGATTTCATATCTTTTCAAAAAGTCACTAAAGGGCAGCAGGGACCACAAAAAAAAAAAAAAGAGATTGACTACAGTAGTGAGAGTCCCTGCACCACCAGGGTAGGTATTGATTTTTTTGATGAAAGCTGGTGGGTAAATACTAGTGGGCCTACTGTATCTTTGTTTTCCTGAGGTTAAAAACAGTATCATTTTCCTCTCTGTTTATCAGCTTGCTACCATAATATTTGTGGAAATGTTGAAGCAAGGCTGTGCCATTACTCAGGTGGAGATCTTTGGAGAAGGCCACATAGCTAGCCGCCTCCACAGGGAGACCTAACAGGTGGCTTAGACCTTGAATAAGGAAGGAACTGCTTTGTCGTGTAGCAATTTTAAAAAAGAAAGAAAAAAATAAGGAGGAAACATTTAGCAAACTATTTTTTGTTGTTGTAGAGACGGGGTTTCAACATATTGCCCGGGCGGGTAGTGAATTCATGAGCTCAAGTGATGCACCCGCCTCAGCCTCCCAAAGTGCTGGGATTACAGGCATGAGTCACTTGCTCCCAGCCCCAAACTATTTTTTTTTTTTAATTTCTCATGTGACATGTAGGATAGCTTAGGGAACCCTGCTACTCATACTCTATCACCAGAAGCCCTGCTTTTTTCTCTTTGTCTTTCTTAGCATTTGTGCTGAGTGATATGGCCCACTCTGTGATTAAAGTATTGTGTTTAGTATTACCTTTAGCCCAATACGCACAGGTCCCTGGCTGGTTCCTTGGGTGAAGTGTGAGAAGCAGCTTGTCTTTTTCTCTCACAGTAGTCATCTTGAGCTTTAGGGATTTTAACAAAGGTCTAGCTTTAACAGCAGAGTAGAGATAGCATATTTACAAGTGGGTGGATTTCCAGGAGAAGTTGATAGTATAGTTGTTATCAGATGTGAGAAGCTGTTGTTTCTCAGTCTTTAATTTTATTTGGCTCATTTGTTTTCTCCAGGACACGCAGGAGAAAGAAGGTATTCTCCCTGAGAGAGCTGAAGAGGCAAAGCTAAAGGCCAAATACCCAAGCCTAGGACAAAAGCCTGGAGGCTCCGACTTCCTCATGAAGAGACTCCAGAAAGGGGTATGGGGCATAGTCTCTTACCCTCTTTCTTTGGAGCCAAAGGAGGTTCTTCGAATGAAGTCTGTAGAGGTTCTACTGGATCCTTTTCTGGAGGTTTTGTTGTTGAACAGAAGTAGAGGCTAATTTGAAATTTGAAAAGAGCAAGTCAAATTAATGTAAATCCCTGATGTGGTATCAATTCCCTCCTGATTTCCCATGTAGGAAATTAAGGCCTAAATTGGAGCATTTGGGTGTGTGGGGAAATGAGGGAAAGATGTTAGAAACTGAAATGCAGATTGCCCCCAGGCATTTGCCTGTTTGAATGTTGGAGGTTTTAGGATTGTGCACTTTTTAAGCATTAGAGATAAATTTTGGGATGCATCATTTCAGAAGAAGATCAAACCATCTCTCCTACAGAAGTAAATCCTCAACTTGAAATGAATCAGTTTCTTCATACCCTTGAAGTGAGCACCAGCCATTAATTATACTCCTGCAGCAAATGTATTTTTCTTGTTCAGAGTGGTCCTCCTTACCAAGAGAGAGTCTACCTTCATAGCCATGTAGCTCCTGATCAGATTTTTAGTTCCCAAAGGTACCTAAAGCTGACTGAGGGATTATATTATCGTTTTTTAAAAAAAAAATTTGGCCAGGCGCGGTGGCTCACACCTGTAATCCCAGCACTTTGGGAGGCCGAGGCGGGCGGAGCACAAGGTCAGGAGATCGAGACCATAGTGAAACCCCGTCTCTATTAATAATACAAAAACTTAGCCGGGTGTGGTGGCGGGCGCCTGTAGTCCCAGCTACTCGGGAGGCTGAAGCAGGAGAATGGCGTGAACCCAGGAGGCGGGGCTTGCAGTGAGCCGAGATCGTGCCACTGCACTCCAGCCTGGGCAACATACCGAGGCTCCATCTCAAAAAAAATTTTTTTTATTTTCCTTGCTCTCCTCTGCAATGACTGTAGAATTATAAATCATTACATTGGAGTGTGCTTCTCTGTGTGGATGAAATGGTGGGTGAAACATCCCTGTGGAGGATCCCAGTTATTGAGTCTTAGTCACAGATGATAATGTGATGCTGATTTGCATTTACCTTGCTGGAGGCAAGGCAGGCGTGGGCAGGCTGTCACAGTCATGGAACATGTGTGGGAGCTATGAGAGTCAGAAGGAAAATACATTATCCTCATGAACAGGCCCAGTTTCTATTCCTGGTCTGGGAGAATAATCATTTTGAGGTTGTTGGCTTGTGGTTGATCTCCTGGTGGCTAGGATAGCTCCATATTTATCGTTCTCTATATCTTATTCATTTCTGTTTCTCCAGTTCCAGGCTATTGCCCTGTACCCAGTAAGGTCCTCAGTTACCCTTTATGAATAAGTGATTTTGGTGGAACAATCCTCTACTGAGTGGAGTACAAAGGATGGCAGGGGCTGTCCCTTGACTCCAAAACTATATACTCTAGCTGGGAAATTGCTTATGTACCTGAAAAAGTCAGAACACACTGGGGAGAAGACATAAGTACATGTAATTAATGTTAAACTGTGTATGCATGAGGTTAATCAAGGAAGACTTCTTGAAAGATCCGAGTGTGCATGAGGGTTTATAATGGATGTGAGATGTGAGTCTCCTTGTTTTTGAGGAAGGCCAGAGTCCTCACTCACCTAAACCTCCCTCTTATCTCTTAGCAAAAGTACTTTGACTCAGGAGACTACAACATGGCCAAAGCCAAGATGAAGAATAAGCAGCTGCCAAGTGCAGGACCAGACAAGAACCTGGTGACTGGTGATCACATCCCCACCCCACAGGATCTGCCCCAGAGAAAGTCCTCGCTCGTCACCAGCAAGCTTGCGGGGTAACCTGAGCCCCCCTCTCCTCCCCTTCCTCAACCACTGGACGTTTATATATTATAGGCAGGGATGAAATGGGCACCTAGTCAGATCTTCTCAGCTTGCTAGCCAGAAATGACTGTGATTCTGCTGGGGGCTGCTGAGAAGGTAATGTAGGTTGAAAAGGGGCTCTAAGTTTATTTATTTCGTTAGATTGACACTTCCACACTCCCTGTAGTCCAGGTAGGGCCCAGAAATAGGAAAGGCTAGGATTGGATAATGCTGCAAATGCTTTTTTTGTGTGAGAAACTGGAGAGGTGTGATTTCTCCTTTTGGGAGAGAATGTCCCAAAATAGATTAGGCTGAGCCTTGGGAATAGTTTGGCAGGTTTAACATCCCAAGGCTAACCTAACATAGTTGGGAAAGGTAGATTGAATGAGACATGTTTTCTGTGCTTCTAAGTGTTCTATCCCTTAGGCTGCTATTGCTTCATGTTTCCATTATGGCAGGTTTAGAGAATCCTTAAAAAGAAAAATTGACTTGCTTGCCTAAAACTACAGTGCCCCCTTAGCCTCCATTACTTAGTATCTCTTACAGTTTGCTCTGGCTCTCAAATAATATAAAGATTGATGAACATTATTCACAGAAAATGGGCACCTTCTCTCTCTCTTCCAGCATGTTGCTTTTGAAAGTATCATGGGATAGTGGGACGAGCACTGGTTTAGGAGTCAAGATATCTGGGTTTTCACTCTACTCAGTCCCAGCAGAGCTGTTGTATAACCTTGGTTAAGTCATTTAGCCTCTCTGGATTTCTATTTCCTCATCTGTAAAATAGAGTTAAATGTATGTAAGATTGATTCTGATTCTGAAGTTTTAACTGCCAGCAGAAAAACTCCATACTGTTCATTGTAAAACTAAAAGTGAGGAAGGCTCGTGGGTGGTGAACCTCTGCTCTGTAATACTGGGAAAGTACTACAGAGGGGAACCATTTGAGGGATACATGAGGAGAGAGTAAATTGAGGTTTGGGGATTATAAATTCAGGCAAGAGAACCTTATAGATATCACAGTCTTGAGGGTCAAAAAAAAAATACTTAGGAAGCTAGCCATGGAAGCTTCTTGCCTCTGACCCAGCTCACTTTCCCAGCCTACCTCTGGGCCTTAGCTGCTAAAAAGCTTCTCTGGCAGCGGAGCTGCAGGCCTGAGGAAACATGCTCAGTCATGCACATATGTTGACCCATGTTTCAGATGCAGTCTGATGCCAGGTATATTGTTAGGGAAAGAGGAAGAAGGGTAAACTGAGCTAGCCCCTGGAGCTGAGTACTCCCGCAGGGCTGGAGGAACAGGTTCTTAGAAGATGATTCACCTTGGAGGAAGCTGGGGAAAGTGGTTAGGGAGGGAGAGGAGGAAGACTGAGAAATCTCTGCATTCCCAGAACTCAGCAACCCAGCTCTTTTATCATGAGGAGAGGTGGCCATGCTGACTCATGAACAGGTGGAGGAAAGGGGTTGCAGGTGACCAGCATCTTCAATCTAGTTATCACCAGCTTGGCTAGAATTTTATTGAACGCAACTTGCTAGTTATGACAGAGAGGGCCAGGGTGAGAACTAATGTTCAAGAGAGCAAGATTCTGTAATCCTCTTGCCCTCTCACATCACAAATTCTGATATGCCAAACATTTGGCCCAATGAGAATGACTGATAGACTTGCTGATGTGCATGTGGGGGGATGAGGTGTGTATATACTTTTCTCCTGACTGGCCATTCAGTGTTCAGGCTGTCATTCAAATTGGATAGGAGAAAGTTGGTGAGGAAGGAATGGAGAGAGCAGGATCCCTGGACTCCCTGGTCCCCAAACTCCTTGACTGTCACTTGTAATTGTATATAATTTTTGTGTTTCTTGCTCCATTTCCTCATGCTGTCATCCTTAAAGTCCATGTGGGAAGGGGAAAATGCTGAACACCATTGTATAGTTTCTTCAACTGTCCCAGCCATGTTGTACATAGATATGTCATGTTATTATATATATAAATATATATATAATTTTGTACGTTTTCTTCATCTCCGATCTTCTCAAATTCTGTACTTTTTTTCTTTTCTGTCTGAGCTGCCTTCTCTGTCATTCAGCTTGAGTCCTCAAGACTACTGGTCACAATGAGTCTGATTTTTAGGAAGGAATAGGAGGAGCAGGGAAATCAGAAAAACTGTTGGTCTCACTCTGTCTCTCTACCTGGTCATCTTCAAGGCTAAGAAAACAAACAAGCTACATTCTGTATTTGCCAGTTTCCACAGCATGAAGTACATAGCTTCCTTAGCAAGGAGTGGTCATTCCAAAATCCAAATGCAAATTGCTTTGATTAAACCTAGATTATCAAATCCATTCAGAACAGCATGTGTGTGGTCTGGTTCTGGCCTCCACACAGTCACCACCTCATCACTGTGCTACCTCAGTCTTTGCAAGTAGCTGTGGCCATGCCTCTGAAACAGCCTGCTCTGAGCCAGGCAGCTTACCCACCTGGAAACCTCCAGTTATTTTGATCTTATCTAAAGAATTATTTTTCTATGTTTGTTATCCATGGATATCCCAGAAAGGCAGATAACGTTGTTTCGTGGATAGGAAAAGACTGAAATTCTATTTTTTGATTTTTTTTGCAACTCCCTTATGGATAGGGTTGAGACATGCCAGGTAGCCTAATGGTTGTTAAATGTGGAGGTATCATGGGGTAGAGACTGGGTTGGAGTTCAGGGTTTTTTTCCCCTATTACTTGACAGTGTTTTTTTTTTTTTTTTCTTCTGTGTTCGTCCGCAGTGGCCAAGTTGAATGATGCTGCCCGGGGCTCTGCCAGATCCTGAGACGCTTCCCCTCCCCGCCCCACCCGGGTCCTGTGCTGGCTCCTGCCCCTTCCTGCTTTTGCAGCCAGGGGTCAGGAGGTGGCTCGGGTGTGGGTTGGAGAGGCAGAAGCCCTTGCCTGTTGGTGTCCCAGCACATGGAGCCCCTTGGGCTGAGCACCAAGACCTTGAACCTTTTTTGTTTTACCTTTTTTCCAAATAACAGTTGGGAGAAATATCAATGAAATTCTGGGGGTGGGGGTGGGGTTGAAAGGGTTGGGTGGGAGATATGGAGGGGTATGAATTAGGGCTTCGAGTTGGTAAAAACATTCCTGACTATCCTTCTTCTTAACCACGTGGCTGATGTGGGGTAGGTATGAGGGGAAGGAAGTGGAGTAGCCTAATGAAAAGGGGTTCTAGTTGAGCTCTGTAGATAAATGCCTTGTTTCAGTGTGGTTGGAGACCTGGTGTCAGATAAAAGAAACTCCATCCGCACAGACAGATGCAAACAGCTCCTCTAGTTCTGCAGAGCTAGTTGAGAACTCAACATTAATCATTTTAAAAAGTACTGTCCTTGAAATAGATTTGCTGTGGGAAGAAGGGCAGTGAGCGTGGGAGAAAGGAGCCGTGAGCGTGGGGAACCCCACAGAGCCCAAAGGACTTTTTCAGTATTTGAAATAAACAAAACAAAAACCCATGAAAAAACCCAACCCAGAAATACTCTGAAGCAGTTGGTGTGTTTTATTGGGGTTTGGGAGGGGGAAGAAAACAATACTGAAGACATTGTTAATGTGAGATGCGGCTGAGTTCCCCAATACCATCACTTAGGAAAGGGAGCAGGAATGTTGGCATAAACCTTGCCCATCCCTTTGTTTCTGTAACTAATGTAGAAGATGCATCAACCTCAGTTTGTGGCTCACAAAATGAGGCATTTAAGATATTTGATCTAAATGGTTTCTTGACACCTAAGCCTAGTCCAGGTTTAGCAGAAAAGGAGGCCCAGTCTCCTTTTTCCCTCTGTCTTCCATTCCTTTTCAAGTTCCCATGTTTGTGAGGGAGAAATGTGACAAACCAAAAGAAATATATTATTTCTTTGTAATAAGCCAAAAGAAACTCAAGTCTTTCTGCTGGTGGCCAGCAGGAGGCAGAGTGATTTCTTTCCTCATGATGTGCCAATCTGCATTGCTGGAAACCTGCTACTGAGAGAAGTTAAAAGCTGCCTGTGAATGTAACGTACAAAAGAAAGGTTACCAAAGGAGAAAAAAACTCCAGCGGGTATACGGTGGCTCACGCCTATAATCCCAGCACTTTGGGAGGCCAAGGTGGGTGGATCACTTGAGGTCAGGAGTTTGAGACCAGCCTAGCCAGCATGGTGAAACCCCGTCTCTACTAAAAATACAAAAATTAGCCGGGCGTGGCGGCACATACCTATAATCCCACTTACTTGGGAGGCTGAGGCAGGAGAATCGCTTGAACCCAGGAGGCAGAGTTTGCAGTGAGCCGAGATTGTGCCATTGCACTCCAGCCTGGGCAACAGAGCGAGACTCCATCTAAAAAAAATAAATGAATAAAATAAAACAAGTACAAATTTAAACTAGAGACACAAGTTAATGGTGTTTATTGTGGTGGGGTTAGTGAGTCATCCCATGATTTCCTCCTGAGTATGTTATCCCTGGTTTGTGTTTGCCAGCTGGGGAATGAGGTGAGGTCTGTGAGGCTGAATGTGGGATCATTCAATTTCTTTCTTTTTTTTTTTTTTTTTTTTTTTTTTAGAGGCAGGATCTTTTAGAGGCTCAGTCACCCAGAATGGAGTGCAGGGTGCAAACACTCACTGTAGCCTCAACCTCCTGGGCTCAAGTAATCTTCCCATCTCAGCCTCCCAAGTAGCTGGGACTACAAGCACACGCCACCACACCTGGCTAATTATTTTCTGTAGAGATGAGGATTCACCATGCTGTCCAGGTAAGTCTCAGAACACAGGCTTAAGCACTCTTCCCATCTCAGCCTCCCAAAGTGCTGGGATTACAGGCATAAGCCGCTGTGCCTGGCTGAGAATATGTTTTCATCCTTTCTTTTGTAGAGAGGATCTCGTTTTGTTGTGTAGGCTGCTCCTGAACTCCTGGCCTCAAGCAGTCTTTCCACCTCAGCCTCCCAAAGTGCAGGGATTACAGGTGTGAACCACTACACCCAGCAGTTAGTGCAATTTCATTTTAATACAAGTGAGGAAATTAAGGTATAGAGATAAGTTACTTGTAAAGTAGAAAAGCTAGTTAACTGAAGAGCTTGAGTTAGTTTCTTAGGCTTTTATATTATTTCTTCCCACTATTCCTGGCTTCCCTGGTCCTCAATTTTAATTTGTGGCCTTAAGAAGCCTGAGGTGCCAAAAATGTTTGGGGCTATCTGTATTTCATGTTACTCCTTAGCCTTTTTTTTTTTCCTTTTAGTTCTTCACCACTGCACACTTGGCAGGATGTATCCCATTTTAAAACTTGCCAATCCATCTCCTTCACTCCCATACTGTAGGGCTAGGCAAGCAAAGCAAACTGATTCTGCAATGCTTCTAATAGTTATTCCTGCTCATTATTTTAGCTAGATGTATTCTAAAGTCTTTATCCCAAAGAGTTGAATCAAAGGTTCTTCCACTCCTCCAACCTGATTGTGCTGACAAGCCACTAAGCTGAGCCATCTAATATACAGGGTGGCAGGGATGAAGTCACCATTACTGTCCAACAGCTTTTATTTTAAGCTGGTGTGGGCTGGGCATATCAAAGACAGGCAAAGAAAAATAACTTGGAGAGTTGCCATTGAGGATATATCCACAGTGCGCCAACAGCACCCACACAAGCAGCCCTCGTCTGTGTAATGCCCTCTACTGGGTCTTGAGGGAGATTAAAAAGAAAGATCTCTTCCACCCTGGGGAACCTGAGAGATGACAGCAGCACACAAATATAGGCAGATTTATAGTTCTAAGCAGAGTTCCAGTAGCTAAGCTAAGGGAAGGAGAATCAGGAGATAAGCTGTTAGCTGAATTTTATTAAAGACAGATGACTTCACTAGTAAAGATAAGGTGGGACCTCCCGTGGTTGGGCTGCAATATTTTAAGTCCCAGGTGACTGCTGAATACTCGCTTTGCAGTTGGAAAAATAAGCTGTTTTTGGCCAGATAAACAGTGTAAGAGGTCATTTCTGCTCTAGAGGACCATGTAACCTAATTGAGACACTTCTACATATAATGCAAGATAGCATGTGGTTAGTCAGGTAGTAGAATTCTGAGAAGAGAAAATCTGACTGGACTAATTAGGTAAACATAAGTGGTGGAAATGGACATTTAACTGGGCCTTGAAAGGTGGGTAGTATTTAAACAGTCCAGTTACTTAATAAGTGTCCACAATATGCCTGGCATTGTGCTAAAATACAAGGTAAATGGTATGTGGCTGCCTCTTTCAAGGAGATTACATTGTAGTGGTGACCTACACATGAAGAAATCATATTACAGTGTTAAACTTGCAGCAGTGGTGGTCTAGCTATACAGAGGAATAGGGACAAGTAATTAATTAATAATAGTTGCTTTTTTTTTTTTTTCTGAGACAGAGTCTCACTTCGTCACTGGAGTGTAGTGGTGTGATCTTGGCTCACTGGAACCTCCACCTCTGGGTTCACGTGATTCTGCCTCACCCTACGGAGTAGCTGGGATTACAGGCATGTGCCACCATGCCCCGCTAATTTTTGTATTTTTGGTAGAGATGGTGTATCACCATGTTGGCCAGGCCAGTCTTGAACTCCTCACCTCAAGTGATCCACCCACCTCAGCCTCCCAAAGTGCTGGGATTGCAGGCTTGAGCCACTGCTCCTCGCCTGTTGGTTTTTTTTTTCTTTTTGAGACAGAGTCTCACTCTTGTCGCCCAGGCTGGAGTGCAGTAGCGAGATCTTGACTCACTGCAACCTCTGCCTCCTGGGTTCAAGCTATTCTCCTGCCTCAGCCACCTGAGTAGCTGGGATTACAGGTGACTGCCACCACGCCTGGCTAATTTTTGTACTTTTAGTAGAGACGGGGTTTCGCCATGTTGCCCTGGCTGGTCTTGAACTCCTGACCTCAGGTGATCCACCTGCCTCAGCCTCCCAAAGTGCTAGGATTACAGATGTGAGCCACCACGCCTGGCCGTGGTTTTTTGTTTTTGTTTTTTGTTTTGTTTTGTTTTTGTTTTGAGGCAAGGTCTTGCTCTGTTGCCCAAGCTGGAGTGCAGTGGTGTGATCTCAGCTCACTGCAACCTCCACCTTTTGTGTTCAAGCGATTCTTGTGCCTCAGCCTACCAAGTAGCTGGGACTACAGCCATGCACCACCATGCCCGGCTAATTTTTGTATTTTTAGTAGAGACGGGGTTTTGCCATGTTGGCCAGGCTGGTCTTGAACTCCTGACCTCAAGTGATCCACCCGCCTCAACCTCCCAAAGTGCTGGGATTACAGGCATGAGCCACTGCACCTGGCCTTTTTTTTTTTTTTTTTTTTTTTTGATGCAGGGTCTCTGTCCCCCAGGCTGGAATGCTGGAATGCAGTGGTGTAATCATGGCTCACTACAGTCTCAACTTCCTGCGCTCAAGTGATCCTCCCACCTCAGCCTCTTGAGTAGCTGGGACTATAGGCTCAAGCCACTGTGCCCAGCTGATTTTTGTATTTTTTGTAGAGACAGGGTTTTGCTATGTTGCCCAGGCTGGTTTCGAACCCCTGAACTGAGTTCAAGTGATGTGCCCTTGTCGCCTCCCAAAGTGCTGAGATTACAGATGTGAGCCGCCATGGGGGCCTAGTATTTTGAGTACTTACTATGTGTCAAGCCCCATGCTAAGTGCTTATTTTACATCTCATTTAATCCTTAAAACAATTTTATGAAGTATATACTCTTAGCATGTCCATTCTACAGATGATAAAACTAAGACAAAATAACTTGCCCAAGCCGTAAGTCACACAGCTTCTGAGAGCAGTGACAGGATTTACTCTGCTGCCTGCAGAGGGATAGGGAAAAGAATGATCAGGAGAGGTTTCATGGAGAAAGTTCTGAAGGATGAGCAGGATTTCTCCAGAAAGGTAAGGTGAAGGGGCATTTTGGTGGAGGGACCAACAAGTAGAGAAGGATGAGAAGGATGGACTCTTTGGTATTTCTATAGTGGCAGTATCAAGTGAGTCCTGGAGAGTGTTTGGAGACCTGGCCAGGAAGGTAGACAGGAGTCATGTTACTACTAGAGGATACGATAGGCAGGCAGGCCTACGTTACAAACAAGGGATATAGTCAGATTTGTGTTTTAGATAGGTTGCTGCCAAATTGTGTGGAAAAGGGATTTAAAGGGGGATGGATTTAGTGATGGACTGGTTCTAGTATTAGGCTGTCTGGTGTTAAATCCTGATTTTGGCCTGGCATGGTGGCTCACACCTGTACTTTCAGCACTTTGGGAGGCCGAGGCAGGTGGATCCCCTGAGGTCAGAAGTTCGAGACCATGGCTGGGCGTGGTGGCTCACGCCTGTAATCCCAGCACGTTGGGAGGCCGAGGCGGGCGGATCACGAGGTCAGTGATCCGCCTGTCTCGACCTCCCAACGTGCTGGGATTACAAGCATGAGCCACCGCGCCTGGCCTTTTTTTTTTTTTTTTTTTTTTGATACAGGGTCTCTGTCCCCCAGGCTGGAATGCTGGAATGCAGTGGTGTAATCATGGCTCACTACAGTCTCAACTCCTCACTACGAGGTCAGGAGATTGAGACCGTCCTGGCTAACACGGTGAAACCCCGTCTCTACTAAAGATACAAAAAATTAGCCGGGCGTGGTTGCAGGCGCCTGTAGTCCCAGCTACTCGGGAGGCTGAGGCAGGAGAATGGCCTGAACCCAGGAGGCGAAGCTTGCGGTGAGCTGAGATCACGCCACTGCACTCCAGCCTGGGCAACAGAGTGCGACTCCGTCTCAAAAAAAAAAAAAAAAAAAAAGTTCGAGACCAGCCTGGCCAACATGGTGAAACCCCCGTCTCTACTAAAAATACAAAAATTAGCCAGGCCTGGTGGCGGGTGCCTGTAATCCCAGCTACTCCGCAGGCTAAGGCAGGAGAATCGCTTGAACCCAGGAGGCGGAGGTTTCAGTGAGCCGAGATCAAGCTACAGCACTTTAGCCTGGGCAATAAGAGTGAAACTCCATCTTGAAAAAATAAAATTTTAAAATCCTGATTTTTTTTTTTAATAACTCTGAACAAGTTTCTTTAACTCTCTGCCTCAATTTACTTACTTGCATAATAGTGAAGACATGGTACCTACCATGAGGGTGGTTGTGATGATTAAGCAAGATAAGGCTTGTAAAGTCCTTACTTCAGGGACTACAAAAGTGCGTTAAACATGGTTCCAGCCGGGCGTGATGGCTGGCGTCTGTAATCTCAGCACTTTGGGAGGCCAAGGCGGGCGGATGGCCTGATGTCAGGAGTTCGAGACCAGCCTGACCAATGTGATGAAACCCTGTCTGTACTAAAAATACAAAATTAGCCAGATGTGGTGGTGCATGCCTGTAATTCCAGCTACTTGGGAGGCTGAGGCACAAGAATTGCTTGAACCCGGGAGGCGGAGGTTGCAGTGAGCCGAGATTGCGTCACTGTACTCCAGCCTGGGCAACAAGAGCGAAACTCTGTCTCCAAAAAAAAAAATAAAACATGGTTCCTGCCCTCAAGGAGTTTACAGCCTATAGAGGGATATAATAAAAACAGACAGATAAGGAATTAGAAGGGATTGGTGCTAAGACAGGGACAAACACAAAATGCTCTAGAAGCACAGAATAGGGGAACCTACCCAATTTGAGGAGGTGGAGGAAGGACAGGAAAATCCTGTCACAGAAAATAGCTTCTAAGCTGAGATCTGATGAAGTAGAAGAATTTATTCAGGTAAAGGGGTTAGATCGGGAAAGGGGTCTTCTGGGTAGAAAGAACTATGTAAAGTGATTCAGAGTTATTACATTCTGCAAACTGGGAATAATTCACAGTAACTGTAGTAAGCATCCAAGGGGCAAGGCCAAGCTGGGTGTAGTGGCAGGTGCCTGTAATCCCAGTTACTCAAGAGGCTGAGACAGGAGAATTGCTTGAATCCGGGAGGCGGAGGTTGCAGTGGGCCGAGTTAGCACCATTGCACTCCAGCCTGGGCGACAGAGTGAGACTCCGTCTCAAAAAATAATAAATGAAGTAACAATGGTGAAGTTTGAAGTAACTCAGGTGAAGTAACACCTAAGTGGAAATTCCATACTCCACCCAGTAAACCATTATCATGGGCTAGCTGAATTGTAAGACACTTTATTATGTTGCTACAATATTTCAGGTGAGAGATGATTAGGAACCAAGGAAGGTAATGACAATGGGTATAAAGAAGAGTAGACAGGGCTGGGCACGGTGGCTCACGCCTGTAATCCCAGCACTTTGGGAGACCGAGGTGGGGGGGATCACCTGAGGTTGGGAATTCAAGACCAGCCTGGCCAACATGGTGAAACCCCATCTCTACCAAAAATAGTAAAAATTAGCCGGGCGTGGTGGCGGGTGCCTGTAATCCCAGCTACTCAGGAGGCTGAGACAGGAGAATCACTTAACCCAGGAGGTGGAGGTTGCAGTGAGCCAAGATTGCACCATTGCACTCCAGCCTGGGCGACAAGAGCAAGACTCCATCTCAAAAAAAAAAACTCAAACACCAAATACAAAAGAAAAAGGACTAGAGTATCCATTTGATTTGGCAGTTAGTAACCTTTTTGAGACCAATTTCAGTGGATTTGTAGAGGTGAAATCTGGCTTGTAGAACTAAGTAATATGGAGAGGTTTTGTGGTTGTTTTAGGATGGGAACAATTCAGGCACATTTATTGAAAGAGTGAAAGGAATAAGTAAAAGCTGGAGCTCAGTAGAGAATGATAATAACCAAAAAGCAGGGTTCTGAAGAGAAAGGAGGTGAAATGAGCACAGGTGGATGTGGTTTAGTTACATGGTCTACTTCTGCAGACATTTGCTGAGCACTTACCGTGTGCCAGCCACTCTACTAGGTGGTGGGGTTAGTCTACTTGGGAAGCCAACTGAGTGAGAAAGTGGTCTCAAGTAGGACTATGTATGCCTCATCCTGCTGGAGACTCAAGGCGAAAATATAACAGTAAACTCCTAGCTGATTGTTTTTGACTGGGGCTAAGTAATTTATAGGAGTCCTTGTCTGACAGCTTTAGTCAGACTTGTAAAGTAGGATGTTAGAGAAGTGGGAGTGTAAAAAGTATAACCATAAAAGGACATAGAAGAGAGGAGGGGCGGGGCCCAATGACTCAGGCGCCTGTAATCCCGACAGTTTGGGAGGCTGAGGCAGGAGGATTGCTTGAGTCCAGGAGTTCCAGACCAGCCTGGACAACATGGTAAGAACTCATCTCTACAAAAAATAAAAGCCAGGCATGGTGGCACACACCTATAGTCCCAGCTACTTGGGACGGTGAGGTAGGAAGATCTCGAGCCCAGGAGTTTGAGACTGCAGTGCACAATTATCGTGCTTGTGACTAGCCACTGCACTCCAGCCTGGGCAACATAACCAAACCCCATCTCTTAAAAAAGGTGGGGAGGGGTGGTTAGGAAGCAAGCAATGTTGAGGTTCTAACAGATTGGTACCATTAACATGTAATGGTACCAATCCATATCTTTGTGCTGTTTTCTCTAGAAGCACCTAGCTCCCTGGGTACAAGAACAGGGAAGACATTATTGTTTAGATCCTGGGTCAGGATTTGTAGACAGATAAAGTATACTAAGAAGGAAGCAAGGGGATGAAAGTGCTGGTGAAAGATTAAAGAATCTCTCTGATTATAGCTAGATAACAAAATAGGCTAAGGAAGTTGTGATAAACTGGTCAAGCCAGGTGCGGTGGCCCACACCTGTAATCCTAGCACTTTGGGAGGCTGGGGTGGGTGGATCACGAGGTCAGGTCAGGAGTTCGAGACCAGCCTGGCCAACATACTGAAACTCCGTCTCTACTAAAAATACAAAAAATTAGCTGGGTATGGTGGCGTGCGCCTGTAATCCCAGCTACCAGGGAGGCTGAGGCAGGAGAATCTCTTGAACCCGGGAGGCAGAGGTTGCAGTGAGGCAAGATTGCGCCATTGCACTTCAGCCTGGGCAACGAGCAAAACCCTGTCTCAAAAAAAAAAAAAAAAAAAAACCTCTGGTCAAGAGAATTCTTTGTTTCTTTCTCTATTATTTATTTATTTTTAAGAGAACTCTTTATAAGGTCAAAGAGCAGATGATTTAGAAGCAGAAATGATTAACCTGGAAGTTCAAGACATTGTAGCAAGAATATAAAATTGTAGATTGGAGCCAGGCGGTGGCTCATGCCTGTAATCCCAGCACTTTGGGAGGGGAAGATTGCTTGTGCCCAGGAGTTTGAGACCACCCTGGGCAACAAAATGAGACCCCTATCTCTACAAAAAAATTAAAAAATTAGCCATGCATGATGGCATGCACCTGTGGTCCCAGCTACACGGGAGGCTGAGGCTGGAGGATAGCCTGAGTCCAGAAGGTGAAGGCTGCAGTGAGCTGTGTTTGCACCACTGCACTCCAGCCTGGGCAACAGAATGAGACTCTGTGTATAAATAAATAAAACTAAGAGAGTTCTCACATCCAGCTGTGAAGGTAGTTTGCTAATGTATCTGGGGTTTTGCTGTTATCTTTTGTTAAAAATCAACTTGCTGGGGTGAGGTGGCTCACATCTGTAATGCCATCACTTTGGGAGGCTGAGGTGGGAGGATCACTTGAGTACAGGAGTTTGAGACCAGCCTGGGCAATGTAAGGAGACCCTGTCTGAAAAATTAAAAAAAATTAGCCAGGCGTGTTGTCATGTGCCTGTAGTTCCAGCAATGGCAGGCTGAGGTGGGAGCATCGATTGGGCACAGGAGGTTGAGGCTGCAGTGAGCTGTGATTGCACTGCTGCACTCCAGACTGGGCAACAGAGCAAGACTCTGTCTCAATAAATAAAATAAAGTAGCATCAAATTGATACATATCCTAGAGTAGTTATCTTTTTTTCCTCTGAGCTCCAACAAGAAACAACAGTATTTACATTTTTAACTGGAGACAAAACTCTGCATAGGAGAAATTCAAACATCAGCAGACATATGAGGGCATTTTTTGGCAGAGGCAACTTACTGTCAATAAAGTCTCAACCCTTGTGAACGCCACCTGCTCACACGTACAAAAGGAAAGTCATTTAGTGATCATGAATCCTGGTTTGACGTTAAGGTCCATGTCTGAAGTGTCGTTTATGATTAGGGAAGTCTGAGTCATCCTTAGGCTTCCTCTATTGCATTTGAGTCATTTCCTTTTCTACAGACCCAAACTGTACAGCCCAGGATATTTCTTAAATGTCCAAAAGTACAGAGTTTTGGAACTAAAGGGACATTCGAGATCATTGAGTTCAGTGTACTCGTTTTACAAATGGTGAAACTAAGGCCAAGAGGAGCATGCCTTTGCCTGATTGCACAGCCTTTGTGGGGCAGTTTTGCCTATACCAAGAAGGGTATAGGAAAATACCCTATTCTCTAGAACCAGCTGATTTCACAGCAAATTTGGATTCTGGCTTGAATTTATTTTTGTCAGAAGTAAACTAAAAACACTTGGTCTGAAAGTCTGAGAGGGACTCAGGGCCCAGGGGAACAAGCAGGCATCTCTGGTATATCCCCCTCAAATAGTTTTTTGTTTGTTTGTTTTAGACAGAGTTTTGCTGTTGTTTCCCAGGCTGGAGAACAATGGCGCAATCTCGGCTCACTGCAACCTCCACCTCCTGGACTCAAGCGATTCTCCTGCCGCAGCCTCCCAGGTAGCCATCACACCCAGCTAATTTTTTGTATTTTTAGTAGAGACGGGGTTTCATCATGTTGGCCAGGCTGGTCTCGAACTCCTGATCTCAGGTGATCCACCCACCTTGGCCTCCCAAAGTGTTGGGATTACAGGCGTGAGCCACCGTGCCCAGCCCCCCTCAAATGGTTTTATCTGTCACACTGGTGCTCCTGCAATGGACAAAGGAGACGTTTCCTGTAGGACCAGCATCTCTTTACTCAGGTTTTTCAGTCTTGGAACTGCTGACATTTTGGGCCAAGTAATTCTTTGTTGCAGGGACTGTCCTGTGCATTTCAGGATGTTTAACAGCATCTTTGTCCTCTACCCATTAGTTGCTTAGTCAGAATAATCAGAAAAGTCCCCAGACATTGCCAAATGCCCCCTGGAGTTGCCTGGTTGCCTGGTTGAGAATCACTGTGCTTAAGAAAGGGGCTCTTGTTGTAATCCCAGAACTTTGGGAGGCCGAGGCAGGAGGATCACGAGGTCAGGAGATTGAGACCATCCTGGTTAACACGGTGAAACCCCATCTCTACTAAAAATACAAAAATTAGCTGGGCGTGGTGGCATGTGTCTGTAGTCCCAGCTACTCGGGAGGCTGAGGCAGGAGAATGGCATGAACCCCGGGAGGTGGAGCTTGCAGTGAGTCGAGATCGCGCCACTGCACTCCAGCCTGGGTGACAGAGAGGCTCCATCTCAAAAAAAAAAAAAAAAGCGGGGATGGGGGGCTCTTTTAACTCAGATCTGGGCCCACTTAGTCATCATGGCAGTATCTATTCTTATTCCTGCATCTCCATGCCTAGCTGCCTTTTTCTCACCTTTCTTTCTGGGGCTACCACACCTTTATCAGATGAGATCTTCCAACCTCTCTCTACCCTCAGTATCTCCAAAAGTGCCACCTGGGTTGAAAATGAGAAGCAAAAGCATCTACCCTTCCCCCTCTTGCACCAAGGGTATACCCTAATTAGATAGGAATTTACATAATTGGTAAAAATAAGATATCATGGGCTGGCCACAGTGGCTCACACCTGTAATGCCAGCATTTTGAGAGGCCGAGGCACGAGGAATTCTTCAGCCCAGGAGTTTGAGACCAGGCTGGGCGATGTAGTGAGAGCTTGTCTCTACAAAAAATTTAAAAATTAACTGAGTGGTGGCAGGCGCCTGTAGTCCCAGCTACTCGGGAGGCTGAGGCAAGAGGATTGCTTGAACTTTGGAGGAAGGGGTTTTAGTAAGCAAAGATTACACCACGGCACTCCAGCCTGGGTGACAGAGCCAGACTCTGTCTCCAAAACAAAAGACAAAGTGCGTACAAGGCTCAGCTCTTAATGACTGCTGTGAGTCAAGGAAAGACCCCTTCCTTGAGGGTGTGCTGGGAGGGGATAGATGAGGGCATACCAAGAGAACGTTTGCCTTTTTTGCGCAATTTCCCCTTGACTCAGCGGTCCCACTTCCCTTCCCCAGCCCACACTTGTCCTCACCAGTGCCTGTATTTAGAAATGCAAGCCCGTGTTGTCATAGAAAAACAGAAACCAGATGGTTGCTATGGAGATTTGTTTAAATACACACCTAGAACATGGCCCAGACTCTGGCAGTGGTGAGTAGCAATTCTTGCTAGGACCTGCATTTTTCTTCCTCTTAATTTGCTGTTTTCCCACCCTTTTCTATTCTTGCTACATTTTCATGCTTCTCACTCCTGCTCCGAAATGCCACTTCCCACCTACGAGTACTGTTCTTAAACATCTCCTGTGTCTCAGGAAGTCACTATTTAAGAACAGACTTATTTACCCTTTGAGCCTTAGTCCCTTCATCTGTAATATGGGAATAATGACAATAAAAACTTTATATGGGGCCAGGTGCAGTGGCTCAAGCATGTAATCCCAGCACTTTGGGAGGCCAAGACAGGTGGATCACTTGAGGTCAGGAGTTCAGGACCAGCCTGGCCAATGTGGTGAAAACCTGTCTCTACTAAAAATACAAAAATGAGCTGGGCGTGGTGGTGCACACCTGTAATCCCAGCTACTCGAGAGGCTGAGGCAGGAGAATCGCTTGAACCCGGGAGGCAGAGGTTGCAGTGAGCTGAGATCGTGCCACTGCACCCCAGCTTGGGCAACAGAGCAAAACTCTTTCTTAAAAAAAAAAAAAAAAAAAAAAAACTTATATAGGCTGGGCTGGGCGTGGTGCCTTATGCCCACCATCCCAGCATTTTGGGAGGCCAAGATGGGAGGATCACTTGAGCCCAGAAGTTTGAGACCAGCCTAGGCTACAGAGTAAGACCCCATCTCTACAAAAAAAACCTTAAAAATTAGCCAGGTGTGGTGGCACGCACTGTGATCCCAGCTGTACCAGAGGCTGAAGCAGGAGGATCCCTTGAGCCCAGGAGGTCAAGGCTGCAGTGAGCCATATCTACACCACTGCACTCCAGCCTGGGCAACAGCCTGTCTGAAAAACTAAACTAAAAACCTTATATGCTTTTGTTAGAATTAAATTAGATATACAAAAAGAGGGGCCGGGCAGGGTGGCTCACGCCTGTAATCCCAGCACTTTGGGAGGCCGAGGCAGGTGGATTACTTGAGGTCAGGAGTTCGAGACCAGCCTGACCAATATGGTGAAACCCTGTCTGTACTAAAATATACAAAAATCAATCTAGCGTGGTGGTGGGCGCCTGTAATCCCAGCTATTCGGGAGGCTGAGGCAGGAGAATTGCTTGATCCCGGGAGGCAGAGGTTGCAGTGAGCCGAGATCATGCCACTGCACTCCAGCCTGGGCGACAGAATGAGACTCCGTCTCAAAAAGAAACTTGTATCATGGCTAGCAAAGTGGAATTTGGTTTTATGCTAAAATAAAATCCTAGAGCCAGGTGTGGAGGTGAGTGCCTATAATCCCAGCTACTCAGAGGCTGAGGCAGGAGGATTCGTTGAGCCCAGGAGTTCAAGACCAGCCTGGGCAACATAATAAGACCTCATCTCAAAAAAAATAAATAAAGTAAAATAAAATAAAAATCCTACTCTAGGGCACCTGGGAACCAACCAGTGGTGCCTTTGGAAATCTTGGTTTATGCTTCCTCTCTGACAGTAGGAAAAAGCTATTGTGGGAGTTTCCCCTGCCATGTAGAGTGATGGAAGAGCAGAATTGTGGAGGAGCAGGGTTGCTTTGTTTTGTCTTTGTTGTACTCAGCTGGAAAGCTGTTTAAGGAAAGAATCTGGTCATATGACCTCCTTTCTGCAATTGGAAATGAACGCCACAGGGAAAAGAAGATATAAGACACAGAACCCTCCTTGCCTGGCTAAAATGGAAGAGGACAAAGGAAGCAGAATACTTTCTGGGCTTTTGGCTTTTGCTACCCTCCTCTGGCAGACCCCTGTCCAAGACGCTGGCTGTGTTGTGTGCCAGGCTAGAGCTTGTTCCTACTGTAAAATCTGTGTGTGATGTCTGTTGAGTTTTTTGGAAAACAAAAAACTTATATTTTAAAATACAAGGTATTAGATAATACCAAGGGCAGATAATTCCACCCTTGGAAATAAAAAAGATTTTCTTTTCTTCAGCTTGAATGTACTGTACAGCTGTGTTTCTGCAGTAGGTCTGAGCTCTTAGGAACGAGAAAAAGGAAAACATTACCCACTTTGCATTTCACTTCTGTTCTTTTCCTGTGAGACAGATACTACTATCTATCCTATTTTTATGGGTTAAAAAGCACAGATCAATTGAAAAAGAACTGGAAGGATAACTGCTAAACTGAGAACTGTTACAGCCAGGCACATTGACTCACGCCTGTAATCCCAACACTTTGGGAAGCTGAGGCAGGTGGATCACGAGGTCAGGAGATCGAAACCATCCTGGCCAACATGGTGAAACCCCATCTCTACTAAAAATACAAAAATTAGCTGGGTGTGGTGGCGTGTGCCTTAATCCCAGCTACTCGGGAGGCTGAGGCACAAGAATCGCTTGAACCTAAGAGGCGGAGGTTGCAGTGAGCTGAGATCGCACCACTGCACTCCAGCCTGGCACCAGAGCAAGACTCTGTCTCAAAAAAAAAAAAAAAAAAAGAATTGTGGTCACTTCCAGAAGAGAATTAGGGAAGTGAGATTGGAAGTGGTAATCATAGGAACTTTCGTGTCATCTATATTTTCCTTTTTTCCAAGGAAAATATTCATATATTAATTGTTTAATTAAAAATTAAATTTTGGCTGGGCGCGGTGGCTCATGCCTATAATCCCTGCACTTTGGGAGGCCGAGGTGGGCGGATCACGAGGTCAGGAGATCAAGAACATCCTGGCTAACATGGTGAAACCCCGTCTCTACTAAAAAATACGACAAAAATTAGCCGGGCGTGCTGTCGGGCGCCTGTAGTCTCAGCTACTCTGGAGGCTGAGGCAGGAGAATGGCGTGAACCCCGGAGGCGGAGCTTGTAGTGAGCCGAGATCGTGCCACTGCACTCCAGCCTGGGCGACAGAGCAAGACTCCGTCTCAAAAAAAAAATTTTTTTTTAAGTTTTGTGCAGTGGCAGTATCATAGCCGATGAGGTTTGTCCAATGTACAATTATTGCTAATTGAAAACGTTTCAGGCCAAGCACAGTGGCTCATGCCTATAATCCCAGCACTCTGGGAGGCCGAGACAGGCCAATCATGAGGTCAGGAGATCGAGACCATCCTGGCTAACACGGTGAAACCCCCGTCTCTACCAAAAATACAAAAATTAGCTGGGTGTGGTGGCAGGCACCTGTTCCCAGCTACTTGGGAGGCTGAGGCAGGAGAATGGTGTGAACTCAGGAGGTGGAGCTTTCAGTGAGCTGAGATCGCGCCACTGCACTCCAGCCTGGGCGACAGAGCGAGACTCTGTCTCAAAAAAAGTTTCAAGCCAGGCATGGTGGCTCACGCCTGTAATCCCAATACTTTGGGAGGCCAAGGCGGGTGGATCACCTGAGGTCAGGAGTTCGAGACCGGCACAGCCAACATGGCGAAACCCCATCTACTAAAAATACAGAAATTAGCCGGGTGTGGTGGCACACGCCTGTAATCTCAGCTATTCAGGAGGCTGAGGCAGAAGAATCACTTGAACCTGGGAGGTGGAGATTGCAGTGAGCCAAGATTGCACCACTGCACTCTAGCCTGGGCAACAGAGTGAGACTCCAGAGTTGAGACTCTGTCTCAAAAGAAAAAAAGAAAAGGTTTCTGTTGGGCCAGGCCCAGTGGCTCACACCTGTTATCCCAGCACTTTGGGAGGCCAAGGCAGGCAGATCACTTGAGTCTAAGAGTTTTGAGACCAGCTTAGGCAACTTAGAGAGACCCTGTCTTTACAAAAAGTTAGCCAGACATGGTGGCACATGCCATGGAAGGATCACTTGAGCCCGTGAAGTCGAGGTTGCAGTGAACTGTGATCTTGCCACTGCACTCCAGCCTGGGTGATGGAGTGAGACCATGTCACAAAAAAAAAAAAAAAGAATTTTCACATATCCCACTGTGGTAACTTACAATATAGTTGGCATTGGCAATTTTTGACAGTCTCTACAGAGACTGACTTTAAAAAAATAAAATAAATTTCAGGCTGGGCATGGTGGCTCATGCCCACAATCCCAGCACTTTGGGAGGCCAAGGCGGGTAGATCACCTGAGGTCAGGAGATTGAGACCAGCCTGGTCAACATGGTGAAACCCTGTCTCTACTAAAAATACAAAAATTAGCTGGTGGTGACACACACCTGTAATCCCAGCTACTCGGGAGGCTGAGGCAGGAGAATTGCTTGAACCCAGGAGGCAGGAGGTTGCAGTGAGCTGAGATTGTGGCATTGCACTTTAGGCTAGGCGGCAAAAGGGAAACTCCATCTCAAAAAATAAATAAATAAATTTCAAATTGAAAGGTGAGGCTATTTTATAATTTTTTTTTTTTTAATTTGAGACAGAGTCTCAGTCTATCACCCAGGCCAGAGTGCAGTAGTGCAATCTCGGTTCACTGCAACCTCCACCTCCCGGGTTCAAACAGTTCTACCTCAGCCTCCCAAGTAGCTGGGATTATGGGCACCCGCAACCACACCTGGCTTATTTTTGTATTTTTAGTAGAGATGGAGTTTCACCATATTGGCCAAGCTGTCGAACTCCTGACCTCAAGTGATCTGCCTGCCTCAGCCTCCCAAAGGTTTATGCCCACAGGGTTGAGCCACAGAGCCCGGCCCTATTTTACAAAATTGTAATGAAGCTGAGAAAAGATAATTCATCTAAGATCACTTGATAAATGACAGACTCCAAAGCCCATGGCTACTTGACCAAATCACTTTGCTCTGTATACATCCTTATAGAGAACTAGGTTTGGAGCCAAGAGGGACTCCTGATTTATCCCTCTCATGGGCAGTAGGTTTGTTATAGTGGGCCCTTGGCCTTAGCTTGGTTTTCTTTATCAGTAAAGGAGAGCATGCCCAGATCATGCCATACCAACTTGATGGCCTAGGCCTAGGGTTTGGCTTGTGAGGTGTGACTAAATCACATAGCCTCAGATAAGGAATGAGGGAAGATTTAAAGCAGGATTGATAAAGCAGATTATGTTTTATACTTAACAAAATCTTAAACTGGATGTTTCAGCTGGGGTATCAAGATCTAATAGATATGAAACTCCAAAGGGAGACAGCAGATGTAAATGCAGTATTTTAAAGGAACTTACCAAGGACCAGTTGCACAACTCTTGAACCCCCTCACCCATTTCAAGAGTATAAAAAGTGAAGATAGAAGGCCAGATGCAGTGGCTTACTCCTGTAATCCTAGCACTTTGGGAGGCTGAGGCGGGAGGATCACTTCAGGCTAGTTCAAGACCAACCTGGGCAACATGGTGAGACCTTATCTCCACAAAAAAATTAAAAAATTAGGCCGGGCGCGGTGGCTCACGCCTGTAATCCCAGCACTTTGGGAGGCCAAGGTGGGCGGATCACGAGGTCAAGAGATCGAGACCATCCTGGTCAACATGGTGAAACCCTGTCTCTACTAAAAATGCAAAAAATTAGCTGGGCATGGTGGCACGTGCCTGTAGTCCCAGCTACTTGGAGGCTGAGGCAGGAAAATCACTTGAACCT
This sequence comes from Gorilla gorilla gorilla, assembly GCF_029281585.2. NCBI lineage: Eukaryota > Metazoa > Chordata > Mammalia > Primates > Hominidae > Gorilla > Gorilla gorilla. The sequence continues at coordinate 106,230,594 of NC_073224.2, forward strand.
GGGAGGTAGAGATTGCAGTGAGCACCGAGATCGCACCACTGGACTCCAGCCTGGTGACAGAGCAAGACTCCGTCTCAAAAAAAAAATAAAAAATTTAAAAAAATTAAAAAGCCAGGGGCAGAGGCTTATGCCTGTAATCCCAGCACTTTGGGAGGCTGAGGCAGGCGGATCACTTGAGGTCATCAGGAGTTCAAGACCAGCCTGGCCAAATGGTGAAACCCCGTTTTTACTAAAAATACAAAAATTAGCAGGGTGTGGTGGTGGGCACCTATAATCCCAGTTACTCTGGAGGCTGAGGCAGGAGAATCACTTGAACTCAGGAGGTGGAGGTTGCAGTGAACTGAGATCGCACCACTATACTCCAGCCTGGGCGACAGAGCAAGAGTAATCCATCTAAAAAAAAAAAAATTAGCCAGGCATGGTGGTGCATGCCTGTAATCCCAGCTACTACTCAGGAGGCTGAGGCAGGTGGATCACATGAGCCAGGAGTTTGAGGCTGCCATGAGCCATCATCATACCACTGCACTTCAGCCTGGGCCACAGAGTGAGACCCTGTCTCAAAAAAAAAACAACAACAAAAAAGCGGAGATTGGGTTTATAAAAGAGCTTTCTTTGGAGAGAGCTACTACCATGCTGTGAGCCCTATTCAATCCCAAAGAGAAGAGGTGGGGAAGGGCCAGGTGAGGTGGCTGACGCCTGTAATCCCAGCACTTTGGGAAGCTGAGGCGGGCAGGTCACCTGAGGTTAGGAGTTCGAGACTAGCCTAGCTAACATGGTGAAACCCCGTCTCTACTAAAAATACACAAAAATGAGCCAGGCGCGGTGACGGGTGCCTGTAGTCCCAGCTACTCAGGAGGCTGAGGCAGGAGAATCGCTTGAACCCGGGAGGTGGAGGTTGCAGTGAGCTGAGATCGCACCACTGCACTCCAGCCTGGGCAAGGGGAGCAAAACTCCATCCCGCCCCCCAAAAAAAGAGATGAGGTGAGGAGTAATTCTGTCTTCTCAATCCTAGAGACAGTGGCTTCAAGACCACTGAAACATTTTGTATTTGTCCTTGGGTAAGGGATAATCATTAGACTGTGTATGACTCATGGTAGAGGAATTTCAAGGCAAAGGCTGACTAACAACAGAGCCTGATGTAACAAAGTAGAGAGTCACATCCTGGAAGTCACCACACTGGCTTCTTGATAAACGGTCAGATATACATGAATCCTGTGGACCATGTGTGGAGCCAGTTTAAATCCTACTCAAGAGAACTGCCTGGATGCATAGTGGGGCTCTTCATGTGGAAAAGAACACTGGAAAACAAAAGGATAATGAGAGAGTGGTGGCTATAGAAATAGAATACATCACCTCACTTCAGGAAGTTGCCACTGCCTTTGGAAAGCACCCCCAGGGAAGCCTCTGATGGAGCCATACAAATGCTCATGAGATAATTCTTAACATCAGCCAGGCCTAGACAGCATGAAGCCACTAATAACCCTTCCTCTTCATTCTGCCCCATTCCTAGAAATATCAGTGTAGCAAAAGGAGAGAAGCCAACTACCCCTCTTTCACAGAGGCGAGCTGGCTGGCTCTGTTGACCCTAGCTGTGGGGTAGAGAGATTCTTACCTATGATGAAAATTGATGTGTTAATATATTTCTGACCAAGAGTATGTTTTGCTACTTAAAGTGGTTGCAAAGACTGTTACCTAAAGGTGATCCACATCTGAGGAAAACCTCTCCCACTGAAATAAATTGTGCAGAGACAGGGGAAAACAAATTAAACTTTAATTTTCATTACATTTCTTCAGTTGGTACTTGTTAAGCATTCCAGTTATGGTCATCTTTGTATTCTCTGAGGCACTTAATTGGCACTCATGATATTGAGATTATTCCTTCCAGATTGTAGTATGTAACCTTCTGGTTAATATCCTCTCTCTAATAAAACAAAAGACAGTTTTAGGGACTTAAATTTCAATAAATCTGGTTGAGGCCAAGGAACCAGAAATAAATTGAAAACAGAATAAAGTTAGTTGGAAACTAACTTTAAGATCATCTAGTTCCAGGCCAGGCACGTGGCTCACCCTGTAATCCCATCACTTTGGCAGGCTGAGGCAAGTGGATCTCTTGAGCTTAGGAGTTAGAGACCAGCCTGGGTAACATAGCAGAACCCTGTCTCTTAAAAAAAAAAAAAAAAATCTAGTTCCAACGAATGCCTCCTCAGTGAATCTTTTTCACAGTATCCCTGGAAAGTGGACATTTAGTCTCTTGAATAACTCCAGTGTCTTGAAATCTACTATCTTCACCCTCATGAAAACGTCAAGAGTTTGAGGACCACGTCTTTCTACATCTACTAGCCTAAACATTCTCCCTCCCTTTAGCTAGTCCTCCTTGACATAGTGTGGACTCCTGGCATCACCTTGTCTACTCTCTGGATGAGCTCAAATGTGTCAGTGTGCCTGTCTAACTTTGGTCCAGATGTGGCCTCACCAAGCCAAATAGAACTAAACCATTACCTGCTTGCTTGTAGACCTGGACCGTAGGAGAGCCCAAGGCCCCCTTAGGTTTTCTTTACTACTTATGCTACTGACTCATATCAAACTGACACCTAAGCTGGACCTGGTGGTGCACACTTGTAGTCTTAGCTGCTCTAGAGGCTGAGGCAGAAGATAGCTTGAGCTCCAAGAGTTTGAAACTGGCCTGGGCAACATAGCAAGATGCCCATCTGACAACTGACAAAAACCTACAGGTGTTATTTTCGGGGTAAGGTAGGGTTGTTTTGATTTCATAATAATAAATTAATGCATTAATTTTATACAACATATAACATTAAAAACCTTCATTCAAAAAAAAAAAAACTACAGGTTGGACGTGGTGGCTCACGCCTGTAGTCCTAGCACTTTAGGAGGCCAAGGTGAGCGGATTGCCTGAGCTTAGGAGTTTGAGACCAGCCTGGGCAACATGGTGAAACCCCATCTCTACTAAAATACAAAAAATTAGCTGGGCATGGTGTACTCCTATAGTCCAGCTACTCGGCAGGCTGAGGCGGGAGAATGGCTTGAACCCAGGAGGTGGAGGTTGCAGTGAGCCGAGATCATGCTACTGCACTTCAGCCTGGATGACAGAGCAAGACTCCAACTCAAAAACAAAAAACAACAACGACAAAAAAAGCCGGGCTTGGTGACTCATGCCTGTAATCCCAGCACTTTGGGAGGCCGAGGCCGGCCGATCACTTGAGGTCAGAAGTTTGAGACCAGCCTGGCTAACATGGTGAAACCCTGTCTCTACTAAAAAAAAAAAAAAAAAAAAATACAAAAATTATCTGGCCATGGTGGCAGACACCTGTAATCCTAGCTACTGAGGAGGCTGAGGCAGGAGAATCGATTAAACCCGGGAGGCGGAGAGGCGGAGGTGCGGTGAGCTGAGATGACACCACTGCACTCCAGCCTGGGCGATAGCGTGAGACTCCTCAAAAACTATGAAAAACTACAAACAAGGCTTCCTTGCCATTATTCCAAGTCCTGGTCCTTTCCTTCCAGAGATAAACACTGTTTAATATTGATTATATATCCTTCTAGCCCTTTTTCTATATATTTACATGTAGAAATATATGGGACTTTTTTTTTTTTTTTTTAGACGGTCTCACTCTGTTGCCCAGACTGGAGTGTACTGGCATGATCTTGGCTCACTGCACCCTCTGCCTCCCGGACCAAGTAATCCTCCCACTTTGGCCCCCAGAGTAGCTGGGACTACAGGCACATGCCACCACGCCTGGATAATTTTTGTTTATTTTTTGTAGAGACAGAGTTTTGCCATGTTGCCCAGGCTGATCTTGAATTCCTGGACTCAAGCGATCTGCCTGCCTTGGCCTCCCAAAGTGCTGAGATTATAGGCATGAGCCACCATACCCGGCTAGTTATATGAGACTTTTAAAACATAAATGAACCGGGCATAGTGCCTCACACCTGTAATCCCAGCACTTTGGGAGGCTAAGGCAGGAAAATCACTCAAGGCCAGGAGTTTGAGACCATCCTGGGTAACATAGTTTTGTGTCTACAAAAACTAAAAAATAGCCGGGTGTGGTGGCACACACTTGTAGTCCCAGCTACAGGGAGGCTGAGGTGGGAAGATTGCTTGAGCCCTGGAGGTCAAGGCTGCAATGAGCCATGATAGTGCCACTGGATTCCAGCCTGGGCAATAGAGCCAGACCCTGTCTCAAAAAAAAAAAAAAAAAAAAAAGTATCACATGGTTTGTATTATTCCAGATCTTCTTTTTACCCTTAACATGTTTCAGAGAACTTGCATCTCAATACATATAAAGATGTCTCATTCATAAGAACTGTTATATTGTATCCTATAGTATGAATGTATCACAGCTTACTTAACCATTCTGTTGTTGGACATATAGATTGTTTCCAATTGTAGCAAACTATTACAATGTTTCAGTGAAAATTCTTTATGCCTCTTAGTGCTATATGGGAGTATTTCTCTAGGGTAAAATATAAATATATATATAAATATATTATAAATATATATATAAATATATTATAAATATATATATATATAATATTGTTTTATTTTATTTTAGACAAAGTTTTGCTCTTGTCGCCCAGGCTGGAGTGCAATGGCATAATCTCGGCTCATTGCTACCTCAACCTCCCAGGTTCAAGCGATTCTCCTGCCTCAGCCTCCTGAGTAGCTGGGATTACAGGCATGCAACACCACGCCCGGCTAATTTTTTAATTTTTTTGTAGAGACAGGGTTTCATCATGTTAGCCAGGCTGGTCTCAAACTCCTGACCTCAGGTAATCCACCCACCTCAGCCTCCCAAAGTGCTGGGATTACAGGCATGAGCCACTGCACCTGGCCTCTCTACGGTAAATATTGAAAGTTGCTGGATCACAGGGTATGCACATTTAAAAATTTTTTTTCTTTTTAAAGGGACAGAGTATTGCTCTGTTGCCCAGGCTGGAGTACAGTGACGCAATCTTGGCTCAATGCAACCTCCACCTCCCGGATTCTGGCTCAATGCAACCTCTGCCTCCCGGATTCAAGCGATTCTTCTGCCTCAGCCTCCGAGTAGCTGGGCCTACAGGCACGTGCCACCATGCCCAGCTAATTTTTGTATTTTTAATACAGACAGGGTTTCACCATATTGGCCAGGCTGTCTCAAATTCCTGACCTCGTGATCTGCCCTCCTCGGCCTCCCAAAGTTCTGGAATTACAGGTGTGAGCCACCACGCCCGGCATTTAAAATTTTAATATGTACTTTTTGCAACCCAGAACTCATTGTTCAGTATGAGTTTTGATACATATAAGAAGGGATATTATGATACCTGAGACAGTTAACTGATGGGAGTATTGATAGCCATAAAGGTTGGTTCCAGGCCAGGCGCAGTGGCTCAAGTCTGCAATCCCCACACTGAGGTGGGTGTATTGCTTGAAACCAGGAGTTCAAGACCAGCCTGGGCAAGAAAGTAACAAACACCTCATCTCCACAAAAATTTAAAAATTAGCTGGGTATTGGGGCGTGTGCCTGTAGTTGCAGCTACTCAGGAAGGGGAGGCTGAGGCAAAAGGATTGAGCCCAGGAGTTGGAGGCTGCACTGAGCTTTGATGGCACCACTCTACTCCAGCCTTCGTAACAAAGACCTTGTCTCTTAAAAAAAAGATCGATTCTAGGACTGTAGAATAGGTAGTTAAACAGCATGGGATATGAGGGAAATCCTCAGCAGTATTAATTTTGCATTCCAATTTCATGTTGACGAGACATACGATGGCTTTTTGTTTTAAAAGCTTTTATCTTGAGAACATGATGTCTGGAGTTAAAGGTATTGGCATATTCCACACATCTGTACTATTCTTGAGATGGCTTAAGGTGTCAAATTGATAACCTGGCAGATCCCCACCACCTACAGTATAAAGGACCCTAAAGTAAATTGGTTGAAGAAATTAGATCCCAAAGATTCTTGGTGAATTTTGAAGTCTTCATCAGTATATCCATATTAAAAGGAGACGACAGGAAGCCAAAGTAATTATGGGCTGACAGGACAACTGGATCAGTTTCATTAAAAAGGCTAACTTGAAGATAAATCTTTTGACTCCAGCTCTTTAGAGGATCTAAAGTGACCTTGATGGACAGTGGAAGAAATTGCAACATGGAATTCCTTGAATAAAAATTTATTGACTTTAAATAATTTTGTCTATTGTTACATATCCACAATTTAAAAACTATTTACAGCCGGGTGCAGTGGCTCATATCTGTAATCCCAGCACTTTGGGAGGCCAAGGCAGGCAGATCACAAGGTCAAGAGATTGAAGCCATCCTGGTCAACATGGTGAAACCCTGTCTCTACTACAAATACAAAAATTAGCTGGGCGTGGTTGCAGGCGCCTGTAGTCCCAGCTGCTTGGGAGGCTGAGGCAGGAGAATCGCTTGAACCCAGGAGGCGGAGGTTGCAGTGAGCCAAGATCATGGCATTGCACTCCAGCCTGGCAACAGAGCAAGAATCTATCTCAAAAACAAAACAAAACAAAACAAAAAAACAAACAAAAACCTCCTTACACTGTTGAAAAAAAATTGTAATATGTACTTACAGATTGCCCTAAATTGATTTATATTCCCACCAACCTTGTAAGACCGCCATAGGCCATTTGCCCATACTTTTCTAATACTTGATATTAGATATGAGTGGTCATTTAATTTATTATTATTATTATTTTAGAGACAGAATCTCACTCTGTCACCCAGGCTGGACTACAGTGGCATGATCTTGGCTCACTGCAACCTCCACCTCCTGGGTTCAAGCAATTCTCCTGCCTCAGCCCCCTGAGTAGCTGAGATTACAGGTGCACGCCACCATGCCCAGCTAATTTTTGTATTTTTTAGTAGAGACAAGGTTTCACTGTATGTTATCCAGGCTGGTCTCGAACTCCTGACCTCAGTTGATCCGCCTGCCTCGGCCTCCCAAAGTACAGGGATTACAGGCATGAGCCACCGCACCTGGCCTGGTCATTTACATTTTTGCCAGCATGAAAGATAAGCAAAAGTTACACATACATGCATATACATACATGCGTGTGTAGAGATTATAGGTATATGTGTATGGGCATGTATGTATATACCATTTGTATTGTCCTCCATTTTAACTCCTTATTTTGCCCATATTTTTGTTGTCTCTCCTAAGTTATTTTTTAGAGACAGGATCTTGCTCTGTCACACAGGCTGGTATACATGGGTGAGATCATAGCTCACTGTAGCCTTGAACTCCTAGGCTCAAAAGATCCTCCCATCTTAGTCTCTCTCAAGTAGCTAGGACTACAGGCACACAGCATCTCAAGATCCTGGCCTCAGGTGAATCGCTTGACCCCAGGAGGTGGAGGTTGCAGTGAGCCGAGATCGCATCACTGCTCTCCAGCTTGGGCGACAGGAACTGACTCCATCTCAGAAAAAAAAAAAAAAAAAAAAATCCTGAACGCAATTGATTCTCCTGTCTCAGCGTCCCAAAGTGCTGGGATAATAGGTGTAAGCCACCAGGCCCTGACACTTTATTTTTATTTATTTATTTAGTTAGTTATTGAGACAGAGTTTTGCTCTTGTTGCCCAGACTGGAGTGCAATGGCGCGATCTTGGCTCACTGCAACCTCTGCCTCCCAGGTTCAAGCAATTCTCCTGCCTCAGCCTCCCGAGTAGCTGGGATTACAGGCATGTACCACCACGCCCAGCTAATTTTGTATTTTCAGTAGAGACAGGGTTTCTCCATGTTGGTCAGGCTGGTCTCGAACTCCTGACCTCAGGCGATCCACCCGCCTCAGCCTCCCAAAGTGCTGGGATTACAGGCGTGAGCCACTGCGCCCGGCCACTTTATTTTTTTTAACCTTTGCACTGAACTTTGCGTTTGACCCATTTAAACTGCATCTTAGCTAGGTGCAGTGGGGTATGCCTATAGTCCCAGCTACTTCAGAGGCTAACGTTAGAGGATCATCTGAGGCCAGGAGTTTTAAGGCTGTAGTGTGCTATGAATGCACCTGTGAATAGCAGCTGTGCTCCAGCATATAGAGACCCTGTCTCTAAAAAATGAAAAAACAAAACAAACAAAAAAAAAAACCCCACCTCGTTAGATTTGGTCCTGCCTGCCAAGATCTCTTTATATTCTGATTCTGCTATCCAACATATTATCTCTACTAGATTATTGATGTCTACAAATGTGATAATCTGTCATCAACGTTCTTAACTAAACCATTTGTACAAACATTGAATAGGACAGCACTCAGAACAGTATGCACTAGACACTTCTAATTTGGTATTAATCCATTGTTAGTTAATAGGATTCTGAGTATTGTTTGCATTGTCTGCTCAGCCAATAGCAACTGGGAGCCTAGTTCAGCTGGAACGTGCAGCTGCAGGCCCCATTGTAGACTTCACAGAAGAGAGGTGTGAGTTCTGTCTCTCAAGCCAAAAGGAGAAAAAAATTTTTTTTTTCTTTGAAACAGCGTTTTGCTCTTGTTGCCCAGGCTGGAGTGCAATGGTACAATCTCAGCTCACCACAACCTCTGCCTCCCAGGTTCAAGCAATTCTCCTGACTCAGCCTCCCCAGTAGCTGAGATTACAGGCATGCGCCACCACGCCCAGCTAATTTTGTATTTTTAGTAGAGATGGGGTTTCTCCATGTTGGTCAGGCTGGTCTTGAACTCCCGACCTCAGGTGATCCGCCCATCTCGGCCTCCCAAAGTGCTGGGATTGCAGGTGTGAGCCACTGCACCTGGCCTGGAAGTTTTATTTTCTTCCTTTTTTTTCTTTGAGACAGAGTCTCGCCCAAAAGGAGAAAAATTTAAATTTAATAGTAAACAAGTTTTCTACCCATTTCTTAGGCTTAAGTCATCTGGGTCACTGGGTCATTTCCTCTAAAGATCTGCTTCTTTCATTTCAGAACCCACAAATTTTCCAAACACCTATAAATTGTCATTCATTCTTCAATTTTGTTATCACCTAGTTTGGGTCAACTACAGTTCCAATCTACCATATCCTTTCTGGCTTCACTTCTTTCCTTATCCACCTTGGACTTCATGGACAATGATCTCAAGACACTTTTACCACACCCTCAGTTACCTTTGTCTTTTGTTCTTTGGTCGCAACCACCTCACCCCTCCCCAGTTCTAGATCAATGTAAACTTTATGTTTATTTGCTCATTCAAGAAATATTTATTGAGGGCCTGTTGATATGCCAACAGTTGTTCTAGGTATTGAGGACATAGATGTGTTTTCTCTCCTTCTGAGTGTTGGCATCTGTTTTATAGGAGAGCATTAGTTAATCATGAGTCGGAACTGGTACCAGTATGTGGTTTCCAGCCTTAACTTGGCAGTCCTCATGGGGAGCCAAATGCCTTGTCAATTTCTCACAGCTGCTCTCCTTAAGCACCTCTTTCTAGTCCCAGCCTCTGCCTTTTGTAGACCACCTTACAGTCGGCCTCAAAAGGATAATAAACCAGTGCCACATTCCCCAGCATTCTTCCCTTTCCTTTTCCTTTTCCTCCTCCCCTCCCCTCCCCCAGGCTGGAGTAGTACAGCAGCACGATCTCAGCTTCCTGCAACCTCTGCCTCCCAGGTTCAAGCAATTAACCTGCCTCAGCCTCCCTGGTAGCTGAGATTACAGGCACCCACCACCACACCTGGCTAATTATTTTTGTATTTTAGTAGAGACAGGGTTTCAAATGATCCACCTGCCTTGGCCTTCCAAAGCACCGGGATTACAGGCATGAGCCAGCACACCTGGCCTCTTCCCCCTCCCCTCCCCCTCCCCGTCCCCTCCCCCTCCCCCTCCCGTCCCCTCCCCCTCCCCTCCCCCTCCCCTCCCCTTCCCCCTCCCCTCCCCCTCCCCTCCCTTCTCTTCTCTTCCTTTTTTTCCTCGCTCTGTCACCCAGGCTGGAGTGCAGTGGCATGATCTCAGCTCACTGCAACCTCCACCTCCCGGGTTCAAGCGATTCTCCTGCCTCAGCCTCCCACTGTGATTACAGGCACCCGCCACCACGCCCGGCTAGTTTTTGTGTTTTTAGTAGAGAAAGGGTTTTGCCATGTTGGCCAGGCTGTTCTCCAACTCCTGACCTCAGGTGATCCACCCGTCTCGACCTCCCAAAGTGCTCTTTCTCTATCTCTTCTTTCCTTCTTTCTCTCTCTCTCCTCTCTTTCTCTCTTCTTTTTCTCTCTTTTTCTTTTTTTTCCCCCAGACCAGGTCTCACTCTGTCGCCCAAGATGGAGTATAGTGGCGCCATCACAGCTCACTGCAGCTTCAACTTCCCAGGCCCCAGCAATCCTCCCATCTTAGCCTCTGAGGAGCTGGGACCACAGGTGCACACTGCCACACTTGGCTATTTTTTTTTAATGTTTTTTTAGAGACGGGGTCTCACTATGTTGCCCAGGCTGGTCTCCTGGGCTTGAGGGATCTTCCCATCTGAGCCTCCCAAAGTGCCAGGATTACACACATGAGCCACTGTGCCCGGCCACATTCCTCCTTTTGACCTCTGAACTGTGAGGGCACCCATCTGTATGTATCTTCCTGCCTGGCTGAAGAAGAGGATCTCCTTACAAAGGCCTTATAACTCAGACCTTTACCCTCCCATCTGTCTCTTCTGAAATACTGCACCCTAACACTTATCCTTTCTCACTTTTATAATGTATTTTATTCTGCATGGTCATTCTCTTTAACTTACAAATATGTTTGATTCCCTCCTTCTGAATAATCTTTCTTCAACCCAACCACCCTTCTGCTTTCTCTTCACTCTAACATTTCTTGAAAAAAAAGTTTTATTTTCTTTTGAGATGGAGTCTTACTCTGTCAACAGGCTGGAGGGCAGTGGCACAATCTCGGCTCACTGCAACCTCCGCCTCCCGGGTGCAAGCAATTCTCCTGCCTTTGCCTCTTGAGTACCTGAGACTACAAGCGCGCACCACCACGCCCAGCTAATTTTTGTATTTTTAGTAGAGACGGGGTTTCACCATGTTGGTCAGGATGGTCTCGATCTGTTGACCTCGTGATCCGCCCACCTCAGCCTCCTAAAGTGCTGGGATTACAGGCGTGAGCCACCACGCCTGGCCAGAAGTTTTATTTTCATTTTATTTTATTTATTATTATTATTTTTTTTTGAGACGGAGTTTCACTCTTGTTGCCCAGGCTGGAGTGCAATGGCGCGATCTCGGCTCACCACAACCTCCGTCTCCCAGGCTCAAGTGATTCTCTTGCCTCAGCCTCCTGAGTAGCTGGGATTACAGACATGCACCACCACGCCCGGCTAATTTTGTATTTTTAGTAGAGACGGGGTTTCTCCATGTTGGTCAGGCTGGTCTCGAACTCCTGACCTCAGGTGATCCGCCCGTCTCGGCCTCCCAAAGTGCTGGGATTACAGGCGTGAGCCACTGCACCTGGCCTGGAAGTTTTATTTTCTTCCTTTTTTTTCTTTGAGACGGAGTCTCGCTCCGTCACCCAGGCTGGAGTGCAGTAGCGTGATATCGGCTCACTGCAAGCTCCGCCTCCTGGGTTCACGCCATTCTCCTGCCTCAGCCTTCCGAGTAGCTGGGACTACAGGTGCCCGCCACCATGCCCGGCTAATTTTTTTGTATTTTTTGGTGGAGACGGGGTTTCACCGTGTTAGCCAGGATGGTCTGGATCTCCTGACCTCATGATCTGCCTGCCTCGGCCTCCCAAAGTGCTGGGATTACAGGTGTGAGCTACCGCACCCGGCCAGAAGTTTTATTTTCTATACCTTCTTCAGCTCTCTTAATTTGTCAACCCACTGAAATTAAGCGTTTATCCTTATGACTTTACTACATCTATTATCAAAATGCCTAATTGCCAAATACAATAGCCTTTTTTCAGTCCTTATCTGAATTTTTTTCCTCTCTTGTCCTTTTAGGAACTCCTGACTTTCTTCCCAATTTCATATATTCAATGAGACAGGGGTCCCCAAACCCTGGGCTGCAGACCAGCACCAGTTCATGGCCTGTTAAGAACCGGGCTGCACAGCAGGAGATGAGTGACTGGCAAGTGAGCATCACAGCCTGAGCTCCGCCTCCTGTCAGATTAGCAGACATTAAATTCTCATAGGATTGCAAACCCTATCATGAACTATGCATGCAAGGGATTTGGGTTTCGTCCTCCTTATGAGAATCTAATGCCTGATGATCTGATGGAACAGTTTCATCCCAATACCATTCCCAGCTCCTGCACCCCCGCCCCCAAAAGATCCATCGAAAAATTGTCTTCCACAAAACCAGTCACAGGGCCAGGTGCCAGAAAAAGAGTGGTGAGGCCAGGCATGGTGGCTCACGCCTGTAATCCCAGCACTTTGGGAGGCTGAGGTGGGCAGATCACTTGAGGTCAGGAGTTCAAGACCAGACTGGCCAACATGGTGAAACCCTGTCTCTACGAAAATACAAAAATTAGCTGGGCATTATGGTCGGTGCTTGTAGTCCCAGCTACTCGAGAGGCTGAGAAAGGAGAATGGCATGAACCTGGGAGTTGGAGCTTGCCGTGAGCCAAGATCGCACCACTGCACTCCAGCCTAGGCGACAGAGCAAGACTCTGTACAAAAAATAAATAAATAAATAAAACACCTAAAACCACCAAACTATATTAGCTTGAATATAAAAAGCAAAAAGCATGAATTCAAGACACATATGGCTGGAATTGGCGACAGCTCTAGGGGAATCTGCCAAATCGCCAGTGACAGAGCTTCAACTTTAATGCAGTGGGCACAGGCTCCACTGTCAATGAAAGGGTAAACCAGGCCAGGCGCGGTGGCTCACGCCTGTAATCCCAGCACTTTGGGAGGCCGAGGCGGGTGGATCACGAGGTCAGGAGATCGAGACCATCATGGCTAACACAGTGAAACCCCGTCTCTACTAAAAATACAAAAAATTAGCCCAGTGTGGTGGCAGGTGTCTGTAGTCCCAGCTACGCTGAGGCAGGAGAATAGCATGAACCTGGGAGGCGGAGCTTGCAGTGAGCCGAGATTGCGCCACTGCACTGCAGCCCGGGTGACAAAGCGAGACTCCGTCTCAAAAAAAAAAAAAAGGAAAGGGTAAACCAGTAAATACCCACCTTGAAAAAAGAGACAGCAAGGAAACGTCCCTACTGCAATCTTGGCTCTGAATCAGGGGTGGAAGTCAGGGATTGTGAAGACCTCCCCTGGGTATTCACAGGCTAGTCTTCATGAGTTTATAGTCTAAGTTTATACTACCTGAATACACAGAAACACTTCAAGCCCAGAATTTTATTTATTTGTTTATTAATTTACTTACTTACTTACTTATTTACTTACTTACTGAGATGGAGTCTCCCTCTGTTGCCCAGGCTGGAGTGCAATGGCGTGATCTTGGCTCACTGTAACTTCTGCCTCCCGGGTTCATGCCATTCTCCTGCCTCAGCCTCCCAAGTAGCTGGGATTACCGGCACCCACCACGATGCCCGACTAATTTTTGTATTTTTAGTTGAGACGGGTTTCGCCATGTTGGCCAGGCTGGTCTTGAACTCATGACCTCAAGTGATCTGCCCACCTGGGCCTTCCAAAGTGCTGGAATTACAGGCATGAGCCACCAAGCCCGACCAAGCCCAGAATTTATTTTAAAGTAGTTACAGGGTGATAGTAACCTAACTGTCAGGCACTGCAGAGAACGAAATACAGATCCTCTCTGGAGAAAGTCACCTTCAAGGCAAACCTAAAAAAAATCCCTGGAGTTCAGATGGTAAACTATAAGGAAAAAAAATCCCTATTGTTAAGTTCCTTTGAATATGTGTTCACTAATAAAAATCCCACAAACACAAAGCAACAGGAAGTAGGCCACCATAAATGAGAATGAGCAGAAATCATAAATAGCAGAATTATGCCCACAGAGACTTTGGATATTAGAATTATATTGCTGCATATAAAGAAGTATGTTTGCCAGGAGCGGTGGCTCACACCTGTAATCCCAGCACTGTGGGAAACCGGAGGTGCGTGGATCACCTGAGGTCAGGAGTTGGAGACCAGCCTGGCCAATATGGTGAAACCCCGTGTCCACCAAAAATACAAAAATTAGCTGGGCGTGGTAGTGCGTGCCTGTAGTCCTGGCTACCTGGGAGGCTGAGGCAGGAGAATCACTTGAACCCGGGAGGTGGAGGTTGCACTGAACCAAGATCATACCACTGCACTCCAGTCTGGGTGACAGAGCAAGACTCCATCTCAAAACAAAACAAAAAAGATGTTTAATATATATAAAAGCCTGATTCAAGCACCGGACAGAAAAAATAATGTATCACTAGGGAATAAATCACTAAAAATGACAAGACTTCCATAACCATTGCTTGGTTTAAAAAAAAAAAAAACAAAAAAAACAGGCCAGGTGCGGTGGGTCACACCTGTAATCCCAGCACTTTGGGAGGCCAAGGCAGGCAGATCAGGAGGTCAGGAGTTCGAGAGTAGCCTGGCCAACATGGTGAAACCCCGTCTCTACTAAAAATACAAAAATCAGCTGGGCGTGATGGCACATGCCTGTGATCCCAGCTACTCGGGAGGCTGAGGCAGGAGAGCTGCTTGAACTCAGGAAGCAGAGGTTGCAGTGAGCCGAGATCACACCATTACATTGCAGCCTGGGTGACAGAGCAAGAATCTGTCAAAAAAAAAAAAGATTTTTAAAGGAACAATTTCTAGAAATGTAGATACAGTAATTCAACAAATAACTAAAGAAATAATTACATATATACTATGTCTATGTGTGTATGTGTATGTATATATAATATACACTGTGAAGGAAAATAAAGGGTGCCATGAAAACATATCATAGAGTGTTAGGGACTGAATTTTGCCTCCCTTCTCCCTACCCAAAATTCCTGTGTTTGAAGTCCTAACCCCCAGTACCTCAGCCTGGGATTGCATTTGGAGAAAGGGTCTTTAAAGAAGCAACTAAGGTTGGCTGGGCGCGGTGGCTCACGCCTGTAATCCCAGCACTTTGGGAGGCTGAGACTGGTGGATCACCTGAGGTCAGGAGTTTGAGACCAGCCTGGCCAACATGGTGAAAACCTGTATCTACTAAAAATACAAAAATTAGCCAGGCATGGGGGCATGTGCCTGTAATCCCAGGTACTTGGGAGGCTGAGGCAGGAGAATTGCTTGAACCTGGGAGGCAGAGGTTGCAGTGAGCTGAGATTGCACCATTGCACTCCCGCCTGGGTAACAAGAGTGAAACTCCATCTCAAAAAAAAAAAAAAAAAAAAAAGGGCACCGGACAAGATACAGCCATTTATAAGATGCCCCAGAAGAAACAACCTTCGATACCTTGACCTTGGACTTCTAGCCTCCAGAAGTGTGAGGAAATAAATTTCTGTTGTTTAAGCCACTGAGCCTTTGGTACTTTGTTATGGCAGCCTCAAAAAACTAATACTTAAACAATTCATCTCTGGTTCTTCTTTCTCTTTTCCTGCCCACCTCTTAAACATTGGTATTCCTCAGAGTTCTACATGGTCCTCCTTTCTCCTGTTACATAGTCTTCCTGGATAAGAAAGGGCTCTACAATTAGACTTGAATTCAAATGCTAGCCATCAATTAAAAGCTGGCTATAAATTCCCAAATCTACATTTAATTTTCTTTTTGTGTAAAAAATGGGGATAAGAATATGATATGTTTCTCTTAAGAGTTGTTGGGAGGACTAATAATAATAATAGGGTGGGTGAAGTGGCTCATGCCTATAATCCCAGCACTTTGGGAGGTTGGTGTGGGAAGAGCTCTTGAACCCAGGAGTTTAAGACCAGCCTGTGCAACATAGCAAGATTCTGTCTCTCCAAAAAAAAAAAAAAAAAAAAAATTTAATTACCTGTGTGTGGTAGCGTGTGCTTTTAGTCCCAGCTACTTGGGAGGCCAAGGCAGGAGGATCACTTGAGCCAAGGAGTTCAAGGCTGCAATAAGCTATGATCAAGCCACTGCCACTGCCACTTGCCTGGGCAACAGAGTGAGACCGCATCTCAGAAATAATATCTTTTCTTGGCCGGGTGCAGTGGCTCACATCTGTAATCCCAGCACTTTGGGAGGCTGAGGCGGGCGGATGACAAAGTCAGGAGTTTGAGACCAGCCTGGCCAACATAGTGAAACCCTGTCTCTATTAAAAATACAAAAAATTAGCTGGGAGTGGTGGCAGGCACCTGTAATCCCAGCTACTCAGGAGGCTGAGGCAGGATAATGGCTTGAACTCGGGAGGCAGAGGTTGCAGTGAGACAAGATTATGCCATTGCACTCCAGCCTGGGCGACAGAGACTCCATCTCAAAAATAATAATATCTTTTCTTCAGTACTAATTATGTGAAGGGACTGAACTAATTGTTTACTTTCATTATTCATTTAATCCATAATAACCCAGCAAGGTAGTTGTTTTACTCATTTTATAGCTGTGGGAACAGACCAAGAAGGTTAAATTACTCAGGCAGGGTCACTCAGCTAGTAAGGGGCAGAAGCAGATTCAAACCCACATCTATCTGGCATCAAAGCCTATGCTCTTCAACTGTGAATATAGCTAAATTTCAAAGGTAAAGTGGAAAAGAATTCATCTTTGATTTCCATTTCATTGGAAGAAGAGAGCATCACCAAAGACAGGAGCATTCTCTGCAAGAATGATAAAGTGGTGAAGTTCTAAAGGAGCAGTCCCAAACTCTTCTCATCAAGACTGCCTAAATGCCCTACCCCCTAGCCCCTTAGAGGGTTTCTCTTTCTTTCTTTTTTTTTTTTTTTTTTTTGAGACAGAGTTTTGCCCTTATTGCCTAGGCTGGAGTGCAATGGCGTGATCTCGGCTCACGGCAACCTCTTCCTCCAGGGTTCAAGCTATTCTGCCTCAGCCTCCCAAGTAGCTGGGATTACAGGCATGCGCCACCAGGCCCAGCTAATTTTGTATTTTTAGTAGAGACAGGGTTTCTCCATATTAGTCAGGCTGGTCTC
This sequence comes from Gorilla gorilla gorilla, assembly GCF_029281585.2. NCBI lineage: Eukaryota > Metazoa > Chordata > Mammalia > Primates > Hominidae > Gorilla > Gorilla gorilla. The sequence goes on from NC_073224.2 coordinate 106,247,528, forward strand.
AAACTTCCGACCTCAGGTGATCTGCCCACCTTGGCCTCCCAAAGTGCTGGGATTACAGGTGTGAGCCACTGCGCCAGGCTGAGGGTTTCCCTTTGTTTTTTTTTTTGTTGTTTGTTTTTTTTTTTGAGACGGAGTCTCACTCTGTCACTCAGGCTGGAGTGCACTGGTGCGATCTCAGCTCACTGCAATGTCCGCCCCCCGGGTTCAAGCGATTCTCCTGCCTCAGCCTCCTGAGTAGCTGGGATTACAGGTGCCTGCCACTGGTGCCCAGCCCCAGCTAATTTTTGTATTTTTTAGTAGAGACGGGGGTTTCACCATCTTGGCTAGGCTGGTCTTGAACTCCTGATCTTGAGATCCACCCGCCTCAGCCTCCCAAAGTGCTGGGATCACAGGTGTGAGCCACCGCGCCCGGCCGGGTTTCCCTTTCAAAGAAAATTGAGGCCATCAATTATGAGTGCCCTACCCACGCACAAACACCAGAGTGTCTGCCATTTAACAGATGCTCAGTAAATGTTAATTGTCTTCTCATTAAACTACAATCTACCTCTTGATAACTCCTGAAATATTTCTGTAGCCCTGACCATTCCTGTAGCCTTAATCCTGCATATCTGACTGCCTGTTGGATTCCTTATCTACTGAGTCTCACAGCACTTCTGGCTCAGTATGTATCATCTTTCCCGACAAAGCTTGTCTTCCAAATATATACACCCTTATTTAAAAGCATCACTTGGCCGGGCACAGTGGCTCATACCTGTAATCCCAATGCTTTGAGTTCGAGACCAGCTTGAGCAACATAGCAAGACCCTGCCTCTACAAAAAAAAAAAAAAAAAAATGTAAGCCAGGTGCAGTGGCTCACTCCTGTAATCCCAGCACTTTGGGAGGCTGAGGCAGGTAGATCACTTGAGGCCAGGAGTTCGAGACCAGCCTGGACAACATGGCAAGACCCATCACTACTAAAACAAAAATTAGCCAGGTGTGGTGGCACACGCCTGTAGCCCCAGCTACTTGGGAGGCTGAGGCAGAATTGCTTGAACCCGGGAGACGGAGGTTGCAGTGAGCCAAGATCGTGCCACTGCACTTAAGCCTGAGCGACAGAGTGAGACCTGTCTCAAAAAAAAAAAAAAAAAAAACAAATTAAAAATGAGTGTGGCCAGCACCTGTAGTCCCAGCTACTAAAGAGACTTAGGCAGGAAGATTTCCTTGAGCCCAGGAGTTCAAGGTTATAGTGAGCTATGATGGCATCACTGCACACCAGCCTATGTGAGACAGCAAGAACCTGTCTCTAAAAATATATAAAAAATAAATAAATAATTGAAAAAGCATCACTACTTACCCTGCCTCCCATTATAGAAATCTTTTTTTTTTTTTTGAAGCAGAATTTCGCTCTTGTTGCCCAGGTTGGAGTGCAATGGTGTGATCTCAGCTCACTGCAACCTCTGCCTCCCAGGTTCAAGCAATTCTCCTGCCTCAGCCTCCCAAGTAGCTGGGATTACAGGCACACGCCACCACACCTGGCTAATTTTTTGTAATTTTAGTAGAGACAGTGTTTCTCCATGTTGATCAGGCTAGTCTCGAACTCCCGACTTCAGGTGATCCACCTGCCTCGGCCTCCCAAAGTGCTGGGATTACAGGCTTGAGCCATCACACCCGGCCGGAAATCTTGGAAGTTATCTTAAACTTCTTCCTTTCTCTTTGGTCACACATCCAATTGGTCATCAAATCCTGCTGATTCTACCTTGAGAAATGTTTCTCAAATCAAAGTCCTTTCATCCTTTCCCATTCTTTTTTTTTTCTTTTTTCTTTTTTGAGACAGAGTCTCACTCTGTCACCCAGGCTGGAGTGCAATGGCGTGATCTCGGCTCACTGCAACCTCCACCTCCCAGGTTCAAGCGATTCTCCTGCCTCAGCAGCCTGAGTAGCTGGGATTACAGGCGCCTGCCACCACGCTTGGCTAATTTTTGTATTTTTAATTCACCATATTACCATATTGGTCAAGCTGGTCTCATACTCCTGACCTTGTGATCTGCCCACATCGGCCTCCCAAAGTGTTGGGGTTACAGGCATGAGCCACCGCGCCCGGCCCCTTTCCCATTCTTGATAAATTTGTTCAACTCCTTGTCAGATTTTCCCTAGACAATTGCAACAACTCCCTAGCTAGATTCCCATGGACCAACCTCCCCACCTCTTTGCCCACCACTCCTAGACTTGGCTTCCTAAATTACAAAATTCGATCGTGTCATCCCTGCTTAAAATTTTATCAATAGCACTGAAAGCCCTTCACAATCTGTCACCAAACTTCAAACTTTGCCCCCACCACTCCCCTATGCTCTTACTACATACTAACAGGTACTACTGGCTGGACATGGTGGCTCACACCTGTAACCCAGCACTTTTGGAGGCTGAGGCAGGTGATCGCTTGAGCCCAGGAGTTTAAGAGGGGGTAGTGGTGCACACCTGTAGTTTCAGTCACTGGTGGCCAGGGGAGAGGGGCGGCTGAGGTGAGAGGGTGAGAGGATCACCTGAGTCCAGGAGGTCGAGGCTGCAGTGAGCCACGATCATGCGCCACTGCACTCCAGCCTGGGCAACAAGAGTGAGACCTTGTTTCCAAAAAAAGAAAAAAAAAAAGCTACTACTTATTTGAGTGTTTATACGTTAGATACTGGGATAAGCAAGTATATATATCTTTTTTTTTTTTTTTTTTGTGATGGGGTCTCACTCTGTCACCCAGGCTGGAGTGCAGTACTGCAGCCTCCACCTCCAAGGCTCAAGAGATCCTCCCAACTGGGACCACAGGCGCACACCACTGTGCCCAAGTAATTTTTTGTATTTTTGATAGAGACAGGGTTTCATCATATTGCCCAGGCTGGTCTCCAACTCCTGAGCTCAAGCGATCCCCCTGCCTCAGCTGGGATTACAGGCATGAGCCACTATGCCCAGCCTATATATACTCTCATGTATCAGTGTTTCTCAAATTTTTTTGTCTTACAGCCCCTCTATATTATTATTTTATTTAATTTCTAATTAGTATTTTTAGTAGAGACAGAGTTTCCCCATATTGGCCAGGCTGGTCTCAAACTCCTAATCTCAGGTCATCCACCCGCCTCAGTCTCCCACAGTGCTGGGATTACAGGTATGAGCCACTGCGCCAGGCCTCTTTTATTTTTTTTGTAGAGACAGGGTCTCACTGTTGCTCAGGCTGGTCTCGAACTCCCTTGCTCAAGCTATCTTTCTGCCTCAGCCTCCCAAACTGGAGATTTGGGATGCTGGGATTTACAAGTGTGAGCCACCATGTCTGGCCTATATTCTTAAAATGTATTGAGAACCCCAAAAAGCTTTGTGTTTATGTAGGTGGTATCTACCAACATTTGTCCTAATGGAAATTAAAACTGAGAGACTTTAAAAATATAGGATCAAAAAAATAGAGAGAGAGAATTAGAGCCAGGTGCGGTGGTTCACGCCTGTCATCCCAGCACTTTGGGAGGCCAAGGCAAAAGCATAGCTTGAGCCCAGAAGGTCTAGACCAGCCTGGGCAATATAGTCAGACCCTGCCTGAAAATAAATAAATAAATAAATAAATAAAAATATAGAATCAGATTTTGAATCCAAAAATCCAAAATCTGAAACTTTTTTTTTGAGACAGGGTGTCTGTCATCCAGGCTGGATGGAGTACAGTGGCACGAACACAGCTCACTGCAGCCTCAACCTTCTGTATTCAGGGGATTCTCCTACCTCAGCTTCCCTGGTTGTTGGGAACACAGGTGCATGCCATCAAATTTTTTATAGAGACAAGGTCTTGCTATTTTGCCCAGGCTGGTTTTGACCTCCTCAGTTCAAGCAGTCCTCCCTGCTCAGCCTCCCAAAGTGCTGAGATTACATGCATGAGCCACCATGCTCAGACAGGTGTTTTTTTGTTTGTTTGTTTTAATCATGCACGGATGTTGAACTTTATTTAATGCCATGTTTTTTTTTTAACTATTAATTGCATGCATAGGCTGGGGCAAGGTGACTCACACACCTGTAATCCCAGCATTTTGAGAGGCTGAGGTGAGAGGATTGTTTCACCAGTCTGGACAACATAGTGAGGCCCTGTCTCTACAAAAAATAAAAAAATTTAACCAGGTGTGGTGGTACACCCCTGTGCAACCAGCTGTTCGGGAGGCAGAGGTAGGAGGATTACTTGAGCCCAGGAGGTCAAGGCTGCAGTGAGCCATAGTTGTGCCACTGCACTCCAGCCTGAGTGACAGAGCAAGACTCTGTCTTCAAAAAATTCATTAATTAATTTTTTTGTTTTTGTTTTTGTTTTTTTTTAGATGGAGTTTTGCTCTTGTTGCCCAGGCTGGAGTGCAATGGCGCAGTCTCGGCTCACTGCAACCTTCACCTCCTGGGTACAAACAATTCTCCTGCCTCAGCCTCCTGAGTAGCTGGCATTACAGGTGCCTGCCACTATGCCCAGCTAATTTTTTTGTATTTTTAGTAGAGATGGGTTTCACCATGTTGGCCAGGTTGGTCTCAAACTCCTGACCTCAGGTGATCTGCCCACCACAGCCTCCTAAAGTGCTGGTATTACAGGCGCGAGCCACTGCATCCCGCCCATGACAACGTTTTATTAACATTTTCAGGGTGGCAAGGGAGTCATGGAAAGCTAAGCACATTGTAATTCTGAAAAAAAAAATGGGGTTCTGTCAGAAAGGAAGAAAGGGAGGATAAATGTTGGATAAGATGGCTGGGCACGGTGGCTCACACCTGTAATCTCAGCACTTTGGGAGGCCAAGGTGGGTGGATCATGAGGTCAAGAGTTCAAGACCAGCCTGGCCAAGCTGGTGAAACCCCGTCTGTACTAAAAATACAAAAATTAGGCCATGCATGGTGGCTCATGCCTGTAATCCCAGCACTTTGGGAGGGCAAGGTGGGCAGATCACAAGGTCAGGAGTTCGAGACCAGCCTGGCCAACATGGTGAAACCCCGTCTCTACTAAAAATGCAAAAATTAGCTGGGTGTGGTGGCGGGTGCCTGTAATCTCAGCTATTTGGGAGGATGAGGCAGAGAATTGCTTGAATCCAGGAGGTGGAGTTTGTGGTGAGCCAAGATCGTGCCACTGCCCTCCAGCCTGGGTGACAGAGTGAGACTCTGTCTCAAAAAATTAAAAAATAAATACTGGCTAAGACAAGTAGCAATGTCTGTCACACCTCCTGAGAGACTACTGAACTCTAGTTATATGCTAGTGTTACCTGGGGAGACTTGGGCCTGAATTTTTTTTTTTTTTTTCTTTGAGATGGAGTCTTCCTCTATCACCCAGGCTAGAGTGCAGTGGCACAATCTCAGCTCACTGCAACCTCCGCCTCCCGAGTTCAAGCAATTCTCCTGCCACAGCCTCTCCAGTAGCTGGGATTACAGGCACCCATCACCACGCCCAACTAATTTTTGTATTTTTAGTAGAGATGGGGTTTCACCATGTTGGCCAGGCTGGTCTTGAACTCCTGACCTTAGGTGATCCACCCACCTCGGCCTCCCAAAGTTCTGGGATTATAGGCGTGAGCTACCACGCCTGGCCAAATTATGATCTTATATGTGAAAATGATTGAGTATGTAAAAATGATTGATTATGGTGTTGTGATGGGAGATGCTGTGCTGTCGGCACAGTAGTAGCACATAGGCCGGGCGCGGTGGCTCACGCCTGTAATCCCAGCACTTTGGGAGGCCGAGGCGGGCAGATCACTAGGTCAGGAGATCGAGACCATCCTAGCTCTATCCTCGCCACTCATACTATAAACCCCTATGGTTCCAGGTCCTGCCCAAAACATAAATGGGTGGTATGGACACCGTATCACCTTACTAAACTGTGACATTTTGGGGATTAGGAACTTTTGGCCAAGAGGGAGACTCACGCCTATAATTCCAACACTTTATTTATTTATTTATTTTTGAGATGGCGTTTCGCTCTTGTCCAGGCTGGAGTGCAATGGCGCACTCTCAGCTCACCGCAACCTCCGCCTCCCAGGTTCAAGCGATTCTCCCGCCTCAGCCTTCCAAGTAGCTGGGATTACAGGCACGTGCCACCACGGCCCGGCTAATTTTGTATTTTTAGTAGAGATGGAGTTTCTCCATGTTGGTTGGGCTGGTCTCAAACTCCTGACCTCAGATGATTCGCCCGCCTTGGCCTCCCAAAGTGCTGGGATTGCAGGTGTGAGCCACCGTGCCAGGCCTCATTATTATTTTTTTTTTTTTGAGACCGAGTCTTGCTCTGCTGCCCAGGCTGGAGTGCAGTGGCACTATCTCGGCTCACCGCAACCTCCGTCTCTTGGGTTCAAGCAGTTCTCCTGTCTCAGCCTCCAGAGTAGCTGGGATTACAGATGCGCACCACCACACCCATCTAATTTTTGTGTTTTTAGTAGAGACAGGGTTTCGTCATGTTTCCCAGGCTGGTCTCAAACTCCTGGGCTCAAGCGATCCACCCACCTCAGCCTCCCAAAGTGCTGGGATTACTGGCATGAGGCACAGAGCCCGGTCTGTAATCCCAACACTTTGGGAGGCCAAGGTAGGAGGATCACCTGAGTCCAGGAGTTCAAGACCGGCCTGGGCAAAATAGTGATACCCCATCTCTACAAGAAATAAAAAAATTAGCCAAGTATAGGGGCATGCACCTGTGTTCCTCGCTACTCGCGAGGCTGTGGTGGGAGGATCACTTCAGCCCAGGAGGTTGAGGCAGCAATGAACACTGATGGTGCCACTGCACTCCAGCCTGGGTGACAGGGCAAGACCTCATCTCAAAAAAATAAATAAAAAGTGAGCTTGCTCACCTTTCCTATGTCTCTCAGCACCTTGCTTTTGAATTTTAGCTATTATTTTTACAGATCTTTTAACAAAAAGGCTGCTTTAATTAACGTTAACATACATGGCATATAAGAAGATCCTTGTTCTCAAGGGCTTTACAAACCTCTAGAGTCAAATGTGCCTTATTATCAGTACAAAAATAAATGGTGTCAGCTGGGTGCGGTGACTCACGCCTGTAATCCCAGCACTTTAAGAGGCTGAGGCAGGTGGATCACCTGAGGCCAGGAGTTTGAGACCAGCCTGGCCAACATGGTGAAACCACATTGTCAGGCCTCTGAGCCCAAGCCAAGCCATCGCATCCCCTATGACTTGCACGTATACATCCAGATGGCCTGAAGTAACTGAAGATCAACAAAAGAAGTAAAAATAGCCTTAACTGATGACATTCCACCATTGTGATTTGTTTCTGCCCCACCCGAACTGATCAATGTACTTTGTAATCTCCCCCACCCTTAAGAAGGTTCTTTGTAATTCTCCCCACCCTTGAGAATGTACTTTGTGAGATCCACCCCTGCCCGCAAAACATTGCTCTCAACTTCACCGCCTATCCCAAAACCTGTAAGAACTAATGATAATCCATCACCCTTTGCTGACTCTCTTTTCGGACTCAGCCCGCCTGCACCCAGGTGAAATAAACAGCCATGTTGCTCACACAAAGCCTGTTTGGTGGTGTCTTCACACAGACGCGCATGAAACACATCTCTACTAAAAATACAATAATCAGCTGGGCGAGGTGGCTCACAGCTGTAATCCCAGCACTTTGGGAGGCCGAGACAGGCAGGTCACTTGAGGCCATGAGTTCGAGACCAGCCTGGCCAACATCGTGAAAACCCCATCTCTACCAAAAATACAAAAACTAGCCAGATGTGGTGGCGCACGCCTGTAATTCCAGCTACTCGGGAGGCTGAGGTACCGAATCGTCTGAACGTGGGAAGTGGAGCTTGTAGTGAGCCGAGATCGCCCCACTGCACTCCAGCCTGGGCAACAGAGCTAGACTCTGTCTCAAAACAAACAAAAAATGGTGTCAAGACTCTCAGACGAGATGCTAATGGATTAAGGCCTATATGTAAATAGCACCAAAGACTATGGAACAGAGATGGGAGAAGCAAGCAGGGAGGCAGGAATAGTTTAGCTGTGGCAGTTTTAGCTTAATCCACTTACATAAATGGTTCTTTAGGGTAGCACATGGAGCATCCTCATTTCCAAACATTGGACTGAGAGTAGAGAGCTGTGCAAAATAACCACAAGTCCCCAACTATGCCCTCTTAATTATCCCTATCATCTAAGACTGTTGTTCCCATCCATCACTGAACTTCCCCGTCCTCTTCCTTCAACCCCTGTGTTAGTCAACGGTTGAAATTTTGATTTGGTAAAACACCTCTGGCGAAAACCAGCAAAAAGGGCTCGCAAATCAGGTCTCAGGGAAGCACAGAAGTAGCCACGAGAAGGCCCGAGGTGCTCATGGAAAGAGCTCGAGCGCAGGAGGAGCTCGAGCCTGGGAGGACCCCAGGCGCTCGGAGCCGCCGTTACGTAACCGGCACTCAGAGCCTCGGAAGACCGGAAGGCCGAGCTCAGGCCCCGGCCCCGGCCCCGCCCCGGCCCGGCCGGGCAGCCGGTAGGTGCCGTGCGCAACCCTCCGGAAGCTGCCGCCCCTTTCCCCTTTTATGGGAATAGTTTTTTTAAAAAAATAAGAGTTCGCTGGCGCCACCCCGTAGGACTGGCCGCCCTAAAACCGTGATAAAGGAGCTGCTCGCCACTTCTCACTTCCGCTTCCTTCCAGTAAGGAGTCGGGGTCTTCCCCAGTTTTCTCAGCCAGGCGGCGGCGGCGACTGGCAATGTTTGGCCTCAAAAGAAACGCGGTAATCGGACTCAACCTCTACTGTGGGGGGGCCGGCTTGGGGGCCGGCAGCGGCGGCGCCACCCCTCCGGGAGGGCGACTTTTAGCTACGGAGAAGGAGGCCTCGGCCCGGCGAGAGATAGGGGGAGGGGAGGCCGGCGCGGTGATTGGCGGAAGCGCCGGCGCAAGCCCCCCGTCCACCCTCACGCCAGACTCCCGGAGGGTCGCGCGGCCGCCGCCCATTGGCGCCGAGGTCCCCGACGTCACCGCGACCCCCGCGAGGCTGCTTTTCTTTGCGCCCACCCGCCGCGCGGCGCCGCTTGAGGAGATGGAAGCCCCGGCCGCCGACGCCATCATGTCGCCCGAAGAGGAGCTGGACGGGTACGAGCCGGAGCCTCTCGGGAAGCGGCCGGCTGTCCTGCCCCTGCTGGAGTTGGTCGGGGAATCTGGTAATGACACCAGTACGGACGGGTCACTACCCTCGACGCCGCCGCCAGCAGAGGAGGAGGAGGACGAGTTGTACCGGCAGTCGCTGGAGATTATCTCTCGGTACCTTCGGGAGCAGGCCACCGGCGCCAAGGACACAAAGCCAATGGGCAGGTCTGGGGCAACCAGCAGGAAGGCGCTGGAGACCTTACGACGGGTTGGGGATGGCGTGCAGCGCAACCACGAGACGGCCTTCCAAGGTAAGGGGGTTCATTAATCGCCAAGGCCTCACTCCCTTTTTTCCATCTCTCCCCGGACTCACCCGCCAAGGGTGGGTTGGAAACCGAAACGAGTCAGTGTTGAAACGTGTCTCATCCTATTCCTGAAGCCAGAATATTCTGGCCATGAGTCATTGTTTCCGCCCATCTTGATTCTTTTGGAAATGGCAGCTCTTGTTAAAAGACCGGAAAGGGTGGGATGTCAATTTCAAGTGGGGTCAACCTGAGTTCTGTAAATCCCAGTAGCGACTTTCCCGCCGCGGGTGGGCAGGCGAATCTTGCGCCTGTTTAGACAAAGGAGGCCGTGAGGACCTGCATGCTTTTCTTCCTCAGGCATGCTTCGGAAACTGGACATCAAAAACGAAGACGATGTGAAATCGTTGTCTCGAGTGATGATCCATGTTTTCAGCGACGGCGTAACAAACTGGGGCAGGATTGTGACTCTCATTTCTTTTGGTGCCTTTGTGGCTAAACACTTGAAGACCATAAACCAAGAAAGCTGCATCGAACCATTAGCAGAAAGTATCACAGACGTTCTCGTAAGGACAAAACGGGACTGGCTAGTTAAACAAAGAGGCTGGGTAAGTTTGCCTTAAGGATGAAAGGGGCCTTGGAGTGGAAGTAGAATGAAGGATTTTTTTTAGAGAGGTGGGGATATCTAAAGGTTTTTATGACGCATGGCTATTTGCAGGCTCTAACTAAAGGACCATTGTTTATTTGATGTTGATTTAAGTAGTGGATCCTTAGAGATAGTGGTATGGCGGTCTTGAATTGTATCAAAAATCTTGGTTTTCTCTAGGCTATTTTTTGTTCCAATTCAGTTGAATACTCTTCAGTGGATTCAAAGCATGAAAAAATAAGTCACCAGGGGAGGATAGCTGAAATAATTCCTAAGGCGCTCCCTGTTTTAATTGAGAAGATATGGGGTGGAGCCTGCATTTTAAACAGAAACCCAGATCTGATGCAGGATGTACTTAACTAAGTTGAGAAAAAATGATCTGCGCAGTTGAGGTGTTACTGAAATATTAGGTGGTGGAGATTTGAGAATAAGGGTTTTCGTCTTTTACCTCATGGGAACTCTGGAAGTCCCTTTGTTAGGATAAATCCTAATAAGACCAAGATAGTACCGTAAAATGAAGTTTAACTATCATGGGTGCCCGCTTAAGAAACTGAAGAACTTATTTTCTTTTTTTGCCCCGGGGTGAATAATAATTGGTTTACTATTGCTTTAGGGGGAAACCTTAGATATTTTAATTTACTTTCTCTCTGGATAGTAGTGTTGTTAAGAGAGCAGAAACCCATACTTGAAAATGTGCTTTTCTTTTTTGTTTTCTAGGATGGGTTTGTGGAGTTCTTCCATGTAGAGGACCTAGAAGGTGGCATCAGGAATGTGCTGCTGGCTTTTGCAGGTGTTGCTGGAGTAGGAGCTGGTTTGGCATATCTAATAAGATAGCCTTACTGTAAGTGCAATAGTTGACTTTTAACCAACCACCACCACCACCAAAACCAGTTTATGCAGTTGGACTCCAAGCTGTAACTTCCTAGAGTTGCACCCTAGCAACCTAGCCAGAAAAGCAAGTGGCAAGAGGATTATGGCTAACAAGAATAAATACATGGGAAGAGTGCTCCCCATTGATTGAAGAGTCACTGTCTGAAAGAAGCAAAGTTCAGTTTCAGCAACAAACAAACTTTGTTTGGGAAGCTATGGAGGAGGACTTTTAGATTTAGTGAAGATGGTAGGGTGGAAAGACTTAATTTCCTTGTTGAGAACAGGAAAGTGGCCAGTAGCCAGGCAAGTCATAGAACTGATTACCCGCCGAATTCATTAATTTACTGTAGTGTTAAGAGAAGCACTAACAATGCCAGTGACCTGTGTAAAAGCTACAAGTAATAGAACTATGACTGTAAGCCTCAGTACTGTACAAGGGAAGCTTTTCCTCTCTCTAATTAGCTTTCCCAGTATACTTCTTGAAATAGAAAGTCCAAGTGTTCAGGACTTTTATACCTGTTATACTTTGGCTTGGTTTCCATGATTCTTACTTTATTAGCCTAGTTTATCATCAATAATACTTGACGGAAGGCTCAGTAATTAGTTATGAATATGGATATCCTCAATTCTTAAGACAAACAACTTGTAAATGTATTTGTAAAAATTGTATATATTTTTACAGAAAGTCTATTTCTTTGAAACGAAGGAAGTATCGAATTTACATTAGTTTTTTTCATACCCTTTTGAACTTTGCAACTTCCGTAATTAGGAACCTGTTTCTTACAGCTTTTCTATGCTAAACTTTGTTCTGTTCAGTTCTAGAGTGTATACAGAACGAATTGATGTGTAACTGTATGCAGACTGGTTGTAGTGGAACAAATCTGATTGATTAACTATGCAGGTTTAAATTTTCTTATCTGATTTTGGTAAGTATTCCTTAGATAGGTTTTTCTTTGAAAACCTGGGATTGAGAGGTTGATGAATGGAAAGTCTTTCACTTCATTATATGCAAGTTTTCAATAATTAGGTCTAAGTGGAGTTTTAAGGTTACTGATGACTTACAAATAATGGGCTCTGATTGGGCAATACTCATTTGAGTTCCTTCCATTTGACCTAATTTAACTGGTGAAATTTAAAGTGAATTCATGAGCTCATCTTTAAAGCTTTTACTAAAAGATTTTCAGCTGAATGGAACTCATTAGCTGTGTGCATATAAAAAGATCACATCAGGTGGATGGAGAGACATGGAGAGACATTTGATCCCTTGTTTGCTTAATAAATTATAAAATGATGGCTTGGAAAAGCAGGCTAGTCTAACCATGGTGCTATTATTAGGCTTGCTTGTTACACAGGTCTAAGCCTAGTATGTCAATAAAGCAAATACTTACTGTTTTGTTTCTATTAATGATTCCCAGACCTTGTTGCAAATTTTTGCATTGGCATCTTTGGATTTCAGTCTTGATGTTTGTTCTATCAGACTTAACCTTTTATTTCCTGTCCTTCCTTGAAATTGCTGCTTGTTCTGCTCCCTCTACAGATATTTATATCAATTCCTACAGCTTTCCCCTGCCATCCCTGAACTCTTTCTAGCCCTTTTAGATTTTGGCACTGTGAAACCCCTGCTGGAAACCTGAGTGACCCTCCCTCCCCACCAAGAGTCCACAGACCTTTCATCTTTCACGAACTTTATCCTGTTAGCAGGTGGTAATACCATGGGTGCTGTGACACTAACAGTCATTGAGAGGTGGGAGGAAGTCCCTTTTCCTTGGACTGGTATCTTTTCAACTATTGTTTTATCCTGTCTTTGGGGGAAATGTGTCAAAAGTCCCCTCAGGAATTTTCAGAGGAAAGAACATTTTATGAGGCTTTCTCTAAAGTTTCCTTTGTATAGGAGTATACTCACTTAAATTTACAGAAAGAGGTGAGCTGTGTTAAACCTCAGAGTTTAAAAGCTACTGATAAACTGAAGAAAGTGTCTATATTGGAACTAGGGTCATTTGAAAGCTTCAGTCTCGGAACATGACCTTTAGTCTGTGGACTCCATTTAAAAATAGGTATGAATAAGATGACTAAGAATGTAATGGGGAAGAATTGCCCTGCCTGCCCATCTCAGAGCCATAAGGTCATCTTTGCTAGAGCTATTTTTACCTATGTATTTATCGTTCTTGATCATAAGCCACTTATTTATATCATGTATCTCTAAGGACCTAAAAGCACTTTATGTAGTTTTTAATTAATCTTAAGATCTGGTTACGGTAACTAAAAAAGCCTGTCTGCCAAATCCAGTGGAAACAAGTGCATAGATGTGAATTGGTTTTTAGGGGCCCCACTTCCCAATTCATTAGGTATGACTGTGGAAATACAGACAAGGATCTTAGTTGATATTTTGGGCTTGGGGCAGTGAGGGCTTAGGACACCCCAAGTGGTTTGGGAAAGGAGGAGGGGAGTGGTGGGTTTATAGGGGGAGGAGGAGGCAGGTGGTCTAAGTGCTGACTGGCTACGTAGTTCGGGCAAATCCTGCAAAAGGGTAAGGGAGGATTTGCTTAGAAGGATGGCGCTCCCAGTGACTACTTTTTGACTTCTGTTTGTCTTACGCTTCTCTCAGGGAAAAACATGCAGTCCTCTAGTGTTCATGTACATTCTGTGGGGGGTGAACACCTTGGTTCTGGTTAAACAGCTGTACTTTTGATAGCTGTGCCAGGAAGGGTTAGGACCAACTACAAATTAATGTTGGTTGTCAAATGTAGTGTGTTTCCCTAACTTTGTTTTTCCTGAGAAAAAAAAATAAATCTTTTATTCAAATACAGGGTGTGATATGGGTCTTTTCTCATCGACGCCTCTTTTTCCTTCCCTCTCTTAGGCAAACCTTTTAGAGAAGTCAGATGAGCAAATATGTATAGGTGAATTCAAAGCAAAAGCCTCACAAAGCTGATTTGCCTTAGAGCAAAGGACAGTTCCTTTCTTCAATTCAAATTAGAGGTGTTGGGTTTTTAATTAAATATATTACTGCTGTACTTAGAGGAGTTCTTAAACCTCCAAGTAAAAAAATCAAAAACCTCCTTAAAATTAAAATTTCTGTCTTATTTATTTATTATTATTTTTTTGAGATAGAGTTTTGCTCTTGTTGTCCAGGCTGGAGTGCAATGGCACGATCTCCGCTCACCGCAACCTCCGCCTCCCGGGTTCAAATGATTCTCCTGCCTCAGCCTCCTGAGTAGCTGGGAATACAGGCATGCGCCACCACACTCAGCTAATTTTGTATTTTTAGTAGAGATGGGGTTTCTCCGTGTTGGTCAGGCTGGTCTCGAACTCCTGACCTCAGGTGATCTGCCCACTGCCTCCCAGAGTGCCAGGATTACAGGTGTGAGCCATCGCACCCAGCCTCTGTCTTGATTTTTTTGAATCACCAGGTGTTGGTATGTTTTGTTTTGTTTTGTTTTGAGGCACAGTCTCACTCTGTTGCCCAGGCTAGAGTGTAGTGTCGCAATCTTGGCTCACTGCAACCTCAGCCTCCCGAGTAGCTGGGATTACAGGTGCCCGCCACCATGCCCGGCTAATTTTTCTATTGTTGGTAGAGACGGGGTTTTGCCATGTTGGTCAGGCTGGTCTTGAAGTCCTGACCTCAGTGATCCACTCGCCTCAGCTGAAGTGCTGGGATTACAGACCTGAGCCACTGCGCCCAGCCTTGATCTTGAGGTAAGAGGGTACTGTACAGCAGTTACTCTATCATAACACCTAAATAATACCTAAAGTTAAAAGAGTTTTGATGAAGTTCTTGGCAGCAGTGCTTTTCCCCTTCTGCTTTCCAAAAGGAGGTAAAAAGAAGCCAGTCAATTTCAAAAACCCCTATCCTGCCTTTATTTTCAGCTACCTTGAAAGTGAGCTGAATTACCATGGAAATGTGCAAATGTGAGGTTTGCATACTTGGTTTTAAACCCTGAGCTCCATATGCTAATCAGGCAATCAGGATTCTGTGCCTCCCTGCAGTCAGTTGCATTTCTATTTAAAAGTGCATTTTGGTTTGGAAGCCCCTTTCTGGAGCCTAACTACCAAAAGGCAGCAACTTTTTGTATCATTACAAAGAAAGCTGTGTAAGTGCACTCCCAAGCAAAGGTGTGGTAGGAGAGTAGCACCCACAGAGGACCCAAGCCCAAGTCTTGGCCTGAGTTAAGTTAGTGCTATTGCTCCCATTGACGTGCTATGATGTGAAGCCGTTTCTGGTACAGTGTTCCTTTGCTCAGCACCTTAAAAGCTTGGATTTAATAGTAACTGGGTAACCTTAATCAGTAGTCAGAATTATCAACACTTTGCTTTATTTGACACAACCAGACTTTCTCAGTTCCTGTTCTGTATCTAGAGCAAGGTCTTCATACTGTTTTTTCACAAAATGTTTATTTAAAACAGTTGTGACAGCCGAAGGATTTTTTTTTTTACAAAATTAAAATGAAATAACTTGTACAACTGGTGCGTACCATGGCTCCAGCCAGATGCCCAAAGCACTGGCTATTAATTCCTGGAGTTCAGATGGTCAGTTGAGTCTCTATCCTAGTTTTTTGCTTCACTTGTTCAAGCATGGAACTGTTTCTAGAACGCTGCCACTCTTCAAAGGCTTCTCAATTTCAAATTTGAAAACTTAATTCTCTCCCTCTTAGTTTCAAAGTTATTACAGTGTTATCTATGTGAAGTATGTGGAAAGTTGGGGGCTGGGGATTTTCCTCCAGGCAGATTAAGAAACAGCTCTCAGGGTCGGGCGCTGTGGCTCAGGCCTGTAATCCCAGCACTTTGGGAGGCTGAGGTGGGCGGGTCATGAGGTCAAGGGATTGAGACCATCCTGGCCAACATGGTGAAACCCCGTCTCTAAAAAATATGAAAATCACCTGGGCGTGGTGGCAGGCACCTGTAGTCCCAGCTACTCGGGAGGCTGAGGCAGGAGAATCGCTTGAACCCGGGAGGTGGAGGTTGCAGTGAGCTGAGATCATGCCATTGCGCTCCGGGGCTTGGGCAACAGAGCCAGACGCTGTCTCAAAAAAAAAAAAAAAAAAAAGGCACGGTGACTCACACCTGTAATCCCAGCACAGCACTTTGGGAGGCCCCAAGGCGGAGGGATCACGAGGTCAGGAGTTTGAGGCCAGTCTGGCCAATACAGTGAAACCCCATCTCTACTAAAAATAAAAAAAATTAATTGGGCATGGTGGCGGGCGCCTGTAATCCCAGCTACTTGGGAGGCTGAGGCAGGAGAACCACGTGAACCTGGGAGGAACCCCGGAGGTGGAGGTTGCAGTGAGCCGAGATCGTGCCACTGCACTTAAGCCCAGGTGACAGTGTGAGACTCTGTCTCAAACAAAATAAAGAAGTACCTCTCTGGTGCAGTGGCTCACGCCTGTAATCCCAGCACTTTGGGAGGCCAAGGCGGGCTGATCACTTGAGGTCAGAAGTTTGAGACCAGCCTGGCCAACACGGTTAAACGCCACTACTGGTGGCGGGCACCAGTAGTCCCAGCTATTCAGGAGGCTAAGGCAGGAGAATTGCTTAAACCCAGGAGGTGGAGGTTGCAATGAGCCAAGATCATGCCACTGCACTCCAGTCTGGGTGACAGAGCGAGACTTCCTCTCAAAAAAAAAAAGCCAGGGGTGGTGGCTTATGCCTGTAATCCCAGCACTTTGGGAGCCCAAGGCGGGCAGATCACCCGAAGTCAGGAATTCGAGACCAGCTTGGCCAACATGGTGAAACCCCGTCTCTACTAAAAATACAAAAATTAGCCGGGCATGGGGTCATGCGCCTGTAGTCCCAGATTGCAGTGAGCCAAAATCACACCACTGCACTCCAGCCTGGCGACAGAGCGAGACTCCATCTCAAAAAAAACACCTCCGAAAATTTGGTGTCCTTTACTAATAATTCTTCGGAAGTAGAAAAAGGATATACATAGCAAGCTTTTGTTCCCACACTATACTTGGTTTCTAATTTGCAGTTCCCTTCTTGACCTGCATAGAATAATAGTTATTTTCCATTGGGAAATGAGAAATCCTCAACATTGAGGTAAGCTGGGATTTTTTTTTTTTTTAAGAGGTGGGGTCTCACTGTATTGCCCAGGCTGCAGTGCAGTGGGACTATCACGGTTCACTGCAGCCTTGAACTCCTGTGCTCAAGCAATACTCCCACCTCAACCTCCAAAGTAGCTGGGACTACAGGTACCTCACCATGCCTTGTGTTTTGTTTTGTTCATAGAGATGGGGTCTTGCTATATTGCCCAGGCTTGTCTATTTAGCAGGAGCTCTAGGCAGCCAGATGTTGAGAGTGTCTTCATTTTTCCATTACATGACAGTAGACTGCTTATTATATATCATGAGCTGTTAGATAATGAAATTATAAAGAGATCATTCTTCCCCTTAAGAAACTCAAAAAAAGAGGCCGGGTGCGGTGGCTCACGCCTGTAATCCCAGCACTTTGGGAGGCCAAGGTGGGCGGATCACAATGTCAGGAGTTCGAGGCCCGCCTGGCCAATATGGTGAAGCTCCGTCTCTAGTAAAAATATAAAAATTAGCCAGGTGTGGTGGTGGACGCCTGTAGTCCCAGCTACTTGGGAGGCTGAGGCAGAAGAATTGCTTAAACCCGGGAGGCCGAGGTTGCAGTGAGCTGAGATTGGGCCCCTGCACTCCAGCCTGGGAGACAGAGCAAAGACTCTGTCTCAAAAAAAAAAAAAAAAAAAGAAAAAGAAAAAAAAGAAACTCAAAAAAAGATTGGGGAATAGTTCAAAAGAAACATGACAACTACACATGTCAAAAAGCTATAAAGGACATGGGGACATTTGCGGAAATTTATGGATTGTATGTTACTACTGTATCAATGTTAAATTTCTTGAGTATTATACCTTGTTTTTAGGAGATGCATGCTAAAGAATTTATGTATAACAAATCCCATAATGAGAATGCAAATGTGGCTAGATGTTAAAGTTTGTGATCTAGCTGGGTGCAGTGGCTCATGCCTGTAATCCCAGCACTTTGGGAGGCTAAGGCAGGCAGATTGCTTAAACCCAGGAGTCTGAGACCAGCCCAGGCAATATGGTGAAACTCCATCTCTATAAAACATAAAAAAAACTAGCTTGGCATAGTAGCATGTGCCTGTGGTCCCAGCCACTGGGGAGGATGAGGTGGGAGAAGCGCTTGAGCTTACGAAGTCGAGGTTGCAGTGAGCTGAAATTGTGCCACTGCACTCCAGCCCAGGCAACAGAGTGAGACCCTGTCTTAAAAAAAAAAGAAACACACACACACAAAGTTTACAATCTAGTAAGAGTCATAGACATGGACAGAAAAAATTAGAAGGCACTGTACAAAGCATTATAGGGTTGGGAAAAAGCAGGGTGACAACTTCTACACGTAGAGGGTGGTAAAGAAGGCTTCATAAGAAATGTGAGGTTGGCCCTTAAAAGATGAGTAACGAGGCTGGGCACGGTGGCTTATACCTGTAATCCCAGCACTTGGAGAGGCTGAGGTGGGTAGATCACCCGAGGTCACCAGTGTGGCCAACATGGCAAAACCCCGTCTCTACTAAAAACACAAAAATTTGATGAGCGTGATGGTGCACACCTGTAATCCTAGCTTCTTGGGGGGCTGAGGCCGGAGAATCACTTGAGCCCGGGAGGTGGAGGCTGCAGTGATCCGAGATCATGCCACTGCACTCCAGCCTGGACAACAGAATGAGACTCAAAAAAAAAAAAAAAGATGAGTAAGAAACACGTACCAAAGCATGGAATTGGGAAAGATCCTCTGGGTGTATGGAGATGGGAGAAGCAGGGATGGACTGTGTAGGTAATTTTCTTATTCCATCTTCCTTCCCTGCCTTCTTTCTCTGCTCGCCGCTCTTGGTCAGTGAATACTGTATGTCTTCAGTTTTTCCCATCTCAGGCCTTATATAAAAATATTAGAGCCAGGCGTGGCGGCTCATGCCTGTAATCCCAGCACTTTGGGAGGCCGAGGCAGGCAGATCACCTGAGGTCAGGAGTTCGAGGATAGCCTGGCCAACATGGCGAAACCCCATCTCTACTAAAAATACAAAAAAATTAGCTGGGCGTGGTGGCTTATTCCTGTAGTCCCAGTTACTCGGGAGGCTGAGGCACCAGAATCACTTGAACCCGGGAGGCAGAGGCTGCAGTGAGTCATGATCACACCACTGCACTCCAGCCTGGGTGACAGAGCGAGACTCCATCTCGGGAAAAAAAAAAAAAATTTGGCCAGACACAGTTGTACATACCTATAGTCCCAGATATTCTGGAGGCTAAGGCAGAAGAATCACTTGAGCCCCGGAGTTCAGGGCTATAGTGTGCTACGTTGATCTGGTGTTCACGCTAAGTTCTGCATCAATATGGTGACATCTTGGGAGTGGGGGGACCATCAGGTTGCCTAAGGAGGGGCGAACCTGCCTAGGTTGGAAATAGAGCTGGTTAAAACTCCTGTGCTCCTCAGTAGTAGAATTGCACCTGTGAATAGCCACTGCTCTCCAGCATGGGCAACATAGCAAGACCCTGCCTCTTAAGATAAAATTTGGAAAACACTGATAGGAAAAAAAGGCTCTTTGGTCTAAATAAGTCTGGACTGGGTATAAATGACACACAACTGGATGGACTGTGTTTAGGAAGTAGAAAAGACTCAATTGCTTCCTGTATCATGTTAAAGTGGTGACCCTAAACACACAATCTCAGGATCATAGCCATCTTTGGATCTAGACTGAAGGAGTTGGCATTGGCAGGCCTGGTTTGAATAAAGTTGCTCTTTTAAGAGCATCACCTAAGGTAGGTCACTGGAGCCTCACTGGTCCTTCACCCTCTAGGTTTTACATAGTCAGGGAAAGGAACCAAGGTTTTGCCTAAGAGCACTATGCTGTCTGCAGAACAGAATTTTAATAAGAGCTTCCAAAAGTTATTTAACTGGAACCCTAAGATACTGAATGGTGGCTTCCACTCTCCCTGATCCTGTTCCCGTGGGAGACTCAACTATTGCTATTCCCATCCTGATTCAAAAAACCAGTTTGCTCTAGCTGCCCAGACTTCCCCACAGGCTGCATTCTTGCCCATGAGCTCATTGTTTTGGCTTCTTTGCCTGTATAAGTCTACTGCCAGTGCCAGAGGTCTCAGCCCGGGGCCCCCTAACTAGCTGGGGCTGCATTCCATTCAGAATTTCACCACCCCCACTTGGTGTTCTTCCCGCCCTCATGTGGTCACATGTGTATGTTTACTCAGGTTAGCCTGGGACAAGGTGTGCTGGGATAGAGAGCCAAAGAAGCAGAGAAGGAAAAGAATGTTTAACTGTTAGGTTTCATCCTGGATTAGATTTCAGTAAAAATGCTTTCAGTTCTGTGCCCTAAAAAATGTTAATTTTCTTGTCTGGTAGGAGGAGCTGGTTTTGAAAATTTTGCTATACATTTCATAGTCTACCCTACTGGGCTGGTTATGACTCTCAGGTATTCAGATTTGAAGGCGAGAATGCAGTTAATTCTCCCTGGGAAACACTGCATTCACATGCATTTTATTCCTGAAGCTCCTATGCCCAGATCTATCAGGCCTGCCTTTCTCAGCTCACAACGCCATCCTTTAGGTTGCCTGGAGCAGTTCCCACCGTCTCCGGCCCTTGGTGGAAATGGGGGGAGGGGAGACAGCTGGCCTGCTGCAAGGGAGCAGCTGTTCGGTTTCACTGCTTTGTAACTGAACTTTCCTGAGGGGAGGATATCTTGTTTATTTCCTTTTGCATGAGAGCCCAGATCTAAGGAAAGTGGGGCACACCTCAGGTGAAGGGCTATGGGAAGAGCATTTCTCTTACTTTGCAGAGTTTTGGATTAATACTAGATGCTTAAGCGGTATACTCCTTTCCTCCACCCCCCTCTTCTTCATCTGTAAAAACAAAACCAAAAAACAAAACTGCAGGCTGTGGCTGTGGGAGGTGACTTTTTTTCATTTCTCAGAAATCCCTCATGAGGCAAAGCAGAGAAACAGAAAGAGGGAAACAACTTCGTGTCAAAATGAGGTTGTGTGTGTGTGTTTTGAAATGAGGTGGCTTGTTGTCAGCTTTAAGGAACAACAGCTCTGCAGAGGAGCCTGGTGATGGCGGGGAGGAGTGCTGGGCTACCTGCTTCCTTGCCCCTTGCCCCACTTCAAAGCTGGGTAGTTGGGGTCAGGTATGAAACAGGATGGAAGTCGCTGTATCTTCCTTTCCCCATCATGAACCATGAAAGATGTATCAGTGCTACTGTATGAAAGAAAAACTTGACCAGTCGCGGTGGCTCATGCCTGTAATCCCAGCACTTTGAGAGGCCAAGGCGGGTGGATCACCTGAGGTCAGGAGTTTGAGACCAGCCTGACCAACATGGCAAAACTCTGTCTCTACTAAAAATGGGTATGGTGGTGTGCACCTGTGGTCCCAGCTACTTAGGAGGCTGAGGCATGAGAATTGCTTGAACCTGGGATGCAGAGGTTGCAGTGATCCTAGATCGTGCCACTGCACTCCAGCCTGGGCCAGTGAGACTATGTCTCAAAAAAAAACTTAGTAAATGCTTGTGGCTTACCATTATACATAAGCCTATGTTTGCAAGACAGTGTACCTTAAACAAAGACCAGGAATACTGTCATTTCCTGGACCCAGGAAAATTGGCCAGGCGCAGTTGCACGTGCTTGTAGTCCCAGATATTCTGGAGGCTAAGGCAGAAGAATCACTTGAGCCCCGGAGTTCAGGGCTATAGTGCGCTATGTTGATCTGGTGTTCATGCTAAGTTCCGCATCAATATGGTGACTTCTTGGGAGTGGGGGACCACCAGGTTGCCTAAGGAGGGGTGAACCTGCCTACGTTGGAAATAGAGCTGGTCAAAACTCCTGTGCTCATCAGTAGTAGAATTGCACCTGTGAATAGCCACCGCCCTCCAGCATGGGCAACATAGCAAGACCCTGCCTCTTAAGATAAAAATTGGAAAACACTGGTAGGAAAAAAAGGCTGTTTGGTCTAAATAAGTCTGGATTGGGTATAAATGACACACAACTATCATGAATTTGAAAGCATTTCTAATTTCTTGAAAGTTTGAAAAAGTTTAAACAGAATTTTAGCTGAAAAGTCCTGAAAGACATTTGAAAAAAAAACAGCAAGAACACTTAAAACTATTCAAGGTTTGGGCTGGGCACAGTGGCTCATGCCTGTAATCCCAGCACTTTGGGAGGCCAAGGCGGGCAGATCACTTGAGGCCAGGAGCTCAAGACCAGCCTGGCCAACATGGCGAAACCCTTTCTCTATTAAAAATACAAAAATTAGCCAGGCATGATGGTGCGTGCCTGTAGTCCCAGCTACTCAGGAGGCTGAGGCAGGAGAATCACTTGAAGCCAGGAAGTTGCAGTGATCCGAAATTGCACCACTGCACTCCAGCCTGGGTGACCAAGCGAGACTCTGTCTCAAAACAAAACAAAACAAAACAAAACAAAAAACTATTCAAGGTTTGGATCATTGAGGCCAAAATTATTTTGATAACAAGATGCCCCGTGTGAATGAAACTGAGTAATAGAAGGCTCATGGCCAGTAGTCGTAGCTACTAGGGAGACTGAGGCAGAAGGATCACTTGAGCCTAGGAAGTTGAGGCTGCAGTGAGCTGTGATTGTGCCACTGCATTTCAGCCTAATGACACAGCATTTCAGCCTGATGACACAGCAAGACCCTGTTTCAAAAAAAAAAAAAAAAAAAAAAAAAAAAATAGAAAAGAAGGAAGCCAGGCACCCCATAGACCCAGCTATTCAAGAAGCTGAGGCGGGAGGATTGCTTGAGCTTAGGAGTTCAAGTCTAGCCTAGGCAACATAGTGAGACCCTGTCTCTTAAAAATATACATATAATTTTAAAAAATTCTTTTATTTTTACATAAATGGAAACAGGGTCTCACAGTGTTGGCCAGGGTGGTCTTCAACTCCTGGACTTAGGTGATCTGCCTGCCTTGGCCTCTCAAAGTGCTGGGATTACAGGCGTGAGCCACCGTGTCTAACCAAAAATAAATTTTTAAAAGTGTTTTTGGCCAGGCGTGGTGCCTGTAATCCCAACACTTCGGGAGGCTGAGGCGAGTGGATCACTTGAGGTCAGGAGTTCGAGACCACCCTGACCAACATGGTGAAACCCTGTCTCTATTAAAAATACAACATTAGCCAGGCATGGTGACACATGCCTGTAGTCCCAGCTACTTGGGAGGCTGAGTGAGTAGAATCGCTTGAACCCGGGAGGCGGAGGTTGCAGTGAGCCGAGATCACACCATTGCACCCCAGCCTGGGCAACAAGAGCAAAACTCCATCTAAAAAAAAAAAAAAAAAGTGAAGAAACTAGATCTGAAGCCTTAATTTTCTCCCCTATAAACAGGACTTAACGATACTGTCAGCTATCTTATTACCGCAAAGATTTAAAGAGAGACTATTGATACACGTGCTTTGTGCTTTTACCTTAAAGCACTACACAAATAGAAGGAGTTTCAGGACTGTCCCTTAAGGGTTTACTCTATTAACCATTTTCAAGTCCTTAAATTCCCTAGGAGAAGCAATTAAGAACCAGGCATCAGTAGAGTATGTTGAATTAAAAGGTTCTACAGCTGTATTTTGAGGCCCGGAAGAGACACAAACAGGACTTTCTATGGCTAGGCAGAGCAGGAGTCACCAGTTAGGAAAAATCCCCAGGGTCAGAAACCACCTCCCTGCCAAATTTGCCCTGCTGCCTGTTTTTGTATGGCCCACAAGCTAAGAATCATTTTGGTATTTTTAAATGGTTGAAAAAAATGGGCCGGGCACAGTGGCTCATGCCTGTAATTCCAGCACTTTGGGAGGCTGAGGTGGGAGAACTGCTTGAGCCCAGTAGTTCAGGACCAGCCTGGGCAACACAGTGAGACCTTGTCTCTACAAAAAAAATTTTTTTAATTAGCTGGGTGTGGTGACCTGCACCTGTGGTCCCAGCTACTTGGGAGGCTGAGGCAGGAGGATGGCTTGAGCCCTGGAGGTCAAAACTGCAGTGAGCTACGATTGCGCCCCACCCCCGCACTCTACCCTGGGCAACAAAGCAAGATCCTGTCTCAAAAAAAAAAAAAAAAAAAATTAAAACTTTAGTGTCACAAGTCTGATTGGAACACAGCTAAGCCCATTTGTTTACTTATTGTCTATGGCTGCTTTGTGCTGCTACAGTAGAGAAGCTGCAACAGAGATGATAGGGCCTGCAAAGCCTAACATATTTATCATCTACTCCTGTAGAGAAAAAGTTTGCCCAACCCTCTACTAAAGCTAAAGAGGAGTCTCATTTTGTGATGAAAGAGGCAGGCAACCAATAGTCAACAGTAAGGAGGAGAGGAATGTAGCGATGGGAGAGAGGAAGATGTTCCTCTCTTGTTCCAGGGGAGATGATCTCTGCCTGTCTCATCAAGGGGAGGGCCTTTTAGCCTAGGGATCCCAGGGGTACAGTCTGCTCCTTTTTTTATAATCCCACCCTCTTTCTCCCAGTTTCTTTTCGTCTTCACTCAAAGTTCAGTGGAGCTATCTCAAGAGATTCAGGTAAGGCTCAGAAGAACACAGCACACAAACTTGCCGACCCAACCTAGCCTTCCTCCCCCAGCACAGGGCTCTTCCCAGGCCTCTCAGCACAGCTCTCCAGTGCTCACAGAAGAAATGCTCTGCTCTGGCCAGCTTCCAGCCAACTCTGCACCTCCCCTTCAGCTGGCAGAGCTGATGTCTCCCTGGCATCTGACTGCCATATCTCGTGCATACCTTGTTTTGGACTAATCTTACACATTCCTCCCTCAAATCCTTTCTTCCTTCACACTCAGCCCTGAAACACCCTCTTCTTGAGTTTTCCCAGTCTCCTAGGTCAGGAAGCCCAAAAGTCAGATTCAGGGTTTATGCTGGCTACTTTGAGGTTAACCCAAACTTTTTCTGTCTCTTGTTGACAGACTTAGACTTAGGTACTTTCCTGAGGCTTTCTACTTCCTTTAGATGTTGTCTCTGCCCTTTAAAGCTGACAGCTCTTCATCACCTACCTGTGGCAAACCACCTCTACTTGAAACACACACCTCCCCAAACCATAATTTCTACAGTAGCATGATTCTCCATGGTTCAAAGAGAGGAGAGGGCTTCCTGGGTCAGTTTACTCTGGTGGGGAAGATGCTAACATGAAGTCTCTATTTGTAAACCTGGGGACAAGGGGAGAGCAAGGAATGAGAGAGGGTCTGGCTGGAGAGAATCTGGACGGAGGCTCTCCTGGCATCTTGTTCTCTCTACACCCCACCACCCTCCATGTCCATCTAGAGTCTCCCACCAGAGCTCTTCTCTTACAGGTTTCCTGGGAGAAGGTGGCTTAAGGCTGAGACACTTATGCCCTGGGCCAGCCACTGGATTCCTGTGCTCTGCTTCACTCCTAGTTACCAGAAAGGTGGAATCTGGATGAGTGGAGGTGAGGAGAAGGTTCAAACTCTCCACCAGACCCACGCTGCAGCTGTGAGCACCTGCTTACAGGGAGGCCTGGGGGTTGGGGAAGTCCAGGAGCTAAATTTAGTCCAAAAGCTGCAACTTAAATTGGGTGGGTATTTACCCTGGGGAAGCTGGGAGGGGGAGGGGAGAGGAATCCTGACCCAGCTGAACTTGTGAGAGCACAGATCACCCCTAGTGTCACTGATACTCAAACCACAACCCCCTCCCCCAGCACACCCTCAGAAAGGAGGCATCCTCAACAATTTGCAGGCCTTTTGCATGCTTGATCTTTCTTGTGCGTATCAAGTTTGTTCCTATCACTACCCCACCCTCATCTCAATTCTCAGGGGTCCAGTTCCTCTGAGTCCTTCCCTAAATTCCCACTAGTGCACCAAACCCAGGGGCCCTCCCCACATTCCTCTGCCCTCAGGCTGCAGCTTCTGCTCTCCCAAGTCCCTCCAGAGGGTTTCAGAGGTCAGCGAACAGGTGTCTGGCCACACTACTCCCCTCTACGGGGCCAAGAAAAGGGATTGCTTGGGGTCGGGTTCCCTTTCCTGAGAACTTCCACATTGACCCCATAATGACCTCAGTGACCAGAGGAAGGAATCCTTAGGGGCTGCACTGAGTCCTAGCTCTAAAATAAGAGGGGAAAGGGAGCAGACCCCCCGATGAGAGCCCACCTCCTGAGAGGTCAGAGGCTGGAGGCCGAGAGGGAGCTCATGGGCGGGCAGAAAGAGAAAGGGGGTGCTGAAGCCGGGGAGCCCTGCGAGGGGCTGCGACCGCACCTCCACCTGCGATTGGTTCTCAGGCTCAGGGCAAACGCCAAACCTGCCCAGCAACAGCCCTGAGCAGAGGGAGGGGAGCTTCGGGGAAGTCAGCTGAGCCGGCACCGCCCAGCTCTGGGCTTCCAGGAATCGCTGGGAGGGCCCCAGCCTCCACCCCACCCCTCCCTGGGTCTCAGGACTCTGCCTTCGGCCTTCTATACCTACTGGGCGGGCTCGGATCCCGTTTCCCTGGCCCCCCACATCTGTGATTCCCTGCTGAGGCCTCTTTAGGCTCAGCAGAGACGTTGGAACTGGGCTTTCCTTGTGGTCCCCTTTCCTCGCTCCCTGCCCTGGGCTGACGTCAGTTTTATCTTCCTTCTCCATTCCCTTTTGCCTCCTTCCCCACTCGCTCTCCTCTTAAGATGTCCAAATTCTTCCTTCTCAGCCACTTTCAACCCAGAGAAAGCCCGAGTCCCAAAGCAACAGGAAGATGTGCGGGGGACCACGAGTGTGGGGACATCCTGCCGCCTCGGGCAACTCTGTCGTCCCCCACAGGGTTCAGGTGCTCAGAAAACAGCAGCCACTGAGTTCACTGTTTCCGCAGGCCCCGTATTCCCGGCCGTGCTCAGCTGGGCTTGTGGAGTCGCGAGCGGGGGCGCTGCTGCGGTACCGCCCCTCCTGGGCAGCCCGGCTTCCAGGAGAGACTCGGCCTCAGTCTCCGAATGGCAGGGGTCTGGGAGAGGATGTGATGGCAAAGGCCTGCCCCTCTCAGGCCGCCTCTAGCAAGTTCTCTACCTTGAGAGAAGCGAGTAGGAGGAGGAAGGAGGCCAGGCTGAGCCATCTCTGAGGAATGTGGCTTTGGCAGGACATCCAGTGCTGCCCCGCTCCTCCCTCAGCCCCGCCCAGGGCCCCGGAGCCGGGCCGGGCTCCTCCTCCTCCAGGGGAAGGGCTCGGGGCAGGAATCCCTTCCCTTTCCCCACCCCAGGAGAAGCCCCAGAGCGTAGGGAAATGTGTACGGCAGAAAGGGAGACAGAAGGCAGGGCTAGAGAAAGGGAACAGGAAAAAAGAGCTTCGACAAGCCAACTGCCCTTCGCTCAGGCCCCAGCGGAAAGGCGCAGATACCCGGAGACTTCCCAGAGAGACTCGACCCACCAAAAAGCGCACCGCGGCCGCGCAGCCCTTCCTTCAGCTCTGGAACCCAGCGCCCCACACCTCAAATGGGAGAACTGGTGACCTCTAGTGGCCCATGACCAGCCTGCAGGGCCTGGGGCTGGCGGGGATTCTCTGACCCAAACAAACTCTCCTGGGCTCTAATGCTGTTCCCCTGCCCACCCTACCGTCTGCCTTCACACTGCTGAGGGGTCCGTAGCCGACAAGGAAGAGCTCATTTCTCATTTGTCATGACCATCTTTAATAAAAAATAAATTAGTTCTGGGTGGGAACCATTTCAGGAGGCAGGGAGTGGGGCTAGGGGCTGGGCGGGGTGTGGGGGGGAGCGCATGCTCACATTTCTCTTTTTCACCCTCTGCCCAGCTGGGCCTTGCTCTGGAGAGGCAGTCTCTTTCCTCCTGCCTTCCTGGGTAAGGCAGGATTGGCAGTGGCTGACCCCAGCCCTAGCTAATTAGGGAGGCAGGGGCAGAGATACTAGGCAAATGAGAAGGGGTCAGAGACACAGGGCGGCTTAGAAGATGTGAGGTCTGAACATGAGAAATGAGGCTTAGGGCACAAAACTGGAGTTGGTGGGGAGACCACACTCTAAGTAGCTCAGATTAGCAAGGAACTGCAGACTTGCTTTCCTCTCCACCTAGGAAAAAGTCTCAGGGAAACAGGTCTTGTCCTTCTCAGTCTGTGTAACCTCTTTTTGAAAAGTGATACACGTTTGAGCACACACATATCCATGCAGTCCCAAAAGCACACCTGAGGCATATGTGCACACACCCATCACACCACCACATGGGCCTGACCACAGCCCTGAAAGTCACTTTCTGTCAGTCACCTTGCCACCCTCTGTCACCTGGAGGACATCCCTGCTGAGACTGGGACAGGCTGGAGAGCCAGGGGGTTCAGAGTGGGCCGATCAATGGGTGACCGATGGTGGCACAGAAAACCGTGAAGGTGCCCCGGACCCCTTTCAGGAGGGATCCTGGGGAGACCGCTCCAGGACATGTGCGCAAGAGCGGCAACAGGTGGCTGTGTAGTAGGGGTAGACGCAGAGCCGGGCCTGTACCACCAGGGGGCAATGTGGAGAGCTGTCCTTGCATTGATCATCTGGGGACAGAGGAGGCCAGTGGGCACAAGAGAGTCACCAGGACCCACCCGTCTGGGAATGGGTGTGCTGCCCATTCCCACTGGTCCTTTCTCATCTCCTCCCATACTTCAGCTAATCCACTGTATTGGGGATTGGGGAGAGGGGGCTCTTTACCAGGGCGCTGGCTGCAGGGTTGGCTGTTACAGGGGCGCTTCCTGGAGGGCCGCAGTTGAGGAGGGCATCGGGTGCTGAGGGTCTGGTTGGTGCTCAGGCACTGGACCTCCCGTGTCTGCGTTCCCCCTTGGCAGGAGCGAGAACACTGGGGCGACCCCAGCCATCATATCAGACCTTTGCCAGGCCCGGGATCCTCCTTAACCCCTGGCTGCCACCTATCTCCCCAAAAGGTGGTGGTGGGGACCCTCCTAGGACATTGTGAAATCCCAAATGGAGAGGGCCCATCTTTCCTCCAAGTCTATTAGAAGTAGGACAGTGGTAACGCTTGGCTGGGCTTATTCTGGGGCATAGAGAGACCTGGAGGGGGTACAGCGAGAGGAGCTCCCCTCCCCTAGGGGCCCAGGCTGAGCAGGGCAGGGCAGCGCAGCCAGGCACTCACCGGGCTCCAGGGCGTGGAAAACCATCGGTCCTGGCAGGCCTGCCCTTGACAGGGCTGCAGGGCAGGGGGCCTGGGGAGGTGAGAACAGTTGCTCGGAGAAGTCACGTTGAACTCCGTCCCCAGTTTGGATACACAGATGATGTCTCTACGCTGTGTGCCAGAGCCACATTCGGAGGAGCACTAGTGTAGGGGGAGGGCAGGGTGATGAGGGGAGGGGAGGACAGAGAGCACCCCAAGTGCCCACAAGGAATTCCACTGGGACTGGCACCCCCTTCCTGCTCTCAGCAGGCGCTCAGCTTACCTCACCCCAGGGCCCTGTGTACCAGCGCCAAGTTCTCTCACAGGGCCCCAGGCTGCAGGCACGCATGTCGGGGGGCCGGCTTCCTGTTGGACAGCTCTGCCCAGTTCCTGCTCCTGCTTCCCCCTGGCCTGGCCCGAGGGCTGCCCCACTCCCAAGGCAGACCACAGAGCGCCGCTGGATTCCCGTCCCACACTCCGCTGAGCACTGCGGAGGAGGAGAGCGGCCTGTGTGAGGGGCCTGCTGGTGACTGGCACAAGGGACAGTAGCGGGGCAGGGAGGGATGCATCCTGGGTCCGAATCCTGGGTGGTTGGGAATGTCCCCGGGTACCAGGCCTGGACGAGGAATCCTAGCCGGGCCCCTCATGGAAGTTGTTCTCACTTATCTCTGAGTTCCCAGGGTCAGGCATATAGCAGGCGCTTGATCAATACGTTTATTGAGCTGTGCTGGAAAGGCTGAGGTGTCCTGGGCATGGTTACCCAGGATGCAGGACATGGCTGGGGGTTCCGGGCTCAC
Source organism: Gorilla gorilla gorilla (assembly GCF_029281585.2). Taxonomy (NCBI): domain Eukaryota; kingdom Metazoa; phylum Chordata; class Mammalia; order Primates; family Hominidae; genus Gorilla; species Gorilla gorilla. The sequence continues at coordinate 106,277,279 of NC_073224.2, forward strand.
CTTGGAGCTCCAGTCGCTGTGGAACCAGGCGGTAGTACAGGGCCCCATGTCACAGGCCTCTCTGCTGGGGGGCTGCGGGGGGCCTGACGCACACTCCTGCTCGCTCACTTCATCACCATTGTTCCCAACACAGCGAACCTGCCGGCTTCTCTGGCCCCGGCCACACCGCACGGAGCACTGAGGGGGCGAGGGGAATCCAGGGAGCTGGGCTTCCCAGACCTTCTCAGCCAGCTTCCAGCTCTAGGCTTCAGAACCAGGCTCTGCCTTCGATCCCCAGCCCAGCAGTCACATGGCTTCGTGGGCTGAGGAGGAGGCTGAGCCCTAGGGCCCTGGGCCCCCAGTCCCTGGTTCAGTCCCTTATCTGACTTCTATATTGGGGGTCCATATGAAACCCTGTTTGTAAATAGTTTCTGCTGATGAAAAAGAAGTTGAAAAACCACTGCTGTTGTTCACCTGTGCCCGTTCCCCTCCCCAGCACCTCCTTGCCTGGGCAAACTCACCTGGCTCCAAGGAGAGCCAACTTCCCAATGGCCACAGAGGCGCAGCTGGCAAGACTGGGTGATGTGGGGCCGGGGGAGATGTCCACAGCGCTCTGGGGGCACCGAGGAGCCACCCCCCCCAAATTCCTGCCGGCACTGCAGCTGGCGGTGCTGGGTGCCGGGGCCACAGGAGCGGCTGCAGGATGTCCACTCGCCAGCCTCCCAGCTGCAGGCACCAGCAGGGCAGGGAAGAGGCGGAGACACAGATGAGATGTGTGGGGCTGCCGTGGCAGCAGAGATGGAAGACACACTGGACGTGGGGGCCTCAGAGGAGAGTGGGCACGTTTGGCGTTTGGAGTCTGGGTTCCTGGGGGGCTCAGCCTGCCATGGCTTTCTTGCTGCCTACCGAATGTCTGCCCTTCTAATCTAATGTTGTCTCTCTGCAGCCAGGAGATGCTGCATTGAGTGCAGAGTTCAGGTAAGATTCTGGGGGCAACTGCTGTGTTTCCAGTACCCTAACCCTCCCTGTGGGCTCCCCCATACTCACTATGGGGGGCATGGGGTGCCATGGCAGGGTTCAGGGGAGGCTGGGGGCCTGGCACCCGCGGCACAGCTGCGTTCATCCAGTTCCTCTCCCGACTCACGGGAGATGCAGAGGAAAATGGGGCGCCAGACACCTGAGTGGGTGAGAAGGCAGCCAGGGAGGCAGGAGGCTAGAGCCCAAGCTCAGTGGTGTCCCAGACGCAGGGTCGGGCGTGGCCCCACAATCCGGGACGCGGGAGTGTCAGATGGGGGGTTTGGACCGAGATGTCTCACCTTTCCCACAGGACGCTGAGCATGCAGAGTGTCCCACTCGTTTCCAGTACGCAGCTGGAGACCCCAGGGGTGTCCTGGGATGGGGCGGGGCGGGCATCTGGGGGATCCGCACCTGACGCTGGAGGGTGCCTGGGGTCCGGGCTGGGCGGGGCGCCGGAGCGAGTGGGGGCTCCACCCTCAGAATCTCTGTGCAGGGGAGCAGGCGAATCAGATGCCACCCCACTGCCCCGAGCCAACCCTGCAGCCTCTCCCTCCTCCTTCCAAGTGCAGGGGTCAGAGTCTTACCCGGCTGAAGCTGGGGGACAGGGGGCTCTGGGGTGGGGTTCTCAAGGATTGGAGGAGGTGAAGAGATGACATACTGATAAAAAACGCCTGGGTTTTCCTCCTGAAAGATCATCTGGGGAGAAGAGAAGATAATGAATATGTGCGGGTGGCCAGAAGAGGATGCCACCAGCTCTCTCTCCCATCTTGACAACCACAGCTCTGCCCTTAGAGGGAACGGCCTCCCTCCCCAGCATTCAGCTGCCCCTGGCCCCAGGCTCACATAGACATCCACAGGCTGGGTGGTGGGGCCTTCAGCCGACAGACTCTCCCCTTTGCCCTCCTCCCTGGGAGGACGGTTATATCGAAAGACGGTCCCGCCGGCCCTGTAGGACCCAGGGGGATCCACAGCCCAGTTCCCATTGATGATGGACCGGCCCCCAGGGCCACGAAGTGCTGCGGGTCAGAGGTGAGAGATCGGGAAATTCCAGGGTGATAATACCTTCCTCCTCCCACACCGTGTCCTTAGCCTATAGAAGCTCCCACCAGAACCTAAGATCCCCCCAAGCCCTCTCAGCTTCCTCACTCCTTCCACGAGGGGAGGGGCTAGGCCCTGGACTTCCCTCTGTTTGGCTTGCTCACTGCTCTGAGTGGGGGTATGGAGGGCCGAACAGAGACGGAAGTGGAAGGGGAGGCAGCTGGGTGCTCACCCAGGTAGTTGGAGCTAGGCCGGAGCTGGGCAATCTGGAGCCGCGAGGCTCCCGCTGGAATCCACAAGATCTTCTGATAGCCCAGGGGGCCCCCTCGGTCAGTGAGGTTCCCCGAAACAAGGCGACAGGTAGAATCATCACCCCCACAGACTCCACAGCCATCAGGACGCCTGCCAGAGCCAAGGATCCCATCACAGCCGGGGCTCTGGAGAGAGTGAGGTGAGGCAGCGGCCACAGAACGCCAGACACCACCTCAACCCCACCCCGGTCCCCTTGGGAGCCTCAGCTCACTACCCTGCTTTTTGTGCCACAAGTGAGAGCACAAAAACAGCCCCACCATCCCCAGCCAGACCCAGGGACACGGACAGGTGCCCAATCAGATCCTTCAGGCTCTGCTCAGCACAGCTTGGCAGGTGAGAATTCTCCCTTGGTGATCTCAGTATGGTGTTTTGTTGTTGAATTGAGACTGTGCAAATACGTGTGTGTGCATGTGTGCATGTGTTCATGCATGCGTGTCTACATGTGTGTGCATGTGTGTCTGCATGCATGTGTGTGTGCATATGTTCATGCACGTGTGCACATGTGCATGCATGTCTGTGTCCATATGCGTGTGCATGTGCATGTGTGTGCATGTGTGTGTCTGTGCGTGTCTGTGTGCATATGTGTGTGTGTATGTGCTTGCATGTGTGCATGTGTTCATACATGTGTGTGTGTACATGTGTATGCATATGGGGGCATGTGTGTGTCTGTGTGCATATGCATGTGTGTGTGTGTGCACACCTTCCCTCACCAGACAGCGTCCAGCCACACAGATGTCAGGGGCTCCAGGCTGACACAGGGTCCCATCCTGGACCTTTTCGGTGTGACGGACATAGAAGCGGAAGCCACGGGGCCGGCAGTTCAGTTCACAGCGCTGGGAGCCCTGGACTAAGGGACAGGGTAGAAGGGTGGTTAGTGGGCTCCCTGGTGGGAGGTCAGCTGAGAGAGGCCCCAGAGGGGGCACCTTGAGGTTGCCCAGGTCACTGTGGATGAAGGAAATGTGACAACAGCACAAGCTGAGGTGGTCAGGGCCGGGCGCAGTGGCTCATGCCTGTAATCCCAGCACTCTGGGAGGCCGAGGTGGGTGCATCATTAGGTCAGGAGTTCAAGACCAGCCTGGCCAACATGGTGAAACCCCGTCTCCACTACAAATACAAAAATTAACCAGGCGTGGTGGCACATGCCTGTAGTCCCAGCTACTCGGGAGGCTGAGGCAGGAGAATTGCTTGAACCCAGGAAGCAGAGGTTGCAGTGAGCTGAGATCGTGCCACTGTACTCCAGCCTGGGCGACAGAGTGAGACTCTGTCTCAGAAAAAAAAAAAAAAAGGTGGTCAGGTCAGTTGAGGTCACCGAGACCATCAAGGGGACTCTGAACTGAGAGAGGAGCAATCCCTGATGCCCATGATTCTGTGTGTTCAGAGCTCTTGAGTGCTTGTCCTGGTGTCAAGTTAACACAGGCCTAAAATGAAGCGGATGGTAACCTGGGAGCAACCGATACGATAGTGCCCAGGATGCGTGGCACACCCCCACCTGGCTGTCACGGCTGGACAGGATCTCTCCCACCATGGCCCTCTTGTGTCACAGCCACCTGACCCCCAGTGATGGCCTTCCCAGGGGAGTCCGGACAAAGCGTGTCTCCCACACCTCCTCCTCCCACCCCGACCCTTCTGCAGACCACTCACCACCTGTGCTGTCTCCTGACCCAGCCCCAGGGAGAAGAAAGAAGGCATGGCGCAGGGGAAGCAGAGGGGCTGGAAGTCATTCAGGGCTGGGAGTAACCAGGTATCTCCTCTCCCCTTCATCCCCAATTCCAAGCCACCACTGCCCAGGGGTGAGCAAGAAACCTCACCTTCAGTGAAGGGCTCCCACTGATACAGCTGGCCCATAAATTCCTGGGAGTTAAAGGCTGCGCACTGCAGGGCCCGAGGGTCTGGCTGCTCAGGGGGGCAGGGCTGCGGTGAGGGGTACAAAGGAGTCAGAGCTGGGGAGCAAAATGAGGGTAGGGTCAGGGCTGAACCTGGGGAGCAGGTGGGAGGCTCAGGTCAGCGGAAGAGCTCCAAGACCCCTGCCCTGAGGTGGTCAGATGCCAAGGCCCTTCTCCCTCAGGTGCCAAGCGGAAGCTGAGGACCCAGCTTCAGGGCAGGGAAGCCACACTGGAGGTCGGGGTTGGGAGGGGAGGCCCGAGGAGACTCACCGCTTGGCTGCAGGCTCTTAGCTGTTCACTCTCCCCAGAACATCTTGGGATAGGGCTACTGGGAGCAAAGAGGCTCCAGAGGGAGCTGGCATGGGGGCCGTTGCTCAGCAGGGGCAGCCAGGCGCCCGGGTGCTGAGGGTCAGGCTCCAGGAGGGGCCCGTGAGGAGTCCCCCCCGTTCCCCAAGGCCCCTGGCCCTGCTGGCCTCGGCCCCGAGGGACCGAAGGAAAAGGATCAGGGCGTCTCCCTGCTACCTGGGGACTGGCCCAACCCTGGGAACTTGGCCTTCGTGGCTGAGGGGATGCACGGAAGAAGCCACCTTCTGCTAAGGAGTGTGTGGGTGAGGGGGGCTCTGTGCCAGAGGCCTGGGCCCTGGGGTGATGCCGTAGGGGGGCAGGCCTGGTTCTGGGGGCCACCTCTGTCTGAGCAGTTTCAGGGCTTAGAGGTTCTGCTGTGGGGGATGGGGTGTGGACAGACAGTTCTGTGGGAGGGAGCTCAGTCTGGGGGCTGCCGTTTGCGGAGAATGGCTCTGCTCTTGGAGTAGGGGATGGAATGGGCTCTTCCCCTCTAGAAGAGATCAGGGACAGCTCAGATCTGGGTGGCCTCCGAGGGTGCCTGCGGTTCCGGTGCAGTGGCAATGCAAAGGGCACTCTCCCATAACCGAACATTCCTGGCTTGATGGGGTCTCGAAGCCGGGACCTGAGAAGGTGTTTCAGATGTGGGGGCACAGCTCTGACCACCTCTGACCCTGTTTCCCCAGTTTACTTCCTGGCACCAAAGACAAGCCCTCTGAAGCCACCCGTGCTCCCCTTTCCTTCATGCTAAGCCCCCACCTTGCCCAAGGCCCACCTCTTCCACCCAGGCCTCTCACCTCCTGGCCTCTCGAATCTCCTGGGTCTCCTCTCTCCCTAGGTGGGAAGCGGGACCTCGAAGTGGGCCACCCCTTCCCCGAGACTGTGTCCTGTACAAGGGGAGGGTTTCTGGAGAAGTCTGGGGTCTGGGACCCTGGCCCCGGGGGAGGAGGGCTTCTGGATGTCTTGGGGGCCGGGGAGGGAGGGGCAGACTCAGGTGGAGCTGCACTTTAGGGAGCTGACATGTCCGGCTCCTGCGCTGCACCCCTACCCCGCAGGGCTGGGAGCAAGAGGCCCACTGGACCCAAGGTCCCCAGACACCTTCGGGGCCCTGGCCCTCCTCTGTAGGTGTCTGAAGAGAGTGTCCGGACAACACCTATATAGAGAAAAAGGTCAGACAGAATTGGAAGGATTAGAGGGAACTGTCCAGAGCGTCCATGTAGACCAACACTGAGGCTCACGGAGTCGCTACCAGTCCAAGGTCACATTCAGCAGCAGAGGGAGAACTACACCTCGGCCTCTTGGTGTTATGAGGCAGGGAACTGGGGAGTTGGCAGGGGAGGTGGGTGGGCTGTGGGGAATGGAGGCGTGGCCTGGAGAGATGGGGTGGGAGCCTAGGGGGAGATGAAAGGGTGGCAGGCAGGCTGCAGCTGCTCACTTGTCCAGAACTCACCTCCTGATCCAAGCAGAGCTGAGGGAGGGACAGAAGCAGCAGCAGATACAGCCAGGGCCTGCAAACCAAAGGCCAGGGGAGGGACGTCAGACTGGAGCCAGAGGGGGTGTTGCAACACTGCCCTCCGCCCCCAGCCGGCTCACATATCCTGACTACCAACTTCTCAGAAAGCAGAAGTTACTCATCACTTCCCCTGCCCCTCCCAGTGGTCCCCTTTCCCTCACTTCCAGACACAGAGCCATCCCAGCACCTCCCCTTTTCCTCCCCCCCGACCCGTGGCCCCTTCTCTCACCTGCCAGTCCAGTTCTCCATCACTCCCCCTCTACTGCCCCAGGCGAAGGCAGGAGTGGACTGGTCACAAAAACTACGCAGGCATCTGGGCGTGGAGGGTGCTCTCTGCAGGGACAGAAGCCTGGTGGTTACCTCTCCAGTGTCCAGAGAGCTTGGGGCTGGGAGGACAGCTCAGAGAATATGGAGGAGGGGGTGAAACTGGCCCATCCCTTTAGGATCCTCAGGGTGGGAGCAGGGAGGATCACTGCCTTGTCCATCTGTAGAGGCTACATGGTCAGGGGCTGACCTCAGCCTTCCAACTAAGGCTCAGTCCCCACCTCTGGGCCCTGTAGGGGCTTCTTAGCTCCTCCCCAAATCCTACCTAGGGACTGTTTCTAGGCCGGCTCAGGCACACACAAAAGGCTTTTTTTTTTTTTGAGATGGAGATCTCACTCTGTCATCCAGGCTGGAGGGCAGTGGTGCCACCAAAGCTCATTGCAGCCTCAAACTCACAGGCTCTTCTTCCTCAGCCTCCTGAGTAGGTGGGACTACATGTGTGCACCACCACACCCAGCTAATTTTGGTATTTTTTGGTGGAGATGGGATCCAGCTAAATTGCACAGGCTGGTCTCGAACTCCAGGCCTCAAGCGCTTCTCCTGCCTTGGCCTGCCAAAGTGCTGGGATGACAGGTGTGAGCCACCGCACCCAGCCAGAGGGCTCCTTCTAAAATGGTTGTCATCTGCTCCCACTCCTGCCCTCCCAGAGGTGCCTAGAAAGTAGAGGAGGAAGGCTCCACTGAGGATGCGCCAGACACTGTCTCTGAGGACCCACCAGAAGCCCCTTCCTTAGGTCTTCCAGAAACAAGACCTTCCCCAGTCATCTCTCTGTCCTACTTGCCTCCCGGCTTTCTCTTCCCTTCTTAGATAAGCTCTTTAGGGAACATCTAGGCACATCTCAGACACTTTTTGGCCAAGGGATAAGCTAAATGGGTTGACGGTTTAATCTCTAGAGAAGAAGCCGGCAATGTAACACCCACTTTGGGTGCCAGCATCCGGAGTTGGTTCAGTGAGGGCTTGTTTCCTGTGCGTCTCTACCAGCTGGGGAAGCGGGAAGGAGAGGTGCAGCCGGGGCTGCCTCATGCCCCAGCCACAGGCCTCTCATTCTGAAGAGCCGGGAAGTCCATCTGAAGTTCAGCTTTGAACACTGGAGAAGTGAGGCTTGGAAGAAACCCCAGCCACCAAGCCTGACTCTCTTTGCCCCCTTCTTCTCACTTTGAGTCCTTCCCACCCCTGCTCCTCATCCCACTCTTAGTTCTGCTTTCCAGGAAAAAAAAAAATCTGTTTCTGTTGGATCTGAAAGGCACCCGGGAGAGGAATCCAGGGAGCCCTCGCATTGCTGAGGTGGGCCAACTCTGGGGCAGAAAATGACCAAGAGAAGGGTAGGAATGTGCCTGGGGGCTGACACTCAGCCCCACTGCCCTCCCTGAGACCTAGGGTTTGGAATTTGAGGGAGGGGTCAGAGTGGCTGAGCCAGAGCGGGCGCCTCAGGGATTGGGGTTGGGGAGGGGGTTGCCGATGGCCACTCCTTCCCCTGGCTGGGCTGGCCACTAAGGTCAGCAACTCCACCCTGACTGAACGGGGGAGGCCAGGGTCTCCAGAGAAGGGCCCATGTTCCACCCAAGTCTTCAGGCTCTGCCTGACTCTTGTTACTCCAGCTGAGGGAAGAAGAATTGGGGTGATAGTCACTGCCTGCCCCTTCTCTGATGCCGACCCCTCTTCATGCCCTCTCTGCCTCTGCTTCTCTCTGCCACCGAGATCTCTTCTCGCCGCCCCTCTCCACGGGTCTACCCAGTACACATAATCCCGTCCCGAGCTGGGTTTGGCTTTGGCAGTTCCCTGGAGAAGTGAGGGGTGGGGGTGACGTGAGCTCCCGGGGCCCGGGCCAGGCCTGGCTCCCTCTCTGGAAAAGTCCCACCCCACCCTCCCCTGCGCAGCCCGGCAGGGGCCCATGCCCCCTCCTCTGCAGAAACACACGCACATTTATGCTTCTCACCCCTTTCTATGTCCCTCATTTGGTGTTGTTCCCCGCCCAGGACGAGGAAAGGAGAGGTCAGAGGTGGTCACTCTGGTGCCAGAGTAGACCCTGGTCTGGACAAACGCGGGTTCCTCCTGGCCACACCTCTCCACACTGCCCAGTGAAGACCAAGGAACAGAGACCTGCGCAGGGCTCACCCCTTCACCCCCAGGTCTCCCCGCTGGAGAGTGGTTGGACCCTGTGTTTCTGGGCCTAGCCATGGAGAATCCCTGTCCTGGGTCCGAATTCCCGAGCCCTCACAGAGCCCTCAACTCCTGGGTCTGGCAGGCCACCCCAACAGGTGTCTTTCTTTTTTGTCAACCTCTTCTGCCATCGGGCTGAGCTGGATCAAGGGCACCCACCTGCGTCCCTCGCGGCGACCCTGTCCTCCAAGTTCAGGAGTGCAGTGGGGGGCACACCGTCCGAGAGCACCCTCCTAGAGAGAGGGCAGGAGGCGCCGGCCGCGCGGGGAGGTCGTGGGTCTGTTTTCCAACTTTACTATGTGACTTAGGAGGAATTTTGGTTCACTCCCCGCCCGGGTGATGGGGCCAGAGTTCCACGGGATCAGACTCCCTCCCCAGGAATTCGACCCCAGGGGCTGGAAGATTGTCCGAGGCCACCGGAGCTGGGTCCGGGGTCGTGGCGGGGTCGCGACCGCACAGCGCAGGGAGAGGGGACGACGCGGGCGCGCGGGGCGGGCGGTCTAACGGGACCCGGGAGAGGGGCGGCCGGGGCCGGGGTCCCGGGGAGGTCTCTACCTGCTCTGCGAGCCCCCGGTGGCCCGTTAACCCTTCTGCGCCCTGGCGCTCTCTCCAGGCAACCTCGCTCCGCGGCGGCCACTGGGGCCCCTGAGCCGCGCTCCGGTCACGGCCGCCTCGGCCGCGACTCCGCCCTCGCGCCCGCCCCCGCCCAGCCCCGCCCGCCACGCGCCCCAGCCCGCGCCCCTCGGCGGCCCCGGGGTGGGGCCGGTCTGCCTCGCAGCCCCACTCGCCAGGACCACCCACCCCGGGCTGCGCGCCGGGCGCCCCCCGACGGCTGCGTGAGCTGAAGCCCGGGCTGGCCCAGCCGGGGTCGGAGGCTGCAGTCGCTCCCGGGCGCTGTCCTCGTGCCCGGCCGAGACTAGGGACTTCAGCAGCCCGGGCTGGCCCAGCCGGGGTCGGAGGCTGCAGTCGCTCCCGGGCGCTGTCCTCGTGCCCGGCTGAGACTAGGAACTTAAGCAGCCCGGGCCTCCGAGCGGCTCGGGTGAGCGGTGCGAACACGGCGCGGCGCGGCACAGGCGGGGCAGCCTCCAGCGGCGCCTGGAGCGAGGCGGCCTGGGAGAGCCGCTGGTCCGGGAGGGAAGCGCCCTGGACGGAGGTACCCGCGGCCCCCGATCCGCGTGGGTCCAGGCTCTCCCCTCCACGCAGCCTCCCCTGCAAACTCAGTCACTCCTGCCTCTCCCGTGTTGGGCAGTGGTGGTTCCGATTGCTGGGACTTCTGTGAGCTTCGGTTTTTTCCTCAGTAAGGTTTTACACTCGGGACTCAGCGAAAGGACAGCGTGCTGACTTTTGAGTCAGACTGATCTGGATTTGAATCTCAGCTCCAGCTCTTGCCAGCTATGTGGTCTTCGACGAATACTTCCACCCCTGTGTGGTGCAGTTTGCTCATCTGGAAAATGGGACTAATCTAATATATATGATGGGCTTGGATATGTCTCTTTATCCATTTATACATGGAAGAATGCACCCCAAACTCAGTCGTATTGGTGACATCTGGGGAGGGATGCAGGGTTGGGGGAGGACTGAAAAAGGCTTTTGCTTTTTACTCTGCGTTATGTTTATTATTATTATTATTATTATTATTATTTTTTTTTTTTGAGACGGAGTCTCACTCTGTCGTCCAGGCTGGAGTGCAGTGGTGCTATCTTGGCTCACTGCAAGCTCCGCCTCCCAGGTTCACGCCATTCTCCTGCCCTAGCCTCCCAAGTAGCTGGGATTAGAGGCATGTGCCACCATGCCTGGCTTATTTTATATTTTTTAGTAGAGACGGGGTTTCTCCATGTTAGTCAGGCTAGTCTCGAACTCCCGACCTCAAGTGATCCTCCTGCCTTGGCCTCCCAAAGTGCTGGGATTATAGGCATGAGCCACCGTGCCTGGCTATTATTTATTATAAATAAATAATATATGTAAGCTGGGGGTGGTGGTGAAAGCCTGTAGTCCTAGCTACTCAGGAGGCTGAGCGGGGAGGATTGCTTGAGCCCAGGAGTTTGAGGCTGCAGTGAACTATGATCGTGCCACTGCACTCCAGCCCCTGCGACAGAGAGAGACCTCATCTCAAAAAATAAACACATAAATAAATAAAATATGTAAAATGGCTGGCATAGAGTAGATAATAAATGGTCACTGCTATTTTTATATTTTACTTTTTTTTTTTTTTGAGAAGGAGTCTTGTCCTGTCACCCAGGCTGGAGTGCAATGGCGCCATCTCAGCTCACTGCAACCTCTGCCTCTTGGGTTCAAGCCATTCTCCTGCCTCAGCCTCCTGAGTAGGTGGGATTGCAGGCACGAGCCACCACGCCTGGCTAATTTTTTGTATCTTTAGTAGAGATGGGGTTTCACCATGTTGGCCAGGCTGACCTCATGATCCGTCCGCCTCAGCCTCCCAAAGTGCTGGGATTACAGACATGAGCCACTGCGCCCGGCCTATATTTTTACTTTCTATTTACTGACGCGTTGTATTTTGTTGGGTCTACTCAGTGTTTTAAAGGTTTTTGTTTGTTTGTTTTTTGTTTTTAAGACAGGCTAGTTTCAAACTCCTGGGCTCAAGAAATCCTCCTTCCTTGGGCTCCTAAAATGCCGGGATTACATGTGTGAGCCACTGGGCCCAACCTAAAGGCACATTTTTTTTTTTTTAAATAACTTGTCAATACGTATTTTAAAACCTGGGTATTTTTAAATTTCTCTTGAAAAACTAAAACACAAAAATAGAAGCTCTAACAACATTGTCCTGCATCCTCACAAAATATCAGAGGTCTTTGGTTCCCATAACTGTCATTTTTTGGGCACCTTTTGCACTTGGTGTTGAAGAAGCAGCAAGAAGTCTCTGGCCTCAAGGAGTTTGGTCTGATCAGGCACAGACACGGAAGGTAATGGGGTCATGGGAAGGTTAATACTGGGCTCAGCTGAAGGAGATGTTATCTCTAAGAAGATGATGGATGTGAAAACATAAAGTGCTTTCAAAATGTAGAAATTGGTCCGGGCGCAGTGGCTCATGCCTGCAATCCCAGCACCTTGGGAGGCCAAGGCGGGCGGATCATCTGAGCTCAGGAGTTCAAGACCAGCCTAGCCAACATGGCGAAACCCCATCTCTACTAAAAATACAAAAATTAGCCGGGTGTGGTGGTGGGCGCTTGTAATCCCAGCTACTCAGGAGGCTGAGACAGGCAGAATTGCTTGAACCTGGCAGGCGGAGGGTGCATTGAGCTGAGATCATGCCACTGCACTCCAGCTTAGGTGACAGAGCGAGACTCTGTCTCAAAAAAATAAAGAAAAGAAAAGAAAATGTAAGAATTGTGTCCCGAGCTGGGTACAATTGCAGGCACCTGTAGTCCTGGTGATTCGGGAGGCTGAAGTGGGAGGATCACTTGAGGCCAAGAGTTCAAGTCCAGCCTGGGCAACATGGCAAGACCCCATCTCTAAAAAAAAAAAAAGAAGAAAAAAGAAAGGAGAAAAATAATTGTATCATTATTTGAAATTTAACATGCATATTTTTTCTCGGTAAATTACTAAGTTCTTTCAGGATAAAGGACTATTTGTGCTACTTTGTATCATCTATACTTTTTCCTATTTTATATTAGAGTTTTGTTTTTTTGATAAGTCACTGAAACAACAACAACAACTTGAAAACACGAAGTACACCATGAAACATGAAGCGGGTCAGATTGACCTGCGCCTCTGGGAGGTGCCTCTCCTCATCCTCCATCTGAGTCCTGAGTTCCTACATGGGTTGAGAAGATAAAAGGTTAATGCCCCTCCCAGAGGGGTGGTTTATCTAGGGACTCCTGGTGACAACCTGGAGGCATATTTATAGTGCTAGCTTTGAAGGGGAAGCCCCTTTCCCCAGACCTCAGAGTATGATATAGATGATGAGAAGCCCAGCCTTCCGGGCAGAGGAAGATATTTTAGGCCAGGGACCCTTCAGTCCTGGCCCAGTCACACCCCATCAGCATTCACTTATCTACAGGGAGGGAAGCTGCAGGACAGGAGTGTGGGAGGGGAGCCTGGGAGGAGAGAAAAGGTCTGCCTTTGACATTTGTAACTGCTGAGAACTGAAGGTCAGATACAGTCCTTTCCACTAAGAAATGGCTGCTGACCGAAGAGCTCATGAGATTTGCTACTGCTGTCACCTCTCATGGCTTGGTGGTCTGAAAATATTGTAGAAAGAAAAGAGTTTCCTATGCCTCAGCAACTTGTGAAATACCAGATTAAGTTTGTGGACACTGTCTCCAGGATAAGAAGTTTTAGGCTGGGTGCGGTGTCTCACACCTGTAATCCCAGCACTTTGGGAGGCTGAGGTGGGTAGATTGCTTAAGTCCAGGAATTTGACACCAGCCTGGGCAACATAGTAAGACCCTGTCTCAAAAATAAACAAATACATAAATAATTTTTAAAAAGAAGTTTTTAAGGACGGGCACTGTGGCTCACACCTGTAATCCCAGCACTTTGGGAGGCTGAGGTGGGCGGATTACCTGAGGTTGGGAGTCCAAGACCAGCCTGACCAACCCTGTCTCTACTAAAAATAGAAAATTAGCCAGGCGTGGTGGCGCATGTCTGTAATCCCAGCTACTTGGGAGGCTGAGGCAGGAGAATCGCTTGAGTCTGGGAGGCGGAGGTTGCGGTGAGCTCAGATTGCGCCATTGCTCTCCAGCCTGGGCAACAAGAGTGAAACTCCGTCTCAAAAAAAAAAAAAAAGAGATAAGTTTTTAAAAAGATTATGTAATAAGTAGATGTTCATCCAGCCTGTAATCCCAGCACTTTGGGAGGCCGAAGTGGGCAGATCGCTGAGGTCAGAAGTTTGAGACCAGTCTGGCCAACATGGTGAAACCCCGTCTCTACTAAAAATACAAAAATTAGCCAGGCATGGTGGCAGGCGTCTGTAATCCCAGCTACTCGGGAGGCTGAGGCAGGAGAATTGCTTGAACCCGGGAGGCGGAGGTTGCAGTGAGCCGAGATCGTGAGATAAGTTTTTAAAAAGATTATGTAATAAGTAGATGTTCATCCAGCCTGTAATCCCAGCACTTTGGGAGGCCGAAGTGGGCAGATCGCTGAGGTCAGAAGTTTGAGACCAGTCTGGCCAACATGGTGAAACCCCGTCTCTACTAAAAATACAAAAATTAGCCAGGCATGGTGGCAGGCGTCTGTAATCCCAGCTACTCGGGAGGCTGAGGCAGGAGAATTGCTTGAACCCGGGAGGCGGAGGTTGCAGTGAGCCGAGATCGTGTCATTGCACTCCAGCCTGGGTGACAGGGCGAGACTCCATCTCAGAAAAAAGAAAAGTAGATGTTCATCCAAAATTATCTCTAAAGATTGGACAGATAAGGAAAAAAAGAGGGGACGGGCTGACATTGGTCTGACTTTGAGCTCAACATACTGATTTAATAATAATAATATAGCTAACATGTATATAGCACTTACTTTGTGCCCCTGACTGGGCTGTTAGAAGAGCTTTACACACATTACCTCACTCTGTCCTCATTGTAACCCTGTGAGGTGGAGACTGTTACACCATTTACAGATTTGCAAACAAAGACACAAAGACAAATCCACTAATTTGTCTCTAATCTCTCAGCTAGAAAGTGAGAGAGCCAGGATTCTAAATTAGGCGCTGTTATTTGTATACATTGTATGCAAATAAAATTTCCAGAAATTTAGCTGAATTTACTTAATAATTTTTTCCCCTGGCAGTAGCATAAGGAAGTTTTATAAATTAAATAACATTTTGAATGAATGCCTCATATAAGACGTTGTCTCTATTCCAAGATAATGCTGATGCTAATACCAATAATATGTACAGTTGGGGCCCAGAAATGAACATGCAGCTGTCCGTCTTTAGGTTTGTGGTCATAGCAACCATTTTCGGAAAGCCTGGTGTTTGCTTTTCTGCCTCTCCGAATCATGGTTGCTCAACTCCTTTGTTCCAAAACAGACACCCCATTCCCAATTGCTGCGCGCCAGGCTGGCTTCCAGCCGTTGAGTCCGTGTCCTGTCATACTGTCTCCACTGTTTTGTCTCACTGATGCTGTTCTTCTGACCATTCCGCTTTGGCTTGACCCAGCCGCCCATACTAGGCAGCTGCTATGAGAGCAGCCAGTGGTGACCTGTGCTCTTCCAGGGACTGGAGGGTGAGACCACCTTGCTGTGTTTACCTTTGTATTCACCACCTCACTCTGCACACAGTAGGCATTTAATGAATGTGTGTGGGGTGAGCACTGCCTCAGCTCTGGCCACATTCCAGCATTTTCTGGTTGTTGTCCTGCCCCATCATGGCCCAACTGCCTTGCACCTGATGAAATGATGAAGAAACAGGATGTGATCCATTTGGTACGATGAGGACCAAGACATGAATGGGATATTCTGGTCTCCCAGTCACCGCTATGCAGACTTTATTTCTTTATTTATTTTCTTTTTAAAAAAAGATATACTCAGTCCGGCGCGGTGGCTCACGCCTGTAATTCCAGCACTTTGGGAGGCCAAGGCGGGTGGATCACGAGGTCAGGAGTTCGGGACCAGCCTGGCCAACATAGTGAAACCTCGTCTCTACTAAAAATACAAAAATTGGCTGGGCATGGTGGAGGGCATCTATAGTCCCAGCTACTCGGGAGGCTGAGGCAAGAGAATTGCTTGAACCTGGGAGGCGGAGGTTGCAGTGAGCCGAGATCACGCCACTATACTCCAGCCTGGGCAACAGAGCGAGACTTCATCTCAAAACAAAAAACAAAAACAACAAAAAAAGATATACTCCTATATTTTTTTCTTTTTTTTTCTTTTTTTTGAGATGGAGTCTCGCTCTGTCGCCCAGGCTGGAGTGCAATGGCAGGATCTCGGCTCACTGCAACCTCGCCTCCCAGGTTCAAGCAATTCTCCCGCCTCAGCCTCCCAAATATGTGCTACCACCAGCTAATTTTTGTATTTTTAGTAGAGACGGGGTTTCACCATGTTGGCCAGGCTAGTCTCGAACTCCTGGCCTCAGGTGATCCGCCCGCGTCAGCCTCCCAAAGTGCTGGGATTACAGGCGTGAGCCACCGTGCCTGGCCAACTTCACAGGTTTTCATAAAACCCCAAATACAACTGATGGAATATGTATGAAAGCTGTGGAGTCATATACAAAACGAAGGCAGCACTATTGTTAATGATGCTGTGCAAAATTATTTTGTAGCTGATGTTCTAGGTAGATCAAGACTGTATTAAAAGAAGACTTCGTGCTGCTCCTCTGTGATGCTCAGAGTTCTTTGCTGGGGATGCTCTCAGAGTCCAACAAGACTCTGGTCAGGATTTGCCAGTGACAGAGAGGACATAATGTCTTTTCACAGTAGGTTGACAATAATGGCTCAGCCTCTGTGCCAGGAATTGGGGGGAAAAATGATGCTGCCATCTGTACAGGACCTTTCTTTTCTTTCTTCTCTCCTCTCCTCTTTTCTCTTTCTTTCTTTCTTTTTTCTTTCTTCTTTCTTTCTTTCTCTCCTTTTTCTTTCTTTTCCTTTTTTTTTTTGAGACAGAGTTTCACTCGTGTTGCCCAAGCTGGGTGCAGTGGCGCAATCTCGGCTCACTACAACCTCTGCCTCCCAAGTTCAAGTGATTCTCCTCCCTCAGCCTCCTGAGTAGCTGGGATTACAGGCGTGCACCACCACGCCTGGCTAATTTTTTGTATTTTTAGTAGAAACGGGGTTTCACCATGTTAGCCAGGCTGGTCTCGAACTCCTGACCTCAGGTGATCTGCCCCCAAAGTGCTGGGATTATAGGCGTGAACCACCGCGCCGGCCCTTTCTTTTCTTTCTTTCTGTTTTTTTTTTTTGAGACGGAGTTTTGCTCTTGTTGCCCAGGCTGGAATGCGATGGCATGATCTCAGCTCACTGCAACCTCTGCCTCCCTGATTCAAGCGATTATCCTGCCTCAGCCTCCTGAGTAGTTGGGATTACAGGCCTGCACCACTACATCCAGCTAATTTTGTATTTTTCGTAGAGACAGGGTTTCTCCATGTTGGTCAGGCTGGTCTTGATCTCTTGACTTGGTGATCCATCTGCCTCGGCCTCCCAAAGTGCTGGGATTACAGGTGTGAGCCACTGCACCTGGCCTTTTTTTTTTTTTTTTTTTTTTTGAGATGGAGTCTCGCTGTGTTGTCAGGCTGGAGTGCAGTGGCGTGATCTCAGCTCACTGCAACCTCCGCCTCCTGGGTTCAAGCGATTTTCCTGCCTCAGCCTCCCGAGTAGCTGGGACTACAGGTGCACGCCACCATGCCTAGCTAATTTTTTTTGTATTTTTAGTAGAGACAGGGTTTCACCATGTTGGCCAGGATGGTCTCGATCTCTTGACCTCGTGATCCACTCGCCTTGGCCTCCCAAAATGCTGGGATTACAGTCATAAGCCACCACGCCTGGCCTTCTTTTTTCTTCTTTTTTTTAGATGGAGTCTTGCTCCTGTCACCCAGGCTGGAGTGCAATGGTGTGGTCTCAGGGCTCACTGCAACTTCCACCTCCTGGGTTCAAGCGATTCTCCTGCCTCAGCCTCCCAAGTAGCTGGAATTACAGGCACCCACCACCATGCCCAGCTAATTTTTGTATTTTTAGTAGAGACGGGGTTTCACCATGTTCGTCAGGCTGGTCTCGAACTCCTGACCTCAGGTGATCTGCCCATTTCGGCCCCCCAAAGTGCTGGGATTACAGGCATGAGCCACCACGCCTGGCCCCTCTCTTTTCTTATCTCTTTTCTTTTTCTTTCTCTCTCTCCTTCCTTCCTTCCATCTCTCGCTCTCTCTCTCTCTTCCTCCCTTTCTTGCTTTCTCTCTCTCTCGTTCACCCTCTTCTCCCTCTTTCTTTCTTTTTTTTTTTTTTGGAGTCTCGCTGTGTCACCCAGGCTGGAGTGCAATGGCGCGATCTCGGCTCACTTTAAGCTCCACCTCCCGGGTTCAAGTGATTTTCCTGCCTCAGCCTCCTGAGTAGCTCGGATTACAGGTGTGCACCACCATGCCCAGCTAATTTTTTGTATTTTTAGTAGAGACAGGGTTTCCCCATGTTGGCCAGGCTGGTCTCGAACCCCTGATCTCAGGTGATCCACCTGCCTGGGCCTCCCAAACTGCTAGGATTACAGGAGTGAGCCACCGTGCCGGGCCTTCCTGCCTGCCTGCCTGCCTGCCTGCCTGCCTGCCTGCCTGCCTTCCTCCCTCCCTCCCTTCTTTCTTTTCTTTCTCTCTCTCTCCCTCCCTCCCTTTACTTCCCTCCCTTCCTTCTTTCCTTCCTCTCTTTCTTTCTTTTCTTTCCTTTCTCTCTCTCTCTTTCTTCTTTCTTTCTTTCTTGATGGAGCCTTGCTCTGTCGCCCAGGCTGGAGTGCAGTGGTGCAGTCTCAGCTCACTGCAACCTCCACCTCCCAGGTTCAAGCCATTCTCCTGCCTCGTAGTAGCTGGGATTACAGGAGCCTGCCACCACATCCAGCTAATTTTTGTAGTTTTAGTAGAGACGGGGTTTCACCATTTTGGTCAGGCTAGTCTTGAACTCCTGACCTCAAGTGATCCACCCACCTCAGCCTCCCAAAGTGTTGGGATTACAGGCATGAGCCATCATGCCTGGCCCTTTCTTTCTTTCTTCTTTCTCATTTTTTTTTTTTTTTTTGAGACAGGATCTCACTCTGTTGCCCAGGCTGGAGTGCAGTGGTGTGATCATAGCTCACTGCAGCCTCAAACTCTGGGGCTCATGCAATCCTTCTGCCTCAGCTTTCTGAGTAGCTGGGACTATAAGGTGTGCACAACCACGTCCGGCTAATTTTAAAAATTTTTTGTAGAGACAGAGTCTTACTATGTTGTGCAGGCTGGTCTCGAACTGGGCTCAAATGATCCTCTCACCTTGGCCTCCCAAAGTGTTGGGATTACAGGCATGAGCCATGCACCCAACCAGAACCTGTCCTCTTTACTGCGAATTCTGGCGGCAGATATGCCAGTAGAACTGAGTTCTGTGATGACTTCCCAGCTTGGCAGGCTCCTTGTGCTTGGGGGTTCTGGACAGAATGTGAGGTGGTTGTGAGGGCAGATGCTCTGGGAAGAGGGGTGAGACAGCAGAGGAAGGATAGGCGCTGCCTAGTTGTTGGGGGGCCAGGCCTGAGGACTCAAGGCATTTTGAGAAAACAGAGCATCCTATTGTTTTGTTCTGGAGTCTGGAATCACACTACTGTCCTGACCCCATGGCACTGCACCCAATTCCCAGGACAATTGTAGATGCTGAATTAAGAGCAGGAAATAGTACATTTTGTCTCAAGTAAGGAAGGTGAGAAAAACCCAGTTTCCTTCCCCAAAGAGGCTCCTCCGAGAACATAAACATCCACATCATGATGGCCCCAAATTGCAATCTGTCGCCCGAGTCCAAAAGTAAATGAAGAATTTTTTTCCAGCAGAGCAGAGCCTTACAGAGAGGTGAGCTCTGGGGGTGAGAAGGGCCCTAGTCATACTTTGAGGAGGGCCTGTCTCTCTCTGTCAGGAGCAGGGCACAGGGTTGGAGGGAGGGCGGGCGGGTGCAAGACCCTGAGCGAGCTGTTTCCCTCCAGACAGGGCCTCCGCGTCCAGGGTGCTATCCCGGCCTGGGTCGGGTCAAGGACTCCAACCCCAGGACTGCCTTGAGGAAGGGGCCATGAGCATTTTCCCCAAAGGAATCTTGCTCTTGTGCCTAGAAGTTTCCTTGAATTTCCAGAGAAAGCCAATTTGGTGTCAAATTAATCTTGACACATTGGGCTGAAGGCCTGAGAAAGGCAGATATAAAAGGGTAGGAACAAGGGACAAAACTGTAACTGCAGCCAGGGAGGCAGGCAGGGCGGCCAGAGGAGAGGCAGGAATTTCATACATACCAAGGACTTGAAGTCAGAGGCAGGAGAGCCCGGGCCTGCTGGGAAGGAAATGCAAGTTGAGGCAGGAGGTGCTCACCCCTCCCACCACAGGCCCAGCTCATCTCAGTGGACAAAGGGTGGACGGGAAGGTGTGTATCTGCTTTTTGTTTTTGTCTTTTTTTGAGATGGAGTCTCGCTCTGTTGCCCAGGCTGGAGTGTGGTGGCATGATCTCAGCTCACTGCAACCTCCGCCTCCTGGGTTCAAGTGATTCTCCTGCCTCAGAAAGGCCTCCCGTCCCTGCTCACAGCGCCCCCTGTCCCGGCAGCTTCAGGATCTGGCCCTGGCCCCTTGCTCAGCTGCAAAGCCTGTGCCCTCCGGCCTCCACTGCCTCTCCAGCTTCAGCCCCTCTGCCCAGGGCCACCCTCCCTCCCCTGCCCTCTGTGGAGAGACAGCTCAGTCTCACTCTGAGGAACCTGTTGCCTCTTGGGAGGGCCCCTGCCCCACCGCTCTCCCAGCCCAAACCCTCTGGGCAGCTCTATCCACCCCAAAGAGTCTCTCACTTTAGTGTGCCTAACAATTGCCTGGGAGATTATGAAAATAAAGGTGCCTGGTCCCCTCCTCTGGGTGGTCCTGTCCATGAGCTCCACAGGGGTTCTTCTTTATTTTTTGGGACAGGGTGTCTGTCACCCAGGCTGGAGTGCGGTGGCATGATCTTAGCTCACTGCAGCCTGGATCTCCTGGGCTCAAGCGATCCTCCCGCCTTGGCCTCCCAAAGTGCTGGGATTACAGTTGTGAGTCACTGTGCCCAGCCTCCACAGGGGCTCTTATACACACCCAGTATGAGATCTGCCCCGTTTGTTGGAAAGTTTGCCTGTGAACCAGGTATGAGCTAATTGGGGCCCTCAAACAGAAGTATGCAGGGACCATATGTTAATTGATTTCTCAATAACAGCCTGTTTCTGTTTCCAGTGCCCATTTCCCTGGGGTAAAGGAACTTAATTGTGAATTTACGGGATCCCCACCTTCACCTGCAGGCTCTCCAGTGCTATCGTGGCAAGATGGTGTTGGTGATGATGGTGCTTCCTCATTGGGGAAAAGCTGGGGCAAGGGCCACTGCCTCTCATTGCTCTGGCCTTGATGTAGCCAGGCTCACATCTCAGGGAGAGACGTAGGGAGGCAACACACGTCCCATGCAAGTCTGAGAACAGGTCAGCCTGTGGCAGCGGTGGAGGACCCCAGCAGAAGGAAGAGTCGTGAAGGGGTCCACGCATTTTATCTAAAGCTGAAGGCCTCTCCCCAGATCTGCTCTTCTCCAGACTCCTCACCTCCTGCTGCTGGGCCTGTTCTTCAAAATCCTAAAGTCATCTTCACTCCTTTCTACCCTGATTCTAAAGTAGTAAGGAACTTTGTTACTTGTTTATTTATTTATTGCCCAGGCTGAAGTGCAGTGGTGTGATCACAGCTCACTGCAGCCTCGACCTCCCAGGTTCAAAATATCCTCCCCCCTCAGCCTCCTGAGTAGCTGGAACCACAGGTCCTGCCACCATGTCCAGCTAACATTTTTAATTTTTTGTAGAGACAAGGTTCTCCCTGTGTTCCCCAGTCCGGTCTTGAGGGAGCTCCAGTGATCCTTCTGCATCGGCCTCCCAAAGTATTGTGAAGATAGGCGTGAGCCACTGCACCTGTCCCTAGGAACTTTAGAGACCGTCTTGCCCAGTCCCTTCATTTTACAGGTGAAGAAACTGTGCCTCAGAAGAAGTGTGACTTGCCTTGGGTTTACAGACAAACACAGGGTTAGATTCCAGGTCCTCACAGGTGTCAAGTCTTGGCCTTTTAACCCAAAGGCTTCCTTCTTTCTCCACATGTTTATGTGTCCACCTCCATTCTATGGCCACCACCTGCCTGAGCTGTCCTTGCTCTTACATGGATGACAGTGATCAATGCAAAACTGTGACACTTTGCTCATGGCATCCCAGGAATGCCTTCTCCTTCCCATCCCTCATCTCCTGCTCATTCTTCAAGTGACTCAAATGCCACCTCTTCCAAGAAGCACATACTGGCCCGATGTGACCTCTGCCCTTCCAGCTTCATTCAGCATTTGGAATCCACACAGCTCATGCCACGGTGTGACCACAGATAGGCTGCGTCCTTATGTTATTAACTTTTCAGTACTGAGATTAGAAATTCCTAAGAGCAGGGCTTGCCTTACATGTCTTGGTTTCCCCACAGGGCCTGGCATGGAGGACTGTGTGATGAAATTGCAGTCACTGATTATGTGGTGGCTGCTTTTCAGCCCCTTGCTATGTGCTCTAAGCCCCAGGTGCAGAACCAGTCATCAGGATGTGGACTTTCGTTCTCCAGTTGCTGGACCGAAGGTGGGATTCCATTCAGTGCCAGACTGTGGGGCCCTTTTGTGGATCACTCTGTTTTTGTTTATGAGCAGCTCCAGGAAGAGCGTTTACAGGCTGCCTCGGCTCCCTGGCCAACTGGCTGTGTGGAGGGGGCCATGGACCATGCCAAGCGTCAGGGTTCTGTGGAGTTTAAATGAAAAGATGCACATAAAGCCCGTAACTGAACAGTGCCTGGCCCACCATAAGTCCCACACACATATTGGCTATTTGTATTACTATTTAATTTAGAGTTAGAAGATTTGAGCCTGGGCGCGGTGGCTCACGCGTGTAATCCCAGCAATTTGGGAGGCCAAGGCTGGCAAATCGCATGAGCTCACGAGTTCGAGATCAGCCTGACCAACATGGTGAAACTCTGTCTCTACTAAAAATACAAAAATTAGCCAGGCCTGGTGGCGGGCGCCTGTAATCCCAGCTACTTGGGAGGCTGAGGCAGGAGAATTGCTTGAACCTGGGAGGCGGAGGTTGCAGTGAGCTGAGATTGCGCCACCGCACTCCAGCCTGGATAACAAAGTGAGACTCGGTCTCAAAAAGAAAAAAAAAAATCAAGTTAGAAGATTTGGCATGAAAATACTGTTTGTTGACACAAGTTTGGGTGACTGTGCTCTTATCCCTCAGAGGAAGCCATTTCGAAGGCCTCAGGAGGAAGCTATGCAACAGTCCCAATTGTTCTCAAGCAGAGGAGAGCAGCACTTTGGTTTACCCAAGTGCTGGCCTAGGAGGCCCTCAGCCGCTTTGCATCCTGCCAGGGACCGGTCATCACCAGTCAACTCTGTTCCCCGGCTCGTGGACCCAGATTACTGGGGATCTGAACACCAGGAGGGGCTGGCTGATTGCTGAGAACAGGTGGGTCCTGAAGGCCAGGCCAGAGCCTATTTGTGGGGAGGCAAAGTCAATTCCAGCCAAGATTCTGGAGAGAGTTAGAGAGGACTTTTTTTTTTTTTTTTTTTGAGACAGTCTCGCTCTGTTGCCAGGCTGGAGTGCAGTGGCATGATCTCAGCTCACTGCAACCTCCAACTCCCTGGTTCAAGCGATTCTCCTGCCTCAGCCTCCTGAGTAGCTGGGATTACAGCCACGCGCCACCACACCCAGCAAATTTTTGTATTTTTAGTACAGACGGGGTTTCACCATGTTGGCCAGGATGGTTTCGATCTCCTGACCTCATGATCCGCCCACCTTGGCCTCCCAAAGTGCTGGGATTACAGGCTTGAGCCACTGTGCCCGGCTAGAGAGCACATTTCTATCTCAGCCTCCATCTCCTGAGTGGGGGCTGGGGGGGCACAGATACCAGGCATAGTGAGGTGAACTTTGACTGAAAGCAAAATGACCAACCAAGACTTTGGGACTGAACCCTTCATAAGAACTCAGGTCTGAGCAAAGTGATCCTGTTGGGGCCAGCCAGGTGCCTCTTTCCATGAAGGTGCGGGGCTCAGAAGAGCTTGGGGCATGCTCAGAGGACGACAGCGGCTTCAGTGGCCTGGACAAAGGGCATCCCTCTCCAGGGAGTCTCTTGCAGAGCAGTGCAGCCCACACCTGCAGGGCAGCTGCAGCCTCCTCGGGCTCAGGGGAGGTGCCGCCCTCCTGCACCCCACCTCTCCAGGACCAGCTCCTCAGAGTTGAGGCATGTGAGCACAGGTTAGGGGTGGGGTGGGGCCACCTGGGTCAGGATCTGACCGTGGGTTTGTCACTGCCCCACCCTGGCCCAGAAGGCTGAGTTAAGGGTGGGAAGGGCCTCCCTGCAGGTTCCTGCCATGCCGAGACTTCAGCACCTTTCTCCCCACGCCATCCTTGTCCACAGTGTTAGTCCTTTACGCCAGATTTTAAAAACAGGTAAAGCACACACAGGATCCACGACACGTCTCCTTCTTTCAGCCTCCCTCTCTCCTCCTCCAAGGCCACATCTGAACATCCTTTTTAAAATACCCCATGCATATGGAAGCACAGGTGTCATTATTCTCCTTTTTCTATCTTTTTTGGTCACAGAGACTCTGCTGAGAGGCTGATAAAAGCTCTGGGTTCTTAGTGCTTAGGAGTTGGAATCTGAAAAAACAGGCTGGGCACGGTGGCTCATGCCTGTAATCCCAACACTTTGGGAAGATGAGGCGGGTGGATCATCTGAGGTCAGGAGTTTGAGACCAGCCTGGCCAACATGGCAAAACCTCATCTCTACTAAAAATACAAAAATTAGCCAGGTGTTGTGGCACACCACCTGTAGTCCCAGCTACTCGAGAGGCTAAGGTAGGAGAATCACATGAACCTGGGAGGCGGAGGTTGCAGTGAGCAGAGATTGCACCACTGCACTCCAGCCTGGGCAACAGAGTGAGACTCCATCTCAAAAAAAAAAAAAAAAAAAAAGCTCTGGTTCTCTTTTTGTGTAGGTATACACAAAAAACATTTAGCATAGAGTTTCGGAGTTTCCACACTCCATGTGGCCCATCTTGCCCTACTCAGCAAGGGGTTCAGTTGTGGCTTACAGCAGTGAGGCTGATCTATACTCCATCCCCTCAAGGCCGTCCCCCAACACCCACGGGTGCCCTCTGCTGCAATCCTGACAGGAGCTTGGCAAAGCAGCTCTTCTAAGGCCCTGAAAAAACGGCTGAGGCAGGCTAGCCATTCAGTGCCTTTTTGAATAAAATGAAATCTAAACTCTTGACATGGCCAAGAAGGCCCTTCACACCTGGCCAGGCGTGAGCCTCCTCCCTGGCCTCATCCCAACGCTATTACTGCTACTCCGGCCACACTGGCCTCTCCGTTCTTTATTGGACATGTCAATCCTGGGCCACCTCAGGGTCTTTGCCGAAGCTGTTCCCCATGCCTGGAAAAGCTCTTCCTCTCTAGTTGCACTGCTGGCTCCTGGCTGCTAGGGTGTCAGCACAGATACCTTCCTCCAAGAAGCAGCATTAGAAAGGGGCATGTGTCCCCACTCCCCAGCACCCTTTTTCTCTGTTGCACCATCTTAGTTTATTTTGCTCAGGGCACTTGCCACTTCTGAAATTACCTTTTTTTTTTTTCCTTAGTCATTCACTGTTTGTCTTCACCGTTAGGGGGCGAGCTCCACAAAGTCAGTGGCCTTGCCTGTCATCTCCCAGAACAGGGCCTGGCGCACACACTATGCACTCAGTGAATATCTGTGGAATGAAAAAAGGATCATAGTGGAGGTGAGATAAGAATCTTGACTCAATTCTCTGTCCCACCAAGGCGGGTGCTGGCAACCCCTGGCCCCCATTCTAGGCAAAGTTCCTGCCTTTCCCTCATGTCTCTATTGCCAGCTGGCCTGCTCTTTTCCCAGATCTCTGGAGCCACTCCCTCCCAACCAGCATCTAACAAAAACTCTTTTGTGATTTTATGCCTGGGGTATTTCATCTGAGTCAATTGGCTTCTCCAGCCTTAGCTCAGCTGAGTCCAAAGGTCTGATCAGTGTTTCCAGTGTAACAGCCAACTCTGTGGTCCCAGGGCTCAGAGCTCCACTCCAGGGGAACGAGGGAACTGACAGAGGACGGTCCAGCCTCTGCTCCCTGCGCTTTCGTTCCTGGGCCTTGTGGAAATAAAGGAAAACCAACTTTAAAAAAGCAAAGGCTGGCCGGGTGCGGTGGCTCATGCCTGTAATCCCAGCACTTTGGGAGGCCGAGGCAGGCGGATCAGGAGGTCAGGAGATCAAGACCATCCTGGCTAACATGGTGAAACCCCGTCTCTACTAAAAATACAAAAAAATTAGCTGGGCGTGGTGGTGGGCACCTGTAGTCCCAGCTACTCGGGAGGCTGAGAGGCAGGAGAATGGCGTGAACCCGGGAGGCGGAGCCTGCAGTGAGCCAAGATCGTGCCACTGCACTCCAGCCTGGGCGACAGAGCAAGGGTGTCAGCCATCTGCACTTGCATTTTGACGGAGCTTCGAAGGCAGGCAGAGGAGTGGGACACCTTTATAGCTGAGGAAAGTGAAGGCTTCAGGTGTGCCCTGATTGGAGGCTGTTGGTGTGGGGAAGCTGCCCGTGCATGGGCTAACTAGAAGCAGGGCATCCTGTGTGCTTGGTTAGGGGTGCATTTTTGGCTTTCCCTGGTTGGTCCTAAAGTGAGAACAAAATTAAGGAAACTGTCAGTTACTAATCAAATTCTGGCCATTCGGGGCTGATTGTTAGAGACATTATTGGTTATTGTTTAGCTTCCTGGATTGTCACTAGAGATAGCAATCTGGCTTCTTGCAAGCCTGACTTAGAGCAGGAAGATCTCCCAGGTTAATTGTTGCAGATAATGAGTTAGTTTCCCCAGCAAGTGACCGCAGGCTGTGGGTGAGAGTTGTATTTTTTTTTTTTTCTTGAGATGGAGTTTTGCTCTTGTTGCCCAGGCTGGAGTGCAGTGGCGAGATCCCGGCTCACTGCAACCTCCGCCTCCCAGGTTCAAGCAATTCTCCTGCCTCAGCCTCCAGAGTAGCTGGGATTACAGGCTAATTTTATATTTTTAGTAGAGACGGGATTTCTCCATGTTGGTCAGGCTGGTCTCTAACTCCCGACCTCAGATGATCCGCCCACCTCGGCCTCCCAAAGTGCTGGGATTACAGGCACGAGCCACTGTGCCCGGCCAAGAGTTGTATTTTTATATATGGTCTGGCCATTGTTCATTTGTATAATCAGTTTCTTAGTGTACAGATCAGTCATTTGGGGATTCTTTCTCCCTTCCCTTAGATGTGTGAATGCCTTGGAATAGTGGAATCATTGAGTATTTCATTTCCTTTGTTCAGGAGCTCTCTACCAAAGGTATTCTCTGTGCAAAGATGGTGACAGATACGGTAAAAAGAACAGGACGGGGCCAGGCCTGTCCCCAGAGGCTGCAGTGCAGTTAGGGAACTGAGGTGTGTTGTTCCTGAGAACTGCATATGCCACATGACTGGCTCAGAACAGGAGCTTCTGATGAGAGGAATTAGGAAGGCATTATGGACAGTGTGGTTTCTGGAGTTCCGCTTTGAACCAAAAGCGGGATATCTATAGATGGAAATAGGGAAGGGAAGGGCGAGGGCACTCTTGGAAGGGAATACTCTGAGGAAGGGCGCGGGTGTTGCAGGCCTCCGTTTGGTCACTCGCTCTCTTCTGTGCTCGGTGCTTCGGCCCGTAGAGCCACTGGACACTGGAGACAGTGTGAAGGTGCCTGCTGGGTTGTGACGGCTTCAGTGCGGGGCAAAGCCTGGTGGGAAGAGCCTTTCTTATCAAGATGAGGAGCCTGAATTTGGGCCCCGGGCAGTAAAAATCGCAATAATAACCAGCACTTAGTGAGCACCAGCCTCAGAGAGTCCCTGCAAACCATGAGGCAGTTACTGTTATCATCTCCATTTTACAGATAAGGAAGCTGAGGCAGCGATTAAGGAACCTGCATGGGACCACACAGTATCAGAGGGGAGAGAATGATCAGATGTTGTGCTTAGCAAAAAAACTGTCTGTAACTGTGCTCCCCCAGATGCTGCCTCCCGATTCAAAGTCTTTGTTCTTAAATGTGCGTCCTATTAGTAAGTACCCAGCCGTTACTAAGTACCCAGCATGGCCTCAGCATTTGCATGTGTTATCTAACTTAATCTTCACAGCCCTCTGAAATAAGGAACTGGGATTATCATTCCCATTTTACAGAAGAGAAAACTGAGGAGCTAAGTAGCTTCCCTGAGGTGGTGCAGTCCAGGCCCCTGCACATCTACCTCTGTGCCACACTGCCCCTTGTCAATAGGATGTAACTGCCCATCAGTCAGGCCCTGATCCACAGCAGTGAATCCAGGGCCTGGGCTACGAGCTGACCCAAGTTGGGGGCTCTTGTCTTTCTGGATCACCCTTTAAAGAATTTGATGTAAGCTGCAGATACTCGCCCCAGAAAAATGCACACACACAGACACACCGCATTTTGCATACTTTAAGAAATTCACAGGCCGGGCGCGGTGGCTCACCCCTGTAATCCCAGCACTTTGGGAGGCCGAGGTGGGTGGATCATGAGGTCAGGAGATCGAGACCATCCTGGCCAACATGGGAAAACCCCGTCTCTACTAAAAATACAAAAAATTAGCCGGGCGTGGTGGCGGGCGCCTGTAGTCCCAGCTACTCGGGAGACTGAGGCAGGAGAATGGCGTGAACCCGGGAGGCGGAGCTTGCAGTGAGCCGAGATGGCGCCACTGCACTCCAGCCTGGGTGACAGAGCGAGACTCCACCTCAAAAAAAAAAAAAAAAAAAAAAATCACAGATCCCCACAAATCTTTCCATGGGCCCTGCTAGGCAAGCAGGCCATAGGGGAAGACGTTTGGGGTAAATGCTTCAGCCTTTTTGGCTCCAGCCTAGGGCCAAAGGGCAAGCCTTTGAGTTCTACAAGGTTTCATTTTGGGGACAAGGAAAACAAAATTCCACATCTATTTTCATTTACTTCATCTGAGAAAGGAACAAAAAGCAGCAGCCTGCCCACCAAGCCCCCATTTTGGGGCTGACCTAATTACCCAGCTTCTCTCCCACACTCAGATGGCTGAACGCTGCTGGAGGAAATCTAATTCTGCTGGTTTCTGCCAGTGCACACGTATGGTTTCTAATCCCAGCTGGGCCTTTAACACTACTTGGCAGCTCTCACTGTACCAGATAAACACTCACACCCCGTTCCCACAATGGTCATTCCAACCCTTCTTTAATGATTCGTTAAGCTTTAAAGTTTCCATGTGATAGCAGAAGCCCAGCTGCACATATTTCAATTCACACCTTTCACGGATTTATCCTGCTTCTCCCTCCACCTGTGCTCTAGATCCTTTGATTTTTTTTTTGCTATTTATTTAGTGGCTCCTGTGCCTGTCGTTGGGCTAGGCTCTGGGATGCCTGTCATAGTCTCTGCTCTGGTGGAGCAAATAGCCCTGAGACAAAGACCATCATTCAATAAATATTAATAATTACAAGTGCCAGGCGCAGTGGCTCACGCCTGTAATCCCAGCACTTTGGGAGGCCGAGGCAGATGGGTCAAGAGGTCAGGAGATCGAGACCATCCTGGCTAACGTGGTGAAATCCCGTCTGTACTAAAAATACGAAAGAAAATTAGCTGGGCATGGTGGTGGGCGCCTGTAGTCCCAGTTACTACTCGGGAGGCTGAGGCAGGAGAATGGCGTGAACCTGGGAGGCAGAGCTTGCAGTGAACCAAGATTGCACCACTGCACTCCAGCCTGGGCGACAGGGTGAGACTCTGTCTCAAAAAAAAAATAATAATAATAATAATAATATTAATTACAAGTGTGATGAGGACCACTCAGGGACAGTGGGGAGTGTTACAGAATGTGTTGATCTGGGGGTTTCAGGAAGGCCTCCCTGAGGAATGACATTTAAAGCTGAGACTTCAGGGATGACATGTCGGCTAGGAATGCTTTGGCCTACACATAACAGAAAACCTGACTAACAGCAAAACCATAAGGATGTTGACTATTTCCTCAAGAAGCCCAGAAGCAAAAAGTTCCAAAGTTTTTAAGAGGCTTCACAATATCAAGAAGCAGGAGTTGACATCTTTGCAATTTTCTTCACTTCTCTCTCAGTTATAAGATGTTGCCACAGAATCAACTGTGCCTTCCTTATATAACATCATCCCAATGCAAAAAAAAGAGAAAGGGCTCTGGTTCCTCAACAGCTCTCTTTTATAAGGGCACAAAAATTCATCCACAAGTTCCCTGGAGTCTTCCTCTTGTGTCTTTTTGGTGAAACCTGGGTCATATGCCCACCCCGGATAGGCGAAGAGGAAGAGGGTTACCATGATTGACTTAGACCAATCATGATTTCTTCCATAATACAGCGAGGACCCCACCTTCCCTGAAAATATTTGCTGCCTATTGGATGCCTCACTTGAGGGTCAATGGGACCACCAATTCTGCATATATATGACTAGATAATTCAAGCAAGTCCTCCTACCAATGAAAACTTTTATTTATTTATTTACTTATACATTTTTTGAGACGGAGCCTTGCTACGTCGCCCAGGTTGGAGTGGAGTGGTGCGATCTTGGCTCACTGAAACCTCCGCCTCTCGGGTTCAAGCGATTCTCCTGCCTCAGCCTCCCGAGTAGCTGGAATCACAGCTGCCCACCACCACGCCCAGCTAACTTTTGTATTTTTAGTAGAGGTGGGGTTTCGCCATATTGGCCCCATGTTGGCCAGGCAGGTCTCAAATTCCAGGTTCCAGACCAGCCACCACACCCAGCCTCTGGTGCTTTTAAAATGAGTTTTTCAAGCTTTTAAGTTTTTGGCCAGGCACAGTGGCCCACACCTGTAATCCCATCACTTTGGGAGGCCGAGGTGGGCAGATCACCTGAGGTCAGGAGCTTAAGACCAGCCTGGCTAACGGGGTGAAATCTCATCTCTACTAAAAATACACAAATTAGCCGGGCGTGGTGGTGGACACCTGTAATCCCAGCTACTCGGGAGGCTGAGGCAGGAGACTCGCTTGAACCCGGGAGGCAGAGATTGCAGTTAGTCAAGATCATACCACTGCACTCCAGCCTGGGCGACAGATCAAGACTCCATCTCAAAAATAAATAAGTAAATAAATAAAAAATAAAAATAGGCCAGGCGTGGTGGCTCACATCTGAAATCCCAGCACTTTGGGAGGCTGAGCCAGGCTGATCACCTGAGGTCAGGAGTTCGAGACCAGCCTGACCAATATGGTGAAACCCCGTCTCTACTAAAAATAAAAAAAATTAGCTGGATGTGGTGGTGGGTGCCTGTAGTCCCAACTTCTTGGGAGGGAGGCTGAGACAGGAGAATTGCTTGAACCCGGGAGGCGGAGGTTGCAGTGAGCTGAGATCGCACCACTGCAATCCAGCCTGGGTGACAGAGCAAGACTCTGTCTCAACAAATAAATAAATATATAGGCCAGGCGTGGTGGCTGACACCTGTAATCTCAGCACTTTGGGAGGCCGAGGCGGATGGATCACGAGGTCAGGAGATCGAGACCATCCTGGCTAACATGGTGAAACCCCATCTCTACTAAAAATACAAAAAAATTAGCCGAGCGTGGTGGCGGGCGCCTGTAGTCCCAACTACTTGGGAGGCTGAGGCAGGAGAATGGCATGAACCCGGGAGGTGGAGCATGCAGTGAGCCGAGATCGCGCCACTGCACTCCAACCTGGGTGACAGAGTGAGACTCCGCCTCAAAAAAATAAAAATAAATATATAAAAATAGAAATAAAAATACAAAAATTAGCTGAGCATGGTGGCATGTGCCTGTAGTCCCTGCTACTCGGGAGGCTGAGGCTGGGCAACAGAGCAAGACTCAGACTCAAAAAAAACAACATTAGGTTCAATAGATAACAGAGACATACTCACTGTGTGCAGTAGCTCAAGCATGTACTCCCAGCAACTTGGGAAGATGAGGTGGGTGGATCACTTGAGCCCAGGAGTTTGAGACCAGCCTGGGCGACATAGCGAGACCCTATCTCTACAAAAGAAAACTTCTTTTTTTTTTTGAGACGGAGTCTCACTCTGTCACCCAGGCTGGAGTGCAGTGGCATGATCTCGGTTCACTGCAAGCTCCGCCTCCCGAGTTCACACCATTCTCCTGCCTCGGCCTCCTGAGTAGCTGGGACTACAGGCGCCCGCTACCGCGCCCAGCTAATTTTTTATATTTTTAGTAGAGACGGGGTTTCACCGTGGTCTTGATCTCCTGACCTCGTGATCTGCCTGCCTCAGCCTCCCAAAGTGCTGGGATTACAGGCGTGAGCCACTGCACCTGGCCAAAAAAAAACTTTTTAAAAAAGGAATGAAGTACTGATGCATGCTGAACATGAATGAACCTTGAAAATATTATGCTGAGTGAAAGAAGCCAAACAAAAAAGACCACATATGGAATAAATCTATTTACGTAAAACGTACATGGCTGGGCACAGTTGCTGACACCTGTAATCTCAGCACTTTGGGAGGCCGAAATGGGAGAATTGCTTGAAGCCAGGAGTTGACACCAGCCTGGGCAATACAGCAAGACCTCTGTCTCTACAAAATTAGCCAGGTATGGTGGTGTGTGCCTGTAGTTCCAGTTACTCGGGAGCCCGAGGCAGGAGGATCACTTGAGCCCAGCAATTTGAGGTTGTAAAATCAACTCTAGGTGGTTACTAGCCTTAAATAAGCTAGGCAAAATGAGCTGTAACTGTACCACTGCATTCGTGTCTGGGTGACACAGGAAGACACCATCTTTATGAAAACAAAAAAATAAAACATAGAACGGTGGGACCAACCAAAACCAACAGATTTTAAAAATCTGTTTTTAAAAATCAGGATTTGTATTAAGTGTAAATGGACAAAATATTTCATTTAAAAGGCAGTGGCTGCAGACTGGATTTTTTTTTTTCCAATTGAACTGTACGCTTTTTGTTTGTTTGTTTTTTAAGACATGGTCTCACTCTGCGACCCAGGCTGGTGCAATCATGGCTGACTGCAGCCTTGATCTACCAGGTTCAAGCGATCCTCCCACCTCAGCCTCCAGAGTAGCTGGGACCACAGGTACATGGCACCACACTTGGCTAATGTTTTGAGGTTTTTTGTTTTTTGTTTTTGAGACGGACTCTTGCTCTGTCGCCCAGACTGGAGTGCAATGGTGCCATCTCAGCTCACTGCAAGCTCCGCCTACTGGGTTCAAGCGATTCTCCTGCCTCAGCCTCCTGAGTAGCTGGGATTACAGATGCGTTCCACCACGCCTGGCTAATTTTTAGCAGAGATGGGGTTTCACCATGTTGTTCAGGCTGGTCTCGAACTCCTGACCTCATGATCCGCCTGCCTCGGCCTCCCACAGTGCTGGAATTACAGGCGTGAGCCACTGCACCAGGCCTTTTTTTTTTTTTTTTTTCAAAGACAGGGTTTCACTCTGTTGTTCAGGCTGGAGTGCAGTGGTGTGATCATGGCTCACTGTACCCTCAAACTCCTGGGCTCAAGAGATCCCCTCAGTTCAGTCTCCTGAGTAGCTGGGACTACAGGCAAGTACCACCACACTACTCTAATTTATTTTTATTTTTTGTAGAGACAGAATCTTGTAAACTCCTGGCCTCAAGTGATCCTCCTGCCTGGGCCTCCCAAAAAGCTGGGATTACAGGCATGCATACCTGGTTGCTTTTTTTCATTATAGCCATTTTAGTGGGTGCAAAATGGTACCTTTTTGTGGTTCTAATTTGCATGTCTCTAATCACTAAAGATGTTGAGCATTTTTTCATTGCTTATTAGCAGTCTGTGTATCTTCTTAGATGAAATGTCTATTCAAATCTTTTGTCCATCTTTTGATTGACTTGTCTTATTATTGAGGTATGAGTTCTGGACATTCTTTTCTGCATATACACCCATGTTGTTTTTCAGTAGAATTATGTCTTAAACTCAACTATACTCTGGTTTTGGATTTCACTATCAAGATGATGTGACTTTTTTTGACATCTTTGTAGAGGTAGTCTAGTTATTCTTAATAACTTATGATGCTGTGGAAGCCTGAGATTTTTTTGAGTCTCTGGTGTATATAATATTTAAATTTAAAGAAATTTGGCCAGGCACAGTTGTGCACCACACCTGTAATCCGAGTGCTTTGGTTGGCTAAGGTGAGAGTGTCTCTTGAAGCCATGAGTTCAAGGCTGCAGTGAGCTCTAATCGCACCACTGCATTCCAGCCTAGGTGGCAAAGTGAGATACCATCTCTAAAAAAAAATAAAAATTAAAAAATTAAAAAACAAATCT
The DNA here is from genome assembly GCF_029281585.2 of Gorilla gorilla gorilla. NCBI lineage: Eukaryota > Metazoa > Chordata > Mammalia > Primates > Hominidae > Gorilla > Gorilla gorilla. The sequence continues at coordinate 106,310,798 of NC_073224.2, forward strand.
AGCAGCGTAAAACAACAGTCATTTATTCTCTTATAGTTCCAGAGGCCAAATATCCAAAATGAGTCTTATGGGGCTAAAGTCAGTGTCATCAGGACTGGTTCCTTCCGGAGGCTCTGGGGGAGAAAGATTCTTTTGCGTGTTTCTTCCTGTTAATGGTGGCTGCCCACATCAATCACCTTGATCTCTGCTTCCACAGTCAAATTCCTTCTGTTGTCAAATCGCATTCTGCCTACTTTGTGATGCCATTTAGAGTCTGCGCAGATAATTCTGGATAAGCTCCCATCTCAAGATCCATACCCTTGGCTGTATCTGCAAAGTTCCTTCTGCCTTGTAAAATAAAATTCACGGTTTCCAGGGAGTAGGACCTGGAAATCTTTGGGGCCATTATTCAGCCCACCACACTGTCCAGCAGAAATATAATTCCAGTCACCAATGTAAGCCACATATGTAATTTTTTTTTTTTTTTTTTTTTTTTTAGACGGAGTCTCGCTCTGTCACCCAGGCTGGAGTGCAGTGGCATGATCTCGGCTCACTACAACCTCTGCCTCCCGGGTTCACGCCATTCTCCTGCCTCAGTCTCCTGAGTAGCTGGGACTACAGGCATGCACCACCATGCATGGCTAATTTTTGTATTTTTAGTAGAGACAGGGTTTCACCATGTTGGTCAGGCTGGTCTCGAACTCCTGACCTCAGGTGATCCTCCCGCCTTTGGCCTCCCAAAGTGCTAGGATTACAGGCATGAGCCACCGCGCCTGGTCGCCACATATGTAATTTAAAAAAATTTTAGTAACATTAAAAAAGTAAAATGAGACAGACGAAATTAATTTTAATAATATATGCCAGGCGCAGTGGCTCACACCTGTAATCCCAGCACTTTGGGAGGCTGCGGTGGGCGGATAACTTGAGGTCAGGAGTTTGAGACCAGCCTGGTCAACAATGCAAAACCCCATCTCTACTAACAATATAAAAATTAAGTTAGCCAGGCATGGTGGTGCATGCCTGTAGTCCCAGCTACTCAGGAGGCTGAGGCAGGAGAATCGCTTGAACCTGGGAGGCAGAGGTTGCAGTGAGCCAAAATCATGCCAATGCACTCCATCCAGCCTGGGTGACACAGCAAGACTCTGTCTCAAAAAAAAAAAAAAAATACATATATATATACATAGAGAGAGAGAGAGAGAGTTCATTAATCCAGTATACCTCCAAGTTTTCATGTAAACAACAGGAAAAATATTGATATCTTGCATCCTTTATTGTAGAAATCCATTGTGTATTTTACACTTACAGTACACTGCAATTCAGACCAGTCACATTTCAAGTGCTCAGTAGTCACAAGTGGCTGGTGGCTACTGTATTGGACAGTGCTGCCAACTTCTTGTTTTTTTTTTTTTTTTTTTGACGGAGTCTCGCTCTGTTGCCCAGGCTGGAGTGCAGTGGCGCCATCTTGGCTCATGGCAACCACCCCCTCCTGGGTTCAAGCGATTCTCCTGCCTCAGCCTCCTGAGTAGCTGGGACTACAGGCATGCACCGCTACGCCCAGCTACTTTTTGTATTTTTAGTAGAGACAGGGTTTCACCACGTTGCCCAGGCTGGTCTCGAACTCCTGACCTTGGGTGATCCTCCTGCCTTGGCCTCCCAAAGTGCTGGGATTACAGGCGTGAGCCACCACTCCCGGCCAACCACTACCAACTTCTAAGCTGGAAAGTCACTGGAATGACTGTTCAGAAAAGGATTACAACATGGCTTTTCTTTCCTTTCTTTTTTTTTTTTGAGACAGTCTCACTCTGTCACCTAGGCTGGAGTGCAGTGGCGTAATCTCGGCTCACTGCAACCTCCATCTCCTGGGTGCACGCGATTCTCCTGCCTCCACCTCCAGAGTAGCTGGGATTACAGGCACAGGCCACCACACCCAGCTGATTTTTTTGTATTTTTAGTAGAGATGGGGTTTCACCATGTTGGCCAGGCTGATCTCGAACTCCTGCCCTCAGGTGATCTGCCCACCTTGGACTCCCAAAGTGCTGGGATTACGGGAGTGGGCCACCACACCTGGGTGGCTTTTCCATTTTTAAGACTTACTTAAAGAATTTGTATATACTGTTCCTACAATTTGTGTCCAATCATTAAACAATAGCCAAGACATTCCTGAAGAACAAATTGGGAGGGAGTGCTTGGCCTATAAATATCAAACTTTAATATAAAGCTACCAACTGTGCAGTATTGTGCAAGGAGGAACAGATAGTAGAATGGAAGGTCCATAAATAGACCCATGCAAATATGGACACTTGATTTATGACAAACATGGCCTGCAGAGGGATAATAACAGTCTTTTCAACACATGGTGCTGGAATAACTGAATCTCCAAATGGAATAATATGAATCATGACCCTCTACCTCCCAGTAAATGTCAAAATCAACTCCAGGTGGTTACCAATCTTAAATGAGCAAATAAAACAATAACACTTTCAGAAGATAGGCAAGGGACTTGAGCAGGCATCTCACAGAAGATATCCAAATGATCAGTTGACATATCACAAGGTGTTTAACCTCATTTATAAACACAGAAATGCAAGTTAAACCCATACTGAGGTACCATTGCACCACAAACTCACCAGAATGGCTAACCACATTGACAACCTCAAGAATTGGAGAGGGTGTAGAACAAGTGGAACTCTCATATACTGCCTGTGGGAAGAAAAATTAGTACAACCACTTTGGCATTCTCTAGTTAAGCCAAATAAACTCTGACCCAGCCATTCAACTCCTAGCTGTATACCTGACAGAAATTCATGCAATATCTACCATTTTTATAATAGCATATTTAAAATAGCTTAAAACTGGAAACAATTCTTGTATCTATCAACAGTAGAATGGATAAATTGTGGCATATTTCTGAAATAGAATTTCATATGAAAATGAGGCCGGGCATGGTGGCTCACGCCTGTAATCCCAGCACTTTGAGAGGCTGAGGCAGGCAGATCACCTGAGGTCGGGAGTTCGAGACCAGCTTGACCAACACGGAGAAACCCTGTCTCTGCTAAAAATACAAAATTAGCCAGGCGTATTGGCAGGCGCCTGTAATCCCAACTACATGGGAGACTGAAGCAGGAGAATCCCAGGAGGCGGAGGTTGCGGTGAGCGGAGATCGCGCTGAGCCAAGATTGCACCACTGCACTCTAGCCTGGGCAACAAGAGCAAAACCCTGTCTCAAAAAAAAAAAAAAAAAAAGAAAACAAAAGAAAAGAAAATGAATGAACTACAGGTATATAAAATAACATGAATGCATATTTAAAAAGTCAGACATGCACAAAAAATATGTTGTAATTATTCTGATTCCATTCTTATGAAGTTCAAAAATTGGCAAAATTAAATAATTGTGCATTATTCACAATAGTTGAAAGATGAAAACGACCCAAATGTCCATCAACAGATGAATGGATAAGCAAAATGTGGCATATACACACATCGTATGTATACACATACAATGGAATATGATTCAGCCATAAAAGGGAATGAAGTTCTGATACATGCTGTAACATGGATGAGCCTTGAAAACATTATGCTAAGTGAAATAAGCCAGATGCAAAAGGACAAATATTATAGGCACATTATAAGGGGTACCCAGAATAGGCAAATTCATAAAGACAGTATATTAGGAGTTATCAGGGGCTAAAGGGAGGGGGGATGCCAGTTATTGCTTAATGGTTACAGAGCTTCTGTTTGGGGTGATGGAAAAGTTTTGGAATAGATAGTGGTGACTGTTGTACAATATTGTGAATATAATTAATGCCACTGAGTTGTACACTTAAAAATGGTTAAAATGGCAAATTTTGTCATACATTTGTTTATTTATTTATTTTTGAGACGGAGTTTCACTTTTTGTTGCCCAGGCTGGAATGCAATGGTGTGATCTTGGCTCATCACAACCTCCACCTCCTGGATTCAAGTGATTCTCCTGCCTCAGCCTCCTGAATAGCTGGGACTACAGGCATGCACCACCACACCCAGTTAATTTTGTATTTTTAGTAGAGATGAGGTTTCTCCATGGTCAGGCTGGTCTCGAACTCCCGAACTCAGGTGATCCGTCTGCCTCGGACTCCCAAAGTGCTGGGATTACAGGCATGAGCCACTGCGCCAGCCTATTTTATTATTATTTTTTTTTGAGACAGAGTTTCGCTCTTGTTGCCCAGGCACAATCTCGGCTCACTCCAACTTCTGCCTCCCAGGTTCAAGCGATTCTCCTGATTCTCCTGCCTCAGCCTCCCGAGTAGCTGGGATTACAGGCGCCCACCACCATGCCCGGCTAATTTTTTTGTATTTTCAGTAGAGACGGGGTTTCACCATCTTGGCCAGGCTGGTCTCGAACTCCTGACCTTGTGATCCATCCACCTCAGCCTCCCAAAATGCTGGGATTACAGGTGTGAGCCACTGTGCCTGGCCCTAATTTTGTATTTTTAGTAGAGATGGGGTTTCTCCATGTTGGTCAGGCTGGTCTCAAACGCCCCACCTCAGGTGATCCGCCCACCTCGGTCTCCCAAAGTGTTGGGATTACAGGCATGAGCCACCGCCCTTACATTTATTTTACCACACTTTTTAAAAATTAATAATGTAATATACCAAAAACCATTGAATTGTACATTTTACATGGGTGAATTAATGGTATGCGAATTATATCCAATAAAGCTGTTTACAAAATCCGAAATGACTGCTTTTAGGGTTCATTTTTAGGTGGTAAACTAGTTTTAACAAGCGATTGAGTGATAACTCTAAATATCAAGGGAGCAGGATTCCTTCATGGGCACGGGAGGAGGGCGTCATCAGGAAGCAGCACTGTGGGGGCCTCTGGGATGCTTTGGCTTGACTTAGGCATTTGTTGCAGGAGGTTCATTTTATAACCATCCACTGAGCTATACATTTATGTTTTGCATACTTTTATTATTAATTTGTTTGTTTGTTTGTTTGTTGAGACAGAGTTTCACTCTTGTCGCCCAGGCTGGAATGCAATGGCACTATCTCAGCTCACTGCAACCTCTGCCTCCTGGGTTCAGGTGATTCTCCTGCCTCAGCCTCCCAAATAGCTGGGACTATAGAGGCACGCCACCACACCCAGCTAATTTTGTATTTTTGGTAGAGACGTGGTTTCACCATGTTGGCCAGGCTGGTCTCAAACTCCTGACCTCAGGTGATCCGCCCAACTCGGCCTCCCAAAGTGCCCGGATTACAGGCGTGAGCCACAGTGCCCGGCCAGGGATTTTCAAAGGTTATGTTAACTATGTAATTTTGGCCTTATGTACTGACTTATAACCTAACTTTGGTGTAAGGTGTAACTCTATTGCTGGGCGCGGTGGCTCACGCTTATAATCCCAGCACTTTGGGAGGCTGAGGCAGGCGGATCACCTGAGGTCAGGAGTTCGGGACTAGCCTGACCGACATGGAGAAACCCCATGTCTCTATTAAAAAAATGCAAAATGAGCCGGGCGTGGTAGTGCATGACTGTAATTGCAGCTACTTGGGAGACTGAGGCAGGAGAATCACTTGAACCCAGGGGGCACAGGTTGCGGTGAGCCGAGATCACGCCATTGCACTCCAGCCTGGGCAACAAGAGTGAAACGCCATCCTAAAAAAAAAAAAAAAGAGACTTGGTGACTGATTAGACTACAAGGGAAAAGGAGAGAAACTAAAGAATGATATTCCCAGGCCTAACAACTCTGATATTCTCTGGCCTAAACAACTGACTAAACAGTTGTTCTATTTATTGAAATAGGGCACATGGGAAGAAGAATAGTTGGAGGGTAAAGAGGATGGGCCCACTACTTTTTTCTTAATATTTTATCATGAAAAATTTCAAAAATACAGAAAAACTGACAGATTGTACAGTAAACAACCATATACCTACCACCTAACTTATTGCTATATTTTCTTCTTCACATCTTTCCATATACCTAGAAGAATTCATTTTTGAAGCTGAATTTGTGATATCTAGGAGACATCCAAGTGTCCTGTGTAATAGGCCGCTAGTGTAGAGTGCAGAAATACATTAAGAGCAGGCTACAAGTGCTGCCTCCTTTTCTTCATCTCCCATTCATACTCAACTCTCCAGAATTTGACTTTTGACACCTTCCGTTTGAAGGTGCTACCACTGAGGACACCGACTACTGAGAAGTCCAAAATTGAACTCATGTCTTCCCTCTGTGAAACCTGCTCCTCTTCCTCCTGTATGTTCTGCTGCCTTAGTCAGTATGAGCTGTGAAGTACCATAGACAGGGTGGGTTAAACAGCAGAAATGTATTTCTCACAGTTCTGGAGGCTAGAAGTCCTAGATCATGTGCCAGCATGGTCAGGCTCAGGTGAGGGCCCTCTGCCAGGTTGCAGCCTGCCAACTTCTTGCATCTCACAGGGCAGGAAGAGCTAGAGAACTCTCTGGGGTCCCTTTTATAAGAGCACTAATCCCATTTATGAGGGCTCCACCCTCATGACCTAATTACCTCCCAAAGGCCCCACCTCCTAATACCATCACACTGGGGGTTAGGATTTCAACAAATGCATTTGGGGGTACACAAACATTCAGTCTGTAACACTTACCTTAGTTACCACAGCCTCAAACTTGGTAGTCACCCTAGACACCAGCAAACAGGTTCTCTCAACTCTATCTCCTGAAGAGCTTTTAAAAAAAGTCCCCTCCCTCACCATGCCCTCAACCTTTTTTTTTTTTTTTTTGAGACGGAGTCTGGCTCTGTCACCCAGGCTGGAGTGCAATGGCACAATCTCGGCTCACTACAACCTCTGCCTCCTGGGTTCAAGCAATTCTTCTGCCTCAGCCTCCCAAGTAGCTGGGATTAGAGGCATGCACCATCACGCCTGGCTAATTTTGTATTTTTAGTAGGGACGGCTTTCACCATGTTGGTCAGGCTGGTCTCGAACTCCTGACCTCGGTTGATCCACTGGCCTCGACCTCCCAAAGTGCTGGGATTACAGGTGTGAGCCACCGCGCCTGGCTAGGTATATTTAAATATACCACACTTTCTGTGTTATTTCCTCTTCCTGGAAGATCTCCCTGAAGGCCAGGCTAGGTGGCTGTCTCAGAATTCTGAGAATATTTCTAACATTAGATGTTCAAGTCTCCACAGACGCTAAAGTCCCTGAAGATGGTGTTGTAGTCTTCGTTATAGCCAGAGTACTTTTAGCACTCTGCCTAACACAAAAAGGACTGTTTACTTTAGCTGAACTTTGCATACATTCAATGCTTTGTATATCCTTCCCTTTCAACAAAACCCTACTCAAGCTTGAATTCTGTGAAGCTTTCCCTGGCCTCTCCAAAAATTAGGAGCTCTGACTCCTTTACTTTACTCACCGCCCCTGAATTGAGCAAGTTATATTTTAATAGTGTATATACAACGAATTGCAGTGAATGTTAACACGTTCACCTTTTATTGCTAACAGCAATGCTACCCGTGCTTCCAGGCTCTATCCAAACTCACTGCTTCCAGATAATAGCTGGCTGGTCCCTAGGGAGAATTCTTTAACTCTCAGCATTTGATGCTCAATTCAGTACCTCCTCATATTCAGCACTGTAGCTTACAAGTGCTCTCCGGGTTCCCTTCCTCTCCTCCCCGACAGACTAAACTGCTAGGGTTTGGGACCGCAGTCCTCTCCTCTGACTCCCACCTCTCTGTAGCATTTGGCGCTGCACTTTGCAAACGCAGCTCTAAAGCATCTCCGGGAAGCTCCTGCACAGACCAAAGCCCCCCCGCTCCCTTTTTTTTTTTTTTGAGACGGAGTCTCCTCTCTCGCCCAGGCTGGAGTGCGGTGGCGCGATCTTACTGCAACCTCCGCCTCCCGGGTTCAAGCAATTCTCTGCCTCAGCCTCCCGAGTAGCTGGGATTATAGGCGCCCGCCACCACGCCCGGCTAATTTTTTTTTTTTTTTTTTTTGTATTTTTAGTACAGACGGGGTTTCACCTTCTTGGCCAGGCTGGTCTTGAACTCCTGACCTCGTGATCCACCGCCTCGGCCTCCCAAAGTGCTGGGATTCCAGGCATGAGCCACCGCGCCCGGCCCAAAGCCCTTTAAAGACAAGTCTCCGCTTGCGGATTCGCCCGCCAGGTGACAAGGCTTCGCGGGCCAGGACTCCGCCCGCTCCCCGTGGGCTGGGGCGACCCAGGCCAGGAGGGTACACGTGGGACCGGGGGGTAAGGGAATTGCTGGGCCGGCCTTTTCCCCCTGCCTACCCCGGTTCCTCTGTCCTGGAGGCCGTAGGAGTTGCGCAGGACGCCTGCACATGCGCAGTGTCACTCTCGAGTTCCAGACTCTAGCGCGGCGGGCAGGAGGCCCAGGCGGCCCCGGGCTCCCGAGACTGGGCTGCCGGCTCAGGGGCGGGGCACAGCGCTGCCCTCACCCGCTCATTGGTTCGCGTGCTGACGGACAGGTGGGGCGGACAGCCAGCGAAAGATCTGAGGAGTCGCTGGACTGGAAACTGCTACTGGGCTAAAAATACTTAAGTAAATAAATGAAAGCCTGTGGAGGAGGAGAGGAAGGAGACGCGGGCGTGGGTTTGGGAGCAACTGAGGCTCCGCTTGCCCCTGGCTGGCGCAGGATGATGGTTCTTGGTTCACTCTCTCCGTCTCCGCTAGAACTGGGGCGGAGAAGTCCGCTTTCTGGAAGGTCGTCCTGGCGGCGGAGTCACACGGGACTTGTCCCCCTGGGACTCTTCATTCCGAGTCTTCATTCCGATTCTTTCAGATCCAGCCTTGAGGCCTCGGGTTCCTGGGAGCAGCTTTGTAGGGCTTGAGAGTCCTAGTCACCGCCACCCTCGGGTCCAGCTCAGGTTGGGGGCTACAGCTCTGTCCCTCCGGCACTTGGGACGACACTCTTTGAACTGGCCTCCCAGCGTCCCGCCTGGCTGGCTGCCGACTAAACTTTTTTTTTCTTTTTGAGACTGGGTCTCGCAGGTTGAAGTGCAGTGCCGAGACCATAGCTCATTGGGTGGCTGGGATTACAGGCGCGCGCCACCTCCCCGGCTCTCCGACTAGACATTATTTTATTTATTTATTTATTTTTGAGGCACAGTCGCGCTGTGTCGGCCAGGCTGAGTGCAGTGGTGCGATACTGGCTCACTGCAACCTCCACCTCCCAGGTTCAAGTGATTCTCGTGCCTCAGCCTCCCGAGTAGTTTGGATTATAGGTGGGCACCACCACGCCTGGCTAATTCAGTAAAGATGGGGTTTCACCATGTCGGTCGGGCTGATCTCGAACTCCTAACCTCAAGTGATCCGCCCGCCTCGGCCTTCCAAAATGCTGGGATTACAGCGTGAGCCAGTGTGTCCGGCCTAGACATTCTTAAAAGGCAAATTGGAACACATCCTCCGCTTGAAAACGCCAGTGCCCCCTGGGCCAGGGCACCAAGATCCACTTAAAACCCTGCGGGTGAGGCATTAGTGATGAGCTCCTGCTTATCATTCCAGCCATATCTGAGAGGAAGGCCACCAAAGAGTCAGGCCCTTTCAGCCTTGACCCTTGTGCGCACTCTGCCCGCTCACACCCTCTACTTCTTTACTGGAGAAGCTCTGACCTCAACGCCCCTCCTGTGCACCTGTGCTGCCCCCAGCCCCACTCCCACCTCGGGACGTTCCTGTCATGCTCAGAGCACGCTGGGGGCCCTGTACCACAACACTTGTCACACCTGCTAGGCTCAGGGACAGTGAACAACCTCAGGGCAGGGGCTGTGTGTGTTCTGGTTGTGTATCCCCAAGTCTAGCAGAGTGTGCATAGATAGGGGTTCAATAAATGGATATTGGCCAGGCACAGTGGCTCACGCCTGTAATCCCAGCACTTTGGGAGCCTGGCCAACATGGTGAAAACCCGTCTCTACTAAAAATACAAAAATTAGCTGGGTGTGCTGGTGCACGCCTGTAATCCCAGCTACTCGGGAGGCTGAGGCAGGAGAATCGCTTGAACCCAGGAGGGTTGCAAGTTGCAGTGAGCCAAGATCGTGCCACTGCACTTCAGCCTGGGCAACAGAGGGAGACTGTGTCTCAAGAAAAAAAAAAAGGATATTGAATGAATGAAGGCATGAATTCTAAGGATCAAAAGTGAAGCTTTAAAAATGTTAGGCTGGGCTGTGGCATTTTGGGGGCTCACCAAGGCCAAGAACCATATCTTCTTTGAGTCCTGATAGCTAGCTAACAAGGTGGCACTCCTTTCAAAATATGTGAATAAATTCAAGATGGCAAAGTGACGTCAAGCTGTTTAGTTATGGTCCTGTCACACAGCCTGTGAACATCTGCTCAGTGAAGGGGGCAGGGCCGTGGGCCTCAGGGGCCAGGCACTGAAGGAAATACAAGCAGGCTTAGGAGGGTGTGTTTGTCTGTGGTGTGTCTGAAAACGCCAGTGCCCTCCTGGGCCAGGGCACCAAGATCCACTTAAAAAACTGCGGGTGAGACATTAGATAGACAATGAGGACACCAAATCCAAGAGGTGCTTACTGTAATGAGTGTTCAGAGGGGTGGGGCAGGGTGGGGTTCCCCCCATCTGACCCTCTAGGGCTCTGGGGTGACTCATTCTTCCTTGGGCTCAGAGGTGGAGCTGATATTTGTTCCTCCAGTTGAGCCCTGCTCCCCCTGGCCCTTGGCGTTCTCAGTGTCTCCAGACACTAGAGCCACGTTCCTCAGATAATTGATGTTGAAGCAGTTGACCTGTTCATCCCCAGGACTCAGGTAACAGCAGAGGGCAGGGTCTCGCCAGAAGTTACGTCGGGGACCACACAGATCATTGATGAAGGTTAATTTCTGATGAAGGAGAAAAGTAAAACAGATGATGGGGTGGGGAGGTGGTCCAAGGACAGATGTAGATACTTGGTTGCCAAAGTCCCCCTTTCATCAGCTTCTACTGCTCTCTCCCTCGTTCCCCTCCTGGGGCCCAGAGAGAGTGCAAGCCTGCCTTGCACAGCTGGATTCCTTGTGACTGACAGATGTGTACATCTGGAAATGCCAGAAGCTTGTGGCCCAGAGAAGGCATAATAGGAACTTAGAGATGGGGAGCAGGCCAGGTCAGAGTGAAGACTTTTCTGGAACCAAGAAAAAAACACCTCCCCCACTAGTCATTATAACCAAAGGCTGGCTTGAGGTACTAAAGAGAAGAGGTGGCCTGCAGTTCTAGCTCTTTCCCTCCCCTCCCCTGCATTCCTCTGGAGACTAGACTCCACACACTCACCTCCTCCTCTGCACAGCAGGCCTGTTCTGGAAATGGCAGGTCACAGCAGCGGGCAGTCATGTTGTGGATCAGCCCAGGAATATGTTTACTATGTTGGTGTGAAAGGGGCAGGGGTTAGGGTCTTTGGGCATCTTCTGGCATCAGATGGGGTTAGGATATCATGATTTTGCTTTTCCCAAAGGTGTCCCAAAAGGAAGTTTTCAGGAAAGGAAGAGAGTGGGGAAGGACTAGGCAAGACTTACTGCTTGGTGAGAACTCTTTGGTTTCCACAGAGGTGGCCCATGAGGTTGGGGGTGACTCGACTGATGTCAATGGTCAAGATGTCCCGGTCATAGTTGGGGTAAGGAGCCCGACGGGCAAAGCACTCATCCCGAGTAGGGCTGGGAGGGTGGCGGCAACACAAGTGGTGGTGGGTCTTCACAGCATACTCCCGGTCACAGTATTTGTCAAGGGTATCCTCCCACTGTGGACCAGAGAGAGGGAAGTTAGAAGCTGGACACTTGGCCCCTTCTCTCCTGACCATCGACTTCCCTTATCGTCCCTGTCAACTAGATGAGGGGCTCCCAGCCCGAGGGGCCCAAAGGGAATGGCAAAAAAGTAGAGGGTTAGGAGGCAACTGTTGATGTGTGGGCTTGGGAAGGTGGACGGGTGGAAGCCTGGATGAGGTTCCAAGCTGGTGCCGGGAGATGAGCTGGAACAGTGGATGGAGAAGGTCAGGTGAGGCCAGAGCTGGACGGATGGATGGATGGTAGACAGATGCGTGTGTGGATCATGAGTGGAGGCCAGAAGTGTAGTACGAAGCTCAAGATGAACAAACTCAGGTGACAAACACAATGGATGGATGGACAGCCACAAGCAGATGAACGGGTGGACGCACTCACAGCAGGGGGTACATGGATGGATGGACTGGCAGGATCAGAGGTCGAAGATGGGCAGGCAGGCAAACAGGCTCTCGGGGAGGCTGGGACGCCCACTTACGGCCTTCCAAGTACAGGTGTGATTGTTCCCCTGGCGGCAGCAGCGCTGGAACTCCCTCTCCAGCTGGATCAGTGCCAGCAACTCCCTTTGTAGGGGGTCAGTAGCTGGCAGGTTGCGTGGCACAGAGCGGAAGCGCCTCAGGTGGCAGATGTTCTTGATATTGTCCAATGTGGGCACCCCAGGAGGGAAAGGCAGCTCAAGACCCGAGGAAATATCAGGCTGATGGCTGGGGCAGGCCCGGAGCTGGTAGTGTGGCTGGGGAGCTTCCTCCTGGAAGCAGGAGAACCGAGCCTCCCCCTGCCGCGTGCAGCACCAGTGGGGTCGGGTCTTGACCGAGAACTCGGCCTCACAGAATCGGCTCATTGCTTCCTCCCACTAGAGCAAGAGGGGAGGATCAGCCCACTTTCCACATTCCTGCCTTCCTCCCAGGCTCCAGGAAAGGACACTGGGCAGGCAGATAAAAAAGAAACAGTGGTTGTCCTCTGCTCCCCTGGCACATTGGGGAGACCCAGGGTAGGGCCAGTGAACGGGACCTGAGGTTCCTCCAGACCCAGGCCTAGTGCTCTAACCCTTAAAACACACATACTGTCTGGGGGTTAAAGGACACCCCCCGGCATCAAGAACCCAACCTTACCACAAGTTTGGCACACTCTAGGCGGTTTGTGTGGCTGCGGCAGTGGCAGCAGCGGGAATATCCAATCTCCAGGAAATTGAGGGTCTCACCCTGGCGAGTGAGGTGGGAGTAGCTGGACTGTGGTAGGTTCCAGGGACCATATACCACATGCTGACGGTTAGGAAGGCAGATTTGGTTCAGATTGTCTGGAGAAGGCCGCCCAGGGGGGAAGCCATCCAGCCGGTGGCCCCAGCCCCCTTGGGACCGGCCCTGTTGGCAGTGCTGGGCTGCATTCCAGGACTCAGGTTCTGAATGGCTCTGGTCCCCAAATGGAGCTGGCGTTCCTGGAATGGGGAAAACAGTGGGAAGCGGGGACATGTGAAGGAACCCACAAAGGCTGGATGAGCTGGGAGGATTGAAAGAATCTGGGGTGGAGGAGAAAGGGTTGGGAGGATATAGGGGAAATGAGAAAGAACAATTTGTGGCTCTTCCTTTTAAAATAACTGAAAGGAAAAGAGAAGCGAGGTGTGAAAGGTGTCAGCTCACAGCCTGCCCCCACCTCCTCCTGCTTCTCAAGGCTCGGGTTTCCTGCTCCTCTCCCCAGGGTCCTGAGCACTAAGGCAGGAGGATGGACAGACCAAAGCTGTCACTCACCTTCTCTCGGCATGGATTGGATGATTATCTCCTCCTGATATGGAAGAGGTGGGTCTATTGGGGTAGAAGGAGTAAGCAAAAGCCATGTTGGGATGGCCATCTCTAGCAGAGAAAGCCTGGCTAGTTTACATGCACGAAGAAGAACTCAGCAGAGAAGCAAGTGAAAATAGATGCTATTTTTGCACATCTAATCACATAACTTTCTAAAACAGGTATATCCTCAATTTTACAGATGAAGAAACAAAGGCTTGGAGAAGTATGTAACTTACCCAAGGTTATACAACTGGTGAGTGGCAGAGCCCACCGTCTTGTCTGCCCCAAAGCCCATGCTCTGGGGGAAGGCCATGAGGTAAAGGTGGGTAAAGAAGAGAGGGAGCTGCTTACCTTCCTTCTCTTCATTGGGGTGCTGGAGAGAGGGCAGCTCTTTTTGGAGGGGGACAGCTTCCTGAGGGAGAGGGGGACCCACTGCAAGATAGGGGTGAGGGCACCAAGGAGCAGGGATCAGCCTGGTGTCAACAGGATCCATAGTGGGATAGAGGTGAGGGAGGGTGGGCAAGCGCTCACCTTCCTTTTCAGCAGGGAGCTGGGCAGGTAGCAGCTTTTCCTGTTGGAGAGGGGTGGCCTCCTGAGAGGGAGGGGGCTGCACTATAGAAGGGGGAATGTGTGAGCAGTCCACCCTTTCTCCTAGCCAGGGCTGGGAGTGGGGGCGAGGGCCTCTTCCCTCCTTTCCACCTGAAAAGTGGGATATAGGCCAGATTAGAAACCTGGAGGGTCACTGAGGAGGGCATGGGGTGGTGACCTTACCTTGACTCTGTCCCTCAAAGGGAGGGCCATGCTGAGAGGAGTCAGGGTGATCCATGGGGAGGCTTCGGGATAGGGGTGGGGAGGGGGGAGCTGCGTAGCCAACTAGAAGCAAGAGGGGAGACATCAGAGCCCACAGTGCCTCCTGGAGTCCCGATCCCATGCTGCTCCCCCAAACTCTTACCTTCTTGAAAGTGCTCTGGCCTCAGCTGCCTCTGTCCTGTAGCCGTGAAGCCTGGAGGGAAGAAGGGCAAGTCAGGGGCCACTGGGAGGGCCTTCCCTGGACTTCAGCAAGGGATGGGGAGGCTGTGGAGATCAAGAGTGTAGGAGAGACAAGCAAGACACGAGATGCCCCTCTGTATTCACCTGCCCCGTGTCCCCTAATCCTCTCCCAGCCCCAACACACCTAGACATGACCAGCTGGGTTCTGAGAAAGCCTGTGGCAGTCTGATAGCTCCACCTCTACTGGCTCAGAGGTTGGGCCTAAAGGGAGTATGGCATACGGGACTGGGGAGGGAGGCCTTCATTTCCTCTGCCAGCGTCTTTCCCTCAGGGCTGTGGGTTGTCCTCCCCAGTCTCTGCTGGGATGCATCTCTAGCTTTCAGAAGAAAAAGTCTGGACCTTGAGCTGGTTGGAGCCTACCCAATCCACCTCCTCCACCCACCCTCCTACTCCAGGCCCTTGAAACATCTTTAGGCCTTTGGTTAAGGAGGCTTCCTGAAGGTTGAGTGCTTCCCCTTCAGCCAGTCTCAGCTCCGCCTTAGTTTAGGTCTCAATTTAGGGCCTGGGGGACTGGGACAGGCACAGGGAAGGGTCACTTGTAGGTGATCTGCAGACACAAAAGACCAGGAGCTGGGAAGAATGATGGCATGGGGCTTCACAGAGAAGTGGACAGATTTGCTGACATCCTCAGCAGCTTCCCGCAGGAGTGCCCTGGGTGGTTTTTTTCTTTTCCTTTTTTTCTTAGTTTCCACCCATAGCATTGAGGGGTTCCTGTTTTGTTCAGGCATCAAAGCAGATAAAGAATGTGTTTGTGCTGGATGGAGGGTGGGTCTGTGGATGGACACCCCTCAACTCCTCTAATCAGACAGGGAGTCAGTCGAGGTTTGCTGGGCCAGCAATCCGGTTTTGAGCAGCCTGGGGGCCCCTTTTCCCTCCCTTGCCTCTCCCACCAGCCACCTCCCTACATCCTCATCAGCAGGAGACCCTCACTCTGTGAACCCACCCCCCACTCAGTTGTCTATTTGACTGGGATTCTGTGTTTCTTGGCAGCAGTTTCTAGGAACCCCTCTCCTTCTGTGCCCCTGCTCTCTGCCTCCTTGGTTAAAGGCTCCACTGGCCTAGGCCCACCTTGGGCCTGCTCAGAAAAGGGAAGCCAAACGGAGAATCACTCTGCTAGTGATGAGCCGTCTGGGATGCCTGGACCCAGACCCCTGCCATGCAAGCCCAGACCCCCTCCTAAGTGCTGATCTCCCAACTCACCTCCCTCAGAGGCAGCAGAAGCAACAGCCAAATAGGTCAAGACCAAGGCTGCTCTGGCTGTGGTCCCCATCCTGGGGCAACTGACCACTGGACACTCAGAGGTGGGTCCTCTCAGGCAAGTCTGGATGTGAAGGGCCGGCCACTGAAGCTTGTCTGGTGGCTGTTACGGTTGTGAGCTTCAGGACCAGCTCTTCTTTTATAATTGTCTGGTGTGATCTCCCGCCCTCCTCAGCTTCCTGCCATGACTCAGTCCCAGCTGCTCCTCCTCTGGAAGCCACTCCTCCCAAAGTCACCCTGAAGCCTCCTCAGAGGATTGAGAAGAATGGGACTGATTAGAGGAGAACATTCTTATGACCTTCAAGAGAAACTGATTCAGAGAATCAAGGAGCAAGAGGTGTTTGAGCCCCTAGTTTGTGCCTCAGTTTCTCCATCTACATGCTGCCTTCTGTGGAGAGGGGATCTGCCAACTCATGAACTGGGGTTGGGGAAACAGGGCACAAAGGAGTTTACAGGGGGGAGCAGGAAACCTATCCAAGGGATCTCCCCTACCAGTGTGAGGTCTGGACTGTCCCTTTTCAATTTCCCTAACTCTCTGGGACAAAAAAGAGGGAGACAAAGTGGAACATCCTTTTATCCCACCTCTCCAGAGTCAGAGATGAAGACATATGACCAGCAGCTTCCAGTTTGTATTTATTTATTTATTTATTTAGAGACAGAGTCTCGCTCTGTCGCCTAGGGGAGTGCAGTGGCGCAATCTCAGCTCACTGCAACCTCCACCTCCCGGGTTCAAGCGATTCTCCTGCCTCAGCCTCCTGAGTAGCTGGGACTACAGGCGTGTGCCACCATGCCCAGCTAATTTTTTGCATTTTTAGTAGAGACAGGGTTTCACCGTGTTAGCCAGGGTGGTCTTGATCTCCTGACCTCATGATCCGTCCGCCTCAGCCTCCCAGAGTGCTGGGATTACAGGCATGAGCCACTGCGCCTGGCCCAATTTATTATTTTTTTTTGTAGTTTCATTCTCCTCACATCCAAACAGCTACAGCTTCCCTCCTTTTGTGGGGTCCCCAAACCAAGTCTCTTTTCAGGAGAGCAGACATGTGCCTCCACACAGTTCTGAAGTTCTGGGGGCTCCACACTGTCAGCTGGGTTGGGGTCTCCCATGTGAGGGAGGCTGATGGCACTCGCAGGTTTTTGCCTCATCTATGTACAAAGGCTCAGAAAATTTCTTCGGCATTTGGGACCCTCGTGTTCTGTAGCTCCACCAGTCGCTGCACAGCCTCAGACAAGTCCCACTCCCCAAGGCGACGATTATCTCGAGTCCGAATGTTCACTGTTCTCTTACTTTGCTCTTTCTGGCCAACCACTGCAGGTAGAGGAAGTTTGGGAACCTCAGGGCAAATTCACCCACATGGAACAGTTTCTTTTGCTCTGCAGAAACTTGAGAGACCTAAATCTTTAGGAAGGGTGGGAGCAGAGCCCAGATATGGTTCACAGAAAGGAAGTATTCAGCTGTGTCTGCTAATACTAAATGACCAGTCCTGCTCATCCTGAGGAGACAAGGAAGTGCTTCAGTCCCCGCAGGCCTTATCGCTTCTGGTCAAGAGCCCCAGGGTCAGAGACATAAGAGTCAAGCAGAGAAAGACAAACACTGAGAACCCCACAGAGAGAAACTGTGTGTGTGTGTGTGTGTGTGTGTGTGTGTGTGTGTGTGTGTGTGTGTGTGTCAGAGACATTAGAGTCAAGCAGAGAAAGACAAACACTGAGAACCCCACAGAGAGAAACTGTGTGTGTGTGTGTGTGTGTGTGTGTGTGTGTGTGTGTGTGTCTGAAGGGGGTATTAGAGCAAGTGGAAGGTGGCAGGAGTGGTGTGGCCTTCACACTGCCCCGCCTCCCCCCAACCACTCTGACCCTTAGAACAGTTTCCTCTCATCAGTCCCACTCTGGCTCTTGGTGTCTGTTAGGGCTGGATTCACAGAGTGAGGGGCCTCTGCTGAGGAGGATGTATGCAGGGGCTGACTGGGCGGTAAGGGAGGGAAAGGGGCCATGTGCAAGTCCCTGGGATTGCGGCACAGCTTGCTCTCGGTGCTTGTGGGGAGAGTGGGGTGTGCAAAACTCAAGAATCAGGTAATCTGGCTGAGGAGTTTCTGCTCCTCGCCTTTGAGATAGAGCTCTGAACCCTGGAAAATGAAAAAGGGAGCATGGCAGTGCCAGAATTTTCTCCCTAAGGCCTTTCTCCTCATCCCTTAGGGCTGATTCCATCTAGGTCTAAAATAAACAAGGGTAATTAACACTGTATTAACCCTCCCGTCCCTTTCTCTCTGATGCTCCCTTGGTTAATTAACCTAACAGACACCAACAGCTAGAGTGGAGTTAAAAAGAGGAAAACTATTTTGAGTGTCAGAAGTGGTTATGGGGAGGGCAGGGCAATGTGAAGGAACACAGGGCCCAAATGAGTCAGGTGTCCTGAATCCTGGCTCCTACCTGCTCAGGTAATGAGCCCCAATTAACCCAAATATGCATTACCAGACTTGGTAAACTTAACAGCAAGAATGCAGACGGCAGGTGGGAGAACATTGGCTCTGAGGTTCAGCTTACCAAACTGAAAATTGTAGTGGGCAAGCTGGGCCCGGCGGATTCTCCGGCTGAGGGTCAGTCCAGAGTCTGCATCCAGGTCACTGACCAGTCCTGCAGCCCGCAGGCTCTGCTGTGCCTGCAACAGAGGTTTGGTGACAGGAAGTTAATTTACTGGAAAGTTAAGGAGCTAGAACAGTCTGATGCTCTTTTCCCTCAATGCCCCCATCTGTTCCTCCTTTCCCTGCCTCGGGGCTCTCCACTTCTCACCAGCAACCTCTCCTCATTTCATCTCCACATTGAGGCCTCCTCCCCATTCATCCCCAACCCCACAACCTTTCTGCCTCCTATTGGAGATGACCCCCCAGTTATTCTGTGGACTTTGCCTTCTAGCCACTGCTCTACCCAACCAGCTGTTCGACTCTGGTACCATCCATATCCTCAATTCTCTCTACAAAGAAAAAATAAAACTGTGTACTCAATCCCAGTTTTGTGCCAAGTGCTCTTTTGGTGGCTTTCAACATTTGTTAATTTGTTTAATTTTCATACATCTCTACAAGGTAGGCATTAGTCACATTTTTTAGATACAGGATTTCCAGCATCTAGGACAGCAGCCACTCGAGCCCAGTCTTGTGGCTGCGAGGGCTGTGCTCCTTCCTCCACCACCCCTGCGGCCTCTTCCTGCCCACTGCAGGGCACCAGACTCTCTACTGGACCTGCTTCTGCCCCCTCCCTTACCTCAACTCCTTACCTCTTTGGCGTATTCCTCTTGCTCACTCCCCACAGGGATGACCACCACCTGGAACGGGGACAGCCACAGTGGCCTGGTTGGGAAAGAACAGATGATGGCAAATTAGTCACTCTGGCTCTGGCCAGAAGTGTGCTTGTATGGAGCAGACTTGAGAAGGAAAGAGGCTGGCATATGAAGGGGGACAGGATCTGGAGCATAACTATCCAATTTGGGGCCAGAACAGAAATCCAGGTCAGAGGTCTCACCATTTCCCCCCGCAGCTTTCTGCCAGCACTCCCAACAGTCTTTCCACAGAACCGAGCACTGCTCGGTGAATGAGGACTGGACGCTCCAGGGCACCCGCCTGCCTTGAAAGGAAAAAGGGTGGGTGGATGGAATGGTGGAAGTATCACGAATTGTGTACCCAAGATCACCTTCCAGTTTTTAAGAAATATTCAGCTCTGGCAGGAGAGGGTGTGGAGGGTTTAGTTTTTAGGGCCAAAGGCAGAAGGACTTATTCCATGCACTGTCAAGGGAAAAGAGGATAGGGCAAGGTTTTATACCCCTTATACTGGAGGTCAAATCTCAGGGGCAGTTGGAAGTCAAGCTGAATTGTCCCACACTGATGTGGTCGGCCCAGGGCATCGTGGAGGTGCACGTCAATCTACAGGAAACAGATGGGAAGGCACGAGATAAGCCAGAAGCACTATCCAGAACCACTATCCTCCATTACCTGTGCCATCCCACCCTTTAACCTACCCTCATCCCGGGCTACTACCTTCATCATGTCACCTAGCTCTATCATACGCTACCCCTCCACTTCACTCTACTCAACTCACTCTGACAGTAGTTCTCAGCAGCTCTCTCCACCTAATAATGGTGTTATAATATTACCTGATGTCCACACCCATGCCTCTCAATTCCTTGAGCTCCTCATCTCAGAGATCTTCACCACCACCCATCTATGGCTACACCCTTTATCCTGTCATCTCCCCCAATGGCTGTACCTCTGAAACTGTCCATCAGACTCCCTACTCTGATTACTGTCTCTTGGTCAGCCAGCTCTGACAATTATTCCTTTTTTTTTTTTTTTGAGACAGAGTCTCACTCTGTCACCCTGACAGGAGTGCAGTGGCACGATTTCAGCTCACTGCAGCCTCCGCCTCCCGGGTTCAAGCGACTCTCCTGCCTCAGCCTCCTGAGTAGCTGGGACTACAGGTACATGCCACCACGCCCAGCTAACATATATATATATGTGTGTGTGTATATGTGTGTGTGTGTGTCTATATATATATACACACACATATATATACATATATACACATATGTACACATACATATATACACACACATATATACACATATATATACACACATATATACACACATGTATACACACATATATATACACACACGTATATATATACACACATATATATACACACACACACACGTATATATATATACACATATATGTGTATTTTTTTTTTTTCAGTAGGGATGGGGTTTCACCATGTTGGCCAGGCTGGTCTCAAACTCCTGATCTCAAGTGATCTGCCCACTTCGGCCTCCCAAAGTGCTGGGATTATGGGTGTGAGCCACCACACCTGGCCATGACAATTATTCCTATTAATGGCACTTCAACCCACTGGTTCTTTAACTCCTCTTTTTCTCTCCCATCCTCAGGCCCCTCCCACCTTTGTTTCTTATCCCATGAAGCTGTACCATTTTCCCTAGTTCCCTTTGTACCATTCATTGTTCTTCTGCACCTTAGCCTCCTACATCTTTGGCCCTGCAAGAGAACTGCTCAGTGCTGCCCAATATGTCACAAACCACACAGATGCAAATGCAGAGATTGATGCCACCATGGAAGTCAGTATTTCGAGATTCAGCTGGTCCCTGTCTGCTGCCAGCAATCCTTTGGGTTGCCCTAATAAGCTCTATGCTCTGTTCTCCTCAGGGATTTTCCAGCTTTTTGCTCTCTCTTTTTATAGCAGTATCTGAGCCAGCAACTTATTAGACTGATTCAACATAATACACACTTTATGACTGTTATCTCTGTAACCTTAAGCACATTGTTTAACCTCTCTCAATTTTTTTCTTAGTAATAAAGGTATTTTATTTGCCTACTGTTATTGCTGAAATAAATCAGAAGACACACTTTCATTACTGTTAATATTTTAATTTACTAACTACTTAGTGAAGCAGGTAAATAAATACCATATGCTGGAATAAACACTTGGGACATAAAAATGAGAATACACATGTTACCTGAATAAAAGACCCCAACACAGTCAACAGCAACTTTGAATACTCAAAAGATTTTAGCCAGGCAAGGCACATGGCTCACTCCTGTAATCCCAGCACTTTGGGAGGCCGAGGTAGGTGGACCACCTGAGGTCAGGAGTTCGAGACCAGCCTGGCCAACACGGTGAAATGCCGTCTACTAAAAAAGAGAATACAAAAATTTGCTGGTGTGGTAGCGGGTGCCTGTAATCCCAGCTACTGGGGAGGCTGAGGCAGGAGAATCGCTTGAACCCAGGAGGTGGAGGTTGTGGTGAGCCGAGATTGTGTCACTCCACTCCAGCCTGGGCGACAGAGTAAAACTCCGCCTCAAAAAAAAAAAAAAAAAAAAAATTAGCTGGGCGTGGTGGTGCACACCTGTCCCAGATACTCGGGAGGCTGAGGCAAGAGAATCGCTTGAACCTGGGAGGTGGAGGTTGCAGTGAGCCAAGATCCGCCACTGCACTTCAGTCTGGCAACGGAGCAAGAGTCTGTCTCAGGGAAAAAAACAAAAATGAAAAAAACGCTGGGCAAGATGGCTCATGCCTGTAATAATCCCACCACTTTGGGAAGCCAAGGCGAGCACATCACCTGAGGTTGGGAGTTCAAGACCAGCCTGGCCAACATGGTGAAATCCCATCTCTACTAAAAATACAAAAATTAGCCGGGCGTGGTGGTACATGCCTGTAATTCCAGCTACTCGGGAGGCTGGGGCAGGAGAATCGCTTGAACCCGGCAGGCAGAGGTTGCAGTGAGCCGAGATTGCGCCACTGCACTCCAACCTGGGCGACAGAGCAAAATTCAGTCTCAAAAAAATATATAAAAATAAATAAATAAAACAAAACAAACAAAAAAAAGATTTTAGCTATATAACAGTTTTTGAGTAATTTCCTTTCTCTATCTTTTTATTTATTTATTTTATTGAGACAGGGTTTTGTTCTGTTACCTAAGCTGGAGTGCGGTGCCTTGATCATAGCTCATGCAGCCTCAAAATCCTGGGCTCAAGTGATCCTCCCACCTCAGCCTCCTGAGTAGCTGGGACTACAGGTGCCCACCATCACATCCAGCTAATTTTAAAATTTGTTTTAAATTTTTTGTAGAGACGGCCGGGCGCAGTGGCTCATGCCTGTAATCCCAGCACTTTGGTAGGCCGAGGCGGGCAGATCATGAGGTCTGCAGATCGAGACCATCCTGGCTAACACGGTGAAACCCCATATCTACTAAAAAAAAAAAAAAAGAAAAAAATTAGCCAGGCATGGTGATGGGTGCCTATAGTCCCAGCTACTCGGGAGGCTGAGGCAGGAGAATGGCGTGAATCCAGGAGGCGGAGCTTGCAGTGAGCCGAGATCGAGCCACTGCACTCCAGCCTGGGCAGCAGAGCGAGACATAGTCTCAGAAAAAAAAAAAAAAAAAAAAAAAAATTTTTTTTGTAGAGACGAGGTCTTGTTATGATGCCCTCTTACTATGTTGCCCAGGCTGGTATCAAACTCCTGGATTCAAGTGATCCTCTCAGCTCAGCCTCCCTAAGTGCTGGGATTACAAGAGGGGGCCACTGCACACAGCCTTTTCTTCATATCTTCAGCCCCCTCACTGACAACTCTCCTCTTCTCCACTCTCATTTCAGCAAATGATCCTGCCTCATGAAGAATTCAGATAATTGATACCATGGGATGGGAAGAGCCTCAACTTCCTGTTACCATGCCTACAAACTTCCTTGCATCTACCTTCAGCCTTTCCTTCCACCCTGGATACAATGGCAATGGTGATCCCTTCTATGAAGGCTTCTCAATCCTACCTTAAACCTCTCCAGGAACTTCCCTTTACAACAACTTCTCCCTCCAAATAGACTTCCTCTCATCATAGCATTTATTTTATTTTTCATTTTATTATTATTTTTTTGAGATGGAGCCTCACTCTGTCGCCCAGGCTGGAGTGCAGTGGTGCGACCTCGGCTCACTGCAACCTCCATCTCCTGGGTTTACAGGTGCCTGTCACCACGCTGGGCTAATTTTTGTATTTTTAGTAGAGACAGGGTCTCAAACCCCTGACCTCAGGTGATCCACCTGCCTCAGCCTTCCAAAGTGCTGGGATTATAGGCGTGAGCCACCGCTCCCGGCCTGTTTTATTTTTACTTTTTGGGACGGAGTCTTGCTGTGTTGCCCAGGCTAGGGTGCAGTGGTGTGATCTTGGCTCACTGCAACCTCCCAGGTTCAGCGATTCTCCTGCCTCAGGCTACTGAGTAGCTGGAACTACAGGTGTGTCCTAACACCTCACCCGGCCAATTTTTATATTTTTAGTAGAGATGGGGTTTCGCCACGTTGGCCAGGCTGGTCTTGAACTCCTGACCTCAAGTGATCCACCCACGTCGGCCTCCCAAAGTGCTGGGATTATAGGCGTGAGCCACCACACAGGCCTCATTTATTCATCTTCTAACTCCACCCTCAGGCCCTACTTTACTGAAAATGGTCCTTTGAAATCCAGCAGCCTTTTTACTAAATCCAGTGGACACTTTTCAGTCCTTTTTTCCCCTTGACTTCTTTTTTTTTGAGACAGGGTCTCACTCTATCACCCAGGCTGGAGTGCAGTGGGGCGCAATCTCGGCTCACTGCAGCCTCTACCTCCTGGGATCAGGTGATCCTCCCATCTCAGCCTGCTGGGTAGCTGGGACCACAGGCACAAGCTACTGCACCCGGCTAATTTTTTTTTTTTTTTTTTTGGTAGACACAGGGTCTCCCTGTGTTGCCCAGATTGGTCTGCCATGTGTTTTCATCCCTATCCCCAGCCTCTGCCTACACTGTTCCCTCCTGAAACACATCTTTACTTGGCCAACACTCACCTTTCAGATTGGAAAGTGATTCCTGCAGGACACCTTTTGTAACCTCCCCAAGTAATGCTAACCCCAGCTAACGTGCTCTCTTGGTACCTACACAGCACAGATCTCGCAGCACTGATATGGCCTATTTACTTTCAGCAGCCCTCACTAGATTGCAGATGCCAAGAGGGCAGAAAGTATATTGTTTTTCTTTATATCCTATGTAAGTTTAAAAATATTTCTTTGTGGCCGGGTGCGGTGGCTCACGCCTGTAATCCCAGCACTTTGGGAGGCCGAGGGGGGTGGATTGCCTGAGGTCAGGAGTTCGAGACCAGTCTGGCCAACATGGCGAAACCCCATCTCTATTAAAAATACAAAATAATTAGCCGGGTGTGGTGGCGCACAACTGTAATCCCAGCTACTTGGGAGGCTGAGGCAGGGGAATTGCTTGAACCAGGGAGCTGGAGGTTGCAGTGAGCTGAGATCACGCCACTGTATTCTAGCCTGGGTGACAGAGTGAGACTGTCTCAAAAAAAAAAAAAAAATTCTTTGTATCTATTAAATATTTACTAAAACAAAGCAAAAAATAAATAAATACAACATTAACCAGGGTCCCAAGCTTACCTTAGGTCCATAGAAGGCACCATCTCCAGAGTTGAGGTCCCAGGGTTCTCCAAATTCCTTCAGGGCCTGTTTAAGGACCTTTGAAGGAATGAGACGAGTGGAATACATCATCTTAGACTTCAAAAGCAACACATCCGGTCAGTCCCCAACAAATGACCCACTCACCAGATGCCTCTGAGAACCTTGATTACTGTATTCTCCACTCCTTCCCACCAGAGAGTGGTTTATCTGCCTCTATTTCTCTACCTCCTACTCACCTGTTCGGCCTGGTCCCAAAGGCAAGGGTCCCCCAGGAAGCCAGATGGCCGGGTGGACAGTGCCAGGCGGAAGGAGAAGCCAAGAACGGCATAGACGGAACGGAGGAAATCAAGACAGCTTTGGATCTCTGCTTCCAGCTGGGGGCAGGAAATAAGGGTCAGTGAGCTGTGAGCCCGCTAGAGATCAGCGATGCTGGCAGTTTGAGGAAAACAAAGGGCAAAAACAGAGAGGAAGCAGAAGCAAGCTAGGGGTAGAATGTAGCTGAATTATAGTACATACAACGGGCAAATAAAGATCAGGGGTTTGCAGGTTCATAGGGAGAAAGAAAGGTGGTTTAGAAAAGCTTTGGTGGAGCCAGGGAAAGGCCACCTGATCTGTTGTACAGAAGATGTGAGCGTCATCCTGCTGGAAGCACCGCAGTCGGGTCAGTCCTCCCAGACCACCAGAGGCTTCGGCCCGGTGTAGAGCCCCAAAGTCAGCTAGTCGCAGGGGCAGTTCCCGCCAGGATCTGGGCCGGTGGGCGAACATCAGGCTGAGGTTGGGGTGCAGAGGGGTCAGGGCCATAGGGAGGACTAGCCCCCAAAGACTGCTCCTCCACCCAATCTGCTTGCCTACTTTCTCTGCACCATCTGCTATAACCCTCTCCAGCCTCAGCACATCCTCCCACTGAGTCCTGTCAATCCCACTCATCACAGTCTGAGCCCTGAGGTTCAAAAGTGGATTTCTCAGTAACACAATAACAGACATCGTTTACCATTTCCCTGTTCTGTGATGGTCACTGAGCTGAAGGAGGAGCCTTAGATAGCAACTTTAAGGAGACTGAGACCTAAAGAGGTAAAATGAGTTTCCCAAATTTACATGGTTAGCTAGGGGGAAGACTGTAGGCTCAAATCGGTGTCCCAATACTCTTTCCAAGGTGCTTTCTTTTTTTTTTTTTTTGAGATGGAGTCTTGCTGTGTCACCCAGGCTGGAGTGCAGTAACGCAATCTCAGCTCACTGCAAGCTCCACCTCCTGGGTTCACGCCATTCGCCTGCCTCAGCCTCCCGAGTAGCTGGGACTACAGGCGCCCGCCACCGCGCCCGGCTAATTTTTTGTATTTTTAGTAGAGACAGGGTTTCTCCATGTTGGTCAGGCTGGTCTCAAACTCCCGACCTCAGGTGATCCGCCCGCCTCGGCCTCCCAAAGTGTTGGGATTACAGGCATGAGCCACCGTGCCCGGCCCCAAGGTGCTTTCTATTATTTAATATTTAGCAACCTGATTGTAACCCTAGCTCCCAGCTTACCAGTGTGCAGGGCAGTTCATAGGCTTGAGGGCGAGTGTATCTGTGATATGCCTGGTAGAATCGTCACTCTGGGAGCTGGGAGGCCTGTCAGAGCCTGGGGGCTGCACGGCAAACATGTCTTCCTGGTAATGCTCCCAGTGCCCTGACTGTTCCCAGAGCTTCGTAGAAAACAGCGTGGGAGTTTTCACCTCGGAGAAACCACGATGGGCATACTCAGCCTGGAGAGGAGGGTACAGACATGGAAGGTCAGAGTAACTGGAAGGAAAGCAGGTAGGGTGTCAGCTGTGTGATCTTCCTGGGCCCTCAGGCCATGCTGATTGCAACCACAACCTATTAAATACCAGGTCCCATCTCTATGCTCCCCAACTGCAGACCACACGATTGTAGTATTAAAGGTCACCAGCACTTTCAATATTTATGTTTATGATTCCAAACCAGCCCCCCCCGCCTTTTTTTTTCTCTTCGAGACGGAGTCTCACTGTATCACACAGGCTGGAGTGCAGCGGCTCAATCTCAGTTCACTGCAACCTCCCCTTCCTGGGTTCAAGGGATTCTCCTGCCTCAGCCTCCCCAGTAGCTGGGACTACAGGCGCTGCCACCACACTGGCTAATTTTTTGTATTTGTTTTAGTAGAGACAGGGTTTTGCCATGTTGGCCAGGCTGGTCTCAAACTCCTGACCTCAGGTGATCTGCACGGCTCAGCCTCCGAAAGTGCTAGGATTATAGATGTGAGCCACTGTGCCCGGCCCCAACCCCCATCTTTTAACACAAACACCTTAGC
This sequence comes from Gorilla gorilla gorilla, assembly GCF_029281585.2. Classification (NCBI taxonomy): domain Eukaryota; kingdom Metazoa; phylum Chordata; class Mammalia; order Primates; family Hominidae; genus Gorilla; species Gorilla gorilla. The sequence goes on from NC_073224.2 coordinate 106,337,870, forward strand.
TTCTTCTAGTCCCTCAGCCCCTCCCTGGTCTTCTTTCCTCTAGACCTGGGTCCCCTTACCCTGATAAACGCCACTAGTGCATTATACACCCTTGTCCCTCGTGGCAGGAAGAAGCAGCTCCCAGGGCTCAGTTCATGGAAGAAGAAGAGCTCCTGTTCCTGGGGTCAGGAATAGCAATATTGGGTCACTTCAAGGGCAAGGAGGTGGCTTTGGAACTCAGAACAACTGACGGAGCTGCTCAGTCTATGTGACTGAATCTGCTCCCAATTTCATAATCAGGTTCTGTCATCTCTCTCCAACGCTTATCACCATCCCTCCCTATATTCCCAATCCCTGTACCTTCCCAATGCGCCGGTGGTCCCGCAATTCTGCTTCCTCCCTCCATGCTTCCCAGGCCCTCAGCAATTCTGTTGTGGGGAAGGAAATCCCTGACACTCTCTGCAGTGTCTGTGGGGCCCCTGAAGACCTCCATAAGGATGATGAGTTCTGTGTGAGGACATAGGGGATCAAAGGAAAGATGAGGACTGAAGGCCCCCAACCTTTTTCAAGACTCATATGATACTCTCAGTGTTAAGTGTCACAGGTATGCCTCTTGACAACAATCCCACCAGTAGGATGAACACCTCCATCCTCTAGACACCCTTCTTCTAGATTAAAGTGTTGAAATTGCCTGACTCTTAATTCCTACATACAACCTGGTCAGGCCTAACCTTACCTTGCCATCTCTTTTTCTCCCCATTCTCATTACCCCTTTACTTAGTTCCTTCCCATTCTAATCAATGACTGCTTAGAGGAGTAACCATAAGCTCTGGTCAAATGTCAGTCTATTCCTCCATTTATCAATATCCTATACAGCTGCTAGAAAAGTCAGTCTTCTATACCATATCCCATTCCTGGCCACATGAAATCCAAAAGCCTCTGCCTGCTCTCTCCTTTAACAGTACTAATGAGCCGGGCGCGGTGGCTCACGCCTGTAATCCCAGCACTTTGGGAGGCTGAGGTGGGCGGATCACGAGGTCAGGAGATCGAGACCATCCTGGCTAACATGGTGAAGCCCCGTCTCTACTAAAAATACAAAAAAATTAGCTGGGTGTTGTGGTGGGTGCCTGTAGTCGCAGCTACTCGGGAGGCTGAGGCAGGACAATGGCATGAACCCGGAAGGTGGAGCTAGCAGTGAGTCACGATCGCACCACTGCACTCCAGCCTGGGCGACAGAGCAAGACTCCATCTCAAAAAATAACAAACAAATGAAAAAGTACTAATGAGAGGCCAGGTGCAGTGGCTCACACCTGTAATCCCAGCACTTTGGGGGGCTGAGGTGGGTGGATCACAAGGTCAAGAGTTCAAGACCAGCCTGACCAACATGGTGAAACCTTGTCTGTACTAAAAATACAAAAATTAGCCAGGCGTGGTGGCACGTGCCTGTAACCCAGCTACTCAGGAGGCTGAGGCAGGAGAATCGCTTGAACCTGGCAGGCAGAGGTTGCAGTGAGCCGAGATTGGGCCACTGCACTCCAGCCTGGGCAACAGAGCAAGACTCTGTCTCAAAAAAATAAAAATGAAATAAAACAAAACTGTTAAACAGTACTAATGAGAAACAGTCTATACGTGTGTGTGTGTGTATATATACATCTGTCACCCAGGCTGGAGTGCAGTGGCGCGATCTTGGCTCACTGCAAGCTCCGCCTCCCAGGTTCACGCCATTCTCCTGCCTCAGCCTCCAAGTAGCTGGGACTACAGGCCACCACCACCACACCCGACTAATTTTTTTTTCTTTTTTTGAGACGGAGTCTCGCTGTCGCCCAGGCTGGAGTGCAGTGGCGTGATCTTGGCTCACTGCAGGCTCCACCCCCCCAGGGTTCATGCCATTCTCCTGCCTCAGCCTCCCAACTAGCTGGGACTACAGGCGCCCACCACCTCGCCCGGCTAATTTTTTGTATTTTTAGTAGACAGGGTTTCACCGTGTTAGCCAGGATGGTCTCGATCTCCTGACCTCATGATCCGCCTGCCTCAGCCTCCCAAAGTGATGGGATTACAGGCATGAGCCACCACGCCCGGCCACACCTAATTTTTTTGTATTTTTAGTAGAGACGGGGTTTCACTGTGTTAGCCAGGATGGTCTCGATCTCTGGACCTCATGATTCACTCGCCTCAGCCTCCCAAAGTGTTAGAATTACAGGCGTGAGCCACCACGCCCAGCCCCTATATGTATATTTTTTGAAACAGAGTCTCACTCTGTTGCCCAGGCTGGAGTGCAGTGGTGCGATCTTGGCTCACTGCAACCACTGCCTCCCAGTTCAAGCAATTCTCCTGCCTCAGCCTCCCGAGTAGCTGGGACTACAGGTGCATGCCACCACGCCCAGCTAATTTTTTATTTTTAGTAGTGACGAGGTTTCACCATGTTGGCCAGGCTGGTCTTGAACTCCTGAGCTCAAGTGATCTGCCCAACTTGGCCTCCCAAAGTGTTGGGATTACACGTGTGAACCACCGCACCTGGCCGACAGTCTATATTTTACAGCACTTTTTAACTTTTCCTTTTTCCTGCATTAGTTGGTTTTCATTATCTTTTTTTTTTTTTTTTTTTTTTGAGATGTTGTCTCGCTCCGTGGCCCAGGCTGGAATGCAGTGGCACAATCTCAGCTCACTGCAACCTCTGCCTTCTGGCAGAGTTCAAGTGACTCTCCTGCCTCAGCCTTCTTCGTAGCTGGGATTACAGGCGTAGGCCAGCACACCCAGCTAATTTGTGTATTTTTAGTAGAGACAGGGTTTCACCATGTTGGCCAGGCTGGTCTCGAACTCCTGACCTCAAGTGATCCGCCTGCCTCACCCTCCCCAAAGTGCTGGGATTACAGGTGTGAGCCACCATGCCTGGCCTGGTTTTCATTATCTTTATGAGGTGAATTTACTGGTAGGACAAAAAGGAATTAATAGCCTCATTTTATAGATGGGGAAAATAAGTAAGATTTACCCAAGGCCACCGCACCACAGGGTTTTGCCATGTTGGCCAGGCTGATCTCAAGTGATCCACCCACCTTGGCCTCCCAAAGTGCTGGGATTATAGGCATGAGCCACCATGCCCAGTCTAAGTTCAGAGCTTTTTGCTCTACACATCTGCATTTCCCCTTGCTCCCTTGTAACTCACCCCATTCCATCTAGTAACTCATCTTGTCCAGAACAGTATTTTTCTTTTCTTTTCTTTTTTTTTTGAGACGGAGTTTTGCTCTTGTTGCCCAGGCTAGAGTGCAATGGCACGATCTTGGATCGCCACAACCTCCACCTCCCAGGTTCAAGTGATTCTCCTGCCTCAGCCTCACAAGTAGCTGGGATTACAGGCATGTGCCACCACACCCAGTTAATTTTGTATTTTTAGTAGAGACAGGGTTTCTCCATGTTGGTTAGGCCGGTCTCGAACTCCCGACCTCAGGTGGTCCACCCACCTCGGCTTCCCAAAGTGCTGGGATTATAGGCGTGAGCCACCATGCAGAACGTTATTTTCATAAAAAGCATGCCCTTCACTAAAGGTATTCTCCCTGTGCCTGTCAAATGGTGTTCATCTTCCTCCTGGACCACGCCCCCTCTCTCTACAACCCTTCCCTGTATGACCCATCCAGCTTGCTCACACCCTCCTGCTCCACCCCCCTTAATACTGACATCATATTAGGGCATCTGAATTGGCTTCTGGGCCCTAGCAGGCTGTCCAGTGTGTGCCATCAAACTGGGGTTTTTAGAATGTGGGGACAAAGTTTCTTTCTCCTGTATTCCCCGCTCAGCTTATGAGAGTAAAGAAAGGGCTTACAGGGCCAGGCTCAGTGGCTCATGCCTGTAATCCCAGCACTTTGGGAGGCTGAGGAGGGAAGATCACTTGAGATCACCCTGGCCAACATGGTGAAACCCTGTCTCTACTAAAAATACAAAAAGTAGCTGGGCATGGTGGTGCACGCCTATTATCCCAGCTACTCGGAAGGCTGAAGCAGGAGAATTGCTTGAATCCAGGAGGCGAAGCTTGCAGCGAGCCAAGATCGCGCCACTGCACTCCAGCCTGGGTGACCGAGAGACTCGGTCTCAAAAAAAAAAAAAGGGGGGTGACGACAGAAAGTATCACCTTCCGATTCTCCTGCTCATCCCAGTGAAAACAGGAATTTTTTTTTTTTTTTTTTTTTTTTTTTTTGAGATGGACTCTCGCTCTGTCGCCCAGGCTGGAGTGCAGTAGTGCAATCTCGGCTCACTACAACCTCCGCCTCCCAGGTTCAGGCAACTCTCCTATCTCAGCCTCCCGAGCAGCTAGGACTACAGGTGTGCACCACCACACCCAGCTAATTTTTGTATTTTTAGTAGAGACGGGGTTTCACCATATTGGCCAGGCTGGTCTCAAACTCCTGACTTTATGATCCATCTGCCTCAGACTCCCAAAGTGCTGGGATTACAGTCGTGAGCCACCATGCCCGGCTCAAAATAGGAATCTTAACCTAACTCTGTCCCACAACTGACCGATAGCAGCTTCAGTCCTCCAATCTGTCCAGTATGCCGAAGGTGGGGGCCCTGGCAAAGGTCAACCAATGTGCCACACCTAGGAGAAAGAAGAGGCCAGTTAGTGATTTTCAGAATCTTCAGCTTCTAGCTTTCTCCCTCTCATGGTCTTTAGCTGACAGAAGAGGTGAAGAGAAAGGAACTGTCCTACTGAGAGAGGGCAATGGCAGATAAAAATCAATTCCCCGGCAGGGCGTGGTGGCTCATGTCTATAATCCCAGAACTTTGGGAGGCCAAGGTGGGTGGATCACATGGCCAGGAGTTCGAGACCAGCCTGGACAATATGGTGAAACCCCGTCTCTACTAAAAATATAAAAATTAGCCAGGCATGGTGGTGCACGCCTGTAGTTCCAGCTACTCGGGAGGCTGAGGCAGAAGAATTGTTTGAACCCGGGAGGCAGAGATGCAGTGAGCCGAGATCGCGCCACTGCATTCCAGCCTGGGTGACAGAACAAGACTTCGTCTCAAAAAAAAAAAAAAAAAAAAACTAGCCAGGCATGGTGGCACATGCCTGTAATCCCAGCCACTCTGGAGGCTAAGGCAAGAGAATCACCTGAACCCAGGAGGCGGAGGTTGCAATAAGCCGAGATCGCGCTACCGCACTCCAGCCTGGGAGACAGACCAAGACTCCGTCTCAAAAAAAAAAGAAAAAAAAAATCAATTCCCATTCCCATTTCTTTTTCTGGAGCAACACAAATTACCTTCTATCTTTCTTCCCTTATCGCATTTCTGGCCTTCTTCAATGCTTCCCCACCTCTCCATTTGCCTTAATCTTGACAACTCTTACCCATATACTGTTGCTGTTGGACCTGTCACTCTCTCCTCAATCAAGTGAAGCTTAAAGGGGTTATCCTGGAAAAAGGTAGAAGGGAGATTGAAGAAAAGTGTTTATTCCCATAAAGATGTCCTGGAAGAGCCACCTCTTCCCTCCACCCCACCTTGAACAACTGGCGAAGCTGATCCCGTGAAGCCTCTAGCCTCCGGAAGGGTCGAGCAGCAGCTGTAAGTTCCTGGCAAATCCGCTCCAAAACAGGCAGCTCTGAGCCCCGGATTGTCCTGGAAAGAGGGGAATTGGTTGGGTTGCATCCTATGAGGTGCATCAATCACCTGGGTGACAAACCTGTTGGCTAGTGGCTAAGGTCCTGTCCTTCAAGAGAAAACTAGAGTTATAGGCAAAGACAGACAAACTCAGAGAAAATATAAATAGGAAATCAGGTGACAGATATTACAGCTGGAGGAAAAGCTCTATGCATGAAGTTAAAAGTTGAATGCAGGAAATCTGGATAGACAAAGTTAGAACAATAGTAATGAGGGCGATTAAGTAAAACTTGAATTTATGAAAGCTAACAAGTAACAAAGTAAGTTGTTTCTTCTTTTTCTTTTTGTTTTTTTTGAGAGAGTGTCTTTCTGTGTCACACAAGTTGGGTGCAGTGGTTAAGATCATGGCTCACCACAGCCTCAACCTCCCAGGCTCAATTGATCCTTCCACCTCAGCCTCCCAAGTAGGAGGCTGCACCAGCCAAGAAGGTAAATTTCAAGCAAAGTTAGAAGAGGGACATGGACTAGCACAGAAGGAGATACTAATGTCATAGTTGAGACCTAGAGAAACCCTTCTCCTCCAGCTTCCTCATCCAAATGGAGCATGCCCAAGGCCCCTGAAAAGAGCCTCAGAAACCATCCCAGAATCATTCTCCTCCTTCCTTTCATTACTCACCTCTCCTTTCCCAGGAAGAAATCATGGTAAAAGCCATATTCTGTACTTGGACCTCTGCAGAGAACAGCACCTAGGAATTGTTCAGCTGCTGCCCCCAGGACATGGGTGCTGGAGTGCCAGAACACCTGGGTTCACAAAAAAGGGGTTCACAAGTTCATAAACTTCTCCCTTAACCCCTAGATCTCTGAGCTCTTCCTCACAAAAGCTGGTAGGAAAGCCGGTATGGTTCTTCTAGGAATAACTACCACAAAATGGGGATCCTAGATTTTGGGGGTGACCACTAAAAAGTAACAAGCTTTAAAAAAAAGGCTGGGCACAGCAGCTCATGCCTATAACCCCAGCACTTCAGGAGGTCAAGGCAGGCGGATCATCTGAGGTCAGGAGTTCGAGACCAGTCTGGCCAACATGGTGAAACCCTGTCTCTGCTAAAACATACAAAACTAGCCAGGCATGGTGGCGTGTGTCTGTAATCCCAGCTACTCAGGAGGCTGAGGCAGGAGAATCACTTGAACCCGGGAGGTGGAAGTTGCAGTGAACCAAGATCGCGCCACTGCACTCCAGCCTGGGTGACAGAGTGAGACTCCATCTCAAAAAAAAAAAAAAAAAAAAAAGACTGAATAGAAAAGAAAGAAGGCCAGTATTTTTTCTTCTTTCAGTGCATAGAAGCTCCAGCCCCACCCCTCAATCCTTGGTGCTTCCCAGTTCCAAAGCATAGAAGCTGGAGGCCAGTCAGTCTTCTGCTGCTCCTGTAAGCTTTTAGGGCTTCAGAATAATTTTTCTTTTTTTTTTTTTTTTTTTGAGACGGAGTCTCACTCTGTCACCCAGGCTAGAGTGCAATGACGCGATCTCAGCTCACTGCAACCTCCGCCTCCAGGGTTCAAGCAATTCTCCTGCCTCAGCCTCTCAATTAGCTGGGATGACAAGTGCTCACCACCACGCCCAGCTAATTTTTGTATTTTTAGTAGAGACGGGGTTTCTACTATGTTGGCCAGGCTGGTCTTGAACTCTTGACCTCAGATGATCCACCTGCCTCGGCCTCCCAACGTGCTGGGATTACAGGCGTGAGCTACTGTGCCTGGCCAGAATAAGCTATCTTAACACAGTGGTTACTTAGGTCTCTGTTTGGTCTTTTAGTCCTATTTTTTTCTGTCCCACGAATCTAGTGCGATATATTCCTCTTGGATTTGGTCACTATTTACACATGGATGACAGGAGAACTCTATTTTTCTGGATCCTAATAGGCAAGGTCTGTGCTACCTGAGCTGACATGAAGAAGACAAGGTGGGGAGGTGACCAGGTTGTTTGCTCAGCTGTATAAGCCATGTTAGAATTGAATATACACTACAGATGACTTATAATGTATGTGCTCAAGAGTTGAGGGGGCTGAATTTACAAATTTATCCTTTCGTTTTTCAACATATCATCTCTCTCCCTTTCACTAGCACAAATGTTTGCTTAATAGATCGAAGCTAAGTTAAAAGCTTTTACCATAAGTTTCCTAACCAGAAATAGTCAAGACAGTCTGTGGTAGGTCTCCCTCCCAACTGCAAATGGAGAAACTGCGGCAAAAGAATAAAATGTTAGAATTTCCTGCTTCAATATCTCTTGGTTTAGTAGTCACTGTATTCCTGATAAGAAAGAAACTTACTGCTTTCCCCTCTGGGGAATCGAATGTCAGAAATCTGAGGTCAGAATCTGTCTCCAAGGGCCGCTCCAGATCATAAGGTTCTCCATTCACTTGAGCAGCCACTGCAGTATCTGCCAGTGTTGAACTTCAGCAGTGGAAGGTGGGGATGAAGAAAAAGACAGGGTTACAAGGCACAAAAAGGAAAATATCACATGTTCTGATTCCTATATGAGAGTTTAAAAAGTTGATCTCACAGTGGTAGAGAAAAGAGTGATAGTTACCAGAGGCTGGAAAGGATGGGGGAGGGGAGATGAAGAGGTTGGCTAATGGGTACAAAAATAGAGTTAGACAGAAGGAATATGCTCTAATGTTCCATAGCAGAGTTGGGTGAATACAGTTAATAATAATTTATTGTATATTTCAAAATAGCTAGAAGATTTGAAATAGTCCCAACACAAAGAAATGATAAATGTTTGGGGTAACAGATATCCTGAACACCCTGATTTGATCATTACATATTGTATGCATATATCAAAATATCACATGTACCCATTCATATGTTCAATTATTATGTATCAATTATTAAAAAGTAAATTAATGATTTAAAAAAGACAGGGTTACAATCCACAGTGGGGAGAAAGTTGCTCATCTCTCAGCTACTGTAAACTTGCAAAGGTGAAATGAGTTACCAGAGCAACAGAAGCTTTCATTTCTTTCCCCAATGAAAGGACAGAGACTCTGATGCAGAAACTAATACAGATAAAACAAATCTCAGGCCGGGTTTGGTGGCTCATGCCTGTAATCCCAGAACTTCGGGAGGCTAAGATGGAAGGATCGCTTGAGCCCAGGAGTTCAAGACTAGCCTGGGCAACATGGAGAGACCCCGTCTGTATAAAAGAACAACAACAAAAAACAAAAACAAAATCTTTAGGAAAGGCTATCTTAATGGGGATGGAACAGAAACAAGCAGACCAAGTTTTCTTCCCCTGCTCAAGTGAAGAGAAAGTAAAGGGGCAGAAGGATAATCCTGGTAGTTACAGGACAGGCCTGTTACCTGATCTGCCGGGCTAGTTGGTAGGGGGTTGTGTTCCATGCCACAGCATCAATTTTCTGGCCTCCAGGAAGTGATATCTTAATAGTCCGGGGTTCCTTCTGTGCCATGCTTGCTAATCTCTTTACCTGAGCAGCCCATAGCTCCTCAAAAAGGCCAAGCCGCTCTGCCAACCAGCGTGGAGGGGTCGACACAACTGCCTGGAGGGAAAGATACATTAGCAGGTAACACACGTCCCATCATTCTTTCTTAGAATTGCAGATGATGGCACTTTGGGATGGTTAAGTGGACTTCGTCCGAATTCCTACTTTTTAAGGGGATTGGGTGATAGAAGACCCTAGGCTGGGGGTCCTTCGAGCTCAGAGCCCCCCAGACCGCTAACTCGAGAATTAGATAACGAGTTTAGATACGAGTCCTTTTCTGGGGACTCGGAGGACCAGGGAGAGGAGGAGTGGCGAGAGGCTGGGTTAACATAAAAATTTGGGGACTTCGGCTGGGCTAAGTCTGATGCGGATCGGAGCTTTGGGGGTGCCTCACGCACCGTGTGTAGCCTGCAAGCCTGTAAACCTTGGAGCCGGAGACACCGCCACCTCTGATACAGGGCCATATTCCTTCACACCAGTGCCTACATTCTCAAACAGATTATCGCCGCTTCTCCTCCACGTAATTCTTCATTGGCTTCTGGTTCAACAAAGTCCGTGTCTATTGGTTACTACAGCTGCCACTCTAGTCTGGCACCACCTCCAGGAACTCCGAAGAGGTACACCCTACACAGCATCAGCAGCAGTGTGAGTGGTTCCGGCTGACCGGAAGACCGAAAGTGTAACACACCCTCGATATCCCCCAGACCCGTGACGTTTCAGCTGAAACCCAAAAATAGCAATTAGGCGTCCTGTGGCTTTGAGGACAAGGGCAGGTGAACTTTTGAGGGCGAGAGTGGGAGAAAACCAGACAGGAAATGGTAGTAATTTCCCTTTAACTATACATTTTATTTTACGTGGTCCTTACAGCAAGTAGCAAAACTTAAGAGCATAGACTGGGGAACCGGACAGACCTAGTGTAAAATCTGGATCTGCCACCATTAACTATGTAATTTTGGGAAAATTATTTAACTTCTCATATTTATTTAATAGAGACCGGGGGGTGGGGGGCGGTTCTCACTATGTTGGCCAGGGTAGTCTCGAACTCCTGGCCTCAAGCAATCCCTCCCCTCCCCGCCCCAAACCGCCACCGCGCTCCGGCCTCCCAGAGTTCTGGAATTACAGGCGTGAGCCACCTTGCCTGACCTATTTTATTTCTCTAAGCCTCAATTTTCTCAACTATAAAATGAGAATAGTGTTACTCCCAATTGTTGAGTTAAATTTTATGTAAATCGTCTAGTGTGGCCCATGGTTTTTTGGTAATGGGCAAAAGCAACAAGAAGCTATTATGATAAATGAGTGTAACAGTTTTATTTTTTAATTTTGAGACAAGGTCTCACCGTTGCACAGGCTGGAGTGCAGGGGTACAATCATGGCTCACTGCAGTCTCGACCTCCTGGGCTCAACTGACCACCTCAGCCTCTGGAGTAACCACTTTAAAGCTGGAGCAAAGATGGCCGCGCGCAGTGGCTCACGCTGTAATCCCAGCTACTTGGGAGGCCCAGGCGGGTGGATCACCTGAGGTCAGGAGTTCTAGACCAGCCCGGCCAACATGGTGAAACCCCGTCTCTACTAAAAATACAAAAATTAACTGGGCGTGGTGGTGGGCACCTGTAATCCCAGCTACTTGGGAGGCCGAGGCGGGTGGATCACCTGAGGTCAGGAGTTCTAGACCAGCCCGGCCAACATGGTGAAACCCCGTCTCTACTAAAAATACAAAAATTAGCTGGGCGTGGTGGTGGGCGCCTGTAATCCCAGCTACTTGGGAGGCCGAGACAGGAGAATCGCTTGAACCCGGGAGGTGGAGGTTGCAGTGAGCCGAGATCACGCCATGCACTCCAGCCTGGGGGACAAGAGCGAGACTTCATCTCAAAACAAAACAAAAACAAAAAAGCTGGAATCAAGAATCTGCAGAGGTCAGTTTGAGTCCCTTTATACTCATGGTGCTTAATAGGGACTTTATAGACCTTTTAATCTTTTTTTTTTTTTTTTTTTTGAGATGGAGTTTCACTCTTGTTGCCCAGGCTGGAGTGCAGTGGCGCGATCTCGGCTTACCGCAACCTCCGCCTCTCCAGGTTCAAGAGCTTCTCCTGCCTCAGCCTCCCGAGTAGCTGGGATTACAGGCATGTGCCACCCCAGGCCCAGCTAATTTTGTATTTTTAGTAGAGACAGGGTTTCTCCATGTTGGTCAGGCTGGTCTCGAACTCCCAGCATCAGGTGATCCGCCTGCCTCGGCCTCCCAAAGTGCTGGGATTACAGGCGTGAGCCACCACGCCTGGCCGAGACCTTTTAATCTTACAGATGAGGAATTTAAGGTCAAACAGCAAGTGCTGATGGTGATTTCTGAATCCAAGCTTGGTTCTCTTTTACCACACCATGCTTTCTCTAGTAGAGTTTGCTCCCAGTATACTCCACCATCACCTCAGAAAGAGGTGCCTGACTAGAATTTTAGCTCTCTGCTCCCTACATAAGCCCTTTGCCTCTAATTCCTATCCCAGCTCTCAACTTCCTTTATCCTTTCTCTTCCCTCTCCCTGATACATCTAGGACACAGGACTAGGTACATTTCATCAAATTTACTCAGTAAATATGGGAACATGGTCAGATTTGTAGTAAAGTATGAAGGGAAACTGACTTGGGGGTAGCCATCAGGCTGTCAGTAATTCTCATTAGTCCCCTCACCTGGAGGTGGAGATGGTTAGAGTTGGTTCTGAAGTTTCAATGGTGACAGAATCAAGGGTTGTAGAGGAAGAGGTGTCAGAAAAAGCAGTTTAATCAAGGTTTCCAGAGAGACCAGGTTTCCCGGGCAGGGCAGTTGATCTGAGTCACAAGAGCCTCCATGGATCTTGGGTCCATCTTCTGGTAGACACCCTGAAATACAAAGAGAAAGAGACAAGAGTGTGGGAGAGGAAGATAACTTGTGTGTGTGTGGTTTGGAGAAGGTAGTTAAGAATTTTTAAATGGCATTCAGAAAGGGTGGCAACAGGTAGAATTCTTCCCATGCCTCTGCACCAAAAGGGGAAAGGTGTATTGCAGGCAACAAAATGGTAGGTGCCCAATAATTGTTGAATCAAGTATGTACCAATCACGGTATTGATTTGATGCTCTCATTTACTAACTGCTTACTGTGTGCAATGCAGTGAGCTGGGTGCTGAGGGGATGCCGATCAATCAACTACCACATCATCACCTATGTAACTTGTGTTGCAGTGGAGGAAGGAAGGAATGTTGAGTTATTCCATCCGCCCTCTGTAAGAAGCAAGCAAGCAAGTAAGCAAGCGCAAGAGCAAGCTAAGGCCAATTCATGAGTTACTGGTTCTTCCACAACTTCGGACTTGTGACTAGCATATGCCTCAGTATTGGGGAATTTTAATCCATTAGTCAGCCTAGGAAACATCTATTCTTTTTTTTTTTTTTTTTTTTTTTGAGGTGAAGTCTTGCTCTGTTGCCCGGCTGGAGTGCAGTGGCATGATCTCGGCTCACTGCAACCTCCACCTCCTGGGTTCAAGTGATCCTCCTGCCTCAGCTTCCCCAGTAGCTGGGATTACAGGTGTGTGCCACCACGCCCAGCTAATTTTTTTTGAGTCAGAGTCTTGCTCTGTCACCGAGGCTGGAGTGCAGTGGTGCTATCTTGGCTCACTGCAACCTCTGCCTCCCGGGTTCAAGTGATTCTTCTGCCTCAGCCTCCTGAGTAGCTGGGATTACAGGTGCGCGCCACCACGCTTGGCTAATTTTTGTATTTTTAGTAGAGACAGGGTTTCACCATGTCAGGCTGGTCTTGAACTCCTGACCTCGTGATCCGACCACCTTGGCCTCCCAAAGTGCTGAGATTACAGGCGTGAGCCACTGTGCCCGGCCTATTTTTTGTTTTTTGAGATGGAGTTTCACTCTTGTTGCTCAGGCTGGAGTGCAATGGCACGATCTTGGCTCACTGCAACCTCCGACTCCCAGATTCAATCGATTCTCCTGCCTCAGCCTCCTGAGTAGCTGGGATTACAGGCGCCCACCACCACACCTGGCTAATTTTTTGTATTTTTAGTAGAGATAGGGTTTCACAATGTTGGCCAGGCTGGTCTTGAACTCCTGACCTCAGGTGATCCACCTGCCTTGGCCTCCCAAAGTGCTGCATTTACAGGCGTGAGCCACCATGCCTGGCTTGAAACATCTATTCTTAAAACTTGGGCTGTTGCCCCTCCACCCTGGAATACTACTGAACACCCAGTGCTATGCCTTCACGATTTCACCTAATTCCTAAAACAACTATGTCAAGTATACTCCCTTTAAAACAGGAAAATGATTCTCAAAGAAGTAAAGCCCCCAGTCTATCCGAATGTTGTTTATGCTATGCCATACTGCCTCTCAGGGACCAGATTGGTCATAATGTGTCAGGTTATAAGATTCTGATACTTGTGGCCAAATAGGCCTTTGATATAGGGTAAAAGAGGTGGGTCCAATAGAAAGCCAAGAAAAGAGGCGTCTTCCGACTTTTCTCTACCAGATTAAGGTTAAGGAAAAAAGTGTGCAGAAAATAAAGCTAGATTTCCACAGAAGTGCAGGAAAAAGGGAAACCACAGTGAAGGGTGTCCTAGGCCCTTAGTAAAATTTTAGGAAATTCTCAGCTTAACTCCACTTTTGGAATAGAAATTCCAAGGTGACTAGAGTCATAGTTCAGAAGGTATTGTTTTTATAGCTTTAAACTACATGTAACTTTAAACTACATGTAAATATTTTCCACTTGTCCTCAGGATCAGCACATACCTCCAAATCTATCTTACTTCTTAGAAGCACTAAAGATGTAGAAAATATATTTGGCTGGGTGTGGTGGCTCACGCCTGTAATCCCAACACTGGGAGGCTGAGGCAGGCGGATTGCTTGAGTCCAGGAGTTCGACAACAGCCTGGACAACATAGTGAGACCCCCATCTCTACAAAAAATAAAAAATTAGCTGGGCATGGTGGTATGTGCCTTGGGAGGCTAAGGTGGGAAGATTGCTTGAGCCCAGGAGATCCAGTGCAGTGAGGCGTGATTGCACCACTGTACTGCAACCTGGGCAACAGAATGATACCCTGTCTCAAAAAAAAAAAAAAAAAAAAAGAGAGAAGGCAGAGGCCGGGCACAGTGGCTCATGCCTGTAATCCCAGCACTTTGGGAGGCCGAGGCGGGCGGATCACGAGGTCAGGAGATCGAGACCACCCTGGCTAACATGGTGAAACCCCGTCTCTACTAAAAATACAAAAAATTAGCCAGGCGTGGCAGCATGCGCCTGTAGTCCCACCTACTCGGGAGCTGAGGCAGGAGAATGGCGTGAACCCGGGAGGCGGAGCTTGCAGTGAGCCGAGATCGCACCACTGCACTCCAGCCTGGGCAACAGAGCAAGACTCCGTCTCAAAAAAAAAAAAAAAAAAAAAAGAAAAGAAAAGAGAAGGCTGGATGCAGTGGCTCACGCCTGTAATCTCAGCATTTGGGAGGCTGAGGCAGGTGGATCTGAGGTCAGGAGTTCGAGATCAGCGTGGCCAACATAGTGAAAGCCCGTCTTTACTAAAAATACAAAAATTAGCCAGGCGCGGTGGCTCACGCCTGTAATCCCAGCACTTTGGAAGGCTGAGGCGGGCAGATCACCTGAGGTCGGGAGTTGGAGACTAGCCTGACCAACATGGAGAAACCCCGTCTCTACCAAAAATACACAATTAGCCAGGTGTGGTGGCACATGCCTGTAATCCCAGCTACTTGGGAGGCTGAGGCAGGAGAATGGCGTGAACCCGGGAGGCGGAGCTTGCAGTGAGCCGAGATTGCGCCACCGCACTCCAGCCTGGGTGACAGAGCGAGGCTCTGTCTCAAAAAAAAAAAAAAAAAAAAAAAAAAAAAAAAAAAAAAAAAAGCCTGGCGTGGTGGCGCATGCCTGTAGTCCTAGCTACTTGGGAGGCTGAGGTGGGAGAATCACTTGAACCCCGGAGGCAGAGGTTGCAGTGAGCCGAGATCGTGTCACTGCACTCCAGCCTGGGCAACCAAACAAGAATCTGTCTCAAAGGAAAAAAAAAAAAGATATTAGAGGTTAAAAAAAAAAGGAATAAGGTAAAATATATAAAGAAAGGATTATGAGGCCGGGTGTGGTGGCTTATACCCGTAATCCCAGCACTTTGGGAGGGTGAGGTGAGCAGATCACTTGAGGTCAGGAGTTCAAGACCAGCCTGGCCAACATGGTGAAACCCATCTCTACTAAAAACACAAAAAATTAGTTGGGCATGGTGGTGCACGCCTGTAGTCCCAGCTATTCGGGAGGCTGAGGCAGGAGAATCGCTTGAACCTGGGAGGTGGAGGTTGCAAGGAGTTAAGATCATGCCACTGCACTCCAACCTGGGAGACAGAACAAGACTCCGCCTCAAAAAAAAAAAAAAAAAAAGAAAGAAAAGAAAGGATTATGTCATTGCTAACAAAAACCTTTGGGGCCCAAAGAAGTAGCCAAGTGGCTAAAGGCACAAGTGGTAGGGAAGTTAGGTTTATTTTTTTTAAAATAATTCCCTAGTAATGTAAGTGGAAGATCTGGGATGGGGCCAATCTTTAACTTTGCTTTAAAATGCCATCATAGGCTGGGCATGGTGCCCCACACCTATAATCCCAGCACTTTGGGAAGCCAAGGCAGAGGACCGTTTGAACCCAGGAATTCAAGACCAGCCTGGATAACATAGTGAGATCCCATCTCTACAAAAATAAAAAAAATTAGCTGGGCATGGTGGTGCATGCCTGTAGTCCCAGCTACTCAGGAGGCTGAGGTGAGAGTTGCTTCAGCCCAGGAGTTGGGTTACAGTGAGCTATGATTATGACACTGCACTCCAGCATGTACAACAGAGTGAGGCCCCCATCTCTAAAAATAAAATAAAAGGGCTGGGCATGGTGGCTCATGCCTGTAATCCCAGCACTTTGGGAGGCCGAGGCAGGTGGATCACCTGAGGCCAGGAGTTTGAGGCTAGCCTCGCCAACATGGCGAAACACCGTCTCTACTAAAAATACAAAAATTCGCTGGGCGTGGTGGCGGGCACCTGTAATCCCAGCTACTTGGGAGGCTGAGGCAGAATTGCTTGAACCAGGAGGTGGAGGTTGCAGTGAGCCGAGATCGCGCCATTGCACTCCAGCCTGGGTGACAAGAGCGAAACTCCATCTCAAAATTAATAAAATAAAATAAAATAAAATAAAATCAGGCTGGGCACATTGGCTCACTCCTGTAATCCCAGCAGTTTGGGAGGCCGAGGTGGGTGGATCACCTGAGGTCAGGAGTTCTAGACCAGCGTGACCAACATGGTGAAACCCTGTCTCTACTAAATAAAAAAAAAAAAAAAAAAATTAGCCAGGCATGGTGGCACATGCCTATAATCCCAGCTACTTGGGAGACTGAGGCAGGAGAATCATTTGAACCTGGGAGGCAGAGGTTGCAGTGAGCCGAGATTTCGCCATTGCACTCCAGCCTGGGCAAAAAAGAATGATACTCCATCTCAAAAAATAAAATAAATAAAATAAAAATAAAATCAATAAAATAAAATGCCACAATGTGTCCGGGAACAGTGCCTCATGTCTGTAATCCCAGCATTTTGGGAGGCCAAGGCAGGAGGACTGCTTGAGCCCAGGAGTTTATGACCAACCTGGGCAACAAAGCATGACCCTGTCTCTATTAAAAAAAAAAAAAAAAGAAAAGCCACAATGGGAGAGAATGTTCAGCCACATTTGCTGAATGAGTAAAGAGGTAAAAGCTTTCTGTCAGGGGCATGGATAAATTGAACTTTGACTTTGAAAACAAACTCTTGGGCTCACCTAAAATCTCTACTAAGATTTCCCTTCCCAGAACATCTCTTGGGGCTGTAGAAGAAAAACAAGCAGACACTCCCACCCCAGCTCTTACACAACTGATATGTCAGGTCAAGGCAAAAAGGGGAGATCCGCCAAACACAGGAGCTAGTCTAGGTAGGGATGTGTCCATTTAGGTTCCACGCTAAAGTAAAAAACAAAGGGAAGGACAAAGTACTCTTAAAGAAGGTCCTAGATAACATCTGTAGAAGGAAATACAGGTTGAGTATCCTTATTTGAAATATTTGGGACCAGAAGTGTCTGATTTTGAATCTTTTCAGATTTTGGAATATTTGCATTATACTTACTGCTTGAGCATCCCTAATCTAAAAATCCGAAATCCTCCAATGAGCATTTCCTTTGAGTGTCATTTTCATGCTCAGATTTTGGACTTTGGATTTGGGATGCTCAACCTGCATACAACTGAGGCCCACTTCTAAATAATCAAGATTTCAAATCATTTCCTAATCACTATTGCCCTTGGCAATGATTGACTATCTTAAGTGTTGTCTCATGTAGGTGCAAAGGACTGTTAGCCAGGGAGGAGGGTTTCAGGAAAGGGATGCTGTCGGTCTCCTTTCTACCCATTCCAACTGAAACACCCCAAGAAAAATGTAGCAAGTTTCAAGTCCTTTTCTCTCCTCTCCCACAAATTATGTGGCAAAGGATATGAGTAATTCTCAAAAATAAGGGGACACAATGGGGATGAGGAAGGAAGATTGCTGGAATATCCAATTTACCACGACCCTGAACATGTCCAGGGTAGACTGGTTTAGCCAACTCTCAAGTCAAACACAAAAACCTGCAACCTGCATTTGTGTTTTCCTTTTGAGACGGCGTCTCACTCTGTCACCCAGGCTGGAGTGCAATGGCACAATCTTGGCTCACTGCAACCTCTGCTTCCCGGGTTCAAGCGATTCTCCTGCCTCAGCCTCCCAAGTAGCTGGGATTACAGGTGCGTGCCACCATGCCCAGCTAATGTCTCCCCCCTCCACTCCGAGACAGAGTCTTGCTCTGTCACCCAGGCTGGAATGCAGTGGTGCGATCTTGGCTCACTGCAACCTCCGCCTCCCAGGTTTAGGCGATTCTCCTGCCTCAGGCTCCTGAGTAGCTGGGATTACAGGCGCGTGCCACCAAGCCCAGCTAATTTTTGTATTTTTAGTAGAGATGGGGTTTCACCATATTGGCCAGGCTGGTCTCAAACTCCTGACCTCGTGATCCGCCTGCCTTGGCCTCCCAAAGTGCTGGGATTACAGGCATGAGCCACCACGCCTGGCCCTAATTTTTGTATTTTTAGTAGACAGGGCTTTGTCATATCGTCCAGGTTGGTCTTGAACTCCTGATCTCAAGTGATCTGCCCGCCTTAGCCTCCCTAAGTGCTGGGATTACAAGCGTGAGCCACCACGCCTAGTCTGTATTTGTGTTTCCTCAGTTGGCACTGAAGAATTCACTAGCCCCTCCACCCATATCTGTATTCTCAATTTTTGATTCTTCCCTAGGTGTAAACAAAGGATAGAAAAACGTAACATTTAAAAAAGGAAATGTACAGTTGGCTCTGTCTGGGGGTTCTGCATCTATGGATTCAACCAACCACAAAATAAAAGTATTCAGGAAAAGGTAATAAAAAAATTAAAAGTAACACAAATTTCAAAACATACTGTATACAACTATGTACATAGCACTCACATTGTATTAGGTATTAGTAATCTAGAGATGATTTAAAATTTACTGGATGATGTGTGTAGGTTATATGCAAATACTATGCCATTGTATGTAGGGGACTTGAGCATCTGTGGATTTTGGTATCCATGGGGGTCCTGGAACCTGGTATCCTTCATGGATACCGAGGAGGGTTGACTGTAACTGCAATGATCAACTTTTACATAGATGTTGGCCTTCTTATCCTCTTCCCCTCAAACTTGTAACTAAGCAAAGGCTTCTCCTTTCTTTCCCCAGCAATTAATTAAAAGTAACTGATATTTAGTTTTACACTGCACTTGCTTCTTTGCTTTAGAGTGCTTCTATTTCCTTCTACATGGGGAAGACATAACAGGATGTTTACTTAAGGGCCAATATCTCTCTTACCGATGACCCTCTCGTAGCCTTGCCTATGCAGCCTCAGTGAGTTATTACTCAGCAATTGTGAACAGCAGCTGACCGGACTTGTCCATACAGTTACTCATAAACAAGTATGAGAAACGCCCCAATACCCCAAAACCCATTCTGATTGTGTTTGCATTGCTATGTCTACATACATGAAGGAATAACTCATCCCTGCTACACAAGATTGGCTTAGGACATTAAAAAAAAAATTAGGCAGAGGAAATTATGAATAACATGCCCAGAAAACCTAATGAGGAAGTCTCAAAGCTGTTGCTTCTTTAGGGGTAGATACAGAAATCAGGTGGGCAAGTCAAGGTCCCAAGAGACAAGGAAAAAAGGGTGAGCCAGATTCCAGTACAGTGGTACACCCTACCTGCTGGGTGTGTTCCCAGGCCACTGCTATTTAAGTGTCTGGTGACACATGTACGTACCTTCACATAAGCAAGGCTGCTATTTAGAGCCTTCTACCCTGCCAGTGACCCAGACCTGGCCCAGATGCAGTGACTATCCCTCTTTACCCCTTACAGCCAGCATTCCAACCCAGCCTCACTGGGTTATGAACAAGGGATGGGGTAAGACAGAAGGGTTAAGTGTGGCTTCTGCACAACAGATTGCCAATATGCAGTAAGGGCAGATGTGGGCAAATAATTGGCCAGAAGGATCCCTGCTACCACCCCAAACCCCCAATTCTATGCTTGCTTTAAAAATGCTTCTTGGCTCACAGTTGCACAACCTTTTGAAGACATGCACAAAAAATTATTAATACAGTATATCCCACTTCACCAACCACTCCCTGAACATCTAGAACTCACCCAACCCATTATCCCTTTCCAAAATTCAATTACACAAAGGATCAAACAGAAAACCCACAAGGCCATAAAGATCTTAAGAGGCTCAGATTGCCTTCAGTGACATTAAGTGCAGGAGTCAAAGGGAACATCTGGAAAAGATCAACATGAGGGGAAAAGTCAACCACACAACAAAGGAAACCATACTTTATTAAACTGGAAAACAAAATATTGGGGACAAAGAGATTAAAAAAAAGGAACGTCTGGAAGAGAGTAAAATGCAAGTGGTCACGAAGTGGGTGGTCTGTGGTATCTCTGTGTGTGCCTGAGAAATGTGTGGGCGCACACACCACTACTCCCACCCCCATACCCTTGGACCAAAAGCCAATACAACCGTATCTTCTGAGATATATCCAGGCTTTTCCTTCTGCATTCTCTAGTTGGTTTCACCTTCGGCCCTGGACAGTCAGGTTGGGTCTTTGCTAGAGAAAACTTAGGTTTTCCAACCACAGGCCTGCTCCACAAAGCAGCGGTTTCAGCTCCTGAGAAGTTCCCTCCTATTTGCACTCACTAGGAAGCCAGGGGCCCCTGGTCCAAGCCCGTCTCAAAGAAAAATGTCAAACCTTTCAAACTAGTTATTTTATTAAACGATATTAACACACATTTCAAAAGGATTTCATTGTTGTTGCTTCTAAAGCATGTACTTGTTTTCCACACCGAACACGTGAGAATATCAATCCAACATATCTATTTTAGATCTTAACAGGCGCCCCCGCCCATTTAAAAAAAAATAGTGGGGGAACTGGGGAAAGCAGTAATTTACAGCGGCTTCAAAACAGTAACAGCTGAAGCTCAATTCTGCAGGAACCGGTAACTTCAGGATTGAGAGTGAATATCCTGCCATTAAGAAGTTTATCGTATTCACATTACCTCGATAGGTTTGCTGGACCCATATATATCACAAACATTTTATTCCTGGTATTGGAAAGTATAAAAGTCCTATTCTCTGCTTATTTTCCCCTCCCTGGAATCAAACCAAATTCTATTTACTCTCAACTTTTGAGAGGGTAGAGGGGAGCAGGGAGAGAGCTCTCATCTAAGCTGACTGAAGAGTAAACTCTTTCAAAATACTTAAGGACCCTATTTCTGATACTGTATCACTGAACTTTAAGTGGTACTAGTGTATTCACAACCCTTACCAATTCTCTGCCTGTGATTTTACAGTGAGTACCAAGGACCTTACAACTTCTCACATTCTGCTTCCATATGAATCATGTCCTTGCTAAGACACACTATGTTATGCTTTCTTTAAAAAATATCTTGTTTATTTGTTTAAACTCAGGTTGAAATACAAAAGTCAGAGCATGGTCACGGAGTTTTAAATCACAGACACAGAAAGAATAAAACCCCTTTCTTTCATGTTATGAATACCAGAACTGTCTTTTTTGTTTCACTATATCACATATATACACATTGTCATCTTCATTTACTGATGTAAATGTAAATTTTAAGATTTCCTTAAAATTAATAGCTGACAGTCTCATACAAATCCTCACTTCCATCCTAAAGCAAACATATTGAGGATTTTGTGGCTTAAAAAACAAAAAAGTACCCCACAAAAACCCAACTCCTTAAAAGCCCATCTTTGAAACTGTCCAACAAAGTCTTCCTTTCATGTATTAACCATCATACTTTTGAGGACAATTATCCTGCCCCAACGTTCAGGAAGCCACTTTCCTGACATCCCCACATTTTCTGATAAAAATTAAATGGTCAGAGAGCCTTTTCAAGTAAATACTACTTTTAGCTTAAACAAGAGCAGCAAAGAGAATTCACATTCTTTTATTCTAGAATGAAAAACATCCCATTTAATTTCTGCAAAAAAAAAACCTATTTCAATTTTGAAAGTCAAATATAATTTCCCCACCTCCCACCCCATTTTCTCTTATGCTTTTCCCTAACAAATGTCTTAGGACTCAATATAACTATACTTTCTTTTCTTTGCTACACTACATACCCCATCCCACACGTAAGGTCATGGTATCATGCATTTTTGTGGGGAGAGCTACAGGGCAGAGAGGGTCAAGGAAAGAAAGAACAGTTGGCTTAAGACCAGACAGGCATTAAGAAGATGAATGACCTGCAGCATCCTAACCCCAGAACACATGGTGAGCCCAAATAAATAACAGAATAAATTACGCAAAAACTCCCAAATCATGATGTGTACCTGGTTTATGCTGCTCTTTCTCTGAAAAGTTCATTCTGAGAGAATCATTTTCTGTCACTACATTGCCCACCCTCCCCCATCTTTAATATTCTACTGGAGGAAAAAGCAACCCCATACTTCCTATAGTTAGTTCTATACTAACTTGGAAGAAAATATGAAACTTGCTAGAATTCTCTGGAAAACTAAACACATACTGTTTTACTCATCTAGCTGGAGATTATCAGTTGAGTATGCCTTGGGGTAAGACACTAAATTAAAAAAAAATTGTAGTAAAGCAACATTTACTTTTCAGTGTCCCTAGATATAAAGATATAAACACTCAAAGTACAGTGATTGTCTATTTCCCAAGTACTAGATGTAGAAATACAAACAAGTCTTTCAGTCCAGGGAGAAGGAAAGCACTTATCTTGCATGTAAAACAACTAAGGGCAGAAATGGTCTTTATTTCCTATTGGGAGCGAGAGGTGGGGGTAAGACTTGAGCCTTGAAATGGGATAGACACATGTGTATAATATAAAGGAAAATGCTACTGAATCTCCTCCTTTAAAATATCAGGAATAGGGGTGAATAACACGACTGAGGCAAGGGGAAAAGGAAGATAAAGACAAATATTTCTTTCTTTAATAGTTAACCTTTGTTGAAAACCACCAATAAATATCACTTACATTAGGGAGGCACCATGGTAAAATTAATGTCTACTTCTTATATTTAAAAATGCAGGGATAATATTTCTGTTGCACCTTTGTATCAATAGTCAACTGTAGTGACTGTCTTTCTGGCCACAGCAGAAGAAAAACTGAGGGAGATAAAGTCAAAAAAGAAAAGCAAGAGGCATGAGCTTGGTGCAAGACATGTGAAACTACCTTGAAAACATTTCGTATTCTCTTGTTTACAAAAAACAGGCAGGTCACATCACACCATTAATGCTTCCTTTCCTTATTTTACATACTGTAGTCACTCCTTATTTTAACCTTGAGGCTGATTAAAAAAAGATTTTAGGAGAAGGGTAAAGAACTAAACTTCAACATGCCTTTAAAAACAAAACAAATAAACCTGACAGGTTCAAGGTCTCTCACATTTCCTCCCTTGCAACATCTCTTGGCTGTTAGCAGGACACAGATACACAGGGAAGGGAGCCGAGCTGGCTACAGCAGTTACTAAGCTGCCGAGAGAGGGGACGGGAATCCTTCCATTGACTACTCGATAAGCCAAGCCCAAAATAACATCCCAACATTGCACATGTGGTTATCTGTACTGATGGAAGTTTTATTTCAAATGTAATAATACTCTTCAATAGATGGGGTAAAATAAAGATTGTTTTCCTCCCCACTCCCCAACCCCCCAGCCAAATGAAGTGGCTTTGGTTGTGTTTTACTTTTTTTTTTTTAATACAAACAACTTGGGGAAGGTAGATAAGTGCAATGGGAGGGAGGATTGAATTGAATAGTAAAATGTAAGCGTAAGTGATTTCCTACTTTGGAAGAGAGGCCCTTTGTTATAATAAAAAAAAAAATCGAGAAAGAGAAAACAAATAAAAACAACAACAATAAACCAAACTCCTACTTCCAATGTTCTCTAGACTGTTCAAAATGCCTTTCCCTTGGTTTCCATCAGTACCTGGGAGGGAAGAATGGGCGTTTTGGTGCAAAGAACGGAGGGCCCCTAGCAAAAGGTGGCCTGGGTCTCTTTAAACTGTGAAATGGGTCTCTGCTGAGAAAAGGTTCCCTAGGCCGAAAGTCTGGCCGGGGACTCCGTAAGATCATACCACTCCGGCTGATGGTGTCTCTGTGTGAGGGACCCAAGGGGGGGCCACTGCTGCTGTTGCTGCCTCCCCCACCTCCTCCTCCATGGGGTGGGCCCAGGTGTTCCAGAGAATGGGAGGGTAGGGTCAGGCTCTCTCGTACACGGCTAAGGCCAGGGCCGTTGAGGTCCCGTTGGGTGGGGCCCCCGTGGTCCCTGGGTCCCGGGAGTACCCCAAAATGCTCAGCCAGGGTCCCTTGAAGGAGGGAACTATGGTCCTTGGGAAATACTGCAACAGCCCCTGCCACTCCGTGCTCTGCCAGTGGTGGGGCTGGGAAGGGTACAACTCCAGAGTGGTCAACAGGGGGTGGAGGAGGGGGTGGAGTAGAAAAGGGGACACCACTCCCACCACTGCTGCTATGTTCCCCAGGAGGGGGAGGAGGAGGTGGGGTAGGGAAAGGAATTCCACTGTGCTCTCCGGGAGGAGGAGGTGGGGCAGCATGGGCCAGGGCTGCCTCCTTTGTGAAGGGGTTCGAAAGATCCACAGAGGGTAGATGAGTGGGTGCATCTCGAGAGAAGACACCACCATGATCCTTAGGAGGGACAGGTGGGGCAGATGATGGCCCCACTGGCTCTCTCTGGAAGGGTGTCCCATGTTCCAAGGGGGATGGGGGAAGATGATGCTCAAATGTTGAGTTGAAACTGTTGGAACGAAAGCTGCCGACACTCTCCTGAAATTGAGGTGCCCGTTCCTTGTATGGTGCTGTTTTAAAGCCAGTGAGGCCTCCGCTGCCCCCACCCCCAAGGGATGCCAACTCAGAGGCACTTGAAGGGCCATTGTCAAAAGAGCTACCTGATGTGCTCAGATCAAACCAACCCACCCTTGAAGCCTCACGCCCATGTCCTCTATTTCCCTTCCCAGGAACTCGGATGGACTCTACGGTCTGGATCGGCTCCCCTGACATCCTCCTATTGGATGCACTGTGATAACCCAAGGTTTCTATAGGGGCCCCCTTTTCTTCTGTGCTATCAGGCAAGTCTAAGCAGGAGGAGGAGACGCGGGTTTCTATGCGGTAGTGCTCTTCTTGTTGCTGCTGATCAGTGGCGGTCAAGCTGGGTTGGGTGAGGTTTGAGAGACTGACACCATCACTTGGAGTGCCCTTGCTGGGGGCCTGGCCAAAATGCTTATCATCTGAGGGCTTACGTGAGGCGTTTTTAAGCATATTCTTAAATTCAATCGTCGACGTGGTGGAAATGGTGGAGGCCAGGACTTTCTCCACGCCTGACGTGGGTGGGTGACCCGTGGGAGCGGCAAGGGTGTTCTGCGGAGAGAAAAGGGAACGATGTGGGACTGGGTGAGGAGAGTCTGGGTACTGCTTCTGTGGCAAACTGAGATGCCCAGTGGTAGATTGAGACAAGCTATTGTGGTTGGAGTCAGGGGTGAAAAATGAATCATTCTTACTCGGTGATGGTGACCGGTCAGACCCAGGTTCATTCCCTCTTACGCTGAAGGCACCAAATAGCCCAGGGGAAGATGAGAGACGGTCACAGTTCTCACTAGAGTCCAGGAGGGCCCTTACAGATGGAGGGAAGGCAGACTTTACCCCAAATTCTTGGGCTCTGTGGCTATAACTGGACAGAATTGGCTGGTACTCGGTGGTATCAGACAGCTTGCTTGATTTCAGGATAGATTTGGCTGGTTTCTTCTCTAGGTTCATCATGGCAGAGGGTGGAGGCCCTGAATACTCAAAATCTCGGTAATCCTCATCTTCTTGGAAAGAAGTATCTGGGTAGAACTTTTCCTGTGAAGAGTCCATCAGGGAAGATGGTCTCTCCATTCCATCAGAAGGCTGCTTATAGGGAGATTCACTGCCCAGACCAAAGGGTCGATACGTAGATACAGAATTGGAGAGCTCTCGGGGGTAGCTTTCATCTCTCCCAGGGGGTGGTGATCTTGTACTGCTGGGTGTTGAGGAACCAGGGCTAATGATCTTAGAAAGCAGGGACATAGTATCTACACTGCTGGATGTGGGCTTGTCCATCATCTCATCCTGGGTGGGTGTCCCACTCCGTTCATCCCGTACAGGGGTTCCATCAATGTTGTCGATTGAGGTGCTAGTAGGGCCACGCTGGAAGTCTGAGGGATGGCTCTCTGATGGGGCGCTGGACCCCAAACTGCTCAGGATTGGGATGTTTAAGTTTAAGCCACTGAAACCAGGATTACCTTTTAAGAAGTTGTGAATCTTCATTTCCAGGCTTGGGGAGGTGGACTCTGACTCCAGCTTTGGCTTGGAGACCTCTGAAGATTGGCAGATGGTAACTTCAGTAGGTGGGGCAGCAGGGCTAGTATTATGGGTAGCTGTAAACCCCAAAGAGTTGGAAGGTAGTTTAAAAGTAGTGCTTGGGAGCCCTGGGCTTTGCCCAATTGAGGCCTTGCTGGCTGAAGTTGAAGAGACTTCAGAAGTTGATGAGTTAGGAGAATAGTTGAAGCTTTTGGGAATAAAAGGTTGGGCACTGGAGGGCAGATTTCTTCCCTTTATGGCAGAGACTGTGGTGTTGGCAGGGGAGGCTGAAGTGCTCTGTGAGGCAGCTTCACTGGCTGGAACTGGGTTCCCAGTAACACTCTGAAGTAAAGATGACAGGCCTGTAGAAACAAAGATTAGAGGGGTTAAAAAGAACAACTCCCTACCATACAATGCAAACAATGTAGGCTAATCAGATATGCTCATTCATTTTGGTGGGAACCAGATAGACAAAGTGTAAGGCCAAAAGGAATCCAGACCAAACAAGCAATGGCTAAATGTCACAGAAAATACAGGGCCTATTTTATCAATAAAGAGCAAATCACTGAAACGTTTCCAGTACAGTCCAGAAATCAGCCCAACATGGCACAATAAAAGGCAACAGGAAGGGTGAGATTTTAATGTCAGAATCATTCATAGTTTAAGTTAGGCAAAGCAGGAAAAGAAAGGAGGCAAAGTTATTCTTAAAACAACACTTTAAGCCAGTATTTCTTAATGTTTGATCTGTGGAAGTGTTTCTCTAAATGCAAACAGATCTGTTCTACCTTTCCTGTCCAACCTTCAAACCAACCTTCAACCTTCAAACTTATTATCTCTAATAAGTTAATATACATTGTTATTTTCAAGCGGGAGACAGGCAAATGCAAATTTCAGAAACTTATCTGAACAGCAAACACCTTTTTCAAGAAGCACCTCTTGGTGGACTGTTGTTACTTTTTGAAAAACAATGCTTTCGACCATCCATTTTGGTTGTAAAATGTAGCTATAACAAACATACACCACAAAGACTTACAAAGACAGACCACCAGGGACACTGGTCCTTTCACAAGAAAACACACAATCCCCATTTTATAGTGTGGAAAATCCAAGGATTATTTAGTCCAGATTGACAATGATGGAATTTAACTGTGTTCACTGACAGTCAAAACTTTCTCAGAAGCACTGAGAAAGAATTCTTTGGGGCAAAGGCTGAAGTTCAACAAAGCAAACTGCTCCTGTAGAAAATTTTTTAGAAAAATATTTGACAAAAAGATAACAGAAGGTTCTATAAATTCAATCATATTTTTAAAAATTTACCCAATTTCTGGTCACAAATGAAAACTTTTGGCTGGGCACGGTGGCTCATGCCTGTAATCCTAGCATTTTGGGCAGCAGAGGCAGGAGGATGGCTTGAGGCCAGGAGTTTGAGACCAGCCTGGGCAACATAGTGAGACTCTGTCTCTAAAAAAAATATAAAAATCAGCTGGGCATGATGGTGCATGCCTGTAGTCCTAGCTACTAAAGAGGCTGAGGCTGGAGAATCACTTGTGCCCAGTTCAAGGTTACAGTAAACTAACTATGACTCTGCCACTGCACTCCAGCCTGGGTGGCAAAGTGAGTCTCTGTATTTAAAAATAAATTAATTAAAAAAAATTTTAATATACATTTCACCCAAATTTATAGCTTTTAGTCACTGAATACACTAACATTGTTCCTTAGTAATTATATGATTAAAGAAAATACTTCATGTGATACTTCAATTAACGTTTCTTCAAAATTTCAATTTTAACCCATATTCTAAGAGATTTGGCCTAAAGAATTTCAAGTCCCCTCCATCCTTGTAACATTTTAAAGCCATTTATTTCTAAATAATGTTGGATGGTCTTTATTGTTATCCAATATTCAATAATATCCAAACAACTGAAATAATGTTTACTTTAGTTATGACCCTTCTGAAGAAAAAAAAAATCCATGTTTCATTCCAAAAAAAGTTCCCTAGCCACATAATTCATCCCTCCTAATAGTTTGCTTTTTTTTTTTTTCTTTTTTTAAGAGACAGGCTCTTGCTCTGTCACCCAGGCTGGAGTGCAGTGGTGCGATCATAGCTCACTGTAACCTCAACCTCTTGGGCTCAAAAGATTTATCTGCCTTAGCTTCCTGAGTAGCTGGGACCACAGGTGTACATCACTATGCCCAGATAACTTTTTTATTTTTAGTAGAGACAAGGTCTCACCATGTTGCGCAGGCTGATCTCAAAATCTTGGGCTCAAGTGATTGTCCCACTTCAGCCTCCCAAAGTGCTGAGATTACAGGCGTGAGCCACCATGCCCAGCCTGATTTAATTCTTAGTAATCATTGTTCTCACAAAACCCAGAAGTCCTCAAACACTAGAATGTGATATATAATAATGTAATATGATTTTTAGAAGATATTTCAGCATATTTTTCAGATATTTTGGGATAACTTCTTCAAAAGAACATCTTTTTAAGATAGATATACTACTCAGATTTCTGGTAATAGGTAAAATTGTTTCTCACCACTAAATATTACTGTTCTCCAATCTTTTCTTTTTTTAATTATTTTTAAAAATTCTTAAAAACAATAGAGATAGGGGTTTTGCTATATTGACCAGGCTGGTCTCAAACTCCTGGCCTCAAGTGATCCTCCCATCGTGGCCTCCCAAAGTGTTAGGATTACAGGCATGAGCCACTGCGCCCAGCCAAAAGTTTGCTCTTTAATCATAACAAGTCATACTCTGCTCCTTTGCCCACTGAAGTTTCTCTTTTTTTGAGACGGAGTTTTGCTCTTCGCCCAGGCTGGCTCACTGCAACCTCTGCCTTCCAGGTTCAAGTGATTCTCCTACCTCAGCCTCCCAAGTAGTTGGGGTTACAGCTGTGAGCCACCACGCCCAGCTAATTTTTTTGTATTTTTTTTTGGAAAGACAGGTTTACCCTGTTGGCCAGGCTGGTCTTGAACTCCTGACCTCAGGTGATCCACCCGTCCCCAAAGTGCTGGAATTACAGGTGTGACCCACCACACCGGGCCTGAAGTCTCTCTTTTGTGTTATAAATCTGTCAATACCTAGGGCTGTGGATGACACAATCAGAACAAAGTTCTGGGATTTTGTTAACAGTCTTCGAGGAAATACATCTATTTAAGTTGCTAGATACAATCCTTTTAAAAGTCAAAGAGAATTCCACATTCCATAAGGAACCTAGTTCTGTTCAAATTTTGCCTCATCAGAAATTCCACATCGGCCAGGCATGGTGGTTCACACCTGTAATCCCAGCACTTTGGGAGGCCGAGACAGGCAGATCACCTGATGTCAAGAGTTCAAGACCAGCCTGGCCAACATGGTGAAACCCCATCTCTAATTGCTTGAACCGGAAGGCGGAGGTTGCAGTGAGCTGAGACTGCACCACTGTACTCTAGCCTGGGTGAGAAAAGCGAGACTCTGTCTCAAAAAAAAAAGAAGGCCGCCTAGGCGAGGTGGCTCACGCCTGTAATCCCAGCACTTTGGGAGGTCGAGGCAGGTGGATCACGTGAGGTCAGGAGTTCGAGACCAGCCTGGCCAACATGGCGAAACCCCATGTCTACTAAAAATACAAAAATTAGCCAGGCATGGTGGTGTGAGCCTGTAATACCAGCTACTCAAGAGGCTGAGGCAAGAGAATCACTTGAACCCGAGAGGCAGAAGTTGCAGTGAGCCGAGATCACAACACTGCACTCCAGCCTGGGCAACAGAGCAAGCCCCCGTCTCAAAAACAAACAAACAAATAAAAAGAAAAAGGGAGAAAGCATAAACATGTCAAACTCTCAAATTGTCCCTGATATTAGTAGTACAACATGTGCTGCAGTCATCATCAATTCTTTATTGCTGATGCCAACAGATAGGGGCTGTGGATTATTACTTAATACTATTTAGTTCTGTGTAACAAAATTCTGCACCTCCAGACAAAGCTCACTATAATATGCTTGAATGATCCACTTACATAACAGTTTCGGAAACTGTTTTACACCATTCCTTTGATAGAGTGCAGGGTTTCTCAACCTCAGCACTACTGACACTTTGGGCTAGATAATTCTTTATTGTTGGGGCTGTCTCACACATTGTAGGATATTTAGGAGCATCCTCCTGGCCTCTACTCACTAGAGGCAGTAGCACCCCTACCATTACCCCAGTTGAGACAACTAAAAAGGTCTCCAAATATTGCCAAGTGTCCTCCCTGGAGGCCTTTGGTTGAGACTACTGATATAGAGTAAATCACTACACTGAATATATTGCCCTGGTATTTGTAATTCATTTCATAATTATACTACGGTACTTAAAAAGGATTTCATTGGTATCTGGAGCATAAGAGAGTAGAGAGTAGGAAAGATTTATGAAAAAAGGTTAGAAACAGGCAGTGTCATGCACAAAACATAATTAGTAAAGCTGAACAGAAAGGGTCAAATGAGAGAGATTATAGGTAGGTGAAAACAAAAATACTACATCTAAGACTCTAATAAAATCATAAATAAAATAATAAATAATGAAGCCTCTATAAAACATTAGGACAAAAAAAGGTATATTCATGTCTCAGAAAAATTTTTTTTTTTTTTTTTTGAGGCAGGGTCTCATTCTGTCACTTAGGTTAGAGTACAGTGGGGTGACCACAGCGTACTGCAGCAGTGAACTCCTGGGCTCAAGTGATCCTCCTGCCTTAGCCCCCTGAGTAGCTGGAACTACAGGCATGCACCACTATGCCCAGCTAATTTTTTTTTTTTTTTGAGACAGAGTCTTGCTCTTTTGCCCAGGCTGGAGTGTAGTGGGGCAATCTTGGCTCACTGCAACCTCCGCCTCCTGGGTTCACACCATTCCCCTGCCTCAGCCTTCCAAGTAGCCAAGACTACAGGTGCCCGCCACCACGCCCGGCTAATTTTTTGTATTTTTAGTAGAGTCGGGGTTTCACTGTGTTAGCCAGGACGGTATCGATCTCCTGAACTCATGATCCGCCTGCCTCAGCCTCCCAAAGTGCTGGGATTACAGGCGCCCGGCGCTAATTTTTAATTCTGTTGTAGAGACAGGGTTTCACTATGTTCCTGAAGCGTCATAAAAAAAATTTTTTTTTTTTTTTGGACTGAGTCTTGCTCTGTCGTCCAGGCTGGAGTGCAGTAGCGTGATTCCGGCTTACTGCGATCTCAGCACACTACAGGTGTGTGTCACCACACCCGGCTAATTTTCATATTTTTAGTAGAGACGGTATTTCACCATGTTGGCCAGGCTGGTCTTGAACTGCTGACCTTAGGTGATCTGCCCGCCTCAGCCTCCCAAAGTGCCGGGATTACAGGCGTGAGCGACTGCACCTGGCCATATTTTTTTGATAATAAATGGACCCTTCCTACTGTCTTTAGCTTTGGTTAACATTAAAATTAATAAAACTCAACATATATAAACCTGTATTAAAAGCTGGGACTAATGCAGCCCCTAGGGTGTCATGGTGTAGGTGAAAGAATACTGAACTCCAGTCAAGAAATCTGGCTTTCAGCCTTGGCTCATACTGAATAGATAGATAGGTATGTGACCATAAACGGATCTTTTCACCTTATTGAGCCTTAGTTTCCTTACCTGAAAAGGGATTACACTAGATAATACTTAGTCTCTTTCAGCTTTGACATTTTATAATTCTTCAAATGTCAGCTCATAGATGATAAATATAAAAAAAATAGGAGGGGCGCAGTGGCTCACGCCTGTAATCCTAGCACTTTGGGAGGCTGAGGTGGGTGGACTGCCTGAGGTAAGGAGTTCAAGACCAGCCTGGCCAACATAGCAAAACTCCGTCTCTACTAAAAATACAAAAATTAGCTGGACGTGGTGGTGGGCACCTGTAATCCTAGCTACTTGGGAGGCTGAGGTTGCAGTGAGCTGAGATTGGGCCACTGCACTCCAGCCTGGGCGACAAGAGTGAAATTCTGTCTAAAATAAAAAAAAAGGATAATGACCACCAGGCATGGTGGCTCATGCCTATAATCCCAGCACTTTGGGAGGCCAGGAGTTTGAGACCAGCCTGGCCAACATGGAGAAACCCCATCTCTACTAAAAATACAAAAATTAGCCAGACATGGTGGTGTGGGCCTGTAATCCCAGCGGCTAGGGAGGCTGAGGCAGAAGAATCACTTGAACCAGGAGGCAGAGGTTGCAGTGAGCCGAGATCACTCTACTGCACACCACCCAGGCAACAGAGTGAGACTCCATCTCAAAAATTTTAAATAAATAAATAAAAAGAATAATGAATTAACTGTGTTATACATTTTATGGCTCTGGATTCATCAGAGATGGAATCCAGGATTAATTTAAGCCAGAGACAAACATTCACAATTCGAGTCCCTCTGGCACATGTCAGTTACCTTGCAGTGCAGGGGCTGACTGTGTCTGGGTTTTGGAAAGTGCAGACAGAATGCTCTCTGGGGTGATCTCCACCTTGGAGAGGATATTTGCCAGAGGGTTGTGAGATGTTGTCGTGGCAGGTGCAGGTGTTTTCAGGCCACTGGTGAGGTTGCTGGGGCTGGTGGGCGTTCCTGGAGAAGGTCTTGATGCAGGACTGACCCCTGGTGGCAGAAAGATGAACTCAAGAAAATGCAATTCAAAATGACTTCAATTTCCGATACTTCCCCTCACTTCAATGAGTTTGATATATTTAACAGGAATTCTTCTGTGGTTGATCCACAAATGGCCCATCATAACATGACATGTACAAAAAAAAAAAAAAACCCTGAAAAGATTATCTCCTTTTACTTGGAACACCATTAAAACAAACAAGTATTGGCCGGGCGAGGTGGCTCACACCTGTAATCCCAGCACTTTGGGAGGCCGAGGCAGGCGGATCACCTGAGGTCAAGAGTTCGAGACCAGCCTGACCAACATGGGGAAACCCTGTCTCTACCAAAAATAAAAAATTAGCCAGGTATGGTGGCAGGCGCCTGTAATCCCAGCTACTCGGGAGGCTGAGGCAGGAGAATCATTTGAACCCAGGAGGTGGAGGTTGCAGTGAGACAAGAGTTGAGACACAGTGAGACTCCGTCTCGAAAAAAACAAACAAGTATTAAGTGATTTTCATAGTTTTGAGAGCCCCAATATTTCTTATTTATTTTTAAAAAATAGAGACAGGGTCTTGCTACATTGCACAGGGTGGTCTTCAACTCTTGACCTCCAGTGATCCTCCCACCTTGGCTTTTCAAAGTGCTGGGAATTACAGGCATGTGCCACCACACCTGGACAATCTTTTTTCTCCACCAAATGGCACCTACAGTTCAGAGCCCTGTAGGTGCTCAATAAATACTGCTGGCTGACTGGATGCTGAGAGCCACTGCAGTTGTATAACTCAGCCACTGCATAATTTCATGTGACTGGTAAGTTATATGCTTTTGAAATAGCTTTTAAAATGAGATTATTTAAGAAATTTCCTTTATATTTTTACATTTAAAAACACTGGGTTGATCTTTAACACAGGAAATAAAATATATAAAGAGAAAAACATTTGTTATTTTAAAAAAGATAAATATGAACAGATATTTCACAAAGAAACTTAAGTGATAAGCAAAGGAAAAAAATTTTTAACATCTTTCATAGAAGAAATGGAAATTAAACAACTTTTTAAGGCTGGATTTGTAGACTGCACAAGGCAAGTAACTGGATAAGGTAAGGAACAACAGAAGCTTTCATATATTAGTCATATAAAATAGCACTTTTTTGGATATCAATTTAGTTATATATTAAAAGACTTTATTTATTTTTATTTAGTTTTTGAGATATGGTCTCACTGGGTTGCTCAGGCTGGAGTGCAGTGGACATTCACAGGCGTGATCACAGTGAACTACACGTCCTGGAATTCCTGGCATCAAGTGATCCTCCTGCATTTGCCTCCCGAGTAGCTGGGACTACATGGTATCCCACCTTGCCCGGCAAAATTTATTTAAAAAATTTTGGGCTGGGTGCAGTGGCTCATGATTGTAATCCCAACATTTTAGGAGGCCAAGATGGGAGGAACACTTGAGCCCAGGAGTTCAAGATCAGCCTGGGCAACATAGTAAGACACTGTCTCTACCAAAAAACCCACAAAACTTAGCCAGATGTGGTGGTGCACACGTGTGATCTCAGCCACTCAAAGGCTCAGGCAGGAGGATCACTTGAACCCAGAAGTTTGAGGTTACAGTAAGCCATGACTGCACCCCTGCACTCCAGCCTGGGTGATGGAGTGAGACCTTGTCTCAAAATAAATAAATAAATGGCCGGGTGCGGTGGCTCACGCTTGTTAATCCCAGCACTTTGGGAGGCCAAGGCGAGCAGATCACGAGGTCAGGAGATCGAGACCATCCTGGCTAACATGGTGAAAGCCCGTCTCTACCAAAAATACAAAAAATTAGCTGGGCGTAGTGGCAGGCACCTGTAGTCCCAGCTACTCAGGAGGCTGAGGCAGGAGAATGGCGTGACCTGGGAGGCGGAGCTTGTAGTGAGCTGAGATCGCGCCACTGCATTCCAGCAGCCTGGGGGACAGAGTGAGACTGTCTCAAAATAAATAAATAAATAAATAAAAATTAAAAAAAATTCCATTAAAAAGGTTTTATATACTTAACCCTTGCAAAGGGTTATTCATAAAATTTTTATAATTTACAGTTTTTTTTTTTTGTTTTTTGTTTTTTTTTGAGACAAGAGTCTCGCTCTGTCAACCAGGCTGGAGTGCAGTGGCTTGATCCTGGATCACTGCAACCTCTGCCTTCTGGGTTCAAATGATACTTATGCCTCAGCCTTATGAGTAGCTGGGATTACAGGTACGTGCCACCACAGCTGGCTGATTTTTTCTTTTTTTGAGACGGAGTCTTGCTCTGTTGCCCAGGCTGAAGTGCAGTGGCGTGATCTTGGCTCACTGCAACCCCCGCCTCCCAGGTTCAAGCGATTGTCCTGCCTCAGCCTCCCAAGTAGCTGGGACTACAGACGCATGCCACCATGCCCAGCTAATTTTTGTATTTTTAGTAGACAAGGTTTCACCAAGTTGGCCAGGCTGGTCTTGAACTCCTGACTTCAGGTGATCTGCCTGCCTTGGCCTCCCAAAGTGCTGGAAATACAGGCGTGAGCCACCAAACCTGGCCTAATTTTTGATTTTTGTTTTTGTTTTTTTTTGAGACGGAGTATTGCTCTGTCGCCCAGGCTGTGCAGTGGCGCGATCCTGGCTCACTGCAAGCTCCGCCTCCCGGGTTCAGGCCATTCTCCTGCCTTAGCCTCCCGAGCAGCTGGGACTACAGGCGCCCGCCACCATGCCCAGCTATTTTTTTGTATTTTTAGTAGAGATGGGGTTTTACCATGTTGGCCAGGATGGTCTCGATCTCTTGACCTCGTGATCCACCCGCCTTGGCCTCCCAAAGTGCTGGGATTACAGGTGTGAGCCACCACGCTCGGCCATAATTTTTGTTTTTTTAAGTAGAGATGGGGTTTCGCCATGTTGTCCAGGTTGGTCTCAACTCCTGGCCTCAAGTGATCAACCTGCCTCCACCTCCCAAAGTGGTGGGATTGCAGGCGTGAGCCACCACACCTGGCCCTATAGTATTCTTCATAAAAGTAAAAAACTGGAAACATACTAAGTGCCTAATAATAAAGGATTAGATAAGTTACCACATGCTATGCAGCTATTAAAAATGATGTAGAGAAATATTTAATGATTCATAAAAACATTCAAGATATATAATTAACTTTTAAATATCTAGTTTTGAAACAGTATATGCAATACACTTAATTACTTTTTTAAAAATTGTTATACATATTTAATTCTCCAAAACATTCATATACACATATACTTTTAAGGGTAAACACAAGTGGTTTCCTTTGGGGTAACAGGATTATAGATATCTATTAAAAATTTTTTTCATTTTTAATTTTTTATTTAGAGATAGGGTCTCACTATATTGCGAAGGCTGGTCTCGAACTCCTGGCCTCAGGCAATCTACCATCTCAGCCTCCCAAAGTGCTGGGATTACAGGCATGAGCCACCACGCCTGGCCTAGATATTTCTTTCATTCTCTTTGCTTATTTTCTAATTTTTCTATAATGACCCATTATTGGATTATTTTTTAATTTAACAATTAATTTAGCTGGGTGCGCTGGCTCATGCCTGTAATCCCAGCACTTTGGGAGGCCAAGATGGGTGGATCACCTGAGGTCAGGAGTTCGAGACCAGCCTGACCAACATGGTGAAACCCCGTCTCTACCAAAAATACAAAATTAGCCGGGCATGGTGGCACATGCCTGTAGTCCCAGCTATTTGGGAGGCTAAGGCAGAATTGCTTGAACCTGGTAGATGGAGGCTGCAGTGAGTGAAGTTTGCACCATTGCACTCCAGCCTGGGTAACATGACTGAAACTCCATCTCAGAAAAAAAAAAAATCATTAATTAAAAAAAATCAACAACAGACTGGGCACGGTGACTCACGCCTATAATCCCAGCACTTTGGGAGGCCGAGGTGGGTGTATCACCTGAGGTCAGAAGTTCGAGACCAGCCTGGCCAACATGGTGAAACCCCATCTCTACTAAAAATACAAAAATTAGCCGGGCGTGGTAGCAGGTGCCTGTAATCCCAGCTACTTGGGAGGCTCAAGCAGCAGAACACTTGAACCCGGGAGGCAGAGGTTGCAGTGAGCCAAGATCGCACCACTGCACTCCTGCCTGGGAGACAGAGCAAGACTCTGTCTAAACAACAACAACAACAAACCCCCCAAAAACAGATTAATGATTCAATTTAAAAAGATGGAAATTAACTTTTTATCCTCCTTACTGGGCTTACTTACCAGTATTTTTCATGACTGATGTTAAACTGCTAAGGATGGAACTGATCTTTGCCAGATCCACATTAGCCAGGTTTGGCAAAGCCAATGCTGGGGAAGGGGAAAGAGAAGTATTCACAGGCTTTGGAAGAGGTGGAGTTGCTGTCATGGTCACAGGCACTGGGGTACATGAAGAGGCCTTTGAAATATTTTCTGTTGGCTTTGTAGGTACAGAAGTGGATACAGCTGACTTCTCTGCAGGTTTTTCCTTCCTGTCCTCGACTGTTTCAACAAAGAAAAGAGATATTACATCCTACTACTTTCCAGACTTTACTTCCTATATGAAATAACATGTCCTAATATTTCCGGACTTGGGGGAAAAGGCACTACTTTAGAGAAAACAACGACTCACTTCATGCTTTTTTGAAAAAGTCACACTCTTCATAATTTATGATAATTCCTACCTTTAATATCTGCTTAAAAGCAATTTCCAGCTGGGGACAATGGCTCATGTGAGGTCAGGATTTCGAGACCAGCCTGGTCAACATGGTGAAATCCTGCCTCCACAAAAAATACAAAAAATTAGCTGGGTGTGGTGGCAGGCGTCTATAATCCCAGCTACTACAGAGGCTGAGACACGAGAATCGCTTGAACCCAGGAGGCAGAGGTTGCAATGAGCCGAGATTGTGCCACTGCATTCCAGCCTGGGCAACAAAGTGAGACTCCCGTCTCAAAAAAAAAAAAAAAAGCAAGCAATTTCCAGAATTTATCTTGTATCTTACTTTTCAATGATTCCTTTGCATTTTCTTAGTATTTGTGTATTAAATCTGTACAATTCAAGAAGCATGTTATTATTTGGTACACATTTGTGTTCTGTCTTTTGGAAATGATATTTTTCATAAACTGTCCTGTGTTTTTCTTTTCCATTAACCTGAGAACTTTCTAAGAACTTCTGTTCTTAGAAACAGAACCTCTATAGTGTTCATTGTATTTTCCTCTGGCTTCCTGAAATTGCCCTATTGGGGGGTGCAATCAGGCACTAACTAATTTGAAACTACAATGTTTTAACTCTCGATCACCTTGAATAATTATTTTTAATGTTTTAAGGGCTGTATCAATAGTGCACTGAATTCAACAGGAGTCAAACTATCTAATAAGATTTATAAAGGCTGGGGATATAAGAGAAACAATTCACCAAATCAGGTTATTTCTGAAACTGTGATTAACAAACTGACTTTGGAATTCTTGATGGTCAAAAGTGACAGAGAATAAGGAATTCCAGTATAAGTGACCCCTCATCCCAAAACAGTGCTATTTAACATGAATACAATTTAAGCCACATATGCCACATATGTAAGTTTAAATTTTCTAGCAGCCAAATTAAAAAAAAAAAGAATCAGGGCCGGGCATGGTGGCTCAAGCCCACCTCCCAGCACTTTGAGAGGCCGAGGCAGGCGGATCACTTGAGGTCAGGAGTTCGAGATCAGCCTGCCCAACATGGTGAAACTCCGTCTCTAATAAACATACAAAAAATAGCCGGGTGTGGTGGTATGCACCTACAATCAATCCTAGCTACTCGGGAGGCTGAGGCAGGAGAATTGTTTGAACCCAGGAGATGGAGGATGCAGTGAGCCAAGATTGCGCAACTGCACTCCAGCCTGGGCGACAGAGGGAAACTCTCCTTTTCTCTCAAAAACAAACACATAAAAAGAAACAGACACATGTAATTTAAAAATTCTATTTTATTCATCCTAATATATCCCAAATATTTTCATTTCAGTGTTATAAATATAAAAATTATTAATGAGATATTTTAACTCTTTGGGAGAGTTTCTGCCACCATGCTCGGCCTAGTTTCTGGACTCCAATGTGTCTGGTTTTGTTTTTTTTGGAGAGAGGGTCTCCCTCTGTCATCTAGGCTTGAGTGCAGTGACATGGTCTTGGCTCACTGCAACCTCCGCCTCCCAGGCTCAAGTGATTCTCCTGCCTCAGCCTTTCCAGCAGCTGGGACTACAGACGCATGCCACCACGCTGACTAATTTTTATATTTTTTGTAGAGACGGGGTTTCACTATGTTGCCCAGGCTGGTCTCAAAGTCCTGGACTCAAGCAATCTGCCCGCCTCAGCCTCACAAAGTGCTGAGATTACAGGCATGAGCCACTGCACCCGGCCTCAGTGTGTATTTTATACTTATAGCACATCTCAAGTTGGACAAGCTTCATTTCAAATGCTTAGCCACAGGTAGCTAGTAGCTACTTTCCCCCGACCGTCCCCCCAAGACGGAGTCTCGCTCTGTCTCCCAGACTGGAGTGCAGTGGCATGATCTCAGCTCACTGCAACCTCTCTCTCAGGTTCAAGCGATTCTCTTGCCTCAGCCTCCCGGGTAGCTGGAATTACAGGTACCTGCCACCATACCTGGATAAGTTTTGTATTTTAGTAGAGACAGGGTTACACCATGTTGGCTAGGGTGGTCTCGAACTCCTGACCTCAGGTGATCCACCGCCCATGGCCTAGTAGCTAGCATTTTAACAGTGCAGATACTGAGCAATGATTCTTAACACATTTGGCATATCAAATCCTCAACAACTGCTCTAGAGATTATAATGCTACCTTGGTGTTCTATCTTTTAAGAAATGAACTATCTTTCAATACCTGCCTGTGATGTATTCATTGCTGAGAAGGCAAAACAGATAAGGAATAAGTTGTCTATTAATCACATAAAGACATACCAATGATTTTTGACCCATCATCTTCCACATCTGAGAGTTCCATGTCTTCCACATCACGATTATCTGTCACAGGTTCAGGTGTGGCAGATTTCTCACTCTCCATGGTTGGTGACTGGGATTCCTCACCTCCCATTCCCTGAAAAGGAGACTCAGAACCAGTCGGGGAGGGAGCGTCCATGCTTGGGGAAGGAACTGGTGATTCTTCAGGATCTGGAAGGGTTGACTTCAATTGATCCAACTTCTTCTTTAAATTGTTTACTCGGTTAGCAAAGGTTTTATATGCCTAAAAGAGAAAAAAGGAGTTTACTCCTTGGAAAAAGACCAGAAAGTTAACATTTTTTCTTTTTGAGGCAGAGTCTCACTTTGTCACCCAGGCTAGAGTGTAGTGGCACGATCTCGGTTCACTGCAACCTCTGCCTCCTGGGTTGAAGTGATCCTTCTACCTCAGCCTTCCAAGTAGCTGGATCCACAGGAACACATCACCATGCCTGGCTAATTTTTGTATTTTTAATAGAGATGGGGTTTCACCATGTTGGCCAGGCTGGTCTCGAACTCCTGGCCTCAAGTGATCCACACGCCTCAGCCTCCCAAAGTGCTGGGATTATAGGCATGAGCCACCAAACCCAGCCTCCTCTTTTTTTCTTTGAGAAGGAATTTCGCTCTTGTTGCCCAGGCTGCAGTGCAGTGGCATGATCATAGCTCACCGCAACCTCTGCCTCCTGGGTTCAAGTGATTCTCCTGCCTCGGCCTCCCGAGTAGCTGGAATTACAGGCGTGCACCACCACGCCCGGCTAATTTTTGAATTTTTAGTAGAGACGGGGTTTCACCATGTTGGCCAGGCTGGTCTTGAACTCCTGATGTCAGGTAATCCATGCACCTCGGCCTCCCAAAGTGCTGGGATTACAGGCTTGAGCCACCGTGTTCGGCTGCTTTTTTTTTTTTTTAAATAAAATTTTATTCTCTTAAATGAGAGATGAGGTCCTGCTATGTTATCCAGGCTAGTCTTGAACTCCTCGGCTCAAGTGATCCTCCCACCTCAGCCTCCCAAAATGCTAGGATTGCAGGCATACACCATCATCCCTGGCCACCCATTTTGACTCTGATTAGATTTTCTATTATTAACCACGTACATTGCTGGCACAAAACAAGATAATATATCATCTGTCAAGCATGCAGTAGTTTCTAGTTTCTGCTTTTTATACTCCCTAAGTGAATATTACCATCCACACAGTTGCCTGAGTTAGAAACCTAGCAGTTATCTGTAATTTATATTCCCTTGCTCCTGTTTATCTATCCAACCAACCAATATTTATTGAGAGCCTAAATGTATCTTCTAGGTACTGGAGATACAGCAAGAAATGTGACAGACAAGAAAAAAAAAAAAAAATCAAATCCAAAAGTAAAGCAAAGCCTGGGAGGTCAGATGCTATTGTTTTAAAAAACAGGGGCTGGGCCTGGTGGTTCATGTCTGTAATCTCAGCACTTTGGGAGGCTGAGGCAAGGAGGATCACTTGAAGCCAGGAGTTCAAGACCAGCCTGGGCAACATAGGGAGATACTGTCTCTACAAAAAAATAAAAAAAAATTAGCTGGGCATGGTAGCATGCGCCTGTAGTCCCAGCTGCCTGTAGTGCCAGCTACTTAGGGGGCTGAGGTGGGAGGACTGCTTGAGCCCAGGTCAGGGCTGCAGTGAGCAGTGATCACACCACTGCACTCCAGCTTGGGTGACAAAGCGAGACCCTATCTCAAAACAAAAATAGTTTGTTGTAAAAGAAGTTTTAGGTGTTAGAAAATCATTGCAAAGATAGTTCCCACATACCCTATATCCAATTTTCCCTATTATTAACATCTTATATTAGTATGATACATTTGTCACATTAATTAATCAATATTCATAATTATTAACAAAAGTCCATACTTTAGATTTCCTCAGGTTTTTTTTTTTTTTTTTTTTTTTTTTTTTTTTTTTACCTAATGTCCTTTTCTAACCTAGGATCCCATCCAAGATACCACAGAACATTTAGTAGTCACGTCTTCTTTCTCCTTAGACTCCTCTTGTTTGTGACACTTTGCTGGACTTTCTTTTTTTTTTTTTTTGAGATGGAGTCTTGCTGTGTCGCCCATGCTGGAGTGCAGTGGTGTGGTCTTGGCTCACTGCAACCTCTGCCTCCTGGGTTCAAGTGATTCTCCTGCCTCAGCCTCCTGAGTAGCTGGGATTACAGGCGTGCACGTCCACACCTGGCTAATTTTTGTATTTTTAGTAGAGACGGGGTTTCACCATGTTGTCCAGGCTGGTCTTGAACTGCTGACCTCATGATCAGCCTGTCTCGGCTTCCCAAAGTGCTGGGATTACAGGCGTAAGCCATTGCGCCCGGCCTGGACTTTCACTGGTTTTGATGATCTTGACAGTTTTCAAGAGTACTGGTCAGGTATTTTGTAGACTGTCAATTGAGATTTGACTGATATTTTTCTCATGGCTAGACTGGGGTAATGAGTTTTTGGGTGGAAGGCCACAGAGGCAAACTGCTACTGTGATCACACCATATCAAGGGCACATACAATCAATACGACTTACCACTGTTGATGTTAATATTGACCACTTGGCTTAAATCCTATTGATGTCCTGATAGTCTTAATTGCTAATGTCTTAAAGATATCTTTTGAATTTTTCATTTTTTGAGAGTCGATGACCATTAGATTGTGTTATTATTTTGTTTTGTAAATTCAAGAACCTTTATTTTATTTTATTTCAGACAGGGTCTCGTTCTATCACCCAGGCTTGAGTGTAGTGGCACGATCATAGCTCACTGCAACCTCCGCCTCCCAGGTTCAAGCGATCCTCCCACCTCAGCCCTCCAAGTAGCTGGGACTACAGGCACATACCACCACTCCTGGCTAATTTTTGTGTTTTTTGTTGAGACAAAATTTCGCCATGTTGGCTAGGTTGATCTCGAACTCCTGACCTCAGGTGATCTGCCTGCCCCAGCCTCCCAAAGTGCTGGGATTACACGTGTGAGCCACTGTGCCCAGCCAAGAAGCATTATTTTTAAAAAGATATGAATACATTAGAATCTAGCTTTTTGCTTTTGATATAACTCAGTAGCTTATAGTAGACTAATGCTCCCATCAAGAACAAGTAGAAAAGCCAGATACACAGACACACTCGTTTGAATGTACTGGAGAGTGCTAAGGCCACCAAAAACTAAGTGGCAAATACTATCAGAGGGAAAGCATGGAGAGCTAAGCTGACATTATTTTCTCTTAGGATTCTGCTGATTCTGGGGAGCTAGGCAAGAAGCTGAGAATTAAGGCAAAAAGGACAAGAGAGGGCCACTATTAAATAAAGAGAAAAAAAGCAGAGCTTTTAACAGTCTTGCTGGTCTTAACAGGCAAAAATTAGAGGACTGAAAGGCCAAGATTCTGATGAAAGAGAGAACTGGCTCAACA
This sequence comes from Gorilla gorilla gorilla, assembly GCF_029281585.2. NCBI lineage: Eukaryota > Metazoa > Chordata > Mammalia > Primates > Hominidae > Gorilla > Gorilla gorilla. The sequence goes on from NC_073224.2 coordinate 106,380,868, forward strand.
ATTTTTCCTTCAAGATATTTGCTGAATTCTGAAGCTGCTTGAGAGGGAAGAAGCCAAGCAGAAAACCTTGGAAAAAGCAGTGGTCTCATAGTGATGAGGAAACAAGGACTAGACAGTTCAAATCATGCCATGGAGAAGGGGGCTTAGTGATCATTCCAGGCTCTCTGTAGGAAAAATCTACATTCCAGAAGCTGGAGTGAACCAGAGGTGGAACAAGACTTGCTTAAACTGCAATTCAGCCTCAAGTCAGTTAGGTTTCAGATTTAATTAATATGACCAGCCTCAATATCTGCCTAGCAAAACAAGGGTGAACTGTCTCTGAAGGAAGAAAAATCATCCAGAGACTCCATAATCTTTTAATGTTCGGCATTCAATAAAAAATTAGCAGGCATGCTAAGAGATAGGTCCAAATGGCTAAAAAGAAAATGCAGACACTACATTAGCAGCTACCTCTGGGCACTAAACAAAACAAAACAAAAACACCAAACACCACTAACATACCAGTAACAGGTGAAGCCAATATTGGAACTATATGACAAAAACCCAACAGCTATGATTAATACGTTCATGAAAATAGTGAAAAATTTCTTTCCCTTCCTCTGTGAGCAATTTAGTCCACAACCCATTAGCTGGAGCTGAGGGAAAAAACTCAGTGGCTTAGAGAGAATGGACCCAAAAATGAGAAAAATGTCTGCATGGGAGGGAGGCATTGCAAAGGATGTTGGAGTCTAAGCAGGATAAAAAGAAAACCCATAAAGGTGGTTGGAGAGAGATGGAAGTGCTGGGAGACTGGCCACAACTGATTAAGTAAAAATACTGAGGCCAGGCGCGGTGGCTCACGCCTGTAATCCCAGCACTTTGGGAGGCCAAGGAGCGCAGATCATGAGGTCAGGAGTTCAAGACCAGCTTGACCAATATGGTGAAACCGCGTCTCTACTAAAAATACAAAAATTAGCCGGGCGTGGTGGTGTGCGTCTGTAGTCCCAGCTACTCAGGAGGCTGAGGCAGGAGAATCGCTTGAACCCAGGAGACAGAGGTTGCAGTGAGCCAAGATTGTGCCACCACGCTCCAGCCTGGGCAACAGCACGAGGCTCCATCTCCAAAAAAAAAAAAAGTAAATATATTGAAGACAAGGGAGCAAGGTTTTACACTGTTAGAAAAGCAATTAGTAGCGTAAAAAAGTGGGGCCAGTAGCTCACGCCTGTAATCTCAGCACTTTGGGAGGCAGAGGCAGGCGGATCACCTGAGGTCAGGAGTTTGAGACCAGCCTGGCCAACATGGTGAAACCCCATCACTGTTAAAAATATAAAATTAGCCAGGCGTGGTGGCGAATGCCTGTAATCCCAGCTACTTGGGAGGCTGAGGTAGGAGAATTGCTTAAACCTGGGAGGCGGAGGTTGCAGTGAGCCGAGATCGTGACACTGCACTCCAGCCTGAGCAACAAGAGTGGAAAGTTCGTCTCAAAAAAAAAAAAAAAAAAAAAAAGGGGGATATGTCAAAAGAACACAGAAAGGAGCTCACATTGACCAAAACTTTGTCAAACTGAGCATCAAAATAAATATTAGTAGTAATGAATTAAAACAGTGAGTAAACAGGATTCAAGTCCATTCATATAAATAAATGAATACATCGAAAGTCTGGTAAGGAACAAGATATTTACATAGTTTCAAAATACTTCCTCACAAAACATTCATTAATTGGTATATTAGTTTCTTAGGGCAGTGGTTAATTAAGTACTACAAAATGAGTGGCTTAAAACAACAGAAATTTATTGTCTCTGAAGGCTAGTGGTCCAAAATTAAGATGTCAGCAGGCTGTGCTCTCTCTGACACTGGGCAGAATTCTTCCTTGCCATTTCCTGGTTTCTGGTGGTGCCCATCAATCCTTGATGTTTTTGGCTTGTAGCTGCATCGCTCCAATATCTGCCTATGCTGTCACATGATGTTCTCCCTGTGCTTCTGTCCAGTTTCTCAGTTTCTCTCTTTTTTTTTTTTTTTTTTTGAGACAGAGTCTTGCTTTCTTGCCCAGGCTGGAGTGCAATGGTGTGATCTTGGCTCACTGCAACCTCTGCCTCCTGGGTTCAGGCGATTCTCCTGCCTCAGCCTCCCAAGTAGCTGGGATTACAGGCACCCGCCACCATGCCTGGCTAATTTTTCCTATTTTTAGTATAGACGGGGTTTCACCATATTGGCCAGGCTGGTCTTGAACTCCTGACCTCAAGGGATCTGCCTGCCTCAGCCTCCCAAAGTGCTGGGATTACAGGTGTGAGCCATTGCACCCAGCCAGTTTCCCTCTTCTTATATGGACACAAGTTATATCGGATGATTAAGGCCCACCCCAGTGAACTCATTTTAACTTGATTATATCAGCAAAGACCCTATTTCCAAATAAGGTCACATTCACATGTACTGAAGGTTAGGGCTTCAACACATCTTTTTGGAGTGCATGATTTTTTTTTTTTTTTTTTTTGAGACGGAGTCTTGCTCTGTCTCCCAGGCTGGAGTGCAGTGGCGCGATCTCGGCTCCCTGCAAGCTCCGCCTCCCAGGTTCACGCCATTCTCCTGCCTCAGCCTCCCAAGTAGCTGGGACTACAGGCGCCTGCCACTGCGCCCGGCTAATTTTTTGTATTTTTTAGTGGAGACAGGGTTTCACGATGTTAGCCAGGATGGTCTCGATCTCCTGACCTCGTGATCCACCTGCCTCGGCCTCCCAAAGTGCTGGGATTACAGGTGTGAGCCACCGCGCCCGGCTAAATAAATAAATACATACATACACCTGATGGTTATGTAGGAGAGTATGTCCAGTAGGAAATACACACTAAAACATTTTGGATAATGGGGTACAAGCAACTTATTTTCAAATAATTCAGGAAAAAAAGGTCTTCATACTGTACTTAAGATCTTTCATAATGGTGAGATTTAAAAAGATGAATAAATTTTACCAGAAAATTGAACTCTTTCTTTAAAAAAATTCAGCAGCAATTCTAGAACTGAAAAGTAAACCAACTAAGAATAGATGGGTTTGGTTTAATCACAGACAAGATTCAACAGAATAAGGTATTAATGAATTACAAGACTAGTTAGTAGAATATCTAGAAGGAAGCAGAGAGAGAAATAAAAGATGGAAAATTCAGACAGGACTATAAAAAAAGGCATTTGGAACACAACAATGAGATCCATACATACTAATGTGAGTTCCAAGAGGAGAGGAGGGAGATGAAACAGTAACAATAATTGAGATCAATAGCTGAGAATTTTTGAAAATTTATAAAAAACACGAAGCCATTTGTTATGGGTGAATTATCTATCTCTGTACCCCCTGACTCATATGTTGAAGTCCTCACTCCTAGTACCCCAGAATTATTTGAAGACAGGATTTCTACAGAGGTAATCAAGTTAAGTGAGGTCATCAGGATGGGCCCTAATCTAATATGACTGGTATCCTTATAAAAAGGTGAAATCTGGGAGATGGAAGGAAGGAGGGAGAGGAAAGGAGGGAGGAAGAGGGAAGGAGAAAGGAAGAGAGGAAGAGAGAGTACACGCAAGCAAAAACAGGAGACAAAACAGAAATCTAAAAATTATTTGATTAATTAAAAAAAGCAAAAAAGGAGTAACAAAGGAAAGGACACACAGGACAAATAGAAAGATGGTAGACTTAAACCCAAGCATATCAATAAGTAGACTAAACACTGCAAAGTCAAAGATTTTCAGACTAGATCAAAACATAACAATAAAACTAAAACAAGATCCAACTATATGCTCTTTGCAAAAGATATACTTAAATATAAAAACTCATGGGATGCAACTTAGAAGGAAATTTACTGTATTAAATGTACACATTTCCTAAAAGCTGAAAATCAACCTGCTTATCCATTAGCCAATTCGGGGTTGGGCAGGGGGAGAAAATCAATGATCTAAGACATTTTAATGTATTTTTCCTTTTCTTTCTTCTTTTAATGTACAGAAGGGTCTCACAATGTTGCCCAGGCTAATCTCGAACTCCTGGCCTCAAGTGATCCTCCTACCTCAGCCTCCCAAAGTGTTGGAATTACAGGCATGAGCCACTGTGCCCAGCCTAAGACATTTCTAAATATAAGGTCAGACAAAATTTCCCTCTCACAAACACTTTTTTTTGGGAAATTACTTGAGACTGCTCCAGTACAATGATAGAAACCAAGAAAAAAAGACATGGAATCTGGAAAATAGAGGACTCAACTCAGGACAACAGTTAAGAGCTATTTTAGCCTGAGACTTAGGGAATAACCTAAACTGGGGACGGAAAATGAAAATTCAGGTAGGGAGGACCCAGGGGGAAAAGGGAATTCAGAATAGCTGGTGTGATGGAGAATTTAAAAAGGCTATGCAAGGGCAAACAATAAAAGAGAAAACAAAACTCCAGGAAAAAACAAAACTTCTAGTACAACTACAGTTACCACAAAACCTTGCAATGAACAATGTTTACAGAGTTATAATGTAAGCTTTTTGAAAAATTGTTTTTCAACCTTTAGAGTAGCAAAGAGTAATTAAGTATGATTGTAGAACAGAATGTAAATATTACCAACTTTGACAATACAGAAGTAAATACAGTTGGCTGGGTGTGGTGGCTGATGCCTATGGTCCCATCACTTTGAGAGGCTGAGGTGGGTGGATCACTTGAGGCCAGGAGTTCAAGACGAGCCTGTCCAACATGGTGAAACCCTGTCTCTACTAAAAAACCAAAAATTAGCCAGGCATGATGGCATGCACCTGTAATCCCAGCTACTCGGGAGGCTGAGGCAGGAGAATCACCTGAACCCAGGAGGTGGAGGTTGCAGTGAGGCCAAGAGTGCGCCACTGCACTCCAGCCTGGGTGACAGAGCGAGACTCCATCTCAAAAAAAAAAAACAACAACAAAAAAAAGTAAATATAGTTGATTGAAGCTGGAAAATTGAAGGGATAGATGAAAACTAATGGGAGCAAACAGGGATGCTACTAACCAAATTTTACGAAGTAGGGAGTCTAGTGTTAATGGTCAAAAAATAGTAAATACAGTCCTTTAATTTATAGATAACAGATTTAAAACAGTTATACAACAAAACTGGGAGAAGGAGACAGGCGGGTGAGTATAAGCTAAATCCACATCTGTCATATCAGGAAGTTAACAGCTATTTCTAAAATAGGATAAATCAAGAAAGAATAATATGGGCAAATCATTTAAAATATGGAAGCAAATGCCAGAAAAAAATAGCAAAATGCATTAAAAGGGATTCCTTCTACGAAGTAGGACTGGTGGGACCTACAGTACCATATGCTTTTACGACCATACACAGTGATTAAAACTTAAAAAAAATTCATTATGGAACAGTTAGTTTCTTTCAGAGGTCATTAGACACATGCCCATTTATCACCTCTCTCCCTTTCTTGGGGGAATAAAAAGAAGTTCCCTGGCTGGGTGTGGTGGCTCATGCCTGTAATCCCAGCACTTTGGGAGGCCGAGGTGGGCGGATCACCTGAGGTAGGGAGTTTGAGACCAGCCTGACCAACATGGAGAAACCCCATCTCTACTAAAAATATGAAATTAGCTAGGTGTGGTGGCACATGCCTGTAATCCCAGCTACTCAGGAGGCTGAGGCAGGAGAATCACTTGAACCCGGGAGGCGGAGGTTGAAGTGAGCCAAGATCACGCCATTGCACTCCAGCCTAGGCAATAAGAGGGAAACTCCGTCTCAAAAAAAAAAAAAAAAGTTCCTTAATTCAGTCAATTTACATGAAATTTGGTAACAGGATGTTTCCATCCAGTTTTCTGGTTAAGAAAAAAAGTAAGGCCAGGGACGGTGGCTCACACCTGTAATCCCAGCACTTTGGGAGGCCAAGGTGGGCAGGAGTTCAAGACCAGCCTGACCAATATGGAGAAACCCCATCTCTACTAAAAATACAAAAATTGGGCCGGGCACGGTGGCTCCTGCCTGTAATCCCAGCACTTTGCGGGACCAAGGCAGGCGGATCACCCGAGGTCGGGAGTTTGAGACCAGCCTGACCAACATGGAGAAACTTCGTCTCTACTAAAAATACAAAATTAGCCGGGCATGGTGGTGCATGCCTGTAATCCCAGCTACTCAGCGGGGCTAAGGCAGGAGAATCGCTTGAACCCGGGAGGTGGAGGTTGCTGTGTGCTGAGATCGCACCACTGCACTCTAGCCTGGGCAACAAGAGCAACAAACTCCGTTCCAAAAAAAAAAAAGACCCAGGTCTTATTCTACCACTTACTAGCTGTATTACCTTGTACAAGTTTACTAATCCTCATAATTTCTTCTATTTTTTTTGAGACGGGTCTCACTCTTGTTGGCCAGGCTGGGGTGCAGTGGCGTGATCACAGCTCATTGAAGCCTGAGATCACACCCAGATAATTTCTGTACTTTTTTGCTAGACACACGGTTTTACCATGGTGCCCAGGCTGGTCTCAAAGTCCTGGGCTCAAACAATCCTCCTGCCTCAGCCTCCCAAAGTGCTGGGATTACAGGTGTGCACCACAGCACCTATCCCAAAAGTAATTTCATCTGCGATAAGGAGATAAAAATGCATATCCTAACAGAGTTAGATAATGTATGTTAACAATCTCTGAAATATAGTAACAAGCATTCAGTATAAGACAGCTTTAATTATTACTTACATTGGCCACCACTTTTACTTCTTTGTATTGTGCTTCATAGAAAATTCCAGCATTTTCCAGTGCTTCTGTTAATGAGGGTCCGTTTTTCACCTGCTTATCTAATCCATTCACAAATTCTTCCAGTTTGGAGCTTGCCTCTTCAAATTCTTTGGAGAACTTCTTCCCACCTGTTTTATCTAAAATGACATGGGAAATATTCATTTCAGGATAAAATAAAAAATAAAAAAATTTAGTCTTTTGACTTTTGAAGAAAACCTCTCTTTGTGAACATACTCTTGCTGCCTTACTGTGCAGTACTCTAATACTCTTAGTTTCACATTTTTTTTTTTTTTTTTTTGAGACAGAGTCTCACTCTGTCGCCCAGGCTAGAGTGCAGTGGCGCGATCTCGGCTGACTGCAAGCTCCGCCTCCCGGGTTCACGCCATTCTCCTGCCTCAGCCTCCCGAGTGGCTGAGACTACAGGCGCCCGCCACCACGCCCGGCTAATGTTTTGTATTTTTAGCGGAGATGGGGTTTCACTGTGTTAGCCAGGATGGTCTCAAGCTCCTGACCTCGTGATCTGCCCGCCTGGGCCTCCCAACGTGCTGGGATTACAGTTGTGAGGCACCGTGCCCTGCCTCACAATTTTATCTTAAACAAGTTTCTCCAAATCACAAAACAGATTATTAAAATTCTTTACAGAACAGACTCATGTGAACCTGCCAGAGTGAAGGCACTTGTAATTAAGGTAAAGAAAAGAAAGTTCAACTAAAAGAGTTTGTTGATTAATTATTTTCTTCACAAATTGGATTCCACACTGCTACTTACTTAGGAATAACAAAATGAAGCTCAACTGTATTCGCTTATACCATAACTTTTGCATTACAGAACGTAGTAAGATGTTATCTCTTAAACGAGAAAAGTAACGTTCAGAAAAGTAAAAATAAAGTGACCTCTGTATGCATCACAATAAAAGTTCTTCTTTCCTATCTGAAAAAGATTCGTGATAATTCAGTATATCTACTTCTTTCCCAGTGACTGGCAGAATATGGCTTTGGATATGAGTATAAATTTTGGCTTTGCCTCTTATCAGTTGTGTAACTTGGGTAAGCTACTAATCTCCTTACAAGACCTCAGATCTCTCATGTGATAAAATAGAGATTTTTTAGTATGTTTTCTGTTATGAGGATTGAATTAGGTAATATATGTTAAATTGTTTGTTTTTAAAAATTTTTTCTTTAGAGACGGTCTCTTCTGTCACCCAGGCTGGAGTGCAGTGACATGATCAGAGTTCACTACAGCCTCCTGGGGTCAAACAATCTGCTTGCCTCAGCCTCCCAAGCAGCTAGGACTATAGGTGTGTGCCACCAAGCTCATTAATGTTTTAATTTTTTTGTAGAGACAGGGTCTCACTATGTTGCCCAGGCTAGTCTCAAACTCTTGGTCTCAAGCAGTCCTCCTGCCCTGGCTTCCCAAAGTGCTGAGATTACAGGCACTGTGTCTGGTCTGTTAAATTTAAAGTACGGTACAGGAATAAAATTGGTGCCAAAATTAATAGCTAGTAGTCATTTACTTATTATTTCAAAAATATTCATCAAATATCTATTATGTGCCAAGCATTGCTCTAGGTGCCAGGGTATAGCAATGAACAAATCAGTATAATTTCTGCCTTCATGAGGCTTACATTATAATAAATTATTAGTATGGTTTACAATTTACAATGCAAGGAAACTAGATGGTCTAACTAGATTTTATGAGGCATTAGAGTGACTTCATTAAAGAGCATACCCATACCAATTAACCATACATGTGAAATACAACTGTCTATATATAACCTAGTACACCAAGAAAGTACTAGAAATGAGAACAACAGAATTTACTTATGAAATTTATATGCATGAAATAACTACCTGGGAAACCGGAGGTGCTACAACTGCTTTCTACCCAAGGATCTCCTTATGAGGTAAACCAGTATGATTACCGGAAAAATGACACATATGGAAAGAAAATCTGACTTACTCTAAAAGGATGTAAGCATTACCTTTTAAGCATTTGAGAGTTTCTGTGCTGCACACATCCACCCTCATAGTTGACAACTGCTTTTCCTTCAGTTCTATCTGATCTTCTGAGCGCTTGTATAGCAACAGCTCTTCAATTAGGGCCTGAGACTAAACACAGACCAGAGCCATATTTCATTTACAAGATCATTCAATTATTCTCATTCTCTCTCTCCTCATTTTGTATAACAAAACAAAACAAAACAAACAAACAAAAACCCTAAAGCTTAACAAAACCCTGGGAGGAAAAAAACTTTTCACTTTTTCTCACGATGACAGATATTAATGATCAATTATCATGTCAAAACCATGTTTAGTTATAGACTTCATTTATTTATTTATTTTTTGAAATGGAGTCTCGCTCTGTCGCCCAGGTTGGAGTGCAGTGGCACGATCTCGGCTCACTGCAAGCTCCACCTCCCGGGTTCATGCCATTCTCCTGCCTCAGCCTCCTGAGTAGCTGGGACTACAGGCGCCCGCCACCACGCCCAGCTAATTTTTTTTTTTTTTTAATTTTTAGTAGAGACGGGGTTTCACCATGTTAGCCAGGGTGGTCTCGATCTCCTGACGTCGTGATCTGCCCACCTCGGCCTCCCAAAGTGCTGGGATTACAGGCGTGAGCCACCGTGCCCAGCCTAGTTACAGACTTTAAAAGATCCTTTTCCTTCATTACACAAAGCTAATTTATGGATACAGAATTAAGACTAAAACAGACAAAGGTCCATTTATATAGCCTCTTTAAATTTTAATTACATAAACATAGCCTTCTGTTATTCTAAGCAAATTCTAATTTAGAAAGAGTTTCACAGGAAAATAAACTCTCTTGCTCGCATAAATTGAATACGGAACTCAGCTGATAATAGATATACTGGAAGAAGGTTATTTCTACCATTAGGGGAACAGATAAAACGCCAAGCAATCTAATCCCAATCTGGGTTCCTTTAGAACAGTTCATGCATGTTTAAAACATGACATGTGTAATTGAATACACATAAATCTTATTGGACTATACAGGAAACTATAATACAAAAGGGGTGAATAATACTTTGCTATATTAAACAAATTCTGTAACTTACTCGAAATTCAGCAACTATCTTAGACTTGAGAGCAGCTTTTGGATTTGTAGATGCTGTTGGAATTAAACAAAAGGTCATTAAGAATACAGACACAAAAAGTTGACTAACAGGAAAAATTTTAGCTCTATAGTTAAAGATATACTCTGAACATATGGCAAACATGCACATTTAAGTCATAATTCCTAAAATAAATAATGGACTAGGAAATTTGAACATTCCTAAATGTGGTCAATGTAAAAATACGCTATTTAGACAGACCTGACCTACTTACCTCCAACAGACCCTTCAGGTCATAAAGTCCTAGAATTATTGATTTGGAGACACCGAGATACATCAAGTACCTTTTTTTCCTAGTCTGGGTGTAAGAGGATCTAAATACCTCAAATTAAGAGTGTTCAGGAACAGGACATCCAATTAATCCTGAGCACTGGCTGAAGAAAATTGGTGACAAATAACTCTATTCCTATAAATTTATCCTTTGAATTTCTTTTTCTGCTGACTCAATTCATAGCAAAAATAGGCAAGGAAACTTCTAGGTATATTAATACTGTGGTTGAACTTTGGCTGAAATGACGACTCCTGTTGTTCCTAAGCATGCAACTTATGACCAAAAAGATGTCTGAGGACTCCCTTAATCATGATGGATATCATATGCTCGCTGGAGCAAAACCATCCCAAGTATCTCGTTTCACCTCCCAATTCTCACTGTCTTTTACTTTGTTCCCTCCACACCTTCAAGTCTCTCTCAATATTCCTCAGTTTGCCCACAGCAGCCTATCACATGCAGTATTCCATTCCCTTGATCTCATGCTGGGTAAATACGATAAATATAACAGGAGCTCCCATTACAGAATGAGCTTCTGGCCAGGATCTGAGGTCCATGTCTAATTTGGTAGAGTATATCCCCCAAATCTGGAGATTTCATGGTTCCCACAGAAATGCTTCTTAATGCCTAGTCTCCTCTTCAGATCTGTTGTTTAATGCCAGCTGCCTCTAACATCATATATCCTTGAACCTGAAAATTATCCTGGACACTATCAAGTATTTTTTTCTTCTTTCAATCCCCCAACTACTCTTGAATCTTCACTCAATTAAACCCTTTTCTGCATTTCCTTTGTTTTAAAGTGTAGTTTTTGTTTGTTTGTTTGTTTGTTTTTTTTAGAAGTATCTCCATGATGGCTTGTTTAGCATAGGTCACTGGGAGCCTCCCAGACCTGGAAAACAGGCTTGCCCATGGTTTATGCCAGGTACGATGTCAAATGGTCTACATTTTCTTCTGCTCCAAAAAGAGGAGGTAATTTTATATTAGTTGAGATTTTGTTCCTTACTTTGTGATTTCTTCCACTGCTTATTCGGTTGTTTGTTCAGATTTTCTTTCAGCTGCTTCTGAGTTTTGAAAGTGGTACCTGGAAAACATTTCAGTTTTTGCAATCTGGCATTATGGGAAGCTGTTCTGTCTGTCCACTTCAGTGCCAAAGTTGCAGCATGAAAAAAGGCAATCCGAGACTGTGTGTTGTTTCTTTCTTTCCTTTTCTTTCATTTTTATGAAAAAATAGAAATTCCTACCCGATCTAAGAAGCTGTCAAATAAACACGATTTTTATCATCAGCGAAATTACCAATTCTGAAAAGAATAGGGGAGGAGGCTTAAAAATACCAATTAACAAATTAAAATGAAGAATTTAACAGCTTCTTAGAAGATGCCATTTTTAAAGCAAATTTCTAGTAAAATGACAGTCATGGTAGCAGATTATCACAAACTTCTGTTCAATAACTTAATTACATGCATATAATACATAATTCCTTTTAACAAAACAGTACACAACTTACTGTAAATCTAAATCAAAAGACAGTCTAAAGACTGCTGATATATGCTTACTACCAAACAGCTTAGTAAGAACTGACACCCTGTGCAAAAATTCTCCAACAGTAAGGGCACAGGGCAGTATTTATTAACACAAACAATGAACCATTTGAAACACTCAACGTAAACGCAGGAAAATAACCAGATGGCTATTACCACTTAATATGCTTGACTTTTGTAGTCACTAAAAAACAAAATCCGACCCCATCCCTAAAACCAATTCTACTTACATTTTAATTCAAACAGATCTAGATTTTTCATAAATATTTAACTTTAAACAAATAGGGCTAGATTCAAAACTTAATTTTTCACTATTATACAACATGACCAGATCTATAAAATTATGTAATTGTAAAGACTGACTCAAAATTTTCTTTTAGGAGAGAAAAAGACACTTACTCAAAGCTTCTCTCAATGCCACAATCATTTCTTCTGGGTATACATTTCTATCTTCCCAGATTTTAAAGATTCGTTCTACAGACTTAGAGACAGATGGATCCCTGAAAACAAAGAAAAAGTAATACAGACTATAAAAACCTTGACTTCTACTCCAAACTAGAAATCTGAAAATGAAGTTATCAATAAAATTATTTTCCAAATTTCTTCTGATGTTTATTTCAAAACCTTTTTTCTATAATATCCAGGACTAAAGAAATCTTAAACTTTAAGATTATTTTAACTTAAAATAATTACCAATTCAACACTTTTATAAATGACATAGATGAAGCTACAGATGACATACTGAGAGCTTTGATGGATATGAACTTGAGAGGGCTGGGAATGTGCAGACACAACTGGCATTCTAAAACACAATTACACTAGTACTGAATGAGAAGACAAGGTTTAGCAATGCTATATTTTTTCATTTTTTAAAGGTTTAGAAAAAAATCATGAACCAATCACATACTGTAACATGTTTTCTAAAAAACTATTACATAATACTATGAGAATACATAGTAAGAATGAGGGAAGTAAAGGGTATTGGTTTATTCTGTTTGGTTCACAGATGAGCTTCAGGTTCCAGTTGGCTACCTAACTTTAAACAATGTTGGCTGGGCACAGTGGCTCACGCCTGTAATCCCAGCGCTTTGGGAGGCCGAGGTGGATGGATTGCCTGAGGTCAGGAGTTCGAGACCAGTCTGGCCAATTTTGGGAGGCCGTAGTGGATGGATTGCCTGAGGTCAGGAGTTCGAGACAAGTCTGGCCAATTTTGGAAGGCCGAGGTGGGAAAATCACTTGAGCTTGGAAGTTTAAGACCAGCCTGAGAAACAGAGAGAGACCTTAACTCTACTAAAAATGAAAAACTTAGCCACATGTGGTGGCACACATTTGTAGTACCCCCTACATGGGAGTCTGAGGCAAGAGGATCTGTACTGTACTGACTGGTGATCACAACACTGCAACCCAGCCTGGGCCACAAAGCAAGACCTTGTCTCAAAAAAAAAAGTGTTAAAGTAGAAGTGAATGAGAAATAATTACCAATAAAGTTAATAATTTAAGATTTTAATTATGTCTTACGTGAAACGCAGAAGAAATAAAAAACAATGCAGGAAGGGCGTAACCATTGTCAGGGAGAGGAATCAAACTGGTGTGATCTCAGGAAGCAAAACAAGGACAAAAGTATGAAGCCGTAGAGAAAAGAAATTTTATTCTAGCAGATCTGCCAAAGAACAGAAACCATTCTAATAATTTCATAGATCAAAAGACAAAACAGGAATGTAACCTCTCCTTAAGTGAATCCACCAAACCATATGGAGATTGAAGACAAAAAAAAAAAAAAAAAGGCTATGTCAAACTTAAGGCCTCTTTCAAGGATGAGAGCCTATGAATCCATAACATCATGTGTTCACAAAGAATTTTTTTCTTGCCTAAGAATGGCTTATGTAAGAAACAGAGAAAATTGTATTAAACCTTACAATTTTCTTTTTTTTTTGAGACAGGGTCTCACTCAGTTGTCGAGGCTGAACTATGGTGGCGTGATCTTGGCTCACTGCAGCCTCAGCCTCCTGGGCTCAAGCGATCCACCTGCATGTGACATGCTTTATTGCAATATTTGCTTTATTGTGGTGGTTTGGAACTGAAACCTCAATATCTCCAAGGTATGCCTGACTATGTGTGTGACTGGTTTCAAATACAATACTAACATTTATAGAAGAAAAAGACTGTAAGATAGTAATGCTGAAATTGTTATCTTGTAAATCTCCATTTGGTGAAAGTGAGTGGATTTTTCTTTATACTTTTCACAATTTTCTGTGTTCTATAATGTTTAGATACGGCCGGGTGTGGTGGCTCATGCCTGCAATGGCAGCACTTTGGGAGGCCGAGGGAGGCGGATCACAAGGTCAAGAGATCGAGACCATCCTGGCCAACATGGTGAAACCCCGTCTCTACTAAAAATACAAAAATTAGCTGGGTGCGGTGGCACATGCCTGTAATCCCAGCTACTCGGGACGCTGAGGCAGGAGAATTGCTTGAACCAAGGAGTCGAAGGTTGCAGTGAGCTGAGATTGCGCCATTGCACTCTAGCCTGGAGACAGTGAGACTCCGTTTAAAAAAAAAAAAGTTTAGATATGTACTTACCATTGTTACAGCTGCCTATAGTATTCAGTACAGTGACATGCAGTGCAGGTTTACAGCCGAAGAGCAATAGGCTACACAACATAGCTTCGGTTTTTAGTAAGCTATGCCATCTACGTTTATGTAAGTACACTCTAGGATGTTCAAAGGATAAAATTCCCTAATGACACATTTTTCAGAACATATTCTTTTTTTTTTTTGGAGACAGAGTCTTGCTCTGTCACCCAGGCTGGAGTGCAATGGTGCAATCTCGGCTCACTGCAACTTCCGCCTCCTGGGTTCAAACGATTTTCCTGCCTCCGCCTCTGGGGTAGCTGGGATTATAGGCGCCTGCCACCATGCCCAGCTACTTTTCTATTTTTTTTTAGTAGGGACGGGGTTTCACCATGTTGGTTAGGCTGGTCTTGAACTCCTGACCTCAAGTGATCTGCCCGCCTTGGCCTCCCAAAGTGCTGGGATTACAGGTGTGAGCCACCGCACCTGGCCTCAGAACATATTCTTGATGTTAAGCAACGCATGACTTTTTTTCTTTTCTTTTCTTGAGATGAGTCTTGCTCTGTCGCCCAGGCCGGAGTGCAGTGGCACCATCTCTGCTCACTGCAACCTCCGCCTCCCGAGTTCAAGCGATTCTTCTGCCTCAGCTTCCCAAGTGGCTGGGACTACAGGCCAGTGACACCATGCCCAGCTAATTTTTGTATATATATATTTTTTAGTTGAGATGGGGTTTCACCGTATTGGCCAGGCTGGTCTCAAACTCTTGACCTCATGATCTGCCTGCCTCGGCCTCCCAAAGTGCTGGGGTTACAGGCGTGAGCCACGGTTCCCGGCTCAACTTTTTTTTTTTTTTTAAATAATGACAGAAAGAATCTCAGCATAAAAAATATAAGAAGTGACAACAGAGTCTGTTCTTTCTGGTTAACAAACCTCTAGAAAATTGTAAGGTTTAGGCTGGGCATGGTGGCTCACGCCTGCAGTTCTAGCACTTTGGAAGGCTGAAGCTGGTGGATCACTTGAGCCCAGGAGTTTGAGACCAGCCTGGGCAACGTGGCGAAACCCCATCTCTGCAAAAAATACAAAAACTTGCCAGACATGGTGGGGCACACCTGTAGTCCCAGCCACTTGGAGGGCTGAGGTGGGAGAATTGGTTGAGACCAGGGGTTCGAGTCTGCAGTGAGCCCTGACAACACCACTGCACTCCAGCTTGGGTGACAGAGTAAGACTCTGTCTCCAAAAACAAACCAATAAATTTTTAAAAAGTTACATTTACACTATACTATAGTCAATTAAGTATGCAATAGCATTATGTATTAAAAACAATATCCATATGTTAGTTTAAAAAATACTTTATAGCTAAAAAACTCTTAACAATCATCTGAGTCTCCAGCAAATCATATTCTTTTTGCTGGTGGAGGGTCTTGCCTTGATGATGACTGATCATAGTAGCTGGGACTGCAGGCATGCACCACCACACCCAGCTAATATTTGTATTTTTAGTAGAGACAAGGTTTCACCATGTTGGCCAGGATGGTCTCGATCTCTTGACCTCGTGATCTGCCTGCCTCGGCCTCCAAAGTGTTGGGATTACAGGTGTTAAAAGCCACCATGCCTGGCCCTAATGTTGATATTTTGACCTCTCCCTATGAATCACAAATGTTCTTCATGCCATCTAGAATGGTGAATCCTTTCCAGAAGGTTTTCAATTTCCTTTGCCCAGATCCATAAAAGGAATCATTATTAGCGGCAACTATAGCCTTACAAAATGTCTTTCTTTCTTTTTTTAATAATAGAGACTACGTCTCGCAATGTTGCCCAGGCTGATCTCAAACTCCTGAGCTCTAGAGATCTTCCCATCTCGGACTTCCAAAGTGCTGGGATAACAGGCGTGTGCCACCGTGCCCAGCCTGTATTTTTTCTTTTTATTTGAGACGGAGTTTTGCTCTTGTTGCCCAGGCTGGAGTGCAATGGCGCCATCTCAGCTCACTGCAACCTCTGCCTCCTGGGTTCAAGCAATTGTCCTGCCTCGGCTTCCTGAGTGGCTGGGATTACAGGCGTGTGCCACCATGCCTGGCTAATTTTTATTTTTAGTAGAGACGGGGTTTCACCATGTTGGCCAGGCTGGTCTTAAACTCCTGACCTCAAGTGATCCATCCACTAGCCTTGGCCTCCCAAAGTGCTGGGATTACAGGTGTGAGCCACCATGCCCAGCCCTGTATTTCTTTTTTTTAAATTGAGACGGAGTCTTGCTCTGTTGCCCAGGCTGGAGTGCAGTGGCGATCTTGGCTCACTGCAAGCTCCACCTCCAGGGTTCACCCCATTCTCCTGCCTCAGCCTCCTGAGTAGCTGGGACTACAGACGCCTGCCATCGCGCCCAGCTAATTTTTTGTATTTTTAGTAGAGACGGGGTTTCACGGTGTTAGCCAGGATGGTCTCGATCTCCCAACCTCGTGATCTGCCCGCCTCGGCTTCCCAAAGTGCTGGGATTACAGGCATGAGCCACCATGCCCGGCTGGTTTGTATCTCTTAAACAACAAGAATTGAAAGGTCAAATTACTCCTTTATCCATGGGCAGAATAAATGTTGTGCTGGCAAGCAAGAAAATAACATTAATCTCCTTATACATCAGAGCTCTTGGGTGACTGGGTGCATTGTCAATGAACAGTAATATTTTGTAAAGAATTTGTGGTTTTTTTTTTTTCCCCTGAACAAGAGCAGGTCTCAACATTGGGCTTAAAATATTCAGCAAACCACACTGTAAACAGATGTGCTGTCACCTGGGCTTTGCTGTTCCATCTACAGAGCACAGACAGAATAGATTTAGCATAATTTTTAACAGCCCTAGGATTTTCAGAATTGTATATGAACACTGGCTTCAACTTAAAGTTGCCAGACAGCTGCATTAGCTCCTAACAAGAGAGTCAGCCTGTGCTTTGAAGCAAGGACTGACTTCCTTCTAGCTATGAAAGTCCTACATGGCATCTTCCAACAGAAGGCTGTTTCATCTACCTTGAAAATCTGCTGATTACTGGAGCCACCTTCATGAGTGATCCTAGCTGAAGCTCTGGACAACTTGCTGCTGCTTCTACATCAGCACTTGCTGCTTCATCTTACACTTTTGTGTTATAGAGATGACTTCTTTCCTTAAATCTCATGAACCTATTTCCACAGCTTCCTCACCTCTCTCAACCTTCATAGAATTGAGGAGAGTTAGGGCCTTGCTCTGGATTAGGCTTTGGCTTTATGTTGTATCTGGCTTGATCTTCTATCCAGGCCACTAACTTTCTCCATATTAGCAATAAAGCTATTTTGCTTTCTTATCATTCATGTGTTCACTACAGTAGCATTTTTAATTTCCTACAAGAACTTTGCATTCATAACCTGGCTAACTGGTGCAAGAGGCCTAGCTTTCAGCCTATCTTGGCTTTCAACATGCCTTACCCACTAAGCTTAATCTTTTCTAGTTTTTTATTTAAAGCGAAAAACGTGTGACTCTTCCTTTCACTTGAACACTGAGAGGCCACTGTAGGGCTATTAATTGTTCTAATTTCAATATTATGGTGTCTCAGGGAATAAGGAGGTCCCAGGAGATAGAAAGAGATGGGGAATGGTGGGTTAGTGCAATCGGAAAACACACAACATTTATCAATTAAGTTCACTGTCTTACATGGACGAAATTAGGAATATGTAAAAACAATTATAATAGTAACATCGCTGATCACAGATCACCATAACAGATACAATAAAAATTTGAAATGTTGCAAATATTACCAAAATGTGACACAGAGACATGAATGAGCATATGTTGGAAAAATAGCACCAATAGGCACAGGGTTGCTACAAACCTTCAGTTTCTAAAAACAACCACATTACCTGCAATGCACAATGAAACAAAGTATGCCCTCTCTTCACACACAAAAAATTCTATTCTATTATTTTCACTTAACAAACATTTCCCCATGTTCCAATCAACTCTTTATAACTATTCCTTTCTTTCTTTTTTATTTCTATTTTTGGAGATAGGGTCTCACTCTGTCACCCAGACAGGAGTGCAGTGGCGTGATCTTGGCTCACTGCAACCTCCACCTCCCAGGCTCAAGTGATTCTTCTGCCTCAGCCTCCCGAGTAGCTAGGATTACAGATGCACACCACTACCACCTGGCTAATTTTTGTATTTTTGGTAGAGACAGGGTTTCACCACGTTGTCCAGGCTGGTCTTGAATTCCTGACCTCAAATGATCCACCCGCCTCGGCCTCCCAAAGTGTTGGGATTACAGGTGTAAGCCACAGTGCCCAGCCCTAAACATTACTTTTAATGACTACACAATACTCCATTAGTATTTATAAATTTATACTTAACGTTCCTAAACTTTATTCATAAGGGTTTCTCATATTTTCTGTTAAGGCTGTTCTTAAATATCTAAGAACAGCTTTAACTGTTCTTAAAATTCTTAAAAACTGTTTACATATATATATACACATAGACAGTCTCGCTCTGCCACCCAGGCTGGAGGGCAGTTGCACGATCTCAACTCATTGCAACCTCCGCCTCCCAGGCTCAAGCAGTTTTCTTGCCTCAGCCTCCCCAGCAGCTGGGATTACAAGGCATGCACCACCATGCCCAGCTAATTTTTGTATTTTTTGGTAGAGACAGGTTTTGCCATGTTGGCTAGGCTGGTCTTGAACTCCTGGCCTCAAGTGATCTGCTCGCCTCAGCCTCCCAAAGTGCTGGGATTACAGGCATGAGCCACCATGCCTGGCCAGATATTTCATGTATTTTACTGCTAGCATGACTCACCATCCTTATTGCTAACTTCTCAGAGTAAAACTCACTTATTAAGTCTATTGATGGTTCAGTGCTTCTTCTTGGTTAAAAAACAAATTATATGCCTGTGTGTGTGTGTGTGTGTGTGTATACACACTATATATATATACATATATATGTATATATACACATTATAACTATATATAACATTATGTATATATAACATATATATAACATATTATGTATATTATATTACATATATTATACATATTATATATATTGCTAACTTCCCAGTGTAAAACTTATTTAGAAGTTTGGTGATGGTTCAGTGCTTCTTCTTGGTTAAAAAAAAAATTATGGTAATCCCAGCACTTTGGGAGGCCAAGGCGGGCGGATCGCGAGGTCAGGAGATTGAGACCATCCTGGCTAACACTGTGAAACCCCATCTCTACTAAAAATACAAAAAATTAGCCGGGCGTTGTGGCGGGCGCCTGTAGTCCCAGCTACTCGGGAGGCTGAGGCAGGAGAATGGCATGAACCCGGAAGGAGGAGCTTGCAGTGAGCCGAGATTGAGCCACTGCACTCCAGCCTGGGTGACAGAGCGAGACTCCGTCTCAAAAAAAAAAAAAAAATTATGTCTGTGTGTGTGTGTATATATAGTGTATATATAATATATATTATATATTATATATATAGACAGAGAGAGAGAGGGTCTGTTTGTTGATGGTAAATTTCTGTTTTTGTTTCTGTCTTTATGTTTTCCTGGTTCTTGAAAGTAGTTTTGCTTTGTATGCAAATCTACACTGACAGCTACTTTCTATCAATGCTACAAAAATATTTTTCACAACTGCCTCTGGCTTCCACTGCCACTGCTGAGAAGTCTGTCATTAGTTTAATTGTAGTCCTTTTTAAAAATTTAAAAAAATTTTTATGGGTACATAGTAGGTATGTATCTTTTGGGGGTACATGAGATATGTTGATATAGTGTGTAATAATGACATCAGAGTATATAATAGGGTAGCCATCACCTCAAACATATCATTTCTTTGTGTTACAATCATTCCAATTATACTTCTCCCCCAACCCCCTCACCTTGAGACAGGGTCTCACTCTGGTCCCCCAGGCTGGCGTACAGTGGTGCAATCTCGGCTCACTGCAGCCTTAATCTCCCAGGCTTAGGTGATCCTCCCACCTCAGCCTCCTGAGTAGTTGGGACTATAAACACATGCCACCACACCTGGCTAAATTTCGTGTTTTTTTAGAGACGGAATCTCACCATGTTGCCCAGGCTGGTTGCAGACTCCTTGGCTCAGGCAATCCTCCCACCTCAGCCTCCCAACTTGTCAGGATGACACGTGTGAGCCACCATGCCCAGCTCCAATTATTACTCTTTAATTGTAGTCCTTTTATACTGATCTTTTTTTTTTGGCTGCTTTTTTTTTTTTTATCATTTTCTTATTGTGATTAAATATATGTAACATAAAGTGTGCCATTTCAGCCATTAAATGTACAATTCAGTGGCAGTAACTACATTCACAATGTTGTGCAATTCTCACTACTATTTCCAAAATTTTTCACTACCTCCCTTAGACCTCATCACCTCCCAAAGGCTCCACCTCTTAATACTACCACATTAAGGACTAGGTTTCAACATGTGAATTTCGGGGGGACATAAATATTCAGACTACAGTACTCTGTACCAATAACTCCCCCTTACCTCTTTTTCCCAGCTCCTGATAACCTTTAATCTCTCTCTATGGACCTAACAATTCTAGGTATTTTGATAAATGTAATCATACAATATTTGTCCTTTTGTGTCTGGCTTATTTCAGCATGTTTTCACGGTTCAACCATTTCATAGCATTTATCAGACTTTTTTTTTTTTTTTTAAGATTTAGGGTCTTGTTCCATCACCCAGAAGAAAGTGTAATGTCATTCCTTTTTTAAAGAAAATTGTGGTAAAATACACGTAAAATTTACCATCTTAACCATTTTTTTAGTGTACAGTTCAAAAGTTAAGTACATTCACACTATTGTGCAACCAAACTCCAAAACTTTATTTTCCCAAATTGGTATACTATATCCACTAAACAATAACTCCCAATTCTCCCCTTTCTCCAGCAACCATGATTCTACTTCCTGTCTCTGAATTTGACTACCGAAGGTGACTGATGTAAGTGGCATCATATAATACTTGTCCTTTTGTGACAGGCGTGTTTCACTTAGCATAATGTCATCAAAGTTCACCCATGTTGCAGCATGTATTAGAATTTCCTTCCTTTTTGGCCGGGCGCAGTGGCTCACGCCTGTAATCCCAGCACTTTGGGAGGCTGACATTGGTGGGTCACCTAAGGTCAGGAGTTCAAGACCAGCCTGACCAACATGGTGAAACCCTGTCTCTACTAAAAATACAAAAATTAGCTGGGTATGGTGGCGCGCGCCTGTAATCCCAGCTACTTAGAAGGCTGAGGCAGGAGAACTGCTTGAACCCGGGAAGCGGAAGTTGCAGTGAGCCGAGATTGTGCCGTTGAACTCTAGCCAGGGCAACAAGGACAAAACCCCGTCTCAAAAAAAAAAAAAAAAATCCTTCCTTTTTAAGACTGAATAATATTCCATGTTTGTATACATCACACTGTTTATCCATTCATCCACTGACAAACATGTAGACTGTTCTTCCTTTTGACTACTGTGAATAATGCTGCTATGAACATGCCTATACAAATATCTGTTTAAGTCTCTGTTTCCATTTCTTTCGGGGTATATATCTAGAGGTAGAACTGCTGGATCATGTGGTAATTCTATGTTTAATTTTTGAGGAACCACCAAACTGTTTTCCACAGCAACTACACCATTTTACATTACTACAAGAAATGTAAATGGGTTCCAATTTTTCCACATCCTCTCTAAGCCTTGTCATTTTCTAGTTGTTTGTTTTGAATTATAGTTACCCTAGTAGATGTAAACTCCGGATGCTTTTAAAACTGCTTGTTTTATAATTTCATTACAATAACTAGGTATAAAATTTTTATTTATGCTATTTAGTATATGTTATTGCTTCCTTTATCTTAGATTCATATTTTTCATCACTTTTAGGGTGTTCTCAGCCCGTGTTATCTTTTTTTTTTTGAGATGGAGCTTCGCTCTTGTTGCCCAAGCTGGAGTGCAATGGCGCGATCTCGGCTCACCGCAACCTCCACCTCTCGGTTCAAGCGATTTTCCTGCCTCAGCCTCCCGAGTAGCTGGATTACAGGCATGCGCCACCAGGTCCGGCTAATTTTGTATTTTTAGTACAGACGGGGTTTCTCCATGTTGGTCAGGCTGGTCTCGAACTCCCAACCTCAGGTGATCCGCCTGCCCCAGCCTCCCAAAGTGCTGGGATGACAGGCGTGAGCCACCACGCCCAGCCAGACAGTGTTATCTTCTAAAGAACTCAAAAGTTCTCTCCTTTTGTACAGAATCTCCCAGGCTCAAATGATCCTCCCGCCTCAGCCTCCTGAGTAGCTGGAACTGTAAGTACGCACCACCACACCTGCCTAATTTGTATTTTTTTTATAGAAATGAGGTTCCACTGTTGCCCAGGCTGGTCTTGAACTCCTGGGCTCAAGTGATTCTCCCACCTTGGCCTCACATGCTGGGATTATAGGTGTGAGCCACCACGGCTGGCCTTCATTTTTCATTTTCCCCACTCCTTATTTCTCCTGTTGCATTCTGATTTCTTCAGAACTACATTCTTGCGTATTCTCTTTCCTTTCAAGAGTTCCTATAGATTATTTTTTTCCATCTGTCCAAATATCTTACCTGTTGTTCATTTTGTTATTCCATTTAATCTTTCTCTAACATTTCATATACATTGCTCTACACATTCTGTCTGATAATTCCAATCTCTGAAACTCATTTGGGGAGGCACTAAATCGATGGATTCTCAATTGTGGTGGTCTGTTTTTCTGTGTGTTCAGAGATCTTTCACTGTGAGCACGTTTGTTTTTAACCTATGGGATTCCTTGTGGCCTAAACAGAAAATGTGTTCATATAGAGAAACTATATCTCAGAAGCCAGGGGGAGCTAATTACACAAGAGCACATTTGCCCTTCTCCAGAGCCTAGTTTAAATGCCAAGATCACATAGTATTAATGTTATCGGCATGCTGGTTAATGTTAGCTTTGCCATTCTAATACATCCACTGTTTTTGGTTCTGCTTAAGTTTTGTCAAGGATGTAGTTATTTTATAACAAAATGACTCCTTGGAATAGATGGTTGACTATTCTGCCAGAAGTCAAATCACAATTATATACAAACAACTGTTTCTTCAACTAGACTACAGAACTTCTTCAAAACAGTGATTATAACTTATTCGTTGTTGTTTCTTTGCTGTTACTAAATAGTAGCTGAATGAATGACAACAGGATATTATCATTTTCTTTCTTTTTTTTTTTTTTTTTTTGAGAAAGGCCTCGTAGTTTGGGAGGTCGAGGTGGGAAGATCGCTTGAGGCTAGGAGTTCGAGACCAGCCTGGGCAACATGGTGAAACCTTGCCTTTACAAAAAATACAGAAATTAGCCAGGTACGGTTGTGCGTGCCTGTAGTCTCAGCTATTTGGGGAGCTGAGGTAGGAGGACTGCTTGAAACCCAGAGGTCAAGGCTGCAGTGAGCCATGATCGTGCCACTGTACTCCAGCCTGAGAGGTTAAAAAGCCACTACTGGCTGGGTGTGGTGGCTCACACCTGTAATCCTAACACTTTGGGATCAACTGAGGTTGGGAGTTCGAGACCAGCCTGACCAACATGGAGAAACCCCATCTCTACTAAAAATACAAAATTAGCCAGGCGTGGTGGCGCATGCTCGTAATCCCAGCTACTTGGGAGATTGAGGCAGGAGAATCGCTTGAACCCGGGAAGCAAAGGTTGTGGTGAGCTGAGATCGTACCACTGCACTCCAACCTGGGCAACAAGAGCAAAACTCCATTAAAAAAAAAAAAAAAAGCCACTACTGACCACAATGTCAATTTTCACAGAATTTACAATCACCACAAACCATGTAACATGCTTAGTTACATAACCTTTTCTTCTTTGATTTTTAAGTTAAAAAAAAAATTGGCTGACCTTGTAGAACTGCTAGGATGTTCAACAGCGACCTTATAGAATTGCTAGGATGTTCAACAGATGCTTTCTTTGCTAATGACACCCCCCTTACTCTTATAACAGGAAGGTACTAGCAAATTATTTTAAAGGATAAAGTTGATAAAGTACAAGAGGAGGTGTCCAGATGTCACAGTTACATAAAACTAAACACCACAATCTTGTACCTCACTCAGAGGGGTCTCTTTCCTTTATCAATACCTCATTACTGGGAAGTCATCAGAATAATGTGCTGTCTTACAGGTCCTTAGTAACATTTGCTAATTGTCTGAATAAAAGACTAAGTAATGGGTTGACTCAGGCCAGGTAGCACACACCCCTAGTGCCAGCTACTTGGGAGGCTGATGCATGAGAATAGCTTGAGACAGGGAAAGGGAGGGAGGAAGGATCACCTCAAGAGAGAGGCAGTCAATACTTAGTGAAAAACCCTTGAAGCTGAAAAACAGTGAATCAGGACAGATTTTTTTTTTTTTTTTTTTTTGAGACAGAGTCTCACTCTATCACCCAGGCTGGAGTACAGTGGCATGCAATCTCGGCTCACTGCAACCTCCGCCTCCCAGGTTCAAGCGATTCTCCTGCCTCAGCCTCCCGAGTAGCTGGGATTACAGGCGCCCGCCACCACACCCAGCTAATTTTTTGTATTTTTAGTAGAGACAGGGTTTCACCATGTTGGTCAGGCTGGTCCGAACTCCTGACTTCAGGTGATCCACCCACCTCGGCCTCCCAAAGTGCTGGGAGCTACCACGCCCAGCGAGGATAGATTTTCATTCTAAAAATTCAAAAATTTGCCACTCTGTATCTCCTAACATAATTCCCATTCATATAACTTAGTCTACGACAAATATCTTCCCTAATGTATCACTTTAGTTTTATGTTATCTTTTGTAATGCAGAAGTTTAATTTTTATGTAATCAAACTCAAATATTTTTATTACAGTTTTTTGTGTCTTAAGAGCCTTTATTCCCTATAATCATAAAAATATTTATATTTTCTTCAAATATTTTAAAGTTTTGTTTTACACACCAAAGTAATTCACTTGGAATGTATTTCTGTGTACAGTGTAGGAAATCATTTAACTTTATTTTTTCTATACAGAAAGTGTTATGCCCCAGAATCCTTTATTAAAGAGTTCATATTTGAGACAGAGACTCGCTACGTCACCCAGGCTAGAGTGCAATAGCATGATTATGGCTCACTGCAGCCTTGACCTCCTGGGCTCAAGAGATCCTCCTGCCTCAGCCTCCTGAGTAGCTGGAAACACAGGCACGCGCCACCATATCCAGCTAATTTTTGTATTTATTGTAGGGATGGGGTCTTGCCATGTTGCTTAGGTTGGTCTCAAACTCCTGGGTTCAAGCAATCCACCCACCTTGGCCTCCCAATGTGTTGGGATTACAAGTGTGAGCCACCACACCACACCCAGATACCTTAACATTTTGTTTTCTTTTCTTTTTTTTTTTTTTTTTTTTGAGATAGAGTCTCGCTCTGTTGCCCAGGCTGGAGTGCAGTGGGGCAATCTTGGCTCACTGCAATCTCTGCCTCCTGGGTTCAAGCAATTCTCCTGCCTTAGCCTCCCAAGTAGCTAGGACTACAGGCACGTGCTACCACGCTCAGCTAATTTTTGTATTTTTAGTAGAGATGGGGTTTGACCATGTTGGCCAGGATGGTCTCGATCTCCGGACCTCAAGTGATCCACCCGCCTCGGTCTCCCAAGGTGTTGGGATTACAGGCGTGAGCCACAGCACCCGGCCTTTTCTTTTTCTTTTTAAAAACTTTTTATTTATTTATTTATTTATTGAGACTCAGTCTCACTGTATCACCCAAGCTGGAGTGCAGTGGCGTGATCTCGGGTCACTGTAACCTCCACTTCCCGGGTTCAAGTGATTCTCCTGCCTCAGCCTCCCAAGAAGCTGGAACTACAGGCGCATGCCACCATGCCCGGCTAATTTTTGTATTTTTAGTAGAGACGGGGTTTCACTATGTTGGCCAGGCTGATCTTGAACTCCCGACCTCATGATCCACTTTGCCTTGGCCTCCCAAAGTGCTGGGATTACAGGCGCGAGCCATAGCACCCTGCCTATCTTAACCATTTTCAAGTGTACAATTAAATGGCATTAAGTACATTCGTATTGTGCAACCATCACCACCATCCATAACTCCAGAACTCTTCCCATCCTGTAAAACTGAAACTCTATACCCATTGAACAATAACTCCCCATTCCCTGCCCCCTACCCCAGTCCCTGGCAAACACTATTCTATTCTCTCTTACAATGAATTTGACATTGAAAGTACCTCACTGTGTATTTGTTTTTATTTAATTAGTTTCTGCTCTTATTTTATTATATCCTTCCTTTCTTGGGCTTATTTTGCTCTTCTTTTAAAACTTCTTGAGATGGATACTTAGCTCACCGATTTTCAGAGCATTTTCATGTTCCTTTATAATGCTTTACATATATTAGCCTATTTAATCCTCACAGCATCCCTAAGAGACAAACTGTACTATTATTCTCATTTTACAGATGGGAAAACTGAAGCACGAGAAAGTTAAATAAACTGCTCTACCAATTAAGAGATCCAGGATTTAAACCCAGGCAACCTTGCAAGTTTGACTCCAAACCTTGCATTTTTAACCTCTAAGCTCTGCTGCTTCCCAAGGAGGAAGAGCTACTCCATGAAGAAAAATTCATAAGCACTTATATTAAGATACACAGTATGAGCGTTTGGCTAGAGCAGTGTCTCATTACTGGGATTCAGGAGAGCTGGTGGTAAGGATGGGAAGACTGAGATTTGACTGTAGAAGGTTTTAAGTGGCATCCCTTTTTTTTTGTTTGTTTGAGACAGGGTCTCACTCTGTCGCTCAAGGCAGAGTGCAGTGACACCACCACAGCTCACTGTAGCCTCCACCACTCAGGCTCAAGCGATCCTCCTGCTTCAGCCTTCCAAGTAGCTTGGACCACAGGCATATGCCACCACACCCAGTTAATTTAGTAGAGATGAGGTCTCCCTATGTTGCCCAGGGTGGTCTCACACTCCTGGGCTTAGGTGATACTGCTGCCTTGGCCTCCCAAAGTGCTGGGATTATAGGCGTGAGCCACCACACCCAGCCCTCTCTTACTTTTTAATGTTCAGTTTCCTATCTCCAAGTAGTTTTATATGATTTATTTTATCATCAGTATCCTCATCTGTAAAATGAGGATAATAATCTTTGCCCCTAATTATATCATATACTTGATTTGAGAATCAAAGAAGATAATAAAGATGGAAGGAAATTTCTTTTTCTTTTTTTTTTTTTTTGAGACGGAGTTTTGTTCTTGTTACCCAGGCTGGAGTGCAATGATGCAATCTCGGCTCATTGCAACCTCTGCTTCCCAGGTTCAAGTAATTCTCCTGCCTCAGCCTCCCGAGTAGCTGGGATTATAGGTATGCGCCACCACGCCTGGCTAATTTTGTATTTTTAGTAGAGACAGGGTTTCTCCATGTTGGTCAGGCTGGTCTCAAACTCCTGACCTCAGGTGATCCACCTGCCTCGGCCTCCCAAAGTGCTGGGATTACAGGCGTGAGCCACCTCACCCGGCCAGAAATTTCTTAAATCATAAAGCAATATAAAAATATATTTTAAAGGTTTTCAGAGTATGCCTTGCTAATATTAATTTGTTAATAATAATAATGGCAGTAGTAGGCACAGTCATCTTCCTCATCATAGCAGCAGCTAATATTTATTGTTTATTAAATGTTAGTTACTGTTCTAAGCCCTTTATATATATTATTAACTCTTTAGTTTCCACACTTTATGAAGTAGGTACTATTACTGGATTCATTATACAGATGAGAAACTAATTTTATTTACCTAAAGTTATAGAGTTATGAGGTGGCAGAGCCAGAATTCAAATCTATGCACACTGGTTCCAGAGACTATGGTCTTAAACCATTGTATCTCTAGACATCTGTGTGTATGTAGTCTGAAGTGAATGAAAAAGGTAACACAAACCAGGAAACTAGTTAGCAGGCTATAATATTAATATAAATATACCAAACAGAGCAACAATAACAGAAAATTGAAAGGCAGAGAGAAAAGGAGGAAGAAACTTTAACAGAAGAATCAGTCCCTGGTAAGTGACTAAGAAATAAGAAAGAAAAATTAAAGATTACTAAGGCGCTGTTATAAAATGAAAAATTCTAAGTTAGATTTAGGAGGGCTATTTGGCAGAATAGAAATAATAGAGGACTGAGAGTCAGAAAAATCTGGGTTCTAGTCCCAGGACTTTTACTAAATTGTCATTTTCCTTTGGGTGGTATCTTAACTGCTCTGGACTTCAGTTTTTCTCATTTTGTAGAAAGAAATAATAAAATCTGGGCCGGGTGCGGTAGCTCATGCCTGTAATCCCAGCACTTCAGGAGGTCAAGGCAGGCGGATCATGAGGTCAGGAGTTCAAAACCAGCCTGACCAACATGGTGAAACCCTGTCTCTACTAAAAATACAAAAATTAGCTGGGCATGGTGGCACTCGCCTGTAATCCCAGCTTCTCAAGGCTGAGGCAGGAGAATCGCTTGAACCCAGGAAGCGGAGGTTGCAGTGAGCCGAGATCATGCTGCTGCACTCCAGCCTGGGAGACGGAGTGAGACTCCATCTCAAATAAAAAGAAAAAAAAAATAGAAATAATAAAATCCAATCTGCTTATCTGCAAAGTTAGTTACCATTTATATAGCAATTTTCAATTTATATTGAACATATCTTCACATAAATTGAAACTGTAGGAGTAGGACTTCACACAAAGGAAGGCATGTTAGTGTTTCAGGCATTCTGAACTGAATATGGACATATAACATATAAGTAGAAATTCTCAACTGGCCGGGTGCTGTGGCTCACACCTGTAATCCCAGCACTCTGGGAGGCCGAGGCGGGTGGATCACCTGAGGTCAGGAGTTTGAGATCAGACTGACCAACATGGAGAAACCCCGTCTCTACTAAAAATACAAAATTAGCCAGGCGTGGTGGTGCATGCCTGTAATCCCAGCCTCTCAGGAGGCTGAGGCAGGAGAACTGCTTGAACCCAGGAGGCAGAGGTTGCAGTGAGCTGAGATCGCGCTACTGCACTCCAGCCTGGGCAATAAGAGCGAAACTCTGTCTCAAAAAAAAAAAAAAAAAAAAAAATTGTTTTCAGATTTTGGAATATTTGCATTATCCTTACTGGCTGAGTATCTCTAATTTGAAATCCAAGATGCTCCAATGAGCATTTTCTGTGTGCATCATGTTGGTGCTCAAAAAGCTCCAGATTTTGGAGCATTTTGCATTTCAAATTTTCAGATTATGGGTATTTAACTGGTACCAAGCTCATTATTTCCTCAAAATCTGTCATGACACCTTTTCCCAAAAAAGATCATGCATATAATTCTCTATACACCCTTAAGAGTCAATAAAATCACATTAAGCTCTTATATAACTAGCATAAATTCATTTTTCAGTTCAATTAAAGATGAAAATGTATAATCACAAATAATTGCCTTTTACGAAAACCTGGGATAGGGACAGGATTTTGGAAAGCTCTACCCACATTAAAGATATACCTACTCTTACACCATCCTGACACAATACAAGCAAACCCTCAGTTCTTAAAGGGATTCTTCTATAATCTATATATAACTTATTGAAGTCGTTGCTGGTTGCAGAGTAGTCCACAGTTTCCCAAGTGTAACTCAACTCTGACATTCATAGACACTTTTCCTGTGCTTCAAATTAGTGTTTCAACTATTCCGGTCTCATGGTGATGTATATTCAGATAAACTGGCATTTCTGTCCCTTACCTAGGACCTCTAGGACACAAATGGCAAATACCAG
This sequence comes from Gorilla gorilla gorilla, assembly GCF_029281585.2. Classification (NCBI taxonomy): domain Eukaryota; kingdom Metazoa; phylum Chordata; class Mammalia; order Primates; family Hominidae; genus Gorilla; species Gorilla gorilla. Next base: position 106,410,799 of record NC_073224.2, read on the forward strand.
GTTGGTTTAACTTTCATTTTTACCCCTCCCTCTCACATACATATTTTCTTACAATAATAACTAGTATATCTAAAATACAATCTCCAGGTTTCCAGCCCATGGAATTTCCAACCTGTGATGGAAAAGATAAACTGAAATTTAATAAAAAGAACTGAAATAACTGGATAAGTACTAGAGAAAATAGTTTCCCAACTTATCTGAAAGTCCTACTTTCCCTTATTTGGGCATCTCTTTTAACATGTGGCCGTGAGTCCACCCCATACCAATTTTTAATCAAGTGAAATCAATAAACACCTTAAAGGCATTCAAGGAATAAAATTAATGTCCCTAATAAGTTGCCCATGGTTCAATATGATCATCAAAAGTGTTTTGTCAGCAATATTATTTTTTAAATCTGACAATGTCACACATATAAAAATGGTGTGACTTCATATAAAAATCCAAATTTCTGTCCTGGTTTAAAAGTGAGAAAAGTTTGGCAGCATATGTTAATGTTGGCCTTATATTTCTTCATGGCCATTAGCCTAGGACTGAGTAACTGCTGTCCCTATTAAGTGGATTTTTTCTCACACTCAACCTACCTCACTCATGTATATTACCTGCCAGGAACTTCTAGACATTTGTCCCCTTGAATTAAAGGAATCAAAATAGCCTTAAGAGAAAAAAATTCAGAAAAGGAATCAGCGTATAGTAGTATTGTGAATAAGAGTTTTATTTTATTTTTTATTATTTTAATTTTATTTATTTATTATTATTATTATTATTATTATTTTGAGACACAGTCTCGCTCTGTCACCCAGGCTGTAGTGGCATGATCTCGCCTCACTGCAAGCTCTGCTTCCCGGGTTCATGCCATTCTCCTGCCTCAGCCTCCTGACTAGCTGGAACTACAGGCGCCCGCCACCACACCTGGCTAATTTTGTGTGTGTGTGTGTATGTGTGTTTTTAGTAGAGACGGGGTTTCACTGTGTTAGTCAGGAAGGATGGTCTCGATCTCCTGACCTCGTGATCCACCCTCCTTGGCCTCCCAAAGTGCTGGGATTACAGGTGTGAGTTTTAAAAGGGGAAGTGGTGGTTAGGATGGGGCTGTTTAAGGAATACTTAAGTTCTGTATTTGTTTATTTAAGAGATAGCGTCTTGCTCTGTCACCGAGGCTGGAGTGTGGAGTGCCATGGTATGATTATAATTCACTTCAGTCTTGAATTCCTGGACTCAAGAGATCCTCCTGCCTTGGCCTCCTGGTAGCTAGGACTACAGGCACATGCCACCATACCTGGCTAATTTTTAATTTTTTTTGTAGAGACAGGGTCTCGCTATATTGCCCAGGCTGGTCTCAAACTCCTGGCCTCAAGTGATCCTCCCACTTCAGCCTCCTAAAAGTGCAAGGATTACAGGTGTGAGAACCATCACACCTGGCATTAAGCTCTTATTTTAATATCCTCTGATTTACCATATACTTTATAATTTATTTATTTATAAGCAAGAGTGTATTCTGTTTCACTAATACAATCTTCTATTCCTGCTTCCATTATTGTTTTAAGATATATTTGATAACTGGTAGGGAATTTTAACCTTACTTTTCTTAAAAAAAATTACCTTGGATATTTATCCTTCCACAGGAAATCCTATTGAGATTTTGACTGGGATTACAGAGTATAAATAACATATTAGGAAAGAAATGTATTTTTAACAATACCAAATCTTTTCCTTCAAAAAACCCTATATATCTTCATTTATCCAGATCTTCTGTAATATCCTTTAAATTTTTAAAATTTTATAAAAGCCTCACATACTTCTTATATTTATTCTTGGGTGGGGTTTTTCTTTTATTTTTTGTCTTGCAAGATAAATCTTTCTTCCTAATTACAGTTTAAAATAAGTTGCTGCTGGCATACATAGGAAAGCTACTGATTTTGTATGTTCAACTTGAATCTGGCTATTTAGCTGAGTTATCTTACTAGTTGATCATCATGACTTTCTATGTAGGCTAAGGGTTGGCAAATTATGAACCTCAGACCAAATCTGGCCTGCTGCCTATTCTTACTGGAACACAGCCATACCCATTTGTTTCTGTACTGTTTGGTACTTTCATGCTAGAATGGCATTGTTAAGGAGCTGTGACAGAGACACTATGGCTCAAAAAGCCTAAACTACTTAACTATCGACCCTTTACAGAAAAGGGTTGCCCACCTGATGTAGATAATTATATTACCTGCAAGTAATGACAATTCTGTCTCTTCTAAATGAATTTTATTTATTAATTCATTCCTTTTTTCTTTTTCTTGAGACGGGGTCTTGCTGTGTCGCCCAGGCTAGAGGGCAGAGGCATGATCTCAACTCACTGCAACCTCCACCTCCCAGGTTCAAGCGATTCTTGTGCCTCAGCCTCCCCAGTAGCTGGGATTACAGGTGTGCACCACCACATCTGGCTACTTTTTGTACTTTTACTACAGATGGGGTTTCACCATGTTGGCCAGGCTGGTCTTGAACTGCTGACCTCAAGTGATCTGCCTGCCTCGGCCTCCCAAAGTGCTGGGATTATAGGCATGAGCCACTGCACCTGACCTATCCATTCATTCATTTCTAAATAAATGGAACCTCCAGCATAATGATCAATAGTAATGATAATGAAGGACTTCTGTCTGGGAATGCTTTGTTTCATCATTACATATGATGTTTACTACAGGTTTCTGAAGACATGTTTCATTGAGTTAAAACATTCTTGGGGGCTTAAGGTTTTAATTTAAGAACTGTACTTTATTCCGAGATTACGTCCTTCTCACTTTTTTCCATGAAACAATGGTAGTAACACACAAAGTAGTTGTTTTTAAACATATCTTTACATGGTTTAAAAAAAAAAGGTTGACAACTGTATATTAATCCATGAAATAGGTCATGAAATTCAAGTCAAGGAAACACTAGGCTAAGTTATAGATACTACACTGATATTTATAGCAGAAACTCTGGTGTATTGTTGTTCTTATTCACAATTATACTGGGTTTTATATATAAAGAGGCAGCATGGATTAGTGGTTAAGTGGCAAACAACATGGGCTTTGGATTTAGATAGCCTGAAGTGGGAATCTGGCTCTCTGCCTCCAGGCAGCTCTGAGAGTTTAGGCAATTTACCTAATCTCTCCAAGCCACAGTTTCTTCTTCCTTAAAATTAGGGTAACAAGGCCAGGTGCGCTGGCTCACTCCTGTAATCCCAGCACTTTGGGAGGCGGAGGCGGGTGGATCACCTGAGGTCAGGAGTTCGAGACCAGCCTGACCAACATAGAGAAACCCGTCTCTACTAAAAATACAAAATTAGCTGGGCGTGGTGGCGCATGCCTGTAATCCTGGCTACTCGGGAGGCTGAGGCAGGAGAATTGCCTAATTGCTTGAACCCAGGAGGCGGAGGTTGCGGTAAGCCGAGATTGTGCCACTGCACTCCAGCCTGGGCAACAAGAGCGAAACTCCATCTCAAAAAAAGAAAAAATTAAGGTAACGATAGTGCCCACGGTATAAAGTTGTTCTCAAAATTAAATGATAAAGCACTTTGTATAATATTTAGTCAATTATAAATATCCAACAAATGGTAGGTGTTATTATTTTATGCACTTATTTACTTACTACATCCAAGTAGTACCATATTTTAATCTTTTCTAATAGCAAGGTAGACATTTTAAGTTAACAATCCTAAGGAAGGAAGAGGGATCAGTCCTTTTATTTCTTATTTTCAATATATTCCATAATTTGACAGGATCATTCAGTTCTGATTGGGTTAATACTAACAAATGGGTCAATGATAATAAATATATAATCTGAGGAAGCATTTAGCTATTATGGTTGTTCCATATAACTGTTTATATATTGTTCTATATATTGTTTATCCTGTAACTGTGTGTGTCTCTTATAGAAAACAATTTACAAATATGGATGCAACACAAAGAACACACTATTAATACAGGGCAAAAATAAGATCAGATATAAGTTTGTACTGTAGATACACCAGAATTCTCCCCGAATGTGGGGATGTTCAATAGGCATTCAAAAAGAAGGGCCCATGGTCAGAGTTTAGGAAATGCTGTGGTTTTGTTTTGTTTTGTTCTGAGACGGAGTTTCACTCTGTTGCCCAGGCTGGAGGGCAGTGGCGTGATCTCGGCTCACTGCAAGCTCTGCCTCCTGGGTTCAAGCCATTCTCCTGCCTCAGCCTCCTGAGTAGCTGGGACTACAGGTGCCTGCCACCACACCTGGCTAATTTTTTTGTATTTTTTAGTAGAGACAGGGTTTTACCATCTCTTGATGGTCTTGATCTCCTGACCTCAGGATCCACCACCCGCCTTGGCCTCCCGAAGTGCTGGGATTACAGGCATGAGCCACCGCGCTCAGCCAGGAAATGTTTTGAAATTAGCTTTGTAAAGCTCCAAAAAGAAATAAAATTATTGATATGGTAATGTGAACTTTGAATCTTCAGGAAAGGAAAAGTAGTATGGATCATTTTCTAAACTTTTTTGAGCACAGAACCCTTCTTCCTCTTATCATTTCATAGGAATACACTGTGGGAAGTGCTGGATCCAACTACCGCTAAAAATGAAGTTAAATCAATATGGAGTTGGGAGTATGATGGTGGGAAATAATTTCCGTTTCTCTTTACAGATTTCATGGAGGGAAAAAAATTTCAGTAAGACTCAGAAAGAAGAAATGAAATGTGTTAAAACAAACAAACAAAACAGACACAGCAGTTAGAAGGAAGCACATTCAGAGATTATCACCAGGAGACATACATGGTCAAGTAAGGATAAACAGGAGACCAGCTTTTGAAAACAGAAGAAACAGCTTTCAAAAGAAAAACGTGGCCAGGCACAGTGGCTCACGCCTGTAATCCCAGCACTTTGGGAGGCTGAAGCAGGTGGATCATGAGGTCAAGAGATTAAGACCATCTTGGCTAACATGGTGAAACCCCATCTCTACTAAAAATACAAAAAATTAGCCGGACATGGTAGCACGCACCTGTAGTCCCAGCTATTTGGGAGGCTGAGGCAAGAGAATTGCTTGAACCCGGGAGGCGGAGGTTGCAGCGAGCCGAGATCGCGCCACTGCACTCCAGCCTGGGCAACAGAGCGAGACTCTGTCTCAAAGAAAGAAAGAAAGAAAGAAAAGAAAGGAAGGAAAGGAAAGGAAAGAAAGAAAGAGAGAGAGAGAGAAAGAAAAGAAAAGAAAGAAAGAAAAACGTTGTGTTAACAAGAAAGTAATAATCAACCATTTAGGCAAATTATCCTTAATCTTCAAGCATGTTCAATTATTACAGTTCTTAATGGGTTAAGAAACTAAAATTCTAAGTTGTCTAAGTTTAGATCCCATAGAGCAATAAAGATTTACTTACTTCACTAGAGCAGCTGCTTCAGGAAGTACATCAGCAAATGATTCACGGAATATGATTGCATTTTTCCTTTTACAGTTCTGTATGACATCATTGGCAAGGTAAAAGAGATTCAAACGGTGGGGATATGCAGCTAGAGATGACAAAAGACAATAAATAAAACCAAATGAGTCAATTAGCACTTAGTTCAACTTATTCCAAATACAGTGTTCTCAAACTGTAACTGTTTATTTTTTTTTTTCTTACATGGATATAAAAAGATGAATGTAATTACATGGATGGAAGGGAGGAAGGATGGATGGATAAACCGACAAATGAACTAATGGATGGAAGGGAGGCTGGATGGATAAACTGACAAATGAACTAATGGATCAGTTTACCAAACATACTAAAAACCTTGACTACTTCACGTTAAGTTTCTGTTCAAGGTACTCCTCAAGGACATTTCTCCCTCACTTTGTAGATGTTTGGCACTAAAAAAAAAGACCCAGTAACTCTGGAGAAGCTAAAATAAAACAAAATTATAGTCTCAAACATCTGAGAAGATAAAAAAAAAATGAGTTGAACATGCTCAACTTGTTGCGGAAATACCAAGGTTAGTAGAAAGAGCATGGGCTTTGTAATCAAATCAGAATGTGACCTCAAGCAAATTGCTTAACATTTATTACAGATAGACCCTCTCTCCATCAACCAATCCAGATACTACTCAGATACATCTTAGTCTTCCCATCTACTGGAGGGAGGCTCTGCTGCTGCTTTCATCACTAGACGAATGTCCTGCAAAATAATATGATCCTATGTATGCATCTAGGTTAAGCTTTTCTTCTTCTTCTTCTTCTTTTTTTTTTTTGGAGATGGAGTCTCACTCTGTCGCCCAGGCTACAGTGAAGTGGCGCAATCTCTGCAACCTCCGCCTCCTGGGCTCAAGCAATTCTCCTGTCTCAGCCTCCCAAGTAGATGGGACTACAGGTGTGCACTACCACGCCCAGCTAATTTTTTTGTATTTTTGGTAGAGATAGGGTTTTATTATGTTGCCCAGGCTGATCTCAAACTCCTGACTTCAGGTGATCTGCCTGCTTTGGCCTCCCCAAAGTGCTGGGATTACAGATGTGAGCCACCACGCCCAGTCGGTTAAGTTTTTCAATGGCTCATGACAAAGCCCAATCAATGTACTATCTGGAACCCTGAGCAAAGTCACCTTAAGTTTCATTATTATGCTGGGTAATTTCCATGTCTATATGGATGATCTACCATGTTTTCTTGTCTCTCAGTTCCTTGACCTCACATTTGGTGACCTCCAAGAACCACTCCTTTGTATATTTTAAAATCTCCTTCTCTGATCACAACCTCCCACTCCTATTATACTTGTTCTTCAATTTCATCAAGATCTCAGCTTTTTATTTTCTCTAACTCTACATTCTCTTCTCAGTACTCAATTCTTCATCAATTCCAGAGTCTCTGTCCATTATTTAAACCAATATTTTATTAAAACCCTCATACTCTTGTCCTTCTCCCTAATTCAGCCTTCTATCTCATGTGCTCAACGAAATCCCAAATTTAGATCAATCTAACTAACTGCATTTACTACACCTTTATTTCTGCTGCTGGGTTCTAAAATCACACACAAAAAATTAAATCATACGAATTAAAAGTCTCCTTCTTCACCTGGGCCCTCAATGCTACATACAGTCCCTCCACATGTGCTTAGTCAACATCCTCTCTCAAAGAACTATTTCAAATTTTAACCACTTGTCAGGCCCGAATCTTTACCACATCTCTTCTTCTCACTCTCAGGAGATAAGCTTATATGGTGTTTCACAGAGAAGGCAAAAATCATTAAATGGAAATTATCTTGTCAAAAAAAATGTATCCACATTTAAACTCACCTAGATCAATTTACCTAGTAAAAAGCATCACTCCTATTAAAGAGTAATCCTTCCACTACGTACTGTTTCCTAGACTCTATTCACACCTTGAGAACCTTATGCTCCATTAACTATGCTTGCTTCTTTTTTTGTGTTTTTTGTTTATTTGGAGACAGGGTCTCACTCCTGTCACCTAGGCTGGGGTGCAGTGGTGCGATCACAGTTCACTGCAGCCTCCTTGGGCTCAGGTGATCCTCCCACCTCAAGCCTCTTGAGTAGTTGGGACTTCAGGCATGCCACCATGCCTGGCTAATTTTTTTTGTATTTTTAGTAGAGACAAGGGTTTGTCATGTTGCCCAGGCTGGTCCTGTACTCCTGGGCTCAAGCAATCTGCCCGCCTCAGCCTCCCAAATTGCTGGGATTACAGGCATGAACTACTGCGCCTGGCTTATCCTTGCTTCTTGTATTTTAATTTGATTCTTATTTGTATTTACTTATTAATTATTATTATTATTATTTTTCAGACAGTTTCACTCGTCGCCCAGGCTAGAGTGCAATGGCACAATCTCGGCTCACTGCAACCTCCGCCTCACGGGTTCAAGCTATTCTCCTGCCTTAGCCTCCCGAAGTAGCTGGGATTACAGGCACCTGCCACCAAGCCCAGCTAATTTTTTTGTGTTTTTAGTAGAGATGGAGTTTCACTATGTTATGCTGGCAGGCTGGTCTTGAAATCCTGACGTCAGGTGATCCACCCGCCTTGGCCTCCCAAAGTGCTGGAATTACAGGCATGAGCCACCGCACCCGACCTTTTATATTTATATATTTATATTGTATTCCTTCAGGCTGTCTCTCAACATATGTATATGCACGTCTCTCCTATCTTAAAGTTTTCTTGTGACCACCTTAGGTTACCCCTAGCCTTTCCTTCCTTGACTAATGTTAGTTAAGACCTTTTAGGGTGAAGAGTCTGAAAGAGTTTTGTATACTCACTGTCTACACTTTTAACTCCCATTAACTCCATAATTATAGGAGCCACTCTTTTATTGCACTTAAAAAATATGCAATCTACCATGCTAAGAGCTTTTTATAAATTGTTATCTCATTTATGTTGCGAACAGTTCACTCAAACACCAATTTTCAAGGTTACTAATAAATTCCAATTTACTAAACTCAATGGAGATTTTTTTTTTATGTTATTTCTTTATAGCTTTGGCACGCAGAATAATCTGTCACAGTACTTTCTCCTTTGGCTTCTCTCTTAACCACTCTCCTGGTTTTCATCCTACCTCTCCGGGTCCTCCTCTAGAATCATGTATAGGTAGCCAGTCTAGCTGTGATCATCCTCATTTAAATGTTGATGTTCTCCAGGATTCTCTCCTGAGCACTCTTCTCTACTCATAGCATAGTGTTTTAAGATTTCAGGCTGTAAGTCAATCTTTTCCATTTCTGGCTCTGTCACTTGTTAGCTTTGGAGTCTTTTACATTACTTAACTCTTCTCTATGTTGCTTTCCTTTATAAAATGACAACCTTACAGGATTGTTGGAAGAACTAAATAAAACAATGTATGTAAAACAATTAAGATAGGGCTTAATACACAGCAAATGGAATGCTATCAGCATAATCACCTCCTTCTAGTTGCTTTAACTACTTCAACCTATGTATCAATGACTCCCATATCTGTAGATATCAAGCCTGGATTTCCCTTTACCAGTCAATGTACACATCCACTTCAAAGTCTCCGAGGCACCCTGAGTTTGATTTTAATTTTTTTTTTCTTCTGTCACCCAGGCTGGAATGCAGTCACAATCTTGGCTCACTGAAACCTCTGCCTCCTGGGTTCAAGTGATCCTCCCACCTCAGCCTCCCAAATAGTTGGGACTGCAGTCACATGCCACCATGTCTGGCTGATTTTTTTTTTTCTTTTTGAGATGGAGTTTCGCTCTTGTTGCCCAGGCTGGAGTGCAATGGCATGATCTCGGCTCACCGCAACCTCTGCCTCCGGGGTTCAAGCGATTCTCCTGCCTCAGCCTCCCAAGTAGCTGGGATTACAGGCATGCGTCACCATGCCTGGCTAATTTTGTAGTTTAAGTAGAGACGGGGTTTCTCTATGTTGGTCAGGCTGGTCTTGAACTCCTGTCCTCAAGGAATCCACCAGCCTTGGCCTCCCAAAGTGCTGAGATTACGAACATGAGCCACTGCACCTGGCTGATTTTAATATTTTATTTTATTGTAATTTATTTATTTATTGAGACAGAGTTTCACTCTTGTTGCCCAGGCTGGAGTGTAATGGCACGATCTCAGCTCACCGCAACCTCTGCCTCCCAGGTTCAAGCGATTCTCCTGCCTCAGCCTCCTGAGTAGCTGGGATTACAGGCATGCGCCACCGCACCCAGCTAATTTTTTTGTATTTTTAGTAGAGATGGGGTTTCTTCATGTTGGCCAGCCTGGTCTCAAACTCCTGACCTCAGGTGATCCGCCTGCCTCGGACTCGCAAAGTGCTGGAATTACAGGTGTGAGCCACAGCGCCTGGCCTTATTATTTTATTAATCATCTTCCTCTTTTTCTATCTGTTACTACTCTTTAGTCAGAATTTTAGCAATTCTGACTCCTTCTCCTCCTTATCCCCCTACACCTATTAATAAATCTCCAAACTCTAGCCAATTTTGTCTCCAATAATATTTCTCAACTTTATCCCCTCTTGTCTTTCCCTTCCTACTATTGCTGTTTTCTGGGTTTCATCACTGTTGACCTGAACCACCCCTGCAACAGGTTCCTAGTCATCTGCCCCTAGACTTGCTCCCCTTAAATTTCCTCCCTATATTGTTGCCAAATTTATTTCTTTTTTTTTATCTTCCTTCCTTCCTTTTTTTTTTTTTAAGAAAAGATCAGATTTATTTGGAGAAAACAAAAAACCCACAGCCCAAAGGATGCGATTTTATATCTCAAGACATCTCCCAGGTATTAAGTCTACAGATTACAAATCATTTTCATAGAAAGTATTTTTGTATAAATTTTACATGCATTCAGGAGTGGGATATAAATCAATCCCCATTTCTATTTTAACAGGGCAGCAAGGTAGGGAAGTGGGAGCCAAATTCATTTTCAAATATGCAAAATTGTCCAATTATTTATCATATCAAATCTGTCAATGATTTCACACTGCTCAATGGAAAAAGCTGAAACACTTTAGCTTCCTTTATAATCTGCATCCTGCCTTCTCTTCCAGTCTCATTTCTTTCCCCTCAAATTCAAAGTTCCATCTTTAATGAATTACTCACAATTGCCAAAAACCCTGCTACCTTGTGTTTTCTCTTTTAGTCAGAATTTTCCTTTTCTAGGATAACTCATCCTAAACCGTTTTCAGTGGTTTTCTACTCATCCATAGGAAAACGTCCAAAATTTTAAATTTAACTCATGTCAGTTTCTGACCACCCCCATGTTAAATCTCTACTTCTTCCCGCAAACCACCCCAAACTATTTTATTACTACTTCTCCTCAATGCAAACTCTCCACTCTAGTCAGAGCACTTTGGAAATTCTGGAGGAATGAAAAAAAGTGGTTGAGGTAATCTGGGAAAATGCTTAAAGGCAGTGGTCTTTAAGCACCCTATACTTTTACCTACTATAGCATTTATCACATTGTAGTGTACTTGTCTGTATCCTCACTGGATTATAAGCATCCAGAAGACTGGAATTTCTCTTGTTTACTGCCTTATTCTTTTTTTTGGAGACTTAGTCTCACTCTATCGCCCAGGCCAGAGTGCGGTGGTGCGATTTCGGCTCACTGCAACCTCCGCCTCACAGGTTCAAGCGATTCTTGTGCCTCAGCCTCTCCAGCAGCTGGAATTACAGGCGCTTGCCACCATCCCCGGCTAATTTTTGTATTTTTAGTAGACAGGGTTTACCACGTTGGCCACGCTGGTCTCGAACTCCTGACCTCAAGCAATCCACCCACCTTAGCCTCCCAAAGTGCTGGGATTACAGGCGTGAGCCACCGCGCCTAGTCTACTGCCTTCTTCTTCTTTTTTTTTTTTTTTTTTTTTTTTTTTTGAGACAGTCTAGCTCTGTCGTCCAGGCTAGAGTGCAGTGGCGCGATCTCGGCTCACTGCAACCTCCGCCTCCCAGGTTCAAGCATTCTCTTGCTTCGGCTTCCTGAGTAACTGGGACTACGGGTGCGCATCACCACGCCTGGCTAATTTTCGTATTTTTAGTAGAGACAGGGTTTCATCATGTTGGTCAGGCTGGTCTAAAACTCCTGACCTCAGATGATCCTCCTGCCTTGGGCCTCCCAAAGTGCTGGGATTACAGGCATGAGCCACTGCGCCCAGCCTATAATTTTTAATTTATTTAATACTTTCTATATGCCAGGGACTGTTTAAAGAGGATACAGATATTAACTTACATCCTCACAATTCTATGAGGTTAGTACCAGCCTGAGCAACACAATAAGACGCTATCTCTCCAAAAAAAAAATTTTAAGTTAGCCAGGCGTAATTGCATAACTGTAGTCCTGTTACTCAGAGGCTGAGGTGGGAGGATCACTTGAGCCTGCGAGGCTGAGGGTGCAATGAGCCACAATCGCCCCACTGTACTCTAGTCTGTGTGACAGACTAAAGCCAGGAAGGAGCCCTGAGCCCTCACCAGAGACCAAACTGGACCTTGATCTTGAACTCTGCAACCTCTAGAACTGTGAGAAAATCAATTTCTTTGTTTAAGCCACCCAGTCTGTGGTATTTTGTTATGGCAGCCAAGCTGACTAATGCAACTGTTTAAGGATATTAAGGAATATCCTTGTTTTTAAGAAATGAACACCAAAGTACTAAATAGGGCAGCATGTCTGCAACATATGCTCAAACAGTTCAGAAAAAAAAAGTGTGTGTGTGCCTGTAGAGAGAGCAGTAAGAGAGATAAAGCAAATATGTTAAAATGTTAATAACTGGGGAATCTGAGTGGAAAGTACACAGAAGGTTTTTGTAATACTCTTGAAACTTTTTTAACATCTGAAATTATTCAAAAATAACAAGTTTAAAAAACATATACAGACTCCAACCACTACTTACTACCTCCATCACTGCCTGTGGTCTAAGTCACTATCATCTTTTGCTTGAATTATTGCAGTAGCCTCCTACCTAGTCTCCCTGCTTCTACCTTTGCCTGGCTTCAGTCTAATCTCAACTCAGAAGAGAGGGTGATCCTTTAAAAATATAAATTGATCATATTATTCTACTTCTTAAATCCCTCCCATAATGGTCCCCTCTTTAACAAGAGTAAAGTTCAAAGTCCTTACAATGGCCTAGAAATCCTAAACAATTTGGCACTGTGTTATCTTCCTGACCTAATTTCTTCATCACCACTGATTCCATTGTAGCCACAGAGGCCACCCTGCTGTCTTTACAAGGCCTCCAACACACCTGGCTGAGTCCTTGCTTCACGGTCTGTTAAGCTCACTGTTCTGGAACTTTCTTCCCCCGTTTTTCTCATGGCTCGTTCAATCACCACCTTTAAATCTTGCTCAAATGTTCCTTTCTCAGTGAATATGTTCCTGACTACCTTACTTAAAACTGCAACATCAGGCCAGGTGCGGTAGCTCATGCCTGTAATCCCAGCACTTTGGGAGGCCAAGATGGGTGGATCACCTGAGTTCAGGAGTTCAAGACCAGCTTGACCAACATGGTGAAACCCCATCTCTACTAAAAATACAAAAATTAGCCGGGTGTGGTGGCATGCGTCTGTAATCCCAGCTACTGAGGAGGCTGAGGCTGAATCGCTTGAACCCAGAGGCGGAGGTTACAGTGAGCCAAGATTGCGCCACTGCACTTCAGCCTGGGTGAAAGATCAAGACTCCAACTCAAAAAAAAAAAAAAAAAATTGCAACATCAAGCCAACAACACTCTTACCACCCTTCTTTGCTTTATTCTCCGAAATAACACATAATTTTCCAATATACTATACAATTTATTTTTTGCCTATCTCCCCCACGAGAATATAGGCTCATAAGGGAAAGGATTTTTGTCAGTTTTATTTACTGCTGAATTCTCAGCACCTAGAATAGTGCTTAACACTTAGTTGGCGTCCAGTAACTACTTCTTGAATAAATAAATTAGGGGAAAAAAAAGAGAAGGAAGAAAAGAAAAGGGGAAAAATAGAGTAGTCCTCTATTCAGTTTGGCTAACAATCCCCTAAGACTTCTCTGTAAATGCACAGCATTAGGTAGGGGCTAGGTACAATGAGGTATTCTAGGGGCTGTTGCAGAAGTTAATCTAGATATAGTCAGTGTTCTCACAACATCAATTCCTCAACAATCTACAAGCTAAGCATTCAGCTTTGATTATTATGCAGAAGGGGAAAGGAATTAACAATAGGAAACTGGAAGGTTACTGATTTAAGTCTAAGTACCTACAAAATAAAACTGTTAACTTGGTAGGAGACGGGTTAGATAATTTTTAACTTGAATTATTTATATTTTATGTCTACCTTGCCTTGTTCCAACAATGGGCTAAGACAGCTGATACATAGTGTTTTCAATCCATGTAGTCTTTACAGAAAACAAGCATTATGGTATAATGGAAAGGGCATCAGCACGAGAGTCCAGAGATCTGAGTTGTAACCCCTGAAAAAGATTCATTTTCATTAGCTTAGGTCTGTCTTCATTTGCAAAACAGGCTGTAGAAAGGAAAAACAAAAAGAAGAAAAAGCCACATGGACAAAAATGTTATTTATAGTTGTAGAAAAACTAGAAGCAACCTAAAGAATAGTAACAGGGGAATAGTTAGGTAAAGGTGCATCCATATTATGTGGATAATAAGTACATGTCTATAAATAACATGAAGATGCTTGCATGAGAGTTAGTGAAAACACAGGAAAGAAAAATGTACATATACCATTATGTAAATTATGTAATACACTATTTAAATGTACATGTAAAGGTACATCCATATTATATGGATGATAAGTACATGTCTGTGAATAACATGAAGATGCTTGCATGAGAGTTCGTGAAAACACAGGAAAGAAAAATGTACATATACCGTTATGTAAATTATGTAAATACACTATTTAAATGTATAGGCGGGCCGGGCGCGGCGGCTCATGCCTATAATCCCAGCACTTTGGGAGGCCGAGGTGGATAGATCACCTGAGGTCAGGAGTTTGAGCCCAGCATGACCAACACGGTGAAATTAAAAGTACAAAAATTAGCTGGCCGTGGTGGCAGGTATCTGTAATCCCAGATACTCGGGAGGCTGAGGCAGGAGAATCGCTTGAACCTGGGAGGCAGGGGTTGCAGTGAACCAAGATTGCGCCATTGCACTCCAGCCTGGACGACAGAGTGAGACTCTGTCTCCAAAAAAAAAAAAAAAAATTATATGAATATTTTAAAATAAATGTTATTTTCTAAACTTTCTATGTTACAATTATAATACCTTTATATAAAAAATAAAAGCAGAGGCCAGGTGTGGTGGCTCACACCCATAATCCCAACATTTTGGGGGGTCAAGATGTAAGGATCGGTTGAGCCCAGGGGGATCAAGCCTGCAGTGAGCCATAGTTGTGCTACTATACTCCAGACTGAATGACAAGGCAAGGTCCTGTCTCCACACACACACAAAAAAACTCATATAAAATAACTAGTTTAGATTAGATCGCCCATAACATACCCTCTGGCTTCAATATCCTATGATTAAATAAATATTTAACTGTAAGGACACTCAGTACAAATAATGGCAGTGTCACTTGAATATTTAAATAGAAGAAAACAACATCTTTTTTCAAAGAATCTACATCTTCTCTTTAAAAAGATAAATCTCCCAACTTCCTTAAAATCACTTAGTTGCTTTGTTGAGGGTTAACAAGAAAAAATTATCTGAAAAAGTATCAAGGTAGCAGAAAGAACACTGAACTACGTAGAAAATCTGAGTGCCATACTCCTCCACCACTATGTGAGGATGAGCACATTATCATTCAAACTGTTACATTTTGAGAGTGAAAGGGCATCACATCAGGACAGGTGGTCACATACGTTAGGCTGAGCTAAGACACAACTAGCCTAAGTCTATGTAAAATGAATGTACTCAAAAAAGTTTCTAAGGCACCTTTTGGATCTAAATGTTATAATTTTATTTCTTTTTTAAGAACTGAAAATACTGAACAAATGGTGCTGTATGTATAGAAGTCAGAGATGCTTTGTTTACTAAATAATATATTTTTTAAAGGAGTACCTTAATTTCTTGCTTAGGGATTCAGACTTACAATTAAGTTTATCTGGGGAGATATTAATGAATGAACTTAAAATGTACCTTAAACTCCTCTGATGAGATGTTCTTGTTGGGACTGAGAAACAATGAGAACCCTAGCACTGTATGTGCCATACCCAATAACCAAAAGTATTATGTGAATACCATATGCTCTACAGAATGAAGTACAGAGAATATACTAATACAGAAATTAGAGACATCAAGAGATGTACATTACTAGAGGTCATATCATATTCGCACTTACAAGAATTTACTGGCTGGGCATGGTGGCTCACGCCTGTAATCCCAACACTTTGAGAGGCCGAGGCGGGCGGATCACCTGAGGTCAGGAGTTCGAGACCAGCCTGATCAACATGGAGAAACCCTGTCTCTTACTAAAAATACAAAATTAGCCGGACGTGGTAGCACATGCTTGTAATCCCAGCTACTCGGGAAGCTGAGCCAGGAGAATCACTTGAACCCAGCAGATGGAGGTTGCAATGAGCCGAGATCATGCCACTGCACTCCAGTCTGGGCAACAAAAGCAAAACTCCGTCTCAAAAAAAAAAAAAAAGAATTTACTTGTAAGTACTTGGCAGGGCGTGGTGGCGCATTCCTGTAATACCAGCACTTTTGGAGGCCTAGGCGGGAGGATCATTTGAGGTCAGGAGTTCAAGACTAGCCTCACTAACATGGTGAAACCCCATCTATAGTAAAAATTAGCCAGGCATGGTGGCAAATGCCTGTAATCTCAGCTACTCGAGAGGCTGAGGCAGGAGAATCACCTGAACCTGGGAGACAGAGGCTCCAGTGAGCTGAGATTGTGCCACTGCACTCCAGCCTGGGCAACAGAGAGACTCTTGTCTCAAAAAAATTTTTTTACCTGTAAGTACTAAGCCAGAGTGTGAGAGAGAAAACAATTAACAAGAACCTTAAACAAATATTCAGGGGTAAAGGCAATTACAGTAGTCCCTCCTTAACATGGGGGTATATGTTGTAAGACCCCTAGTGGATTCCTGAAACCAGACAGTACAGAACCTGACTGCTGTCAACGGAAACACATATCTGTTCATATCTTCCACCAAAAATTTAATGCCCTTTTCATCTTAACCAAGCAGTTAATCAAGCACCGTGGCCATAACTTTTGCAGTATGAGGTGCAACAGCAAAACTAGCACGAATTTCTTTTTCCTTCTTCATCATTTCACAGATAGGAGATTCATTCTTATCACAGATCTTAGCAACTTCAGCATATGATTCATTGTCTTATCAAGAACTTTAACCTTTTCACTTAAAGGAAGCACTTAGCGGCTTTTCTTTGGCATATCCAAATTAAAAGCATCACTATTCTTGCGCTTTGGGACCGTTATTAAGTAAACTAAGGATTACTTGAACACAAACACTGCAATACCTTGGCGGTCAATATAACAGGGGCACTAATGGGTGGGAAGCATCAGCAGCATGGATACAAAGGACAAAGAGAGGATTCCTGTCCTGGGCAAGATGGCATGAGATTTCATTATACTACTCAGAATGGTGCACAATTTAAAACTTATGAACTGTTTATTTCTACAATTTTCCACTTAATATTTTAGGCATGGTTAACCAGGAAAGTGAAACTGTAAGTATCAGAAAGACATTTGAGGCCATAGAGAAATACTCACTGATGAAGAACCAGAAGAAATATTATCCTCATAAAGATGATGAGAGAGAGAGAAACCAGGAAGTCTGACTCTCCCTAAATCGGCTTCATGTTCCAAGCATCAAAACATTCAGCTGATTTACTCTCTTAATATGATTCACCCTACGGAATTATATGCTACCAAATATAGCACAAATCATGCATATATATATTTCTGTACTAGGCTGTTTACCAAAAAAAATCAAAAATTTTGTCATTACTAAAAATTTCCAGTATTTTCAAGCCTAATTTCATTTTATGTACTGACTTTAGAAGCCAAGTCCTGAGTAAAATAACTTCAATATACACTGAAAGAGCCATATCTAAATTAAAAATCTGAGTAGTATGTTAACATTCATAAGGTATCAATCCACCAGTTACTTAATTTACTACTCATTTCTGTTAAACATTGTTACATATGATTATCTAGAAATCTACTAAATCAAATAGTATACATTTTCACCCAGGATCTGCGAATCACAAAAATCTGTAACAAACCATACCAAATCCTCCAAAGGAAAAACTCCAAGCATCAATTTTTCTCTATCCTGCAAACAACCCTCAGCAATACTTGACAAAGTCCGTGAAATATTGGTAGATTCAACAAATTTTCATGAACTACCCGCTTCATGCAAAGCACATGCTATAATAGGTAAGAATAAGTAAGATATGGTAGTCTGAATTCAAGGGACTGACTAATAAGCACTGAAATAACAATATGTAATAATGGAGAGACATGCACTAAAGGTGCAATAAATATTAAAATGAGGTCTAAAACCAGACTGAATTCTGGATAGGAACTCTTGAATGTAAGTTATACAGATTTTTAAAAAATATGTGATGAGGCCGGGCACAGTGGCACACACCTGTAATCCCAGCTACTCAAGAGGCTGGGGAAAGAGTACTGCTTGGGCCTACGAGTTCAGAGTTCAAAGTTTGAAGTTTGAGACTAGCCTGGGCAACATAGGGAGACCCCATTTCAAAGAAAATTTTTTTTATTTGGATGAGATCTGATACAGCCTAGCAAAGACATCCACTTTAGCTATAAGAAACAGACTTCTTAGGCCAGGTGTGGTGGCTCACACCTGTAATCCTAGCACTTTGGGAGGCCGAGGCAGGAGGAATGCCTGAGCTTAGAAGTTCGAGACCAGCCTGGGCAACTTGGTGAAACCTTGTCTACCAAAAATACAAAAAATCAGCTGGATGCGGTGGCAAGCACCTGTGGTCCCAGCTACTCGGGAGGCTGAGGTGGGAGGATCACTTGAGCCTGGGAGGCAGAGGTTGCAGTGAGCCAAGACTGTACCACTGTACTCCAACCTGAATGACAGAGTGAGACCCCATCTCAAAAAACAAAACAGCCTTGTTCAAAATTTTGAGCCTAAAAAATTATTTCAAACTAATATTTAACCACAAAACACGCGTTAATAAAAGCAAACACAAACACATAATCACACAAGTGTGGCTGCTAAATCAGCTGGGTCTTAGGTCTTTTTCAGGTTTTCTACTTCTCCTGGAGTCAACAGGGTTAATATTTTTATGGACATTTTCTCCATTTCCTCTAGGCTTTCAAATTATTAACGTAAAGTTGAACATTTATTTGTCTATAATTTTAAAAATCTCTAGACCTGCAGTAAGCTTTAAGAAAACATTGGGTAAAAGAGGCCAGGTGCAGCAGTGGCTCATGCCTGTAATCCCAGCACTTTGGGAGGCCGAGGTGGGTGGAATACCTGAGTTCAGGAGTTTCAGGCCAGTTTGGGCAACAGGGCGAAATCCTATCTCTACTAAAAAAACAAAAATTAGCACACCAGTAGTGCCAGCTACTCAGAAGGCTGAGGCATGAGAATTGCTTGAACCTGGGAGGCAGAGGTTGCAGTGAGCTGGGATTGTGACACTGCACTGCAGCCTGGGCCAGAGCAAGACTCTGTCTCAAAGAAAAAAAAAATATTGGGTAAAAGAATGTGGTCGCATACAATGGAATATTATCCACCCATAAGAAGGAGAAAATTCTGACGTATGCCATAATATGGATGAACCTTGCAAAGTCATTATGTTATGGAAATAACCCAGTCACAAATGAACAGATACTATATGATTCCACTACCATGACGTACCTAAGAGTAGAAAAATTCAGAGACAAAAAGTAGAATGGTGGTTGCCAGGGGCTGGGGAATGGAGAGTTATTGTTTAATGGGTATATGCGTTCAGTCTGGAAAGTGAGACAAAGTTCTGAGGATGGATGGTGGTGATGGCTGCATAACAATGTTAATGTTCTTCATGCCACTGTACCTACACTTCAAATTGGTTAAAATGGTCAATTTTATGTTATGTGTACTTTACCACAGTTTAAAAAAACTGATAATATATATGTATGCAAGTATTAAATCACGCTATAAGAATATAGCAGACATTATTCAAAATGGAACTGGGTATGTAGAGAAAGAAGGTGAAGGGTAGCTTACTTTTCATTTTATAACATATACTTAGGTTGGTACATTTATTTCACTGCAGTAAAAGATTTCACTATGAATATACCACAGTCTTATCCATTGAGCTGCTGATGGACATTCAGGTTGTTTCCACATTTTCTTTGCTTTTCTGAAACGGGGATCTTTCTTTTTTTTTTTTTTTTTTTTTGAGGCGGAGTTTCGCTCTTGTTACCCAGGCTGGAGTGCAGTGGCGCAATCTCGGCTCACCACAACCTCCGCCTCCTGGGTTCAAGCAATTCTCCTGCCTCAGCCTCCCGAGTAATTGGGATTACAGGCCATGTGCCATCATGCCCGGCTAATTTTTGTATTTTTAGTAGAGACGGGGTTTCTCCATGTTGGTCAGGCTGGTATTGAACTCCCGAACTCAGGTGATCCGCCCACCTTGGCCTCCCAAAGTGCTGGGATTACAGGCGTGAGCCACCGCACCCAGCTGAAACGGGGATCTTGATTTGCCATATTGTTGCCTAGGCTGGAGTGTAGTGGTGCAATCACACTTCACTGCAGCCTCCACCTCTTGGGCTTAAGTGATCCTTCCATCTCAGTCACCTGAGTAGCTGGGACCACAGGCATGTGCCACCACATGTGGCTGTTTTTATTTTTTTGTAGAGACAAGGTCTCACTATGTTGCCCAGGCTGATCTCAAACTCCTGGGGTCAAGCGATCCTCCCATCTTGACGTCCCAAAATGCTGGGATTACAGGCGTGAGCCACCACACTTGGCTTGTTCTCTACATTTTTATATGACAAATAAAGCTGACATGAATATTTTTATATCTGTATTCTGGGGCACATGTGCAAGAGTAGAACTGCTGAATTGAAGATAGGTATGCAAATGTTTGACTTTACAATTGCCAATGTTTCCATTTAAAACCCCATCAAAGCCTGTAATCCCAGCACTTTCAGAGGCCGAGGCCAGTGGATCACAAGGTCAGGAGTTCAAGACCAGCCTGGCCAAGATGGTGAAATCCCGTCTCTACTAAAAATACAAAAAATTAGCTGGGTGTGGTGGTGGGAGTCTGTAATCCCAGCCACTCGGAAGGATGAGGCAGAGAACTGCTTGAACCCAGGAGGCAGAGGTTGCAGTGAGCCAAGATCGTGCCACTGCACTCCAGCCTGGGTGACAGTGAGACTCTGTCTCAAAAAATTAAAAAAAAAAAAAATTAAAAAAAAAAACCCCACTGGGCACGGTGGCTCACGCCTGGAATCCCAGCACTTTGGGAGGCCAAGGCGGGCGGATCACGAGGTCAGGAGATCAAGACTTTCCTGGCTAATACAGTGAAACCCCAACTCTACTAAAAATACAAAAAATTAGCCAGGCGTGGTGGCGGGTGCCTGTAGTCCCAGCTACTCAGGAGGCTGAGGCAGGAGAAGGGCGTGAAACCAGGAGGCGGCGTTTGCAGTGAGCCGAGATTGCGCCACTGCACTCCAGCCTGGGTGACAGAGTGACACTCCGTCTCAAAAAAAAAAAAACCATCAAAAGTACTATGAAAGGGGTAATCCTAGCATGTTGGGAGGCCCAGGCAGGTGGATTGCTTGAGTCCAGGAGGTCAAGGCTGCAGTGAGCTACGATCATGCCACTACACTCCAACCTGGGCAATAAAGTAAGACTCTGCCTTTCTTTTTTGAGACGGAGTCTCGCTCTGTTGCCCAGGTTGGAGTGCAGTGGCGCAATCTCAGCTCACTGCAACCTCCATCTCACAGGTTCAAGCAATTCTTCTGCCTTGGCGTCCCGAGTAGCTGTAACTACAGGCTTGCATCACCATGCCCAGCTAATTTTTGTACGTTTAGGAGAGACAGGGTTTCACCATGTTGGCCAGGCTGGCCTCAAACTCCTGACCTCAGGTGATCCACCTACCTGAGCCTCCCAAAGTGCTGGGATTACAGGCATGAGTCACCATGCCCAGCTAAGATGCTGTCTCTTTTTTTTATTTTTATGAGATGACGTCTCGCTCTGTCGCCCAGGTTGGAGTGCAGTGGCGCGATCTCGGCTCACTGCAAGCTCCACCTTCCCAGGTTCACACCATTCTCCTGCCTCAGCCTCCTGAGTAGCTGGGACTACAGGTGCCCGCCACCACACCCGGCTAATTTTCTGTAGTTTTAGTAGAGACGGGGTTTCACCGCGTTAGCCAGGATGGTCTCGATCTCCTGACCTCGTGATCCACCCGCCTTGGCCTCCCAAAGTGCTGGGATTACAGGCATGAGCCACCGTGCCCAGCCCTCTTTTTAAAAAAAAAAAAAAGTACTATGAAAGGCTCAATAAAATTCAACATTCATTTATGATAAAAAGTCTCAGAAAACTAGAAATATAAGGGAACTTCCTCAAAGGACATTTATTAAAAACTTACAACTAACATCATATATAATGGTGGAAAACCAAAAGCTATCCCCCCCAAGAACAGTGGAAAAGGAAGAATGTTCACCCTCACCCTTCCTCTACACAGGGTTTCCCAACCCCAATGGCCTGTTAGGAACTGGGCTACACGGTAGGAGGTGAGTGGTGGGTGAGCGAGCATTAACCCCTGAGCCCCAAATCCTGTCAGATCAGTGGCATCATTAGATTCTCACAGGAGCATAAACTCTATTGTTAACTGCGCATGCCAGGGATGTAGGCTGTGCACTCCTTATAAGAACAACGCCTGATGATCTGAGGTGGAACAGTTTCATCCAAAAACCAACCCCATCCCAGTCTCTTCCAGTTGGGGACTGCTGCCACCATCATCCTAGAAGTTTCAGCCAATGCAATAAGGCAAGGGAAAGAAAGAAAAGGTATATAGATTAGAAAGGAAGAAACTAAACCATCTCTACGTATAGACATGATTTATCCATATAGAAAAATCAGAGACCCTACAAAATAGGTACTTGAACTAATAAGTAAGTTTAGTAAAGTTGCAGGATACCAAAGTCAACTATATTCTTACACAGCAACAAACGGGGAAATTAAATTTTTCTTTAAAGAAAGTAGTACCATTTATAAGAGCATGAAAGACTTAGATTATCACCTAGTAAAATACATGCAAGATTGCTATGCTGAAAAACATACAAACACTGATAAAAGAAATCAAAGATGACCTAAATAAATGGCGAGATATACCATATTTATGAAAGACTAAACATATTTAACAATTCTGCCCCCAAATTAATGTACACATTCAATTTAGTCCTAATCAAAATCCCAGCAGGATTATTTATAGAAATCAACAAGCTGATCCTAAAATTTATAAGGAAAAACAAAAGACCCACAATAGACAACACAGTTTTGAAAATTTTGTTAGAAAACGCATACTACCTGATTTCCATACAAGCTACAATAATCAAGGCAGCATATATATACGTGGGCAATCAACTTTTTTTTTTTTGAGATGGGGTCTCACTCTGTCACCCAGGCCGGAGTGCAGTGGCGTGATCTCTGCTCACCGCAACCTCTGCCTCCCAGGTTTAAGCAATTCTCCTGCCTCAGCCTCCCAAGTAGCTGGGATTACAGGCACCCACCATCACGCCTGGCTAATTTTTGTATTTTTAGTAGAGACGAGGGCTCACCATGTTGGCCAGGCTGGTCTCGAACTCCTGACCTCAGGTGATCCACCCGCCTCAGCCTCCCAAAATGCTGGGATTACAGGCATGAGCCACCACGCCCAGCCGGCAATCGACTTTTTACAAAGGTGCAAGGTGCATAGACAATTTAATGATGAAAGGACTGGCTTCTCAATAAATGGTGCTCGAACAATTGGATACCCATTTTAAAAAATTGATCCATATCTCATGCTATTTGCAAAAATTAATTCAAAATGCATTATAGACCTAAGGTAAAACCTAACTATAAAACTTCTATGCCTGTAATCCCAGCACTTTGGGAGGCCAAGGTGGGAGGATTGCTTGAGCCCAGGAGTTTGAGACCAGCCTAGGCAACATAGGAAGACGTTTCTCTATAAAAAAAAATTAAAAGATAACCCAGGTGAGGAGGCTTGCGTCTGTGATCCCAGCTACTCCAAAGGATGGGGTGGGAGGATCCCTAGAGCCTAGGTGGTTGAGGCTGCAGTGAGCTATATGGCACCACTGCACTCCAGCCTGGGTAACCAAGTGGGACCCTTTCTCAAAAAATAAACTAATTAAAATAAATAAAACTTCTGTAAGAAAATATAGGAGAAATTCTTTATGACTTTGAATTAAAGAAGGATTTCTTATATGTAACGAAAATATAATCTGTTAACATTTTTAAAATAAACTGGACTTCATCAAAATTAAGAAATTATTGCTTTTTTAAAAATGCTGTTAAGGCCGGGTGTGGTGTCTCATGCCTGTAACCACAGCACTCTGGGAGGCTGAGGAGGGTGGATCACTTGAGGTCAGGAGTTTGAGACCAGCCTGGCTGACATGGTGAAACCCGGTTGCTACAAAAATACAAAAATTAGCTAGGCATGGTGGTGCACACCTGTAATCCCAGATACTCCGGAGGCTGAGGGAGGAGAATGGCTTAAACCCAGGAGGCGGAGATTGTAGTAAGCCGAGTTCACACCACTGCACTGCAGCCTGGGTGACAGAGTGAGACTCTGTCAGAAAAAAGGGAAAGGGAAAGGGAAAGGAAGGAAGAAAAGAAGGAAGGAAATAAAATAAAATAAAATAAAATAAAATAGGCCAGGCACGGTGGCTCACGCCTGTAATCCCAGCACTTTGGGAGGCCAAGGTGGGCAGATCACGAGGTCAGGAGATCGAGACCATCCTGGCTAACACAGTGAAACCCCGTCTCTACTAAAAATACAAAAAATTAGCCGGGCGTGGTGGCGGGCACCTGTAGTCCCAGCTACTTGGGAGGCTGAGGCAGGAGAATGGCGTGAACCTGGGAGGCAGAGCTTGCAGTGAGCCGAGATCGCGCTACTGCACTCCAGCCTGGGCAATAGAGCAAGACTCCATCTCAAAAAATAAATAAATAAATAAAATAAAATAAAATAAATATAAAAACACAAAAATTAGCCAGGCATAGTGGCAGGTGCCTGTAATTCCAGCTACTGCAGGGTGGGGGTGGCATGGGGTGCTGAGGCACGAGAATGGCTTGAACCTGGGAGACAGAGGTTGCTGTGAGACAAGATCATGCCACTGCACTCCAGCCTGGGCAACACAGTGAGACCCTGCCTCAAAATAAATAAATAAATAAAATTAAAGATGCTGTTAAGAAATGTTTCTGTGTTGCTCAAGGCCCATCTCTACTAAAAACAGAAACAAATTAGCTGGGCATGGTGGTGGATGCCTGTAATTCCAGCTACTCCGGAGGCTGATTGAGGCAGGAGAATCGCTTGAATCCGGGAGGCAGAAGCTGCAGTGAGCGGAGATGGCGCCACTACACTCCAGCCTGGGCAACAGAGCAAGACTCTGTCTCAATAAACAAATAAATAAAAAATGTTTATGGTGGCTTTATTCATAATTACCAAGAACAAAACAACCCAAATGTCCTTCAACAACTGTGAAACATCCTTAAAATGGAATACTATTTAACAACAAAAAGAAACAAAATTTTGCTATGTATATTTTACTACAATTGCATCATGCTAAATGAAAGAAGTCAGACTCAAAAGGTTACATCACTCCATTTACATGACATTCTGGAAGAGTCAAAACTATAAGGTCAAATAGTGGGTCACAGACGAAAGGGGTTCAATAAAAATGGGGAAGAATTTGGGGAGTAACAGAACTTATATATAAGTTCTATATGTTAATTGTGGAGGCTACACAATTATAAATTCATCAAAATTTATAGAACTGTACATTTAAAGGGTAAACTTTGGTGTATGTAAATCACAACACAATAAACCTGACTCCCCACCACCCAAAAAAGGCAAAACACCAACAGAATCAATAAGACTTGCTGTTTTGGCCGGGTGCAGTGGCTGATGCCTGTAATCCCAGCACTTCAGGAGGCCGAGGCAGGTGGATCACGTGAGGTCAGGAGTTTGAGATCAGCCTAACCAACATGGTGAAACCCCCTCTCTACTATAAATACAAAAATTAACTGAAGGTTGTGGCAGGTGCCTGTGATCCCAGCTACTCAGGAGACTGAGGTAGGAGAATTGCTTGAATCTGGGAGGCAGAGGCTGCAGTGAACTGAGATCATGCCACTGCACTCCAGCCTGGGCGACAGAGCAAGACTCTGTCTCAAAAATAAAAATAAAGAAAGAAAATTTTAATTTTAATAATGCTGAATTTATGTATTTATTATGGTAATCATTATTTTTATTATGGCTAGCATAGTGTGTCTCGTTTGAGAATTCTTTCCCTACACTATTCTGTTCCATTGGTCTATGTGCCTATTTTTATGCCAGTACCATGCTGTTTTGGTGACTATGACCTTATAGTTTGAAATCAGGTAATGTGATGCCTCCAGATTTGTTTTGCTTAGTCTTGCATTGGCTATGTGGGGTCTTTTTTGGTTCCATACGAATTTTAGGGTTGTCTTTTCTAATTCTGTAAAGGATGATGGTGGTACCAATTGATTTTTGACAAAGCAAACAAGATAAAGTGGGGAAAAAGGACACCCTATTCAACAAATGATGCTGGGATAATTGGCAAGCCACATGTAGAAGAATGAAACTGGATCCTCATCTCTTACCTTAAACAAAATAAATTAACTCAACATGGATCAAGGACATAAATCTAGAACCTCAAACTATAAAATTCTAGAAGATAACAATGGAAAAACCCTTCTAGACATTGGCTTAGGCCACTATTTCATGACCAAGAACCCAAAGGCAAATGTAATAAAAACAAAGATATAAAGCTGAAACTTAATTAAACTAAAGAGCTTTTGAAGAGCAAAAGGAACAATCAGCAAGAGTAAACAGACAATCCACAGAGTGGGAGAAAATCTTCACAATCTATACGTCTAACAAATGATTAATTTCCAGAATCTATAATAAACTCAAACAAATTACCAAAAAAAAAAAAAAAAAACCACACAGACGATCCCATCAAAAAGTGAGTTAAGGACATGAATACACAATTTTCAAAAGAAGGCATACAAATGTCAAACAAACATATGAAAAAATGCTTACCATCCCTAATGATCAGGGAAATGCAAATCAAAACCACAATGTGATACCACCTGACTCCTGCAAGAGTGGCCATAATCAAAAAATCAAAAATTAATAGATGTTGGCATGGATGCAGTGAAAAGGGAACACTTCTACACTGCTGGTGGGAATGTAAACTAGTACAACCACTATGGAAAACAGTGTGGAGATTCCTTAAGGAACTAAAAGTAGAACTACCATGTGATCCAGCAATCCCAATACTGGGTATCTACCCAGAGGAAAAGAAGTCATTATATGAAAAAGATACTTGCGCCCGGACGCGGTGGCTCATGTCTGTAATCCCAGCACTTTGGGAGGCCGAGGCAGGCAGATCACGAGGTCAGGAGTTCGAGACCAGCCTGGCCAACATGGTGAAACCCCGTCTCTACTAAAAATACAAAAACTAGCCAGGCGTGGTGGCATGTGCCCGTAATCCCAGCTACTTCGGAGGTTGAGCAGGAGAATTGCTTGAACATGGAGGCAGTGGTTGCAATGAGCCAAGATGGTGCCACTGCACTCCAGCTTAGGTGACAGAGCAAGACTCCATCTCAAAAAAAAAAAAAAAAAAAAAGATATTTGCATACACATGTCTGTAGCAGCACAATTTGCAATTGCAAAAACGTGAAATCAACCCAAATGCCCATCAGTCAATGAGTAAATAAAGAAACTGTGGTGCTGTGATGTATATATATATATATATATATACACACACACACACACACACAATGGAATACTACTCAGCCATGAAAAGGAATGAATTAATTGCATTAGCAGCGACCTGGATGAGATTGGAGGCTACTATTCTAAGTGAAGTAATTCAGGAATGGAAAACCAAACATCATATGTTCTCACTCATATGTGGGAGCTAAGCTATGAGGATGCAAAGGCATAAGGAAGACACAGTGGACTTTGGAGACTCAGGAGGAAAGAGTGGGAAGGGGGTGAGGGATAAAAGACCACAAATTGGGTTCAGCGTATACTGCTCAGGGGATGAGTGCACCAAAATCTCACAAATCACCATTAAAGAACTTACTCATATAACCAAATACCACCTGTTTCCCAATAACCTATGGAAATAAAAAAATTTAATTTAAAAAAAAGAATTATTTCCCTATACTATGGTCATAAAGATGTTCTTTATTTTCTGATAAAACCTTTGTTTTGTTAGCCTTTTGTATTTGCCTTTATCCTATGCAGAAGCAATTTTTGTGGCCAGGCGCTGTGGCTCACGCCTGCAATCCCAACACTTTGGGAGGCCGAGGAGGCAGATTGCTTGAGCTCTGGAGTTTGAGACCAGCCTGGGCAACATGGTGATACCTGGTCTCTACAAAAAATACAAAAATTAGCCAGGCATGGTGGTGTGCACAACCTACTCTGGAGGCTGAGGTAGGAGAATTGCTTGAACCCAGGAGGCTGAGGTTGCAGTGAGCCGAGATCATGCCACTGCACTCCAGCCTGGGCGACAGAGCAAGACTTCGTCTCAAAACAAAAACAAAACAAAAAAAAAACTCCACAAAAAGGTTGAAAGTTCAGTAAGCATTCCTATATTTTACCTACATTTAGCAATTGTTAATATCTTGCCACATCAGCTCTATCTCTCTATATATACAACATTTAGTTCTCTTTTGCCAAACCATCTTAAAGTAGATTGTAGAGAGCAATATAATTTATCCCTAAATATTTCAGAAGGAACATTCTCTCATACAATCATAGCAGCATTATATCTTAAAAAACTTAATTCAGGCCTGGTGCAGTGGTTCACGCCTGTAAACCCAGCACTTTGGGAGGCTGAGGCGGGCGGATCACCTGAGGTAGGGAGTTCAAGAACAGCCTGACTAACATGAAGAAACCCTGTCTCTACCAAAAATACAAAATTAGCCAGGCATGGTGGCGCATGCCTGTAATGCCAGCTACTAAGGAGGCTGAGTCAGGAGAATCGCTTGAACCCAGGAGGCGGAGGTTGCAGTGAGCCGAGATCGCGCCATTGCACTCCAGCCCGGGCAACTTTTAAGAGTGAAATTCCATCTCAAAAGAAAAGAGAAGAAAACAACAACAACAACAAAAAACATTAATTCAGCAACACCAGCCGATATAAAGCTCATCATCAAATTTTCCCAACAATCACCAGACTGTTTATAGTTGGGTTTTTTTTTTTATATACTGTTATTTTTACCTTTGTTTTTTTCACTCCAAGAACCAAAGTTCTTATGTTTGATTTTCATTATCTCTCTAATATCTCTCAATGTAGGAGAGTCCCTTCACCTCTCCCTATTCTTCATGACTTTGATGATCCAAGCCAGATGTCCTGCAGAACATCCCACATTTCAGGATTCATTCATTTTCTCAAGAGTAGATTCAGGTTAAACATTTTTGGCAAGAATACAACTTTGTTGGCATTGTATACCACCCACTACCTTCCATCAAGAGACATATAATTTTCATGCCATCCCACTACTATTGATGCCAAATTCTCTCTGCATTATAAATGCATGTTTTTCCCTCTATAATAAATAATCTATAATTATCAATTTGTAACTCATAATCTATGGGGTGATACATTCACACTGTAGGAATACTATATACTGCTCCTCAACAGTCTTTCACCCGATGTTTTTTTTACTGGTTTTTTTTTTTTTTTTTTTTTTTTTTGAGACAGGGTCTCTCTGTCGCCCAGGCTAGAGTGCAGTGGCAGATCACACTTCACTGCAGCCTCAACCTCCTGGGCTCAATCGATCCATCCACCTCAGCCTCCTAAATAGCTGGGACTGTAGGCATGTACCATGCCCAGCTAATGTTTCTGTAGATGCGATTTTGCCATGTTGCCCAGGCTGGTCTTGAACTTCTAGGCTCAAGCGATCTGCCTGCCTTACCCTCCTGAAATGCTGTGATTTACATGTGTGAGCCACCGCACCCAGCCCTCTTTAATAATGTTTTGGTTTGGGTCTTAACGTCTTTATTCATGCAGCTACTATAGTGGTATGTTTTTTATTGTTTTTGGTTAGTAACTGCCTTTTAACTTTTCTATTTTAGATATGTCTCTCTATATAGCTACATTTAAAAAAAAAATCTGAACTGATCATCCCTATCTTTTAACTGTTAAAATTACTCTTTTATGTTTAACTGTGATTGATATATTTGAATTTGTTTCTATCATTTTATGTTGTGCTTTTATTTGCCCTGCCTTTTTCTATGCTTCATACTTCTTTATTCCCTTCATACCTCTGTGCCTTTTGGGGAAGTTTTCTTTTCTTTGTTTTTTTTTTAGACAGGGTCTTGCTCTACTGCCCAGGCTGGAGTGCATGGCGAAATCATAGCTCACAGAAATCTGCAACTCCTGGGATCAAGCAATCCTCCCTCCTCAGCCTTTCCAGTAACAGGGACTACGGGTACTTGTTACCAGGCCCAGCTATTTTTTATTTAGTAGAGACGAAGTCTTGCTATGTATGTTGCCCAGGCTAGTCTTGAACTCCTGGCTTCACGCGATAGTCCTGCCAAAGCGCTGAGACTACAGGGATGAGCCATGGCCGAGAAATTTATTTTTTAAATTGTTCTCCCCCTTCTAGTGGCTGAAAGTTATACATTCTATTTTTACCCAATTTTTTTTGGAGTCTCACTGTGTCACCTAGGCTGGAGTGCAGTGGCGCGATCTCAGCTCACTGCAGCCTTCGCCTCCTGGGTTCCAGCAATTCTTCTGCCTCAGCCTACCCGATAACTGGGATTACAGGCATGTGCCACCACGCCCAGCTAATTTTTGTATTTTTCGTAGAGATGGGGTTTCACCATGTTGGCCAGACTGGCTGGAACTCCTGACCTCAGGTGATCCACCCATCTTGGCCTCCCAAATGCTAGGATTACAGGCGTGAGCCACCGCGCCCACCCCTAAATCACTCTCTTCTTCTCTTTTTTTTTTTTGAGATGGAATCTTGCTCTGTCGCCCAGGCTGGAGTGTAGTGGTGCGATCCTGGCTCACGGCAACCTCCGCCTCCTGGTTCAAGCGATTCTCCCGAGTAGCTGGGACTACAGGCGCCTGCCACCATGCCTGGCTAATTTTTTTCAATTTTTAGTAGAGATGGGCCTTGAGCAACACACAAACATTTCTTAACAGCACACCACCATGCCCAGCCCACTCTCTTCTTGAACTACAATACCGAACAGAGATAGTTTTGTCCTTTTTTTTATTTTTATTTTTTGAGATGGAGTCTCATTCTGTTGCCCAGGCTGGAGTACAGTGGCGTGATCTCGGCTCACTGCAACCTCTGCCTCCCAGGTTCAAGTGATTCTCCTGCCTCAGCCTCCCAAGTAGCTGGGATTACAGGTGCCCACCACCAGGCCCGGCTAATTTTTGTATTTTTAGTAGAGACAGTGTTTCGTCATGCTGGCCAGGCTGGTCTCAAACTCCTGACCTTAGGTGATCCGCCCGCCTCAGTCTCCCAGAGTGTTGGGATTACAGGCGTCAGCCACTGAGCCCGGCCTGTCCTGGCTTTTTAAACTACACTAATTAAATATCTCATACAGGAAATGTTCATTCAGATTTACTCTTATGGTTACCAATTTACTTGCTTAGCACTGCATTTTATCTCTTAGATTTTTTTCTGGGATTATTTTCCTTTCCCTGAAGTATATGTCCTTTTAAATGTCATTAACAGGCCAGGTGTGGTGGCTCACACCTATAATCCCAGCACTCTGTGAGGCCAAAGCAGGAGGATCACTTGAGCCCAGGAGTTTAAGATAAGTCTGGGCAACACATGAGACCCTTATCTCTACAAAAATAAATAAATGAATTAAATAAAATAAAGGTCATTAGGTGAAGATCTGTTGGTTTCTAGCTTTTGTCTTTATGGAAATGTCTTTATTTTGCCTTTGTTCTTAAAACTTAGTTTTGCTAGGTAGACAATTCTAATTTGATGGCTGTTTTCTCTCCGCACTTTGAATATTTTATTCCAATGTCCTCTTGCTTCCATAGTTATCAATCTGTCATTCCTTTGTAAGTAATTAATAATCTATAATTATCAATTTGCATTTCATGATCTGTGCAGTGATAGTTTCATACTGTAAGAATACTGTATACTGAGGATAGAATACCCATCCTCTCCTACTGTTTTTAAGAGCTTCTCTTTGACTTTGATATTCTTCAGTTATCTATAAAGTATGTACAAGTAGATTTCTTTTTATTTAACCCCCTTCCTTCATATGCATTATGGTCCCTATATTTATATATTCACATATTTCATCAATTATTCCATTTTCTCCATTATTCCTTTAAAATATTGCCTGTTCTTAATTCTCTCCTTATAAGACTTCAATCACACATGTTAGACTCATTATGCTCTTCCTTTTAACTTATTTCTTGACATTACATTCTGGAAAATTACTTCAGATCTTTCAGTTCATGAATTCTCCCTTTGCCAATGGTCTCATCTGTTGTTCAAATCATCCACTAAGTTTTCAATTTCAACAGTTATGCTTTTATTTCTAACATTTCTCTTTGGTTCTTTTTCAAATTTGCATAACTGTCTAAGAGTTGTTCCTTGATATATTTTAGATTCCTTTATTAATTTAAATATTTTATACATGGTTCTTTTTATTTATTTATTTTTTTTTTTGAGATGGAGTCTCACTCGTCGCCCAGGCTGGAGTGTAATGGTGTGATCTCGGCTCACTGCAACTTCTGCCTCCCAGATTCAAGCGATTCTCCTGCCTCTGCCTCCCGAGTAGCAGGGAGACTACAGGCATGTGCCACCACACCTGGCTAATTTTTTAATATTTTTAGTAGAGATGCAGTTTCACCATGTTGGCCAGGCTGGTGTTGGAACTCCTGACCTCAGGTGATCTGCCTGCCTTGGCCTCCCAAAGTGCTGGGATTACAGGCGTGAGCCACCGTGCCTGGTCAGTTGTTTCATATTTCATATCTTATTATTTCAATAGTTTAAGTCTTTGGGGTTTGTTTCTATTAAATCTCACCCACAGTTGTTTATTTCTTTGTGTTTGGCAATTCTTTTATTGTAAGCTTATATTTTGTTGAATTTTATCTATGGGAATTCTGAAAGCCTAATCAGAGAAAGCTTTTCCTAAAAATGTATTTGGATTTACTCTGGCAGAGAGTCAAGGGCAGTAGTGACCCAGGTTCAATTCAGCATCTTTCTCAAGGGGCTTTTCAACTTTTCTGGGGGCCCAAGGCTTAGTCTCCCATTAGTGCTGATGTGAGCGTTTGCCTTCAGGAAAACGTTGCCAGTCTTGTTTGCTCACAAGCTTACTCACTGCTCCTGTTTCAGCTGACTCTTCACTTCTGTGAATGAACAGACCCTTCGAAACCTCCCTTACTTTTTTAGTACACCCAGTAATGCATTAAAATGTGTGCTTGTTAATGTCTACACAGAATTCTGAAAAATTTACATAGATGCTGCCTCCTCAAGGAGGTAGACAGCATAACTCCCCTAAATTGTGGGCTGTGCAGTGACTTCTTCCCAAAGAGTACAATGTGGTAAGAGGCTTCAAAAAAGAAGAAATCTGAAAAAAACTATCTCAGCCAGGTGATCAAGGTTAGTATCATTAGCGGCAAAACATGTTGATAGGATGGACACTCTTCATATCATGTGATGAAAATGGAACTTTACCTCTGTGGTCTTCCTCCAAAGAAACAATAACCCCAGCTAATCATTAAAACAAAAAACAACCACAAAAAAACAGACAAACCCACATTGAGGGACATTCTACAAAATATCTGACCAAATCTAGTGAAGCTTAAAAGAAAACTGTGGACACAGTGGCTCACACCTGTAATCCCAGCACTTTGCGAGGCCGAGGCAGGCAGATCGCTTGAGCTCAGGAGTTGGAGACAAGCCTGGGCAACATGGTGAAACCCTGTTGCTACAGAAATTACAAAAATTAGCCAGGTGTAGTGGTGCATACCTGCGGTGCACACCTATAGCCCCAGCTACTCGGGAGTCAGAGGTGGGAGGATTGCTTAAACCCGAGAGGTCGAGGCTGCAGTGAGCTGTGATTGTACCACTGCACACCAGCCTGGGCGACAGAGCAAGACTCTGCAGGGAAAAACAAAACAAAACAAAACAAAACTGTCAAAATCTAGAGGAGCCTAAAGAGTGGAGTTATGGAGAAAACAACAGTAGGTAAAAACTAAGGCAATTCATAAAATATGGACTCTTAATAATTACATATTAGGCCGAGTGCAGTGGCTCACGCCTGTATCCCAGCACTTTGAGGGGCTGAGGAAGGCAGATCATGAGGTCAGGGGTTCAAGACCAGCCTGGCCAATATGGTGAAACCTCACCTCTACTAAAAATACAAAAATTAGCTGGGTGTGGTGGTGTGTGCCTGTAGTCCCAGCTACTCAGGAGGCTGAGGCACAAGAATTGCTTGAACCCAGGAGGCGGAGGTTGCAAGATCACGCCACTGCACTCCAGCCTGGGCGACAGAGTGAGACTCCATCTCAAAAAAAAAAAAAAAATTACATATCAATATTGATTCATTGGTTTTAATAAACGTAACATACTAATGTAAGACGTTAACAACAAGGGCAACAGGATGCAGGGTGTATATGTGTGTGTGTGTGTGTGTGTAGTGTATATATATATATGCGTATACATGTATGTGTGTATACATGTATATATGTATATATATACATGTGTATATACACGTATATACGTGTATATACGTGTGTATACGTGTATATACTTGTGTATACGTGTATATACGTGTGTATACATGTATATATGTATATGTGTGTATATATATACACACACGTATATACACATATATATATACACACACGTATATACACATACATATATACACACACATACAAGCACTCTCTGTACTATCTTCACAACTTTTCTGTAAATCCAAAACTACTGCAAAGCTAAAATTTTATTTAAAAATTATGTCTGGGCCAGGTGCAGTGGCTCATGCCTATAATCCCAGCACTATATGAGGCCAAGGCAGGTGGTTTGCTTGAGCTCAGGAGTTTAAGACCAGCCTAGGCAACATAGTGAGACCCCGTCTCTACAAAAAAATACAAAAATTAGCTGGGCGTGCTTGTG
This sequence comes from Gorilla gorilla gorilla, assembly GCF_029281585.2. Taxonomy (NCBI): domain Eukaryota; kingdom Metazoa; phylum Chordata; class Mammalia; order Primates; family Hominidae; genus Gorilla; species Gorilla gorilla. Next base: position 106,445,540 of record NC_073224.2, read on the forward strand.
CACCCCTGTAGTCCCAGCTACTTAGGAGGCTGAGGTGGGTGGTAGGATGGCTGAAGTCTAGGAGGCAGAGGTTACATTGAGCTGAGATCACACCACTGCACTCCAGCCTGGGTGACAGAGTGAGAGACACTGTCTCAAAAAAAAAAAAAAAAAAGAGAAAAGAAAAAAAGAAAAAAATGGCCAGGAGCAGTGGCTCATGCCTGTAATCCTAGCACTTTGGGAGGCTGAGGCAGGCAAATCACCTGAGGTCAGGAGTTCAAGACCATCCTGGCCAACATGGTGAATCTCTGTCTACTAAAAATGCAAAAATTAGCTGAGTGTCATGGTGCCTGCCTGCAATCCCAGCTACTGGGGAGGCTGATGCAGGAGAACCACTTGAACCCAGGAGGCAGAGGTTGCAGTGAGCCAAGATCACGCCACTGCACTCCAGCCTGGGCGACAAGAGTGAAACTCCGTCTCACAAAAAAAAAAAAAAAAAAAAAAGGTCTGTTGCAACTTCTGTAAGATTTAGTTGTATTTCTGGTGGAAGGATTCTGCAAAATATCTAGCCTGTCACATGACTAGAAACAGTACAGTTTCACCTGCAACCCAGTACAATCATGCTCCTTCCCTCTGGCAAACTTTCTCTTCTCTTAGTTTCTGAGAAACCATTTTGTTCTGATCCTCTCTCCTTTCCCTCACACACCTGTTTTTGCACTAACCTTGAAACTCTGGTGCTCCCAAGGTTCTTTCATTGGCCCTATTCTCTTCTCACTTAACACACTGTGGTCTGAAGTGCTTATCCATTAACTAGTAAACATATGCTTAGACAGATGACCCTTGAACAACACAAGTTTGAACTGCACGGGTCCCACTTATACGTGGATTTTTCAATAAATACATTTTCAAAATTTTAGGAGATTTACAACAATTTGAAAAAACTCACAGATGAACCATGTAGTCTAAAAGTATTTTAAAAATTGAGAAAATTAGGTATGTCATGAATGCATAAAAACTATGTAGACACTAGTCTATTTTCTCATTTACTACCATTAAATATACACAAATATATTTTAAAAAGTTAACATCTATCAAAACTTATGCACACACTTAAAAGACATACGTGCAGCCATCCAGTTGAGAGTAATGTAAACAATCATAAAAATTCAGTATTATATCATAACTGAATAAAATTCACTACTGTACATACTGTACTGTAATAATTTTGTAGCCATCTCCTGTTGCTACTTCAGGGAGCTCAAGCATTGTGAGTATCCACTCAAAACACCCTGTGATGCTAATTATCTCTATGTAAGCAGTTCATCTCTCCAGAAAATTGCATATGTCAGTAAAAAGTGATCTCTTGTGGTTCTCATATTTTTCAGGTTTAGTGCAATATTGTAAACCTTAAGTAAGCACCATGGGACCCACACAAAGTGCCACTAGTGACGTTAAAAGTGCTCCAAAGAAGCAAAGAAAAGTCATGACATTATCAAAAAAAGTTGGACTGCTCGATATGTACCACAGATTGAGGTGTCCAGCCGCAGGTGCCCACCATTTCAGATGGTTCATTTTGTAAAAAGTGACATAAACTTATGGTATTGATAAATGCAGCACCACCAAGCCCAGCTAATTTTTTTTGTATTTTTGGTAGAGATGGGGCTTTGCCATGTTGCCCAGACTAGTTTCGAACTCCTGGGCTCAAGCAATCCACCTGCCTCGGCCTCCCAAAATGCCGGCATTACAGGCATGAGCTACCACGCCTGGCCAACTGTGCTATTTCAAATACCAAAATACAGGCCGGGTGCGGTGGCTCATGCCTGTAATCCCAACACGTTGGGAGGCCAAGGTGGGAGGATCACTAGAACCCAGGAGTTCGAGACCAGCCTGGGCAACATAGTGAGATCCCCCACCATCTCAAAAAAAGTAAAATAAATAAATAAATAAAAATAGGTAAGAACCAAAATATGGTATTTTTCTTGGCATAATACAAAATCAGCTTTATTTATCTTTCTTACCTTAATGTCTTCTCTCTATCTAATCATACACCACACCCCTCTCACTTTCAATACAAACTCTACCCTGCTTACCTACGATTTATTACTCAACTCAGGAAACTCCCCTAACTCATTCCCCTCTACCCCTGTTGCCACCTACTTAAAAGATTGAGAATATGCACCCAAGGGGGAAAAAAGCCCTCTATAACAAAGGATTTCTCCTTGGGGAAAGAAAGTATTCAGATTTCTATTAGGGCATCTTAGTCAAGTTGGCCAAGAGAAAAATTAAAAGTTCAGCAATTTTGAACCACTCAACAGAGACAGTTCTGAAAGCACTACTCAGGGCAGTTAAACATGGCAAGATGATACTGAAGTCCAACCTAACCAGCTACATCACATATGACAACACTAAGCGTACCTCTAGCAAAAAGACCAAAGTCAAAGGACATGGCAAAGCCAGTAGGAGCTAATGATTTGTATTATGATAACCCATACTTAATATTTATATATTTACAGTTTTGTGAATTTATATTTTGATTTGATATTCTAGAATGATAATACTTAAAATATTAAATATATTACCTACTTATTTATTTATTTAAAGGCAGGATCTTGCTTTGCCGCCGAGGCTAGAGTGCAGTGGCACAATCATGGCTCACTGCAGCCTTGACCTCCTGGGTTCAAGTAATTCTGTCTCAGCCTCCCGAGTACTTGGGGCTACAGGCACATGCCACCACGCCCGACTAATTTTTTTTTTGGTGGGGGTGGTGCGAGGTTAGATATGGACTCTTAATATGTTGCCCCAGCTGATCTCAAACTCCCAGGCTCATGCAATCCTCCCACCTCAGCCTCCCAAAGTGCTGGGATTACAGGCATGAGCCACCGCACATCCAGCCACTTCACTAATTTCAATTTTATGAATTTCAAAAGCTTTGAATAAAACCCAAATGTTATATTAATACTAGTATTACAAAAAGTAATCTTGGCTCAGTGTTACAATCACCATTTATTGTAGCTTTTATGTGTACATGTAATTACTTTTTTTAAGAGATGGAGTCTTGCTATGTTGCCCAGGCTGGAGTGCAGTGGCTATTCACAGCCAGAATCATCATGCCTTATAGCCTTTAACTCCTGGGCTGAGTGATTTTTCTGCTGTAGTCTCCCAACTAGCTGGGACTTCACACGCCACCACCACACTCAGCTAGTTACCTTCTTTTAAATATATTCCCCTACCACAACTCTTTATGTCTTAAAAATCATGCCTTTTGGCTGGGTGCAGTGGCTCACGCCTGTAATCCCAGCACTTCGGGAGGCCAAGGCAGGTGGGTCACCTGAGGTCAGGAGTTCAAGACCAGCCTGGCCAACAGGGTGAAATCTGGTCTCTACTAAACACACACACACACACACACACACACACACAAATTAGCCAGGCGTGGTGGCAGGCGCCTGTAATCCCAACTACTTGGAGGCCGAGGCAGGAGAACTGCTTGAACCCAGGAGGCGGAGGTGGCAGTGAGCAGAGATTGTGCCACTGCACTCCAGCCTGGGCAACAAGAGCTCCATCCCTAATAATAATAATAATAATAATAATAATAATAATAATAATAATAATAATGCCTTTTATTCCTTCTCTATGTCTTTTCCATTCTCACTTAGCTATGCATGCGTGCCTTCTGGTTATGACTCCTCTCTGATTCTTTCACACTTTTGCTTATATATCGGATGTCTTCTTTCACCTGTTTCACATAGTTTTTGAAAAACCGTTTCCTCCATGAAGCCTTTCTTACTGTATACAAATATAAACTGGTACTCCCTGCTCTGCAACTAGGATTTTCCCAGAAACTCTTACATTACCAAAGTTTTCCCCAAGCATGTTCCAGGAAACAGTAGTCACATGACTCATGGCTAAAAAAGAAAGGGATTCCATGGTCAAATAAGTTTGGAAAATGCTGAATATCCTACCCACCCCTTCCAGAAACTCATAGGTCTTTGTATTAAGGGTACTAAAGTCCAGCAGCATGAAAGCAGGTTTAACTTTAATTTGGTAGTTCCTAAACTTTGACAGTGAAACCCTAAACTATCACCACTTTTTGGGAAATTCTGTTGTACAAAGTACAAATTTGTACTGTTATTTTTGTTCACTACTATAGTATGGTATATTTTCTCCATATCTTATCACATTTGTCAGTTGATGCATATGTGCTACATATGGCAATCTGAGAAGCCTAAGAGGAGAGAAGTGAATTCTTATCCTAGTTGATACTAAAAATAGCATGCATGTGTGGGGATGTCCTATGAATGAATTTCAAAAGCTCTTCACTTTTCTATTATCAGGTTTTTTAAGTCTTCTTAAAGTGAAATTGTTTTATACTCCTTGTTTCTATTATTTATTTTTAAAAATCCAGTGACACCAAGAATACTGATGTCCTTTTAAAATCTCTTCTTTGGCTGGGCACGGTGGCTCACACCTGTAATCCCAGCAAGTTGGGAGGCCGAGGCAGGTGGATCACCTGAGGTCAGGAGTTCAAGACCAGCCTGGCCAACACGGCAAAACCCCGTCTGTACTAAAAATACAAAAATTAGCTGGGCGTGGTGGCACGCACATCTGTAATCCCAGCTACTCAGGAGGCTGAGGCAGGAGAATCGCTTGAACCTGAGAGGTGGAGGTTGCAGTGAGCCAAGATCGCGCCACTGCACTTCACTCCAGCCTAGGCAACAGAGCAAGACTCTGTCTCCAAAAAAAAAAAAAAAAAAAACCTCTTATTTGAGGCCAGGTCTCGTGGCTCACACCTGTAATCCTAGCACTTTGGGAGGTCAAGGCAAGAGGATAGCTTGAGTCCAGGAGTTCGAGACCAGCCTGGGCAACATAGCAAGACATCATCTCTACAAAAAATTTTAATAGTTAGCTGACCATGGTGGCCTGCACCCATAGTCCTAGCAACTCAGGAGGCTGAGATGAGAAAGATCACCTGAGTCCGGGATGTCAAGGCTGCAGTGAGCCGTGATCGCACCACTGCACCCCAGACTGGGTGACAGAGTGAGACTCTGTTTCAAAAAAATAAAAATAAAAAATCCCAGCCGGGCACAGTGGCTCACTCCTGTAATTCTGGCATCTTTGGGAGGCTGAGGTGGGCAGATTGCTTGAGCCCAGCAGTTCTAGACCAGCCTGGGCAACGTGGTGAAACCTTGTCTCATCTCTTATTCTATTTATTTTTAAAAACTAGAAAGGTGTCTTTCTATGTTGACCAGGCTGGAGTTCAGTGGCTATTAACAGGCATGATCAGGGTGCACTGTGACCTCAAACACCTGGCCTTAAGTGATCCTCCCATTTCAGCCTCCCAAGTAGCTGGGACTATAGGCAAGTACCACCGCACCCAACAAGATGCATTTATATTAGCACAATAGCTATAGGCCAGGTGCAGTGGCTCACGCCTGTAACCCCAGCACTTTGGGTGACTGAGGCAGGCAGATTGCCTGAGGTCAGGAGTTCAAGACCAACATGGCCAACATGATGAAACCCCGTCTCTACTAAAAATACAAAAATTAGCTGGGCATGGTGATGGGTGCCTGTAATCCCAGCTACTCAAGAGGATCACTTGAATCCGGGAGGCAGAGCCGAGATCACCACTGCACTCCAGCCTAGGCAACAGAGCCAAACTCTGTCTCAAAACAAACAAACAAATGAACAAACAAAAAAGCTATAAAAACATAAAAAATTCTTAAGTTCTCAATGAATTTCTAGAACTACAAGATGTTGCTATATGAATAGGTCCTTGAAATAATCAAAATAGGAAAACAGCTTCCAAATTATATGTTCTTTTGCTATTTGCTAATATTAATAAGAAAGGGCTCAAAAAAAGCCATGTCCACTCCTTTACATTATTAACCTTAATTAACATTTCACATAGAGTATGCAGGATTAATCGGAAGAATTTAAAAAAGCTTATGCAGACAGGCCTGCACAAAACGTTATAATAACTGTATATCATAACTGCATTTTAAATGACAAGTTATCATTTGCTGAATTTTCTAAATGTCAGGTAGTTTGCCAAACACTTCATATGAAGCATCTTATTTAATTCCACCAACAATCATATAAGGTGAGCTATACAATTATTATCCCTATTTAAAAGCTTTCAGAGGTTAGTAGCAACCATAATGTCTATTTGAGATCAAAGCCCATGTTCTTTACCAACTAACCAACATACAACAGTACAATACAGTATGTCTCCCTACATACATAAATCTAACAAAAAAATTGTGTCCTGTGGCGGGGCGCGGTGGCTCACGTCTGTAATCCCAGCACTTTGGGAGGCTAAGGTGGGCGGATCACGAGGTTAGGAGATCGAGACCATCCTGGCTGACACGGTGAAACCCCGTCTCTACTAAAAATACAAAAAATTAGCCAGGTGCGGTGGTGGGCGCCTGTAGTCCCAGCTACTCAGGAGACTGAGGCAGGAGAATGGCATGAACCCAGGAGGCAGAGCTTGCAATGAGCTGAGATCACGCCACTGCACTCCAGCCTGGGTGATAGAGCAAGACCCTGTCTCAAAAAAAAAAAAAAAAAAAATTGTGTCCTATTGCAGCAGTTCTCAACGTGTGGTCTGGGGTCACACTTAAGAAAGATTCATTGATTAAGCACTTTTGTGTTTTTGGAGCCAGGGTCTTGCTGTTTTCCAGGCTGGAGTGCAGCGGCACAATCACAATTCAGTGTAGCCTCAACCACTGAGGCTCAAGCAATCCTCCCACCTCAGGCTCCTGAGTAGCCAGGACTGCAGGTATGCGCCACCATGTCTACCTATTTTTTTTTTTTTGTAGAGATGGGGGTCTCACTATGTTGCCCAGGCTGGTCTCCAACTCCTGGACTCAAGCAATCTTTCCACCTTGGCCTACCATAGCGCTGGGATTACAGGCATAAGCCAGCACACCCTGACAATTACAGCACTTTCTATGTTTCATGGCTTCTTCTACGTGCTGAGGATGCAGTGGTGAACAAAACAAATAATCTGTTGTTAGCAGTTTACATTCTTTTTGGGGGTGAGGGGGGCCATGTGTCTCAATAAATAAGCAAATAAATAAACAAGGCAGTATCTTATAATGAGAAAAGCCATAAAGAAAATTAAGGCCAGGCGTGGTTCACGCCTGTAATCCCAGCACTTTGGGAGGCCAAGGCGGGCAGATCACAAGGTCAAGAGATAGAGACCATCCTGGCCAACATGGTGAAACCCCGTCTCTACTAAAAATACAAAAAAGTTAGCTGGACGTGGTAGCGAGCACCTGTAATCCCAGCTACTCGGGAGGCTGAGGCAGGAGAATCGCTTGAACCCAGGAGGCAGAGGTTGCAGTGAGCCGAGAGCACGCCATTGCACTCCAGCCTGGTGACAGAGAGAGACTCCGTCCCAAAAAAATAAAAATAAAATAAAATAGGAGCCGGCTGTGGTGGCTCACGCCTTAATCCCAGCACTTTGGGAGGCTGAGGCAGGTGGATCACCTGAGGTCAGAAGTTCAAGACCAGCCTGGCTAATAGCAAAACCTCATCTCTACTAGAAAAATACAAAAATTAGCTGGGCATGGTGGTGTATGCCTATAATCCCAGCTACTTCAGAGGCTGAGACAGGAGAACTGCTTGAACCCATGAGACAGGAGAATCGCTTGAACCCAGGAGGAAAAAAACCCCAAAAAAATAGGGTAATGTGATAAGAGAATGATGGGCGAGGGAAAGAGGTGGGCTCTCAGACAACCACCATAAGGTCAACCTCCAAGGAGATGACACCTGAGCTGAGATCTGAAAGACAAGGACATCAAAGCAAATTTTTCAAATAGCTAAATTTATGTAGTTTGAAGGTTTATCCTTTATTCTGAGAAAATGTCCTTCTAACACTTTTGGAATTAAAGTATAACCTTTTTAATAAAGTGATAGTTTATAAAATGGTGGGTAGTGATGCTATAAATGTATATTTTTATGTCCATTTTTGGCAAAATAAAAAGCTAACAAACTTATGATCTCACAAATTAAAAATAAAAATTAACTGGTTGATAAAATAAAGCCTGGAGACCATCGGGCAATATGCGATGTTAAGATGAGAGACAATGGATATCTACATTGCAGAAAATTGACAAAGGTCATTCTATATTTTGGTTTCAGAAACCCTTTATATTGGTAAAAATTACTGAGGACCTCAAAGAGTTTTGTTTTTCTGGGTTATAGCTATGGCTATTTACTATATGAAATTAAACCTGGCCGGGTGCGTTGGCTCACGCCTGTAATCCCAGTACTTAGGGAGGCCAAGGCAGGCGGATCACAAGGTCAAGAGATCGAGGCCGTCCTGGCCACACGTGGTGAAATCCCAGTGCTTAGGGAGGCCGAGGCGGGCAGATCACCTGAGGTTGGGAGTTCGAGACCAGCCTGACCAACAGGGAGAAACCCCGTCTCTACTAAAAATACAAAATTAGCCAGGCATGGTGGCACATGCCTGTAATCCCAGCTACTCAGGAGGCTGAGGCAGGTGAATCGCTTGAACCTGGGAGGCAGAGGCTGCAGTGAGCCGAGATGGCGCCATTGCACTCCAGCCTAGGTAACAAAAGCAAAACTCGGTCTCAAAAAAAAATACGTAAATAAAAATAAAATAAATAGAAATTAAACCTAAGAATTTAAAAACATCCATTAACCCATTAAAAACAATAAATCCATTACAATTAATAAATTATTTCTTTTCTTTCTTTTTGTTTTTTTTTGAGATGGAGTCTCGCTCTGTCGCCCAGGCTGGAGTGCAATGGCGTGATCTGGGCTCACTGCAACCTCCGCCTCCCAGGTTCAAGCAATTCTCCTGCCTCAGCCTCCTGAGTAGCTGGGATTACAGGCGCACGCCACCATGATGGTCTAATTTTTGTATTTTTTTAGTAGACACAGGGTTTCGCCATGTTGGCCAGGCTGGTCTTGAACTCCTCACCTTGTGATCTGCCTGCTTGGGCCTCCCAAAGTACTGGGATTACAGGCATGAGCCAATTCAGCTGGGCCTTTTTTTTTTTTTTTTTTTAAATGAAGTCTCACTCTGTTGCCCAGGCTGATGTGCAGTGGCACCATCTCGGCTCACTGCAACTTCCACCACCGGGTCCAAGTGATTATCCTGCCTCAGCCTCCCAAGTGGTTGGGATTACAGGTGCGCACCACCATGCCTGGCTAAGTTTTGTATTTTTAGTAAAGATGGGGTTTCTTCATTTTGGCCAGGCTGGTCTCGAACTCCTGACCTCAAGTGATCCACCCGCCTTGGCCTCTCAAGTTGCTGGGATTACAGGCACTCAGTGAGCCACCCTGTCTAGCCAATAAATTGTTTCTTAATTAAAAATAACTATATTTTGTAAAACAAAAATTTAGTGGGAGTAAATTGTTTTTCATTTTTGCAAATCTGTTTAATGGTCTGGCTTAAAAGGAGAGAAGTGTGTTCTTCTACTTGCTTCTATATGAGAATGGACAGGTGCAAGGCTGTTTGGGAACTTTTATCCTGTATATACCACACTGTCCATGGAACACTATAAAATACCAATATACTCTGAAAGAAGCAGGAAGCCGTCTACCATAATGGTAAAGTGTAGGCCTTGGAGTCAAGACTGCTTAAGTTTGCAACCTGGCTCTATTGTTCATTAGTTGTGTACCTTGAACAAGTTATTTTAACCTCACTGAGCCCGCAAGTACTTAATTTATTGTCATTTATAGGGTTTATTATTTTACCTGTCACCAGTGTAATTTACATATACATCACTAATAGATTTACTCAGTAATAATATATTAACTAATGAATTGTTATATTAAATGAAATCACATAAGAACTCAGTAAATGTTATTTTCTTACTAAACTATTAGTGTTATGTTTGTAAAATTAACTACATTAATGACTGGAAATATAAGATTATTAAGTAATAACAACATACTTGTAAGCAACTTGGGCTTTGAATCCACTGTATTTCTTTTCTTTCTCCCACTTACCTTCACGTGACTTCTGCTTATATAAAACAAAAAGAAAATTAAGCTTATGCTTAGCCACCCTGAAACCAGGCACGGTTTCCTTTTCCTACACTATAAATGTTCTGACAATTTCCCCAAAATAATCAATTTACTTCTCTGAGACTCAATTTATAAATTTTTAATAAATTTATAAATTCATCTGTTACACATTTATATTTTATAAATTCATATTTTTTATAAATTTACAAATTCATATTTTGCAGAGCTGACATCAAGATTATAGGTAATACATGTATGATAGCTAGTAAGGATCCTCAGTAAACAATAAGGATCCAGCAATCCAACCAAAGTGATACCTATTCTAAACTGTTAGAGCATATAAAACTCATATTATTATACTTCCCAGAACCAGTTATATGTGTTCAATTCCTGTCTTACTTACTAAATGTTTTTTGTTTTTTTTTTGAGACGCAGTCTTGCTCTGTCGCCCAGGCTAGAGTGCAGTGGTAAGATCTCGGCTCACTGCCAGCTCTGTCTCCCAGGTTCACACCATCCTCCTGCCTCAGCCTCCCGAGTAGCTGGGACTACAGGCGCCCGCCACCACGCCCGGCTAATTTTTTGTATTTTTAGTAGAGACGGGGTTTCACCGTTAGCCAGGATGGTCTCAATCTCCTGACCTCGTGATCCGCCCGCCTCGGCTTCCCAAAGTACTGGGATTACAGGCGTGAGCCACCACGCCCAGCCCATTTACTAAATGTTAAGTTCCTTATAATTCCATCTCTTTCAGCACCCAATACAGGGGTTTACATAGAGGAAGTACTCAATATTTTCTTTCTTTTTTTCTTTTTTTTTCTGGAGATAGAGTCTCGCTCTGTCACCAGGCTGGAGTGTAGTGGCGTAATCTCGGCTCACTGCAACTGCCGCCTCCCGGGTTCAAGCGATTCTCCTGCCTCAGTCTCCCGAGTAGCTGAGACTACAGGCACATGCCACCACGCTCAGCTAATTTTTGTATTTTTAGTAGAGACAAGGTTTCACCATGTTGGCCAGGCTAGTCTCAAACTCCTGACCTCAGGTGATCTCCCCACCTTGGCCTCCCAAAGTGCTGGGATTACAGGCGTGAGCCACAGCGCCCGGCCAGCACTCAGTATTTCTAAGTTCATTTTCTCATTCTGTATCTTTAGGCATAACATATTACAAGAGAATTTTAATCTTTCAAGTAATACTGCCTCCTAGACACAAAGATCATCATTTTAAAAGACTGTATCGGCCGGGCGCGGTGGCTCACGCCTGTAATCCCAGCACTTTGGGAGGCCAAGGCGGGTGGATCACGAGGTCAGGAGATCGAGACCATCCTGGCTAACACGGTGAAACCCCTTCTCTACTAAAAATACAAAAAATCAGCCGGGCGTGGTGGCGGGCGCCTGTAGTCCCAGCTACTCAGGAGGCTGCGGCGAGAGAATGGCGTGAACCCAGGAGGCGGAGCTTGCAGTGAGCCGAGATGGCGCCACTGCACTCCAGCCTGGGCAACAAACAGAGCAAGATTCCGTCTCAAAAAAAAAAAAAAAAAAAAAAAAAAAAAAAAGACTGTATCATGCTACACTCTAAAACTATGATGACAGTAAAGGAACACAAAAACAGCTCAGGATCCATTCTAGGTTTTTTAAAACACAAAATGTTAAGTTATAATCCCAAACATTAAAAGATCCTTTTTTCCTTTCACAGTGCAACTTTTACTAAAGGGTAATAAAGAATCACTCTATCTCTCTGCTAATGGATTCCAGAGAACTAGAAAGTGCAAGTAAGTGAAATTAATTATAAGAGAAAGAAGTGAAGAAAGAGAGATGAGGGAGAGATCAAGGCCTCAATCAAACACTAGTAAAATTTAAACCCAGCAAACCAAACATTTTCATTTCCTTCATCAAAGAGCCTCTATTTCAATATTTCTCTAAAAACAAGAGAATAAGAATGAAGCATTTTAAAAAACTATCTTTATCTTAGCCAGAAAAGCTTTAATATTTCAAAGCACAGATGGAATTGTTGTCTTTTCTCAAAAGGAATAACTAGGTTCTACTACTTTCTCCCTAAGATGTACATTCCTCCAGTGTTCTATAATTAATATCTGTGGGGGCAGTGGAATTTGAAATCACTACGAAACACAACTACTTTTTGTTTCCTTGACAAATAGATGAGAAAGTCAGTCAAGCTGGTTTGTAAATTGTTCTGTTCTTGGGTAATTTTTATTAGGGTCTCTGAGTTCCTTCAACAAATTAAACCTCATGTATCCTTAATTCTCAATTGAAATTTTAAAACAACTGACCAAAATCTCCCCTTTTGACTTTTAAAAGTACTGCTGTAAAACAATAAACACCTGGAAAAAGTGGGAGGAAAAAAGAGAACATAACTGACAAAAGCCTAGGAGGAAGAAAGAATTTTGATGCAACTATTATTTATTAGTTTAAGAAAGGCAGGAAGCCAAATCATTAAGAGTAAAATCATTCAACCCAAGGAAGCTGATAACAACAAAAAAGAATAAAATCAGTAAGCTTCTACTCCCTAAAAAATTACGCACATACATATACTCGTCCCTCCTCTACAGACAAAACTAACATTAAAGTAATTCTGGGTGGCCTCTGTGAGCAAATTTTAATATTAGTGTTTTTCCACTGCTATTGTAATTTTCCTTTCAAGATACCTCCATGTCACAGAACCATGTGAAGTTTGTCAGTAGTGTTTCACACTTTTAGTTATGGGAATGTTTATTTGCTACAAAATTTACTCTTTAGCTTACTATGGAATTTGGTATAGCAAAATTATGTTTTACATATTGCTTCAAACCCACCTAAGGCCATGGATGAAATCACCCTTCTGCTGTAAGAGACTAAGCAGCTAAAAGGAAGAACGTAACAACTGCTTGGAAAGTCTCACAATACAGACAAAAAGGCTTAATATATACCATTACAATAATTATAGTTTATAATTAAGACAGTTCCATGTTTCGAAACATTGCCAGAAACCTGGAAAAATACCACCTATAACTCTATGAACCTAGAGCAATGGAATGAAAAAAAAAAAAAAAAAAAAAGGTGACTTAGGCATCCAAAGGGGAGGGAGAGGATGGATAATAACGCAATCATAACAGAGCTCCTGCTCAATGAATACAGAAATGCCATTAAGCGTAAACCAAGAGTAAAAATATGCAAGAGACCAAAATAAATTTATTACTTCTTTGGGGGGCTGAGACAAAGTTTACCTTGAACCTCAAAAAGAACCTAAGCCAATAACACACTAGACTAAGTAGAAAGAGTCATCGAAAATACTAGAATGCCCCAACAGCCTTCTGAGAATAGAGAAATAAACAAACTTAAAAGTGTTTTTCCTATATTCTCATTCAACAATCAACAAAGACTTCTTTGACCAAATGTATGAGAGTTCTCCCCACACACACCAAGCAAGCAATTCTGCAATGAACACCAGCTAGGTGCCCTCCAATTCAATTCTGACACTGGAAGAGAGCATCAGATCCCACAGACTGAGTGCTCAGTCTCACAAGACTGCCCCCCACTTCCCATGCCAATCACAAATCTCAGGTTAACATTTGCTCTGACCCAACCACCATAAATCGGGGCTCACACAACCCCCTTCTTGGGTTCCATTAATTTGCTTGAGCAGCTCACAGAACTCAGGGAAACACGTTTACTGGTTGATTATAAAGGACATAACAAAGGACACCAATGAACACCAGATGAAGAGATGGAGGGGGCAAGGTAGGGCTAAGAGTGCAGAGCTTCCAGGTTCTTTCTGGGCATGCCAACCTCCAGGAACCTCCATATGTTTTGCTGTCTAGAAGCTTCCCAAAACCAGTCCTTTTGGATTTTTATGGAAGTTTCGTTATGAAGGCATAATTAATTAAACCACTGGCCACTGGTGTTCAATTTACCCCTTCAGCTCTTCTCCCTTCCCCAGAGGTTAGATGGTAGGGCGGAAAGTCACAACCTCTAGTCCTGCCTTATTCTTTCCAGTGACCAGCCCCCATCCTTAGGCTACCCAGGGGATGCCAACCATCAGTCAACTCATTAGCATACAAAATGACACTTATCACCTTGAAGACCCAAGGATTTTTGAAGTAGTATGCCAGGAAATGGGATAGAGACCAAATAGAGATTTCATAATACCATAGCCTTCTCTCTGGACCTCTCCTCTATCTGTACTTGCTGCTCTGTCTTACTAGACTTACTTCCGTATCTACACTCTCTCTCTAGTTGATCTCTTCCAGCTTCCTGGCTCTAAAAACAATCCATATACGAGACACCCTATGGTGACTGCTGAACAACTCTATGAATATACTAAAACAATTGAATTGTACACTTTAAATGAGTATATTTTTTGTGAATTATATCTTTAAAAAGATTTCTTAAAATAGACATCCCAAACCTAACACATCCAAAACTAAATTTCTCATCTTCTTCCCAAAATCTGCTCCACTCACAGCCTTCCCCATATCAATAAATGTCAACTCTTATCTTTCTAGTTGCTCAAGCTAAAAAAAAAAAAAAAAAAAAAAGTCATTCTTGATTATTCTCCTCCTCTCTCACCCCACATTTAATCCACCTAGAAATCTAGCTGGACCTACTTTCAAAATAGATCTAGAATTAAATTACTTATCACTTCCGCTGGCCATAACCTGGTCCAAGCCATCAATATTTTACACTGGATTACAATAGCCATCTAATTGGTATCCCTGTTCCAGCAGAAACAAGAATAACCTTTTAAAAACAAATGAGTGCCAGGCGTGGTGGCTCACGCCTGTAATCCCAGCACTTTGGGAGGCTGAGGTGGGTGGATCACTTGAGGTCAGGAGTTCGAGACCAGCGTGACCAATATGATGAAACCCTGTCTCTACTAAAAACACAAAAATTAGCTGGGCATGGTGGCATGCACCTGTAATCCCAGCTACTCGGGAGGCTGAGACAGGAGAATCGCTTGAACCCGGGAGGCAGAGGTTGCAGTGAGCCGAGATGGTGCCATTGCACTCCAGCCTGAGCAACAGAGCAAAACTCCGTCTCAAAAAAAAAAAGAAAAAAAAAGAGTTCATCTCCTTTTGCTTAAATGGCTCACCATCTCACTCTGAATAAAAACCAAAGTCCTTACAATGCCTATAAAACCCTTGGTGAATCCCATTTCGCCCCTCCCCAACACCACCCACCATAATCTCTTTGAACTCATCCACTAATCTTCATTTTAACAACTCCTTTCCAGTCACAGAAGCTTTCTTGCTGCTCCCTAAACTCACCATGCACACTCTAACCTCCGGACTTTTGTTTTTTCTGTTCACTTAGTCTTGAACATGCCCACCTCATACCCTCATGTCTATATTGCTTAATATCATACCTCCCTACTCAGATGTCACCTTCTCAGTGAGGCCTTCCCTTACCATTTAATGTAAAACTGCAAACCCCTCTGTTTCCCCCTTCCCTGCTTTCTATTTCTCTAGAGCATTTATCGCCTTCTATTATGTTTAATATTTTACTTATCTGTTTGCTGTCTGTCTCCCCTTACTAGAGTATATGCTGTCTTTGTGTGTGTGTGTGTGTGTGTGTGTCTGTGTATGTGTGTTTCTTTTTTCAGACGGAGTCTCACTGTGTTGCCCAGGCTGGCATGATCATGGCTCACTGCAACCTCTGCCTCCCGGGTTCAAGCAATTCTCCTGCCTCAGCCTCCCGAGTAGCTGGGACCACAGGTGTGCACCACCAAGCCCGGCTAAATTTTAAGCTCTGTGAAGGCAAAAAATTTTGTTCATTTTGTTCTCCTGCTGTATCCCCTGTGCCTAAACAATGCCTGGCACAGTAGGTGTTTGATAAATATTGAAAAAACTGAATGGAAACTAGGGATTTATAAACAAATTTCATCTTAGAGCTCAAAGTTAGGGTCTGTATCTACCCACCTGTATTACTAATTTGTTTATGTATGATATGTGATTAAAAAGCTGTATGCCTATGGCAATACTGTTACACTCTACAGGTCATCAATCTAAATGAACCTTACATTTAGAAAGATTTTTACCTAGACGATAGCTTCAATAATTATGTTCCATTTTTTTCCTTTTTTAATTAATCAAAAACATAAATAAATGCCTATCAGAACTTCAAATCACTAAGAGATAGCTTTGCCACAGAGGGGAAAAAAACAAAAAACACAAGAATTTAAAATCTTGATAGTCTAGTTAATCTATATAGTCTAAATCTTGAATAAATAAGCAAGCTATCAAAATTTTCTTGCACTGTAGAAAATATTTTATGAATAAGAAAGGCTGTGTAGGATGGTGGGTAAGAGTGTATACTGTAGATCAAGAATGCCTGGGTTTGAATTCTGTCTCCATCTCCACCACCTATTAGCTCTGTAACCACGGGCAAGTTACTTAACCTCTTGGCACGGCCAGGCGCGGTGGCTCATGCCTGTAATCCCAGCACTTTGGGAGGCCAAGACGGGCGGATCACGAGGTCAGGAGATCGAGACCATCCTGGCTAACACGGTGAAACCCCGTCTCTACTAAAAATGTAAAAAATTAGCCAGCCTGGTGGTGGGTGCCTGTAGTCCCAGCTACCAGCTACTCAGGAGGCTGAGGCAGGAGAATGGCGTGAACACGGGAGGCGGAGCTTGCAGTGAGCCGCGATCGTGCCACTGCACTCTAGCCTGGGTGACAGAGCGAGACTCCGTCTCAAAAACAAAAACAAAAACAAAAAACCTCTTTGTGCCTCTGTTTTCTAATCCGTAAAATGGAGATCATAATAATACCTAATTAAAAGAGTTGTGAGAACTGAATGAATGAATACACGTAAAATGCTTAGAACAGTGCCTGGCATATAGTAAGCACTTAACAAAAGTTAGCTATAAAATTATTACTAGCTTCATGGTCCATCTAAGGATCTTGATATCCAAACTGAGAAACCATTGGCATACATTAACCGTACTTTGTAAATTCTCTGAAAACCAAATCCTGTATGAAGAGATTTTTTTCTAGTCCATGTTTATATGTTTCATTTTGAAAAACATACCAGCTTGCATTGAGATTTACTTCAAAGTACTAAGGGAGAGGAGGTAAAGTGAAGGAGATAGGTGAAAAAAGACTGTTATGTGATAACTACTGAAGTGGGGAGATCAGTAGAAAGGTGGTGTGTCATTACCCTTCTATTTTTATACATAAAGTTTCTATGAAAAATAGCTAAGAAGAGTGCGGTGGCTCATGCCTGTAATCTCAGCACTTTGGGAAGCCAAGGAGGGTGGGCTGCTTGAGCTTAGGAGGTTGAGACCAAACTGGCAAACATGGCAAAACCCCATCTCTACAAAAAAATACAAAAAATTAGCTGGGTGTGGTGTGTGTACCTGTAATCCCAACTACTTGGCAGGCTGAGGCAGGAGAATCACTTGAACTCAGGGGGCAGAGGTTGCAGTGAGTCAAGATCTTGCCACTGCACTCCAGCCTGGGTGACAGAACAAGAATATGTCTCAAAAAAAAAAAAAAAGAAGACAAAATGGATGTCATTAACACAATATTTTCCATTTTGTCCTACTAGTTCTTCAAAGCATATGCTAATTTACTACAGAGAGGCTAGTCCAATTTGTCTCTCACAAACTGGGAATGTAATTTCCAGCACTGTGCCAAGGTGCCCAAAACAAAATTCTGATGTAATTATTTTGAATACTCTGGATCTTAAAACTGTTTCTATCTGCATAAATATCATCATCATAAATAATACATAATTTGAATGTTTTCTATGTGCTAGGGCCCAATGATGAAATACATGCATTATCTGCTTAAACGTAGCCAAAAGCCCCGAGAGATCATAGGATTCCTCTACAAGTAGACAGAATTATCTCTACTTGTAGATTGCAGAATTTTCATCTACAGGTACAGAACTACTTATAGATGAAAAACTGAGGTTCACAGTTTAAGTACTTTGCAAAGTGTCATCCAGTATTAAGTGACTGGAGTTAACATGTTAACACAGGCCTAACTCTTTTATATTTTTCCATATTGATTCCCATTTTACCATTAAAAATGGGAAAGAAGGTCTGGGCCTGGTGGTTCACGCCTGTAATCCTACCACTTTGGGAGGCCAAGGCAGGCACATAGCTTGAGCTCAAGAGTTCAGCCTGGGCAACATGGCAATACCTCGTCTCTACAAAAAACATAAAAATTTGGCCGGGCGTGGTGGCTCACGCCTGTAATCCCAGCACTTTGGGAGGCTGAGGTGGGCGAATCACTTGAAGTCAGGAGTTTGAGACCAGTCTGGCCAACATGGTGAAACCCCATCTCTACTAAAAAATACAAAAATTAGTTGGGCGTGGTGGCATGTGCCTGTAATCCCAGCTACTCAGGAAGCGGAGGAATGAAAATCACTTGAGCCCGGGAGATGGAGGTTGCAGTGAGCCGAGATTCCGCCACTGTACTCCAGCCTGGGCAACAGAGTGAGACTCTGCATCAAAAAAAAAAAAAACAAAAACATAAAAATTAGCCAGGTGTAGGCCGGGCACAGTGGCTCACGCCTGTAATCCCAGCACTTTGGGAGGCTGAGGCGGGCGGATCATGAGGTCAGGAGATCGAGACCACGGTGAAACCCCGTCTCTACTAAAAATACAAAAAAAAAAATACAAAAAATTAGCCAGGCGCGGTGACGGGCGCCTGTAGTCCCAGCTGCTCGGGAGGCTGAGGCAGGAGAATGGCGTGAACCCGGGAGGCGGAGCTTGCAGTGAGCCGAGATCGCGCCACTGCACTCCAGCCTGGGCGACAGAGCAAGACTCCGTCTCAAAAAAAAAAAAAAAAAAAAATTAGCCAGGTGTGGTGGCATGGTTCCAGCTACTCAGGAGGCTGAGGTGGCAGGATTGCTTGAGCCCAGGAGGCGGAGGCTGCAGTGAGCGGAGATCATGCCCTGCACTCCAGCCTGGGCAACAGAGCCAGACTCTGTCCCTCCCCCACCTCCCCACAGAAAAGAAAGAAAGAAGAACGAAGTACAGAAATGATAATCTGGGCAAATTGCACATCAAGTCCATATACCTCCAACTACTGTACCTGTAATTTCTTTCACTAAATTATAAATGCTTCCTTCTGATAAACAGAAATTAAAGCAATTCTGTTCCTTAAGTTCTTGATTAGCTATTTCACATTATGTTGGCAAACATTTACTGATTGCTAACTGTATGCCAGCACTATCCTAGTTGTTTGGGGACAGGGCAACAAATAAGACAACCTTGGCATCTGGTGGAGGGAAGCCAGACAATAAATGTGTAACAAACAAGGTAGTATCATATACTGAAAATAAGATGATATGACAGCAATTGAAGGCACTACCTGAAATAAAGCGAGGCCAGGTGCAGTGGCTCACGCCTGTAATTCCAACACTTTGGGACACTGAGATGGGTAGATCGCCTGAGATCAGGAGTTCAAGACCAGCCTGGCCAACATGGTGAAACCCTGTCTCTACTAAAAATACAAAAATTAGCCAGGTACCGGGTGCGGCGGCTCACACCTGTAATCCCAGCACTTTGGGAGGCTGAGAGGCAGGTGGATCACCTGAGGTCCAGAGTTCAAGACCAGCCTGGCCAACATGGTGAAACCCTGCGTCTACTAAACATACAAAAATTAGCCAGGCATGGTGGTGCATGCCTGTAATTCCAGCTACTTGGGAGGCTGAGGCAGGAGAATCACTTGAACCTGGGAGGCGGAGGTTGCAGTGAGCTGAGATCATGCCATTATACTCCAGCATGGGTGACAAGAGTGAAACTCTGTCTCAAAAAAAAAAAAAAAAAAAAAAATTAGCTGGGCTTAGTGGTGCACACCTGTAATCCCAGCTACTCAGGAGGCTGAGGCAAGAGAATCACTTTGACCTGGGAGGAAGAGGTTGCAGTGAGCTGAGATCACGCCGCCGCACTCTAGACTGGACGACAAAGTGAAATTCCATCTCAAAAAAATTAAATTAAATTAAATTAATTTAAAATAAATAAAAAACAGATACATGTAATTTAAAAAAATCTATTAAAACTCCGTATCAAAAAAAAAAAAAAAAAAAACAAGAAATAAGGTGATCAAAGAAGGTCTTTCTGAGGAGGTAATATTTGAGATTTGATCTAAACAATGAGAAGGAGGCAGGATGTGAAGAAGCCCGAGGTAGGCAGAGCAGATGGTACAGGACTTACAGATCAATGTAAAAGAAATTCAGATGTTCAACTTGTTGCAATGGGATATCACTGCAGGGTTTTAAAGCAGAGGAATGACATTTTGTTTATGCTACAGAAAGATCACCTTAGAAAATGATGGTCTGAGGTCAGGAGTTCAAGACCACCCTGGCCAACACGGTGAAACCCTGTCTCTACTAAAAATACAAAAATTAGCTGGACGTGGTGGTGCGTGCCTGTAATCCCAGCTACTTGGGAGGCTGAGGCAGGAGAATTGCTTGAACCCTGGAGGTGGAGGTTGCAGTGAGCTGAGATTGCACCACTGCACTCCAGTCTGGACGACAGAGCGAGACTCCATCTCAAAAAAAAAAAGAAAAGTAAAGAAGGATAAAATAAAAATATCTCTGGAACATATCCTCAGGTAGCCTATTTCTCTAAATTATTTCCTTTTATATGAACAAAAGTCTCATTACACACTGAAATAAAGGATAAAATTAAAATATCTCTGGAATCTAATAGTTACTTACTTAAATTTATACTGAGGTCTAAATATAAATATAAATTACTAAATAATGGATGTCAGAAGAAAAAAGAGAAGCAAAGTGGCATCAGGAAAATGGACAGAAAGGCTAGGAATGCCAAAGATACCTGCTTCACAATTTTTCCTAAAGCTGATTTAGAAACCAAACTCAAAGTAAACTAAGTATAACTGTAAAGAAATAAGAACTTAAATGAAAACAAGGCCCATGCATAAACTGTTTTCATTGCGCCCCACACCATTCTGCTGAATATTTCTCTCAAAACGCTTTATTTACAATGAGACCAGTGAAGTTCATTAAATGTAAATACAAAACGACTAAAATTACCCTTAATCATTTTAGAAAGTTAAATTCCATTCCACTAGAAAAACAACATCATATTTAGCCAAAAGCACTTAACTATATAAACTATACACAATGCACTTCAACTGACACACTGCCCTCCTGGAGCATTGATTTTTTCACTCTTAAGATATCAATAAAGGAAATAAGTTCAGGCACAATAGCAACAACAGCTGAGGTAAAAAATTCTGGCTTCATTATATCTCATTATTGCTGACTAGAAAAAAAACTGTAATTGTCACTTGTGATCCCACACAGCAGAGACGGGACGGGGACCAACTTATTCTTGCAAATGATGTAACCATACAGTTAAAGCCCCAGAGCCCAAGGTGAGGAAATGTAAAATGCTTGCATAGTTCAGTAAAAATGTTTTAAAATAGGGTGGAGAAGAGGTTCTCTCACTCACATTAGAACTGCTTGCAATATATCACTGGTATACCAAGTACGTTAAACATTATTTTACAAAGTTAATGATGAAGTCAAACCCTAACCCCACCATTTTACTGAGTAACCTTAAGCAACTTAATCTCCGAGTCTTAGTTTCCTCGTTTGTAAATCAGTGATTAAAAAATCTACTTCTCAGACGATTTTAAGGTACAATGAGATGACTGGGCACATAGCAGATACTTAACATGTGAGTCTTCAATGATGACTGTTAGCATATTTGATGTTTTTGCACGTTATAATTTTACCTCTGGGCAAGAAAATAACTATTTGATCGGTTATTGGTAAACACAGGTAATTCTGTCCTGTATCTACTAATTTCTCTGCATTATTATTCAAAGAACCACAAAACATCCCTCCCAAAACTTTAAACACAAATAGTTCGAAGCATGGGGCCTGTAATTTTGCAAGTTTTATCTATCTGTTCTCTAAAAGGTAAACAAATCAAAACACTACAGGAGCAATGGCAGAAGTGGAATAAGGCAGAATAACTGGATGATGGGTCTCACTGGTGAAATGCCGCAGGCAGGAAGCAAAGAAAAATTCTAATAGATATATATGGAGTATGAGTTAACCCTCTCTTCTCAGCAGGAAACAGTAACTTCTCCACACTTTCTCCTATAAGATTTGAAATGTTCTGCAAACAATCCATGCTTTAACAGAGCTCGTTTCTCCAGTAAAGCAGCAAAATGGAAAAATCTCCAGGACAAACACAAAAAAAAAACATAACTGGAGAAAAAGGTACTACATATTCAAAAAGCACATTTCCTGTGCACATTACGCATGAGATCAAC
Source organism: Gorilla gorilla gorilla (assembly GCF_029281585.2). Classification (NCBI taxonomy): domain Eukaryota; kingdom Metazoa; phylum Chordata; class Mammalia; order Primates; family Hominidae; genus Gorilla; species Gorilla gorilla. The sequence continues at coordinate 106,467,768 of NC_073224.2, forward strand.
TCAATTGTGTAAAAAGGTATTTCAGGTAATTAAAAAAGTAACGGGGCCGGGCACGGGGGGCTCACGCCTGTAATCTCTGCACTTTGGGAGGCCGAGGCAGGTGGATCACCTTGAGGTCGGGAGTTCGAGACCAGCCAGGCCAAAATGATGAAATCCCGTCTCTACTAAAAATACAAATAATTAGCCGGACATGGTGGCGGGCGCCTGTAATCCCGGCTACTCGCGAGGCTGAGACAGGAGAATCGCTTGAACCCGGGAGGTGGAGGTTGCAGTGAGCCGAGATCGCGCCACTGCACTCCAGCCTGGGCGACAAGAGCAAAACTCCGTCTCAAAAAAAAAGAGGAACTGGACATGCTTTATATTTGAAGGTATTAACGATGATACTGACTACTGTATCGCAGTTGTTTCTGGTCAGTATCCAAGAAACCTGTATTTTATTGCAGCAAACACAGGTACAGGGAAAACCCGGTGGTGCCTCAGATCTATGTAGAGCTCATGCTGCTTCTTAACATTCATCCAGGTAAGGCTCTCCTTACTACACATCACAAGTTTTAGATACATTCATCCAGACAAAGCACTCCTCATTAAACATCAATGGATTTACTACTGCTTAAAACCACAGCTTGCCTACCATCAGGAAAGCCAGAAATCATTAACACGTCAAGGCCTGTAAGAAATAAACAGACGCTACAATTTCCGCGAAGGTCCGGAAAAATCAATACACCTTACAAGGCTCTGAAATATTAAAAACAATATACGTAAATCTCCATGGATCTGGGCCCAACGGCCCAAGGTCACAACAATTCAATGGCTAAAAAACCCAAGAAATGAGTCTCCTGCAATTCAAGACAATCCTGGCTAGGAATGGAGTCTGGGTTTGGGACCACTGGGGTCAAACCTTTAATGTGAACAACCCCAACCAAATGCTGCGGCTCCGTGGGAAAACCCCAAGCGTTTCAGGCCACACTTCCTTCCATTTCCCCAGTCTTCCCTTCCCTAGTCACCCCCAACACTCACATCTCCGGAGCCACTTCATCCAATGATAGACGATAGTACTGTGGTGTTTTTTGTTCTCTATACACCAAGACGACAAGCCTTGAATGGACTCCATGGTGTTGGTTACCGACTGGAATTTTCGATCCAACGAGGACTCCAGAGCCCCTGCCGAAGAGGCCGACGAAGAGGAGGCCTTACTGCTGCCTCCGCCGCCGCCGGCCGCCATCTTCCCGGTTTGCACAAGCGCTGCTGCTCCTCTGGCGGCGGCGGCGGCGGCGGCGGCGGCGGGAGCGGGCAAAACAATCACTGCGAGTGCGTGAAAGCCGTAGGTGGGGAGGGAGGCTAGGGGGTGGGGATGGTGCACGCGCTGGGCTCTTCTGGAGGTACGGACGGGAACACCAGCTGCTGGGCACGCTGGCAGCTCCTACACGCTGCAAGGAGGGGCTGCGGGTCTCGGAGGTTTTATCAATATTGTTCAAGGGGTCGTGTTTAAACCAGTCAGTAATCACGGAAAAATTACGCAGAAAACAGGACCTGCAAAGCCTTTCAAAACGCCTGACGCCGAAACTAATCGTTTTATACTTTTCGGCTCTCAATGCTAAGGCCCTTCCCCGCCCCTGTTCCCACACTCCTGTGAGCCAGGTCGGGCGTTAATATCTTAAATGTAATACTACCCGACTGCCCCTTCAGTTGCAGAAATCTTTCCTTTAGACTCGGAAGCACAGAAAAGGTCCAAGGCTACCCAGTCAGGATTTTTTTTGCAACGCAATAGCAGCAAAGGGGCAGCAACAGTATCGCGCACGCGCCACTTGGCCCCACCCCCCTACCCCTGCTTCCTTCTCAACCTTGAAAGCAGAGGGAGGCGTGATGGCGGGGCAACCTGACCAATCAGGAGTGGAGAACCACAAGCGCGCGCAGGAGCTCTGAAGCCCCCAGGGCCCAGGAGGCGCTACGATTATTTTTGCGCCTGCGCAGAAGATAAGCGTGTAGCGGGATGGAAGGAAAAACTGGGAGGGTTGGGTGAGGGAGCTGGTATAACTAAGGGTAGCCGGGTGGGGGGTTCCCCTGCCCTGCCCTTTGCTGCTTTTGGTCGCTCTCTTGGGTGTGTTCAGCTCACACAATAGAGACAGAAAATTCCCACCACTGAGACCACTGTTAGTCTTCAGGGGCTGCAGCCATCGCCCCCAACTCCTCGGAGCAGTAACGAGCGACAAAATGGCTGGCAGCCATCTTGCAGCACCACAAAAGATGCGCATGCGCCAGATCCAGTGAGCCATTCACTACGCAGACTCCGACACCAAACCGTATTTCTTGCTGCCCATGGAAGATAACATTCACAGCCGCTTGACCATTTAGGTTACAGGAAAAGGAAATAAATGAGGAAGTGAAAGGAAATTTTCCTCATAAAATTTTTCGAGGCGAAAAAAGAATGGCAAGATGTGACCTCATTTTCGCCAGCTATGATACAATCTTAAAATTGCATAATACATTACAGTTTTCAAGAGTCTTACATAACTATTATATGAACCTTATAGGAACCATTTTATCGCAGGTATCTATGTAAATCCTCTGAGCTAATTTAAAGGCTCCTGTGTTCCCACTAAACATATACAGTTTTATTTTAATTCTTTTAACGTCTCCTCACTGCGGCCATGCCTCTTGAGGCAGGGAACCTGTTTTGTCAAGTTCATGTCCACTATTCATTAATTCAACGAGTTGTTGAACCTCTTGTGCCAAGTACTGTTTTAGATCATGGGGAGCAAAACAGACAAAAATCCGTTCCCTCCGGGATTTAGTGGCAGGACACCACCACCAAGTACATTTCAGACAGTATTAAATTCTGTAAAAAGGTGAAGCAGGGTAAGGGAGAAAGGGGTGTGTGTGTGTGCGCGCGCGCGTGTGTACGTGTGCACGGCACGCACACGCCAGTTTAAGAATGGTGGTATGGTGAACCAGGAAGTCTTCTCGAAAGAAATAACTCGATCTGAACACTGAGAAAAAAGCAACCAAGCAGATATGCGAGACGGGGAGCGGAACATGCTGGCATTAGGAACAGCAAGTGCAAAGGCTCTAAAACACAGTCTCGCTCTGTCCCTGCCAAGGCTAGAGTGCAGTGGCACTATCATATCGCACAGCAGCCTCAATCCCCCAGACTCAAGTGGTCCTCCTGCCTCAGCAGCTCAAGTAGCTGGGACTACAGGCCTGCATCACCACACCTAGCTAAAACAAAACAAAACAAAACAACAACAACAACAACATTTTTTTGAGAGGGGGAGTCTCCCTATGTTGCCCAGGCTGGTCTCAAACTCCTAGCCTCAAGCAGTCCTCCTGCTTTCAGCCTCCCGAAGTGCTGGGATTATAAGCTTGAGCCACCATTCCTGGTCCTGACCCCACATTTTTTTTTTCTGTAACTCTAGCCAAAGACCCACTTTTTTATAGACTATTTTTAGAGCAGTTTTAGATTCACAACAATTGTGTGGAAAGCACAAGGAATTCCATATACCACCTGCCCGCACACATGAATACCCTCCCCCATTATCAATGTCACGCACCAGAACGATACATCTGTTACAACTGACAAACCTACACTGACACATTATCACCCAAAGCCCATAGTTTACATTAGGGTTCGCTCTTGGTGTTATACCTTGAGTTTGGACAAATGTGCATGTATCCACCATTACAGTATCATACAGAGCAGTATCACTGCTCTAAAAACCTCCGTGTTCCACCTATTCATCCTTCCCTCCCCCTTATTCCCCTGGCAACTACTAATCTTTTTACTGTCTTCATAGTTTTGCCTTTTCCCGAATGTCATATAGGTGAAATCATTCAGTATGTAGCCTTTTCAGACTGGCTTTTTTCACTTAATAATATGCATTTCAGGCGGGGCACGGTGGCTCATGCCTGTAATCCCAGCACTTTGGGAGGCCGAGGTGGGTGGATCACGAGGTCAGGAGTTCGAGACCAGCCTGGCCAACATAGTGAAACCCCCGTCTCTACTAAAAATACAAAAATTAGCCGTGCATGGTGGCGCACGCCTGTAGTCCCAGCTACTCCGGAGGGTGAGGCAGGAGAATCACTTGAACCTGGGAGGCGGAGGTTGCAGTGAGCCAAGATCAGGCCACTGCACTCCAGCCTGGGCAACAGAGTGAGATTCCGCCTCAAAAAAAAAAAAAATGCATTTCAGTTTCTTCCATGTCTTTTCATGGCTTGATAGCTCATTTCATTTTAGTGCTGAATAATATTTCACTGTCCAGATGTGCCAGTTTTATTTATCCATTCACCTGAAGGACATCTTGGTTCCTTCCACATTTTTGCAAGTATGAATAAAGCTGTTATAAACATCTCTGTACAGCTTCTGGGGTGAATATATTTTCAACTCCTTGGGTAAACACGAAGGAGCACAATTGTTACATCATATGGTAAGAATATGTTTACTTTTGTAAGAAATCATCAACCTAAGGCTAGGCGCGGTGGCTCATGCCTGTAATCCCAGCACTTTGGGAGGCCGAGGCAGGTGGATCGCCCGAGGTCAAGAGTTAGAAACCGGCCAGCCTGACCAACATGGTGAAACCCCATCTCTACTAAAAATACAGGGCCAGGTGCGGTGGCTCACACCTGTAATCCCAGCACTTTGGGAGGCCAAGTGGGGTGGATCACAAGGTCAGGAATTAAAGACCAGCCTGACCAATATGGTGAAACCCCCTCTCTACTAAAATTACAAAAAATTAGCCGGGTGCAGTGGCACATGCCTGTAATCCCAGCTACTCAGGAGGCTGAGGCAGGAGAATTGCTTGAACCTGGGCAGCGGAGGTTGCAGTGAGCCGAGGTCGCGCCACTGCACTCCACCCTGGGTGACAGAGTGAGACTTTGTCTCAAAATAAATACATACATACATACATAAAATAAAATAAAACAAAACAAAATTAGCTGGACATGGTGGCAGGCGCCTGTAATCCCAGCTACTTGGGAGGCTGAGGCGGAAGAATTGCTTAAACCTGGGAGGCAGATGTTGCAGTGAGCCAAGATCACGCCATTGCACTACTGTCTGGGCAACAAGACTGAAACTCCCTCTCAAAAAAAAAAAAAAAAGAAAGAAAGAAAGAAAGAAAGAAATTGGCCAGGCGCGGTGGCTCATGCCTGTAATCCCAGCACTTTGGGAAGCCGAGATGGGCAGATCACCTAAGGTCGTGAGTTCGAGGCCAACCTAACCAACATGGAGAAACCCCGTCTCTACTAAAAATACTAAATTAGCTGGGCATGTTGGCGAATGCCTGTAATCCCAGCTACTTAAAAAAAGAAAAAATCATCAACCTGTCTACCAAAGTGGATTTACTGTTTTGCATTTCCATCAGTTCTACATCCTCACCAGCATTTAATGTTGTTAATCTTTTGGATTTTGGCCACTCTAATAGGTGTGTAGCAGTATCTAATTGTTGTTTTAACTTGCATTTCCTTAATGACATATGATGTGGAGCATTTTTTTATTTTTTTGAGACGGAGTTTTGCTCTTGTTGCCCAGGCTGGAGTGCAATGGAACGATCTTGGCTGACCACAACCTCTGCCTCCTGGGTTCAAGCGATTCTCCTGCCTCAACCTCCTGAGTAGCTGGGATTACAGGCATGTGCCACCACGCCCAGCTAATTTTGTATTTTTAGCAGAGATGGGGTTTCTCCATGTTGGTCAGGCTGGTTTTGAACTTCCGATCTCAGGTGATCCACCCGCCTCGGCCTCCCAAAGTGTGGGGATTACAGGCATGAGCCACTGTGCATGGACTTTTTTAATTTTTGAGAAGGAGTTTTGCTCTTGTTGCCCAGGCTGGAGTGCAATGGCACAATCTTGGCTCACTGCAACCTCCGCCTCCCAGGTTCAAGCGATTTTCCCGCCTCAGCCTCCCAAGTAGCTGGGATCACAGGCATGCGCCACCATGCCTGGCTAATTTTGTATTTTTAGTAGCGACAGGGTTTCTCCATGTTGGTCAGCCTGGTCTTGAACACGCGACCTCAGGTAGTGTGCTCACCTTGGCTTCCCAAAGTGCTGGGATTGCAGGTGTGAGCCACTGTGCCCGGCCTGATGTGGAGCATCTTTTCATATGTTTATTTGCCATCTCTGTATCTTTTTTTGATGATGTGTCCGTTAAGGTCTTCGGCCCACTTTTTTTTTTTTTTTGAAACGGAGTCTCACTCCGTCGCCCAGGCTGGAGTGCAGTGGCGCCATCTTGGCTCATTGCAAGCTCCGCCTCCTGGGTTCACGCCACTCCCCTGCCTCAGCCTCCCGAGTAGCTGGGATTACAGGCGCCTGCCACCACACCCAGCTAATTTTTTGTATTTTTAGTAGAGACGGGGTTTCACCATCTTGGCCAGGCTGGTCTCGATCTCCTGACTTAGTGATCTGCCTGCCTTGGCCTCCCAAAGTGCTGGGATTACAGGCGTCAGCCACCGTGCCGGGCCCTTTTTTTTTTTTTAAAACGGAGTCTGTCTGTTGACCAGGCTGGAGTGCAGTGGCAGGATCTCAGGTAACTGCAACCTCAGCCTCCTGGGTTCAAACAATTCTCCTGCCTCAGCATGTCAGGTAGCTGGGATTACAGACATATGCCACCATGCCCGGCTAATTTTTGTATTTTTAGTAGGGACAGGGTTTCGCCATGTTGGCCAGGCTGGTCTGGAACTCCTGACCTCACATGATCCGCCCACCTTGACCGCCCAAAGTGCTGGGATTACAGGTGTGAGCCACCGCGCCAGCCCCACTTTTTAATTGAGTTGTTCATTTTCTTAGTATTGAGTTTTAGGAGTTCTTTGTATATTTTGGATAAGTCCTTTATCAGATACATCTTTTGCAAATATTTTCTTCCAGTATGAGGCCCTTTTTTTTTTTTTGGTGATGGAGTCTTGCCCTGTCGCCCAGGCTGAAGTGCAGTAGTGTGATCTCGGCTCACTGCAACCTCCGCCTCCTGGGTTCGAGCAATTCTCATGCCTCAGTCTCCTGAGTAGCTGGGATTACAAGCTCCCACTACGATGCCCGGCGAATTTTTTGTATTTTTGGTAGAGACGGGGTTTCACCATATGGGCCAGGCTGGTCTTGAACTCCTGACTTCAAGTAATCCACCTGCCTCAGCCTCCCAAAGTGTGGGAATACAGGCATGAGCCACCACACCCAGCCCTTCTTTTCATTTTCTTGACAGTGTCTTTTGCACAGCAGAATTTTTCATTTTAATTAAGTCCAGTTTATAATTTTTTCTTTCATAGATCATGCCTTTGGTGTTGTTTCTAAAAAGTCAAGGCTGGCTGGGCACGGTGGCTCACGCCTGTAATCCCAGCACTTTGGGAGGCCAAGGCAGGCGGATCAGGAGGTCAGGAGTTCGAGACCAGCCAGCACAACTAAATGAAACCCCATTCCTACTAAATATACAATTAGCTGGGTGTGGTGACACACACCTGTAGTCCCAGCTACTCGAGAGGCTGAGGCCGGAGAATCGCTTGAACCTGGGAGGCAGAGGTTGCAGTGAGCAGAGACCACACCATTGCACTCCAGCGGGGGTGACAGTGAGACTCCATCTCAAAAAAAAAAAAAAAAAAAAGTCAAGGCCAACCCCAACTCAGCTACATTTTCTGTTATCTACTAGGTGCTTTACAGGTTTGCATTTTACATTTAGGTCTGTTACCTATTTTGAGTTAATTTGTGTATAGATTCACTTTTTTGCATGTGAACATCCAGTTGTTCCAACACCAATTTTTAAAAAAGATTATCTCTCCTTTATATTGCTTTTGCTCCTTTGTCAAAGAGCAGTTGACTATGTGAGTCTATCTCTGTGCTCTCTACTCTGTTCCACTGATCTATTCTTTCACCAATACTATACTACCAGCTGGGCATGGTGGCTCACTCCTGTAATCCCAGCACTTTGGAGGCCGAGGCTGGTGGATCACTTGAGGTCGGGAGTTCAAGACCAGCATCACCAACATGGTGAAACCTCATCTCTACTAAAAATACAAAATTAGCTGGGCATGGTGGCACATGCCTGTAATCTCAGCTACTTGGGAGGCTGAGGCAGGAGAATCACTTGAACCCGGGAGGCGGAGTTTGCAGTGAGCTAAGATTGCACCATTGCACTTGAGCCTGGGCAACAAGAGTGAAACTCCATCTCAAAAAAAAAAAAAAAAAAAGCCAGCCACGGTGGCTGACACCTGTAATCCCAGTACTTTGGGAGGCCGAGGCGGGTGGATCACCTGAGGTCAGGAGTTCAAGACCAGCCTGGCCAGTGTGGTGAAACCCCGTCTCTACTAAAAATATGCAAAACTTAGCTGGGCATGGTGGCAGGCGCCTGTAATCCCAGCTACTCGGGAGGCTGAGGTAGGAGAACTGCTTGAGCCCGGGAGATGGAGGTTGCAGTGAGCCGAGATTGCACCACTGCACTCCAGCCTGGGCAATAGAGTGAGACTCCGTCTCAAAACACCACCACCACCACCACCACCACCACCTTCATTACTGTAGCTTTACAGTAATTCTCAAAGTTGGGTAATGTCAGTCCTTCAACTCTATTGGATTTTTTTTTTTCCTTGAGACAGGGTCTCACTCTGTCACCCAGGCTGGAGTGCAATGGTACTTCCCAGGCCCAAGTGATCCTCCCAGCCCAGGTAGCTGGAACCACATGCACATGCCACCATGCCCGGCTAATTTTATTTTTAAATTTTTTGTAGACCGGGTGCAGTGACTGATAGCTGTAATCCCAGCACTTTGGGAGGTCAAGGCAAGAAGATGACTTGAGCTCTGGAGTTGGAGACCAGCCTGGGCAACAAAGCGATACCTCGTCTCTACAAAAAAATTTAAAAACTAGCCAGGTGTGGTGGCATGTGCCTGTAGACTCAGCTACTCGGAGGCTGAGAGGTGGGAGGATTGCTTGAGCCTGGGACGTCAAGGCAGCAGTGAGCTGAGATCATGCCACACCACTCCAACCTGGGCAACAAAGCGAGACCTTGTCTCAAAAAAAAATAAAAATAAAAAAAGTTGCAGAGATGGGATCTCCCTATGTTGTCCAGGCTGGTCTCAATGATCTTCCAGCCTCGGTCTCCCAAGGTGCTGAGATTACAGGCATGAGCCACCACACCCAACCAGAACTGACATCTTTACAATACTGTCTTCCTACCATGAATGTGACATACCATTGCATTTATTTAGTTTTTTTTTTATTAGAGTTTTGTAGTTTTCTTCATATAGATCTTACACATATTTGGATTTATCCCTAAGTATTCCACTTCCTTTTGGTGCTAATGTAAATGGAATTGCTTTTAATTTCAAATTCTACTTGTTCATTACTCGTATACACAGCGACTGATTTTTGTATTGTAACCTTATATCCTGCAACTTTACTATAATCATTTATTAATTCCAGCCAAAGGGTTTCTAAAACTCTTTCGAATGAAAATAAAAAATGAAAAAAATGACTCTTCCAAAACTAGTAACTGCCGTTAACTAAAGGTATTCAAAAAGGACTGGAAATAGATGAAATTACCAAAATTCACAAAGTTTTTTTTTGTTTTGTTTTGTTTTTTTGAGACGGAGTCTTGCCCTGTCGCCCAGGCTGGAGTGCAGTGGTGCGATCTCGCTTACTGCAACCTCCGCCTCCTGGGTTCAAGTGATTCTCCTGCCCCAGCCTCCCGAGTAGCTGGGATTACAGGCACGCGCCTCCATGCCCAGCTAATTTTTGCATTTTTAGTAGAGACGGGGTTTCACCATGTTGGTCAGGCTGGTCTCGAACTTCTGACCTCATGATCCGCCCGCCTTGGCCTCCCAAAGTGCTGAGATACAGGCATGAGCCACCGCGCCCGGCTCACAAAGTATTTTAAGTGATAACAGCATCCCCAGGTAAGAACTATCCTGAGAATAACATTCATTTGAAAGAACATATCTGTCCCTACCTCTTTATTGTACAAATGAGGCAATATATACTTAGTGGCTCAGTTTGGTCTGTACTCAAACAAATCTGGGTTCAAATCAAGCTCTACAACTTACTAAGTCATAAACTTGGGCAAATTATTTACTCTAAGCCTCAGATTCCTCACCTCTAAAATGCATATCTCTTATAAGTTTGTAAGGAGAAATAAGGAGGTAATGCTTGAGAAAATTTAACAACAATTAACACCTGGAGGCACAGAGAGACGAGTGATATACTCAAGACAAGTTTGAGTCTCATTATGGGTACATTACAATAAACTATAGCATATTGTAATATAAATATTTCTTTTAGATCTTATGCAATCAATTCATTTTTGAAGTAGTGTATAAATTATTTACACATATACTTGTAACAAACCCTTTAACAGAACAAAAACACTCATTTTTATGACAATGAATTTTTCCCCTGCATTTGCTTAAATCAAGAAATACTAAAATAGCTAGTTCAATTCTCTAGCTCCCAAGTTTCATAGATATAATTACTAGTAAGCACTCAAAATCTTCATTGCTGTGTCCTGGTAAGCTAGAGTTATTTCAAAGATTTCATCCTGTACCATCCTTCAGATGATGAACCTCACTCATCTGGGTTAGTTTGCTTTTCTCTTTTTTTTTGAGATGGAGTTTTGCTCTTGTTGCCCAGGCTGGAGTGCAGTGGTGTGATCGTGGCTCAGGGCAACCTCTGCCTCCTGGGTTCAAGCAATTCTCCTGCCTCAGCCTCCCGAGTAGCTGGGATTACAGGCATGCACCACCACGCTCGGCTAGTTTTGTATTTTTAGTAGAGATGGGGTTTCTCCATGTTGGTCAGGCTGGTCTCAAACTCCAGATCTCAGGTGATCCACCAACCTCAGCCTCCCAAAGTTCTGGCATTATAGGCGTTGAGCCACTGCGCCCAGCCGTGCTTATCTCTTTTTTTGGCTTTTTTTTTTTTTGAGACAGAGACTGGCTCTGTCGTCAGGCTGGAGTGCAGTGGCGCGATCTCGGCTCACTGCAACCTCCGCTTCCCAGGTTCAAGTGATTCTCCTGCCTCAGCCTCCTAAGTAGCTAGGACTACAGGCACGTGCCACAATGCCAGCTAATTTTTGTATTTTTAGTAGAGACAGGGTTTCACCATGTTGGCCAGGATGGTCTCAATCTCTTGACCTCGTGATCCACCTGCCTCGGCCTCCCGAAGTGCTGGGATAGAGGCGTGAGCCACCACTCCTGGCCTTTTTTTTTTTTTTTTTTTTTTTGAGAAGGAGTTTTGCTCTTGTCACCCAGGCTGGAGTGCAGTGACACAATCTTGACTCACTGCAACCTCCGCCTTCTGGGTTCAAGCAATTCTCCTGCCTCAGCCTCCTAAGTAGCTGGGATTACAGGTGCCCCCCACCACACCCAGCTAATTTTTTGTATTTTTAGTAGAGATGGGGTTTCACCATGTTGGGCAGGCTGGTCTCGAATTCCTGACCTCAGATGATCTGCCTGCCTCGACCTCCCAAAATGCTGGGATTACAGGCAGGAGCCACCAAGCTCAGCTCGCTTATCTCTCAAAAAGGAGAATCCTTTGAGCTGGAGCTTAAAAAAATTAAAATCAGGCCAGGCGTGGTGGCTCAAACCTGTAATCCCAGTACTCTGGGAGGCCGAGGTGGGTAGATCACGAGGTCAGGAGATCGAGACCAGCCTGGCCAATATGGTGAAACCCCGTCTCTACTAAAAAATACAAAAATTAGCCGAGTGTGGTGGCGTGCGCCTGTAGTCCCAGCTACTCGGGTGGCTGAGGCAGGAGAATCGCTGGAACCTGGGAGGTGGAGGTTGCAGTGAGCTGAGATCGCACCACTGCACTCCAGCCTGGCAACAGAGCAAGACTCGGTCTAAAAAAAAAAAAAAAAATTTAAGAAGGAGAGAAGTTGCACTAGTTTTACCTCAAAGCCCTGTGTGGTCCCCTATCTCTTCCCACCTCCTTGATGGTAGTGCTCCCTAATACTACCTTAAAGTTGGAACTCTGACCAGGACCTGAAATACAGATATTTTTTTTAAAGGGGGTTAATTTTATAACACAGAATGTTTTAACTTTTTGTCAAACATCCATTCTCCAATACCAATTCATAGCATGCTCCATCCACCTAGCAAGAAGGTATGGGAGCTCTATTGACTTGTTTGATCCATTCCCAACAGAGGCAATATGAAACGGAAGGATAGGTATGGTAAAAATTTTGGACTTCAAATACTCCTAAAATCAAACCAGAAACATTAAATGCTGAAATAAAACCACCCACATGTAGTCGGATTCATAGATAGAAATAAAAAAAAAACTACACAATTTCTATTAGAAGCGGATTTTTAAACTAGTAAAAGAGACAAAATGGGCTAAATTCTTAAATCCTATTCCACTTTACAAACTGACCCATAGCATCCTCCTTGAACTTTCCCTGTGTCCATTTCACCCACAACACACATTCCCAAATATGCATCCCTCAGAGGAACTGATTTCCTGGAAAGACTACTTAGCCAAGTCCTGAGGTAATCTGTCTAACCTGGTGATTCTCTTGGTTAAGGGATGGATACTCATTTGTCCCTCCTTCCTCCCTTACCACTTTACACATCTCCCGGCTTCATTCTGCTCCAGGAAAACAGTATTTATCATTCTAGCTCCAGGATGAGATCAAACATTTCCACTAGACTTCAAAAATACACATCCATCCTATCCATCCATCCATTCATCCATTTATATATATAAATAAATGTCAATGACAAAAAATGTTTTTTTCCACAGCAATTGCTACAAGTCCGGAAAAAAGATCACCTGGAGACCCAAACTCTAATACTTACGAATGTGTGAAAAATATCACACCAAGTTTAAAAATAACTCTTTAATCATATGCACATAAGGGGAATAAAGGGCAACACCAGGCTGACTCAGGAGGGGAGCAAGATATTCTCCCTTTGTCCCAATGTCTGCTTGGCACAATTCTGAGATCACACAAACAAGTGGGAGGGGGTTGGGAAATAGAATAAGTGAGAGGACTGAAGAGACAAAGGCAAGGGGGGAGAGGCAAGGGCTTGCAGTAGTCTCAATCAGTGGACTCTAACACAGATTCACTCAGCGCAAGGTCCCAGTAGTGTTCAGCCCCATGCTTTTTGAAATGCTCACGAGCCATGTTCTCTGTAGGACACTGTTTAAACTTCATCTCTCCAAAGCTCCGGTCTTTGGCTGTACCCTAGAAAAGAGATATATAATAAAAACACTTCAATTTCTTATTTAAATCAGATATAATATTCTTTTATAAGAAGACCTAGTAACATTTGTGAGACATGTGCCCAGCTGAACGTGATTTTATGGTTAAAAAAAAATTGTGACCTCCATTTCCTTGGATATTTGTGTTTTTTTGAGACAGAGTCTCGCTCTGTCGCCCAGGCTGGAGTGCAGTGGCACGATCTCGGCTCACTGCAAGCTCCACCTCCCGGGTTCACGCCATTCTCCTGCCTCAGCCTCTGGAGTAGCTGGGACTACAGGCGCCCGCTACCACGCCCGGCTGATTTTTTGTATTTTTAGTAGAGACGGGGTTTCACCATGTTAGCCAGGATGGTCTCGATCTCCTGACCTCGTGATCCTCCCGCCTCAGCCTCCCAAGGTGCTGGGATTATAGGCGTGAGCCACCGCGCCCAGCCTCCTTGGATATTTGTATGAGTTTTTACGAATTCATATGCATAAGGCTTTTAGTTTTTTGAAATGAAGTGAGGAATTATTTGCTCTGGTGCCTGGGTGGAACAGCAAGTCAGGAAGAACTATGGAAGGTGGAATGAGATAAACTTATCTCCTACCAGGCCTTAAGGACTAAATTTGAGCCTTCAAAAAGGCCCCAGAAACTATTTATACAAGCAGGAGGCTTTGGGGCCCAGCAACAAAGAACAACTGGGGGCGGGGAACAGAAGAGCAGGTACCAGCAGAGAATTACAACAGAAAAAGACAGTACTGGGCAGAATGGCATTCTTGCCAAAGTTACCAGCAGCAATGGCAGTCATAAAGCAATACCTCAAGAGGCGTTCAGGGAGTAGACTCCAATAAGGAGGCTGGAGCAGAACTTGGCTTATTTCTGAATATGAGAGACAATTCCTGAAAACTAAATTCCTACAACATTAATACTGGTTCTCTAAGAAGCCGGGACTTTTTCAGTAAGTACTCTTCAGAGATAAATAGAAGAAAATTGAAAGATGAGGGTGCTGAGATATGTGAAGGTAGGGCTGGGCACAGTAGCTCATGTCTATAACCCCAGCACTTTGGGAGGCTGAGGTGGGAGGATCACTCAAGGCTAAGAGTTCAAGACAAGCCTAGGCAACATGATGAGATCCATTTCTAAAAAAAAAAAAAAAAATTAGCCAGGCACAGTGGTGTGGACCTGAGGTCTCAGATACCTGAGAAGCTGAGACTGGAGGATTGCTTGTCCCTAGGAGTTCAAGGCTGTAGTGAGCTATGACTGCGCCACTGCACACCAGCCTGAGCAATAGAGCAAGACCCTATCTCTAAAAAAAAAAGTTGATTAAAAAAAGATAACAAATATGCAGGTGGGAACTTATAAAACAGAGAACAAATACTATGGTTATTATCATCTAATTTGTATGCATAAATTGAAGAATCTGGGATAAGGCAGGATACATGAAAACCTTTTTTTTTTAATTTTTATTTTTTGATTGCTCCTTCAGAAGAAAAACTATTAATAGCAATTACCTATAAAGACTGGTCTGAAGAGATCAGCGAATAGGAAGAGACTTTTTTTTTTGAGACACAGTCTCGCACTGTCGCCCAGGCTGGAGTGCAATGGTGCGATCTCGGCTGACTGCAACCTCCGCTTCCCAGATTCAAGCGATTCTCCTGCCTCAGCCTCCCAAGTAGCTGGGATTACAGGCACTGGCCACCACGCCCCGCTAATTTTTGTATTTTTATTAGAGACTGGGTTTCACCATGTTGGCCAGGTTAGTCTCGAATTCCTGACCTCGTGATCCACCCACCTCAGCCTCCCAAAGTGTTGGGAGTACAGGCATGAGCCACCACACCTGGCCTGCGACTTTTTCTTTTTTTTTTTTTTTGAGACGGAGTCTTGCTTTGTCGCCCAGGCTGGAGTGCAGTGGCGCGATCTCGGCTCACTGCAAGCTCCACCTCCCGGGTTCACGCCATTCTCCTGCCTCAGCCTCCCGAGTAGCTGGGACTACAGGCGCCCACTACCACGCCCGGCTAATTTTTTGTATTTTTAGTAGAGACGGGGTTTCACCGTGTTAGCCAGGATGGTCTCGATCTCCTGACCTCGTGATCCGCCCGCCTCGGCCTCCCAAAGTGCTGGGATTACAGGCGTGAGCCACCGCGCCCGGGCTCTTTTTTTTTTTAAGACAGGGTCTCACTCTGGTTCCCAGGCTGGAGTGCAGTGGCATAGTCACAGCTCACTGCAGCTTCAAACTCCAAAGCTGAAGCAATCTTCCCACCTCAGCCTCTCAAATAGCTGGGACTACAGGCAGACACCACCAGGCCAGGCTAATTTTTGTATTTTTTGTAGAGACGGGGTTTCGCCATATTGCCCAGGCTGGTCTTGAACTCCTGAGCTCAAGTGATCCAACCACCTCATCCTCCCAAAGTGCTGGGATTATAGGCGTGAGCCACTGTGCTGGGTCTCAGTAAGTACTCTTCTGTATAATTAGAATTTGTTTCTAATCTTAATAAACATTTACTACTTTTGTAATAATGTACCACTTTTATAATAAAGAATTCATTAATAGAAATAAGCACATTTTACTGCTCGCTTCAGCAGCACATATACTAGAAATAAGTACATTTTAAAAATAGAAGATATATGGCTGGGCGTGGTGACTCATGCCTGTAATCCCAGCACTTTGGGAGGCCAAGGCAGTTGGACCTCAGGTCAGGAGTTCGAGACCAGCTTGACCAACATGGCGAAACCCTGTCTCTACTAAAAATACAAAATTAGCCAGGCGTGGTGGCTCATGCCTGTAATTCCAGCTACTCGGGAGGCCGAGGCAGGAGAATCACTTGAACCCAGGAGGCAGTGGTTGCGGTGAGCTGAGATTGCACCATTGCACTCCAGCCTGGGCAACAAGGGCAAAACTCTGTCTCAAAAAAAAAAAAAAAAAAAAAAAAAAAAAGAAATGGAGGGGCTGGGCACAGTGGCTCATGCCTGTAATCCCAGCACTTTGGGAGGCCGAGGCAGGCGGATCACCTGAGGTTGGGAGTTCGAGACCAGCCTGACCAACATGGAGAAACCCTGTCTCTACTATAAATACAAAAATTAGTCGGGCATGGTGGCGTGCACCTGTAATCCCAACTACTTGGGAGGCTGAGGCAGGAGAATCGTTTGAACCTGGGAGGTAGAGGTTGCGGTGAGCCGAGATCACGCCATCACACTCCAGCCTGGGCAACAAGAGCAACAAGAGCGAAACTCCATACCGCCCCCCCGCCCCCCCCGCCCCCAAAAAAAGATATACATGTACTATACCTAAAAGCAAACATGAAAACATTAATACTGGTTTTAATACTGGTTCTCTAAGAAGCCTTCAGGGGTTAAAGAACTAGATAACCATAAAAAATATTCCACTTGAAGAGTGATTCAGTCACATTTTATGAAGCACTATCACATAATTATCTAATTTCATTCTCAAAAACTTGACAATATAGAGAACAAATCATATCCACATTTTAGAGCTAAGGCAACAGAATTTGACATTAAGTGTCTTGCCCAGATTGCACAGCTAATAAGCAGCACTGCCCAGCCTCCTAACTTTATAGTCTTAAGTCTAGTACTTCCTTCACTATATCCAAAGGTAAATCCCACAACAATTCATTCCTGTTTCCAAGTCTCATATTCATGACTGTGAAATAAATAATTTTCGGTAGAGAATTTGTATTCCTGCTACCAGCAGCACTGTCCACGCACTTCCCCAGATAGCATATACTAAATACTCACCAATTTAATTAAACAGATGATCAGGAAGAATTTACTGCCAACCATTTAAAAATGGATTCCAAAAAGAAACATAAATTATTTAAAACATTATTCACTGATTACATCTTACATTCCATTGCTCTACTTAAATAGTATAAATATTCAGGAGTTGGCTAAAGTTTTACAATGTTTTACAAAGGATCACCTACCTCCCAGACTAGTACACATTTGTTGGTTTTCTTCACAGCTTCCTCATCAGACTCCTCATCATCTGGAAGAGAAATCTTGTTATAGACTTAGACTTGAGATTCAGGTTCTAAACAAATAATATTCAAGTCTACCCAAACTCTCTAAAATATTGTCACCCTTTTTATGTGTTGGACCAAGTGTTCTCTTTTCTGTTGCTCTTTATTTTCCCCAAATTAGACTTGAAGCTCCAAGTAGGCAGTAATATTAATTGATACAATTAGCATTTACGTAGCACTTGTTATGAATCAAGAGCTCCACCAGGTACTGGGAATAAGGAAATAAAAGACAAGCAGTCAAGAATAAAAACTTGTCCTAGGCACTTTGGGAGGCAGGCTTCATATGTCAACATCATATATTACTCTCAAAAAACTTTCACCCAATGGAGGAGGAGGGCAGATATACCAAATCAAAATTATCGGCCAACGTGGTGGCTCACGCCTGTAATCCTAGCGCTTTGGGAGGCTGAGGTGAGTGGATCACCTGAGGTCAAGAGTTTGAGACCAGCCTGGCCAACATGGCGAAACCCCATCTCTACTAAAAATACAAAAATTAGCCAGGTGTGGTGGCAGGAGAATCACTTGAACCTGGGAGGGGGAGGCTGCAGTGAGCCAAGATGGTGCCACTGCACTCCAGCCTGGGCAAAAGAGCAAAGACTCCATCTCAAAAAAAAAAAAAAAATGCACGTGTAAAACAAAATATTTTTTAGTCTCAGGTATCTTAAGATGAACTCTCTGCAGATTTTATTTATATTTTTATTTTTTTGAGATGGAGTCTTGCTCTGTCACTCAGGCTGGAGTGAAGTGGTATGATCTCGGCTCACTGCAACCGCTTCCCGGGTTCAAGTGATTCTCCTGCCTAGGCCTCCCGAGTAGCTGGGATTACAGGCGCACGCTGCCATGCCCAGCTCATTTTTGTATTTTTTAGTAGAGACGGGGTTTCACCATGTCAGGCTGGTCTCAAACTCCTGACCTCAGGTGATCCAGCCGCCTCGGCCTCCCAAAGTGCTGGGATTACAGGCATGAGCCATCACACCAGGCCTCTCTGCAGATTTTAAATGCTAATCCAGGTGTTCAAAGATGAGAAGAATGAACCTAATGGGAGTATGATGGCCAGAAGAATGTCTGGCCTTCAAATATAGACAGTCCTTGACTTACAATTTTTTGCCTTGAGTATAGTGTGAAAGTGATAAATATTTAGTAGAAAATGTACTTCAAATTTTAAATTTTGAGATTTTCCTGGGCTAGCAATATGCAGTAAAATACTCTTACATGAGATAAAAATAGGCTTTCTGTTAGATGATTTTGCCCAATTGTAGGCTAATCTAAGTATTCTGAGAAAGTATAAGGAAGGCTAGGCTGTTATGATGTCCTGTAGGTCAGATGTATTAAATGCATTTTTTTTTTTTTTTGAGATGGAGTCTTGCTCTGTCGCTTAGGCTGCAGTGCAGTGGTGCGATCACAGCTTACTGCAACCTCCGCCTGCCAGGTTCAAGCGATTCTCCTGCCTCAGCCTCCCGAGTAGCTGGGATTACAGAGGTCCACCACCACGCCCCGAATTTTTGTGTTTTTAGTAGAGACGGGGTTTCACCATGTTGGCCAGGCTGCTTACGAACTCCTGACCTCAAATGATCTGCTCGCCTTGGCCTCCCAAAGTGCTCAGATTATAAGTGTGAGCCACCGTGCCTGGCCTTAAATGCATTTTTGACTTAACAATATTTTCAACTTATCTTAGGTTTATTGGAACTAACCCCATCATTAAGTTGAAGAGCATATGTGTGAGTATGTACATGTACATGTATGTGTATGTATTGTGTATGTGTATGTGTGTATGTGTATGTGTATATGTGTGTGTATGTGTGTGTGTACATGTGTGTATGTATGTGTATGTATGTGTATGTGTGTGTGTGTATATATATATATCAGACAAAAGAAATAGTTTGATCAAAGCAGAGCTTTTTTGACCTGAAGATCTTTTTGGCTTCAATCCTTAAAAAAAAAAATCAAATAATAATATAATATAGACACTGTACACATGAATGTATAGCTTATTAGATTTGCTTTTTCTTTTTTTTGAGACAGGGTCTCATTCTGTCACCCAGGCTGGATTGCAGTGGCACGATCACAGCTTACTGCAGCCTCGACTTCCCCAAGCTCAAGTGATCCTCCCACCTCAGCTTCCTGAGTAGCTGGGAATACAGGTGTGTGCCACCACATCCAGCTAATTTTTGTACTTTTTGTAGAGATGGGGTTTCACCACGTTGTTTGCCCAGGCTGGTCTCAAACTCCTGGCCTCAGGCAATCTGCCCACCTCAGCCTCCCAAAGTGCTAGGATTACAGGCATGGGCCACCATGCCTAGCTGCTTGCTGAATTTTCAAATACTGAATAAATTCATGTAACCGGTACTCAGATCCAGGACAGACACAGAAACCAGCTGGTAGAAAAGCCTTAAATGATAGGCAAAAAAATAACTTTACCATTCATGCATATAATCATGTAGTAAATATTGTATGAATGTCTAGGAGGCTCAAAGTCTAAACGGGTCTTTCTAAAATTCCTGAACACTATCTAGTGTTATCAAGAGTGTCACAGGGAGGAAATAAGATGAACGGACAGATGCACCATCCCCACCTCCCACAGCTCTCCCCCTTAATCCCCTCTAACCCCCATTCACCATCTCCCTTTGTGTTAGATGTCTGTTCATCCCACTTTATCCGATGCAGCATAAGACGCTTAAATTTCTTCTGGGCCTTGGGGCCTGGAAACAGAGAAGAATAATTTTGCCAGAACTGTGGAAGATGATGGGGTAGAAAGAACCTGAGCTCAGACATTAATGTGGTAGTTGAAGCAATCTCAGGAACCACATCTTAGGGCCTTCTACTCCAAAAAACACAGAAACAGAGACCTAGCATATTATATCAGGTATGGCACTAAAATACCATCTTTTTCTCCTTTCTCCCCACAATGCTAATCACTCTAAGCCTAGGGTTGTCTGGGGACAGTCTCCCTCAAGTTTTTCAGACTCACCCCCTTCCACTACTACCACGTTGACATCCTTGTGCAGTACCACCACCCCTGTCAGGTACAGTTGCCCAGCATTGGCTTCAATCTTGAACTTCTTGGCTGGGTTGCTCAAATTTCGAACTCTGGAGAAGGGAAAGTTTAGTTATGTCTTCCATTTTAGCATCAGCAGCTGCCTGAATGGAGTGGCAAGTAAAAAGATGAATCCAAAATGGTTTCCTCTCTATAAACAAAGGCCTCTGGAGTAAACAAATAGATGAATGCTTAAAAGGTAGAGTTGATGAGTCTAGAAATATTTCCACACTCTTACATTTCTTCAAAGTCTAGCACTTTACATTAACCATTACATTACTAACCAAAGTTTACTCTAAGAGTCAGGGAGAGGTATTTACTATCATCCAAAAATACTTACAATCTCATTGTTCTTGACAATGTAAAGACTTACAGACTTTTTGTCCTCTAGACCCTTAGACTCTTATAATATAGGATTACTTGGCTGGGTGCGGTGGCTCATGCCTGTAATCCCAGCACTTTGGGAGGCCAAAGTGGGCAGATCACGAGGTCAGGAGTTTAAGACCAGCCTGGCCAACATGGTGAAACCCCATCTCTACTAAAAATACAAAAATTAGCTGGGCGTGGGGGTGCGTGCCTGTAATCCTAGCTACTCAGGAGGCTGAGGCAGGAGAATCGCTTGAACTTGGGAGGCAGAGGTTGCAGTGCGCTGAGATCGCGCCATTGCACTCCTGCCTGGGCAACAAGACTGAAACTCCGTCTCAAAATAAATAAATAAATAAATAAATGAAATATATATATAGGATCACTATATAGGCATGAAAATTTTCTAGGAGGATATGTGAAAAACTGTTAATAGCAATTACCTAAAGAGAGTGGTTCTAAGGGATCAGAGAATAGAAAGGAGACATTTTGAGTAAGTATTCTTCTGTGTTGTCAGACAATTTTTTAAATCTTAATAAGCATTTGCTATTTTTGTGGTAATGTACCACTTTTATAATAAAGAACTAGTTAATAGAAATAAGCACATTTTAAAAATAGAAGATACACATGTACTCAACATAAAAGTATAAAAACATTAAATCAACACAAAGGTAGAAAAATATTTACAACATATAAAATGCATTTTGGAGTGAGGATGAAACACAGCAATACATCAGGGTAAGGATATGACTATTGAGGAAAGAAAATTTGTAATGCTTCCATGGATGTTGGAAGCAAACTCAGACCATTTAAAAAAAAAAGATGAAAAAAAAAAAGAAATAGGATGATATTTTATAATTCTCAAAGGACATACAATCTTTAGTTCACATCTTGGCCTGAACAAGTATATTGACTTGTTCAGAACTAATATTCTGGTAAAAAAAAAAAAAGAAGACTTGAGAGGGAAGAACTGGGTAACCATAAACATAAGTCATTAACTCTCGCTATTTTACAAGATGTACTAGCTCTTGATCCACACTAGGGTCATTAAAAGAGAGTAGGAACTGGTGTTAGGTATGCTTTTAGGCCACAATGATTCTGCCTCAAGCGCTTGGAAAATGTTTTAGTAATTCTAAGGGGAAGTTTGGCCCAGTATGGACACCTACCTATATACAGATATGTGTACCCCCTGTGAAATGTCTTCTTTAAGCTTTTTAATTTTCTTGACCTTTCTCTGTTCTGCTGTGAGTTTTCGGGCAGCGTTGGCCTCTTCATGCGCTCTGTCGTGACAGGAAGGACATCCACAAGTGAGAAAGGCATTGAAGATCAGAGGCAGGGCTGAGGGAAAGAGAGAGCAACGGAGAACTCTCCCCTCCCTCCAAATATGGACCCCCCAGAAGAGTTTGGGAAAGGTACTTGCCCGAGGTTTCCACCCAATCCCATGGCACTTACTTCTGTCTTTTTGCCATCTGAGCTCTGACGTGGGCTTCTACCTTCGTGGGGTCTTGAACAGCTTCTGTTCCTAATACTCGCATCAAATTAGAAATTCTCACTGCAGTGAAGAGAGGACAACAATCAGTCTTTGAAGTCACTTCTGCAGCTGGAGTAACTTGTTATTTCTTCCATACCAATTCATATTATTTACCTATTTCAAATCTCTGCTCTAAACTCACTTCCTCCAATAACTCCTATCCTGAAAATCCCATCCAATCACTTCAGCATTTGCAGAAGTTCACACAATTAAGTTGAAGATTGGTATGCATTTACATTATCTGAAAATTTATGAAGGATGTGGAACTTAATTTCTTTCATATTTTTCACACTGATCACAGCATCTAGTGAAAGAGCTTATAAATAATAGTGCTCAGTCAAAATACTGCTGAACGAGAATGTAACTACAGGGTCAAGTTTTTTATCCTGTACTTTCATTGTAAAAATTAAAACATTAAGAATTATGTACATAAAAAGTCTACGCAAATACTGCAACTACTATCTGCATGAATTTCAAGACCTGTATTCTTCCAGGAAAACCAGAGTGTTGTATGATCAGTATGCTTAAAAATAAGCCATAAATGGCCTCTATAATGAATGTGTTGACCTATCTTAATATGAAAAGATGGTAGAAAACTTGGAGAAAAAGGACCCCAAGAATAATTCTTAGAAACAGAAATCACTCAAACATAGAGATGTTAAAGTTCCTCCAGGATTAAAGACATAAACTTGCCACTCTTTTTAACAGAAGAGGCCACTGAGAAATGCACCTTTGGGTTCTGGAGGAGGCATCAGGCCCAGCCTGACTTTTTCTTGTAGTTCCTTCTGTGCTTCCCTCCTTGTTTGTCTCCGAAGTTTTTTCTGTTCCTTCTTGGTAAGATATACTCCCAGAGTAACTGGTGTGTCATTGTCAACTGTCAGGCAGAGATATTAGTATACCAAAGCAGTAAGAATACATATATATATATTTTTTTCTCTCTCACTCTGTCACCCAGATTGGAGTGCAATGGCACGATCTCAGCTCACTGCAGCCTCTGCCTCCTGGGTTCAAGTAATTCTCCTGCCTCAGCCTCCCGAGTAGCTAGGATTACAGGCACACGCCACCATGCCTGGCTAATGTTTGTATTTTTAGTAGAGATGGGGTTTCACCATGTTGGCCAGGCATGAGCCACCAGGCCCGGACAGCAATAAAAATATTAAAGAAACCTAGGTAAATATCAATATCATTAAAAGAAACTTTAGGCTGGACGCAGTGGCTTATGCCTGTAATTCTAGCACTTTGATAGGCCAAGGTGGGAGGATGGCGTGAGCCCAAGAGTTCGAGACCAGCCTGGACAACCAAGTGAGACCCAACTCTATTATAAACATTTTATGTAAAAAATATATTGAGGCCAGGTGCGGTGGATCACACCTGTAATCCCAGCACTTTGGGAGGCACGGGTGGGCACATCACGAGGTCAAGAGATCGAGACCAGCCTGGCCAACATGGTGAAACCCTGACTCCACTAAAAATACAAAAATTAGCTGGGCGTGGTGGCACGCACCTGTGGTCCCAGCTACTCGGGAGGCTGAGGTAGGAGAATCACTTGAATCCCGGAGGTGGAGGTTGCAGTGAGCCGAGATTGTGCCACTTGCCACTGCACTCTAGCCTGGCAACACAGCGAGACTCCATTTCAAAAAACATGTGTGTGTGTGTGTGTGTGTGTGTGTGTGTGTGTATAAACTTTAAATAGAAAATGAAGAAAACTCGTTAATAAGGGCTCAGTAAGATTAAAATCAGTTCAGGCCTGGTGCCCGGCAATATGGCTATGTTTTTAAAAAACATTCTTATCTTTCCTTTTGTTGAGATGGAGTCTCGCTCTGCTGCCCAGGCTGGAGTGTAGTGGCGCAATCTCAGCTCACTGCAAGCTCTGCCTCCTGGGTTCACGCCATTCTCCTGCCTCAGCCTTCTGAGTAGCTAGGACTACAGGCGCCCACCACCACGTCTGGCTAATTTTTGTACTTTTAGTAGAGACGGGGTTTCACCTTGTTAGCCAGGATGGTGTTGATTTCTTGACCTCGTGATCTGCCCGCCTGGGCCTCCCAAAGTGCTGGGATTACAGGCGTGAGCCACCTCGCCTGGCCTCTTATCTTTCTTAAGTAGTGTTCTTAGTTGTTTTCCTTTAAGCTGTTAAACCCCCTCATTCAATGATACCTGGCAAATGTAGAAAACAAAATTAGGGCCAGGTGCGGTGGCTCACGCTGGTAAACCCAGCACTTTGGGAAGCCTAGGTGGGCAGATCACTTGAGGTCAGGAGTTCAAGACGAGCATGACCAACATGGCAAAACCCTGTCTCTACTAAAAGTTCAAAAACTCACCAGGTGTGGTGGCAGGCACCTAAAATCCCAGCTACTCCAGAGGCTAAGGCAGGAGAATCACTTCAACCCGGGGGGGGGTGAAAGTTGCAGTGAACCGAGATAGTGCCATCACACTCCGGCCTGGGTGACAAAAGCGAAACTCTATCTCAAAAAAAAAAAAAGGCCGGGCGCAGTGGCTCACACCTATAATCCCAGCACTTTGGGAGGCCAAGGCTGGCCGATCACCTGAGGTCAGGAGTTCAAGACCAGCCTGACCAAACATGGTGAAACCCTGTCTCTACTAAAAATACAAAATTAGCTGGGTGTGGTGGCACATGCCTGTAATCCCAGCTACTCAGGAGGCTGAGGCAGGAGAATTGCTTGAACCCAGGAGGCAGAGGTTGTGGTGAGCTGAGATCATGCTGTTGCACTGCAGCCTGGACCACAAGAGCGAAACTCCTTCTCAAAAAAAAAAAAAAAAAAAAAAATAGAAGCAACTTTGTTTCCCAGTTTCAACTTTGGGAAACTAACAAAAAGCCCTTTGGAGTTAGCATCCCTCACAGTGGGTAGTGGAGCATATCGCATCTAATAACACACCAACCCAAGAGTTTAGCTCTTGCATTTGCATTTAGCTGTGGATGCCACAACAACATGTGGTTCTATAAAAGGAGCAAGCTGAGGGCTGTTTCCTAGGAACAACCAGGGAACTGTAAATGTAAAGCTTCATGAAATTTTGGGTTTTTTTTTTTTTTTTTGAGACAAGGTCTGGCAGTATCATCCAGGCTGGAGTGCAGCAGCACCATCTCAGCTCACTGCAACTTCCACCTCCCAGGCTCAAGCCAACTTCCACACCTCAGCCTCCCAAGAGGCTGGGACTACAGATGCACACCACCATGTCCGGCTGATTTTTTATTTTTTGTAGAGATGGGGTTTTGCCATGTTGCCTAGATCTCGAACTCCTGAGCTCAAGCAATCTGCCCACCTCAGCCTCCCAAAGTGCAGTGATTACAGGCATGAGCCACCATACCCAGCCAAATTTTTTTTCCTTGAGATGGGTCTCACTGTGTCGCCCAGACTGGTCTTGAATTCTTGGCCTCAAGCAATCCTCCTGCCTTGGCCTCCAAAAGTGTTTGGATTAGAGGCATGAGCCACCATGCTTGGCTGTCTCATGAAATTCTAAGCACAGGAACATGCACTTAAAATGTATGTTCACTGGTCAAACCACAAACTATTGTCAGGAAAAAAACTGCATTAAAAAAAAGAATTACACATGGGTAGTGGCTATTGTATTGAACAGCACAGATATAGAACATGTTCCTCACTGTATAAATTTCCAGTGGGTAATGCTGCTCTAGAGACTTGATTCAGGAATCTATACATTACCTGGAGGATTGAGCTGGGCTGGATGTTCAACAAGATTTGTGATTCCAAAATAATCTTCTCTCTTGGGATTTTCCTCTGTACTAAAATTGTAGGAAGAAAAGAAAACACGATGTGTGGGTAGAGATGATTCTAAGAGAGGAGTCTCAGAAATACAATGAAAAAACCCACTCTCTATAATGGGTTCTTGTGCTTGATATACCTAAAATAGCATTTAGGTACCTAAAATATATAGTTAAATTACACATAATTTTCATGATGAGAAAACTGAGTCCCTCTATGGTTGAACACACTCTCCACAGCAATCATTCTCAACCTTTTTTCTACCATGCCACAGCTGACAGACGCTATGTTCTCTCATTAGTGACAATAAGTCCCTGGAACAGTGGCTGACAAAGAATGGGCAACGAAAGGCTAAGACAAAATCTACTAAAGCCATGTATCAGAATGATGGAGCAGGGCCAGGTGATGTGGCTTATGCCTATAATCCCAGCACTTCGGGAGACGAAGGCAGGTGGATCACCTGAGGTCAGGAGTTTGAGACCAGTTTGGCCAAATAGTGAAACTCTTGTCTACTAAAAATATAAAAACTGGCCAGGTGTGGTGGTATTTGCCTGTAGTCCCGGATACTTAGGAGGCTGAGCTAGAAGAACTGCTTCAACCCAGGAGACAGAGGTTGCAGCGAGCCGAGATTGTGTAACAGAGTGAGACTCTGTCTTAAAAAACAAACAAACAAACAAACAAACAAACAAAAAACGCCGGGCGTGGTGGCTCACGCCTGTAATCCCAGCCCTTTGGGAGGCTGAGGCGAGTGGATCACCTGAGGTCGGGAATTTGGGACCAGCCTGACCAACATGGAG
Organism: Gorilla gorilla gorilla; assembly: GCF_029281585.2. Lineage (NCBI taxonomy): Eukaryota > Metazoa > Chordata > Mammalia > Primates > Hominidae > Gorilla > Gorilla gorilla. The sequence goes on from NC_073224.2 coordinate 106,494,409, forward strand.
AAACCTCATCTCTACTAAAAACACCAAGAATTAGCCAGGCGTGGTGGTGCATGCCTATAATCTCAGCTACTTGGGAGGCTGAGGCAGGAGAATCACTTGAACCCAGGAGGCGGAGGCTGTGGTGAACCAAGATTGCTCCACTGCACTCCAGTCTGGGCAACAAGAGCGAAACTCCGTCTCAGGAAAAAAAAAAAAAAAAAAAAAAAAAGGATGGAGCAGATATATTTAAAGCTTTTCAAATGTGTCTTATATCCTTTTTTTTTGAGACAGAGTTTCACCCTGTTGTCCAGGATAGAGTGCAGTGGTCATGATCATAGCTGACTGCAGCACAGACCCTCCTGGGCTCAAGTGATTCTCTCACATCAGCCTCCTGGGTAGCCAGGACTACAGGCACAAGCCACCATGCCCAGCTACTTTTTTTTTTTTTTTTTTAATCTTTGTAGAAACGAGGTCTCACCATATTGCCCAAGCTGGTCTTTAACTCCTGGGCTCAAGCAATCCTTCAGCCCTAAGCCTCCCAAAGTGCTGGAATAACAGGTGTCAGCCACCGAGCCCAGCCTTATATGCTATATTTACTATTATCCCACCTACCAACTAATAATCCTTGCTCTATCACAATGAGATCTCTAGGAAATGTAAACACCTATAATACGTAGCAAAAGAATGTAATTAAGGAAAATAATGCTAAAAACAGGCAACAATGTGTAACAGAGCAAAAAGAATTCTAGACTTTGCTTTTGTAGATTGTGTCCCTGGTTATCCTACATTAAACCCAAAAGCTAAAAACAGCCTATATATATGATACATCACTTACAAATGCAGGAGCTTGGCCAGGTGCAGTGGCTCACGCCTGTAATCCCAGCACTTTGGGAGGCTAAGGTGGGCGGATCACCTAAGGTCAGGAGTTCGAGACCAGCCTGGCCAACATGGCAAAACCCTGTCTCTATCAAAAATACAAAAAGCAGATGGGCGTGGTGGCACACACCTGTAGTCCCAGCTACTTGAGGGGCTGAGATTCAAGGAGAATTCAAGGAGAATCTCTTGAACCCGGGAGGTGGAGGTTGCAGTGAGCCGAGATCGTGCCACTGCACTCCAGCCTGGGTGACAGAGCGAGACTCCCACTCAAAAAAAAAAAAAAAAAAAAAAAAAATACGGGACCTTGTGTACAGTTACTTATCTCTCTTGGATTTAAAAATTTTAATTAATGAATGAGTACCATCCTTCCCACTAAAACCATAGCTTTACTAAAAGGTATTAACTTGAGTCTTAAACTCAGCTGATTAAAAACTGTTTTTTTAAAAAGGTACTAAAACAAACTCACAGATCAAAGCCATTGGGGATTATGTAAGAGTCCCACCACTCAATTTCAGGAATATCTCCTTCCTTTAGCTCCTTCTTAGGAGCAATGAGGGCAAGCCTAGTCGAAGTATGGATGCCTGTTTTTCGAGCTGCTTGTGAAATCTCTGCCTGTAGCTTCTCCAGTTGAGCCTAAAAACAAGATAATCCAAGACAGAAAGATAAATTGGAGTCATAGAAAACAGAATGTGTAGAATCTCAATTTTTTTTTTTTTTTGAGACGGAGTTTCGTTCTTCTTGCCCAGGCTGGAGTGCAATCGCATGGTCTTGGCTAACAGCAACCTCCACCTTCCAGGTTTAAGCGATTCTCCTGCCTAAGCCTCCTCAGTAGCTGGGATTACAGGCATGTGCCACCACCCTCAGCTAATTTTGTATTTTTAGTAGAGATGGGGTTTCTCCACGTTGCTCAGCCTGGTCTCAAACTCCCGACCTCAGGTGATCTGTCCGCCTCGGCCTCCCAAAGTGATGGGATTACAGGCATGAGCCACTGTGCCCGGCCAGAATCCCAAATTTTTTTTTTTTTTTTTGAGACGGAGTCTTACTCTGTCACCCAGGCTGGAGTGCAGTGCAGTGTAAGCTCCGCCTCCCGGGTTCATGCCATTCTCCTGACTCAGCCTCCCGAGTAGCTGGGACTACAGGCGCCCATCACCACGCCCGGCTCAAATTTTTGTATTTTTAGTAGAGAAGTGGTTTCACCGTGTTAGCCAGGATGGTCTCGATCTCCTGACCTAGTGATTCGCCCACTTCGGCCAAGAATCCCAAATTTTAAAACACTTCCCCGTTGAACTCTTTACACCTAACGCAACAAGTTCATAATTTCTGAAAGCTTAGAAAGGAGTTGTTCTGCTTTATTTTATCCTTTATTTAGTTCATATACATAGATCTCACCTTCAACCCCTCCCTGCACTCCACAGTATATGCCTGCAGTAAATACACAGAAATAGAATTTTATGGCCGGGTGTGGTGGCTCACGCCTGTAATCCCAGCACTTTGGGAGGCCGAGGCGGGAGGATCATGAGGTCAGGAGATCGAGACCATCCTGGCTAACACGGTGAAACCCCGTCTCTACTAAAAATACAAAAAAATTAGCCGGGCGTGGTGGCAGGCGCCTGTAGTCCCAGCTAGCTACTCGGCAGGCTGAGGCAGGAGAATGGCGTGAACCCGGAAGGCGGAGCTTGCAGTGAACTGAGATCGTGCCACTGCACTGCAGCCTGGGTGACAGAGCGAGACTCCGTCTCAAAAAAAAAAAAAAAAAAAAAAGAATTTTATGAAAACCTCACTTTGAGAGGATAAAAAGAAGGCAAAGGTCATTCAATATACAATCAATTCAACACTCCAGGTGTACTGTCTCATTAAATTTTAACTACAGGCAAGCCTTCCTTAGTCACTCAGAATGTTTCAAATTGTTTCCCTCCACTTAGTTGTATGTGGAGAATTTTCAAACTCAATTTCATAATATTTCCACTTATGTAGAAATGAATTAGGAAGTAAAATCTGCTAAAAAAATTATGTATTATAGAAATAAATATATATATATATTTTTTGAGACGGAGTTTCGCTCTTTTGCCCATGCTGGAGTGCAGTGGTGCGATCTCGACTCACTGCAACCTCTGCCTTCCAGTTTCAAGTGATTCTCCTGACTCAGCCTCCCAAGTAGCTAGGATTACAGGCACCCACCACGCTCGGTTAATTTTTGTACTTTTAGTAGAGACGGGGTTTCACCATGTTGGGCAGGCTGGTCTTGAACTCCTGACCCCGTGATCCATCCACCTTGGCCTCCCAAAGTGCTGGGATTACAGGCTTGAGCCATCTTGTCCAGCACATTTTTCAAAGTATTCATTGCTTTAAATCAGGGGTCCCCAACCCACCAGTCTTTTAGGAACTGGGCTGAACAACAGGAGGTGAGCAGCAGGCAACCCAACAGTCTCATCTGTACTTACGATTGCTCCCTATTACCTGCATTATGGCCTGAGCTCCACCTCCTGTCAGATCATTGGTGGCATTAGATTCTCATAGGAGCGCGAACCCTATTGTGAACTGTACATGTGAGGGGGCTATGTTGCACATTCCTTATGAGAATCTAATGCCTGATGATCGGTCACTGTCTCCCATCACACCCAAATGGGACCATTTCAGCAGGAAAACAAGCTCAAGGCTCCCAGTGATTTTATATTATGGTGAGTTATGTAATTATTTCATCATACATTACAATAAAATAATAATAGAAATAGGCCAGCACAGTGGCTCACGCCTGTAATCCCAGCACTTTGGGAGGTCAAGGCAGGCAGATCACAAGGTCAGGAGTTTAAGACCAGCCGGGCCAACATAGTGAAACCCTGTCTCTACTAAAAATATAAAAAATTCGTCAGGCATGGCGGCGCATGCCTGCAGTCCCAGCTACTCAGGAGGCTGAAGCAGGAGAATTGCTTGAACCCAGGAGACAGAGGTTGCAGTGAGCTGAGACTGTACCACTGCACTCCAGCCCAGGTAACAGTGCAAGACTCCATCCCCCTCCCCGCCCAAAAAAAAAAAAAAAAAGGCGGGTGTGGTGGCTCACGCCTGTAATCCCAGCACTTTGGGAGGACAAAGTGGGCAGATCACCTGAGGTCAGGAGTTCGAGACCAGCCTGACCAACATGGAGAAACCCCATCTTCACCAAAAATACAAAATTCGCCAGGCGTGGTGGTACATGCCTGTGATCCCAGCTACTCGGGAGGCTGAGGCAGGAGAATCACTTGAACCTGGGAGGCAAAGGTTGCAGCAAGCTGAGATCGCACCATTGCACTCCAGCCTGGGAAACAAGAGCGACACTCCATCTCGAAAAAAATAATAATAAAGTACACAATAAATGTAATGTGCTTGAACCATCACGAAACCATCCTTACTCCAGGGGAGAAATTATCTTCCATGAAACAAGTCCCTGGTGCCAAAAAGGTTGAGGACTGCTGCTTTAAATGACCTATTTATCTAATTTCCTAGAACATAGAGATTTAACAATGTTTTCTTGTCAGCTTCTTAACTTTTTCCAAATTCTGTGTTATACTCTAAGCCAGATACCTTTGTCCGTAATCGCTGAGCAATCTTCTCAAATTTGCCCTTGTCATGGAATTTAAAAGTGCGTCTCTGGCGCTGGGAAGGGGCAATGGAGACTCGGGGGTCAAAAAAGGTATTGGATTCCATGTCTTCTGATGGCTTTTCCTTTAGTTGTTGCTTGAATTGTTCCCTCTTCACAGCACGAATATTGGCTTTCAGAGTAGGCATGCGGTGTGTCAGCTCAATCTCCTTGCCTGTTGCATCTACAGTGCGCCCTTGCTCATCCAGGATCAGTGGTGTAGGTTTCGTTTGGTCTTTTAACTCCACCTTCCTGAAAAATAGTCCACAAAGAAATAAATCCTGTATGGAACATTAAGGCAAGCAAAAAACAAAATAAAGCCAGGCGTGGTGGCTCAAGCCTGGAACCACAGCATTTTGGGAGGCCAAGGCAGAGGGATCACTTGAGCCCAGGAGTTAAAGACCAGTGCATCTCAACAAAAAATTTAAAATTAGCTGGGTGCGGTGGCATATACCTGTGGTCCCACCTACTCAGGAGGTTGAGGAGGATCACTTGAGCCCAGGAAGTCGAGGCTGCAGTGTCTTCTCTATAAGAGTTATTTGGATGGACGGGTGTGGTGGCTCACACTGTAATCCCAGCACTTTGGGAGGCTGAGGCGGGTGGATCGCGTGAGCCCAGGAGTTCGAGACCAGCCTTGGCAACACAGTGAAACCCCATCTCTACAAAAAATACAAAATTTAGACGGGCACTTGTAGTCCCAGCTACTGAACCTGGGAGGCAGAGGTTGCAGGGAGCCGAGATCACTGCACTCCAGCCTGGGTGACAGAGTGAGACTCCCTCTCAACAACAACAACAACAACAACAACAACAAAAAAAAAAAAAAAAAAAAAAGGACAAAAAAATAATTCTAGGGAACAATCTCATCAGTGAGCAATACCATCTTTTTTTTTGAGACATGGTCTCACTCTGCTGCCTAGGCTAAAGTACAGTAGCACAATCACAGCTCATTGCCACCTCAACCTCCCAGGCCCAAAGAAATTCTCCCACCTCAGCCTCCTAAGTAGCTGGAACTACACGCATGCTCTACCATGCCTGGCTAATTTTTGTATATTTTAGAGAGATGGGGTTTTGCCATGTTGCCTAGGCTGGTCTTGAACTCCTGAGCTCAAGCAATCTGCCAGTCTCAGCCTCCCAAAGTGCTGGGACTACAGGTGTGAGCCACCGCGCCCTGCCAATAGTATCTTGATTAAAAATATCAAAGTGGATATTTCAGTATACAGGACAACCAAATGAAATGAGTTTATAAATTATATGAATTTATAATCCTATCTTTCCTTATCCCAGAATTCTTACGTCAGTCATGGGATGCCAGACCAACTGTAGATGCTAAAAAAAATGTAATATCTTTGACCAGTTGCAGAGGAACCTCAGATCTAGTCTCACACAATGTGGTTTAATGGGATAAATCTGAGTTTGAAAACAGGAAGGAAACCTGGCTCTACTCCTAGCTCCAACATTAGATGAATAACCTTAATCTCAGTTATATAAATCATAAGAAGATAATAAACCCTGCGACAGGGTAGACGAGATAAAATTCAACTGGTTAATCAATCACACCTAAGAAATATGAAACTGTGAGAAATGATCTAGGTTCTGTGGAAAAAGAGGATCAGTAATATTTTGTTTGTTGTTTTCTTTGAGCCGGAGTCTCCCTCTGTCACCCACGCAGTGGCACAATCTCAGCTCACTGCAACCTCTGCCTCCTGGGTTCAAGCGATTCTCCTGCCTCAGCCTCCCGAGTAGCTGGGATTACAGGCATGCACCACCACGCCCGGCTAATTTTTGTATTTTTAGTAGAGATGGGGTTTCACCATATTGGCCAGGCTGGTCTCGAACTCCTGACTCCTGACCTCAGGTGATCCACCTACCTCAGCCTCCCAAAGTGCTACGATTACAGGCCTGAGGCACTGCGCCAAGCCAGATCAGTAACATTCAAAGGTATTTATTGCTTCTCAAACTTCAGAAATGAAAAGGTATTCCATGAAATAGACACTCACGGGGGAGCAATGCCCATGGCATGGAGATTAGCCAGGCCCACCATGTTGGCATTGCCGATGAGTCCTGGCTTCAGTGCCAGCTGGGCTTGGATTCGAGCTTGTAGTTCAGCTGCTTTCCTTGCCTTCTCAATGGCATCATTCATGAAAGTGGCAGCCTGGGAGGGCTGAATAGTGTTGCCAATTGGAAGTCGCTCTGGTTGGGAGGAAGAAGGAGTCTTTGGCTGTGAGATAGAGAAAAAGAAATCAGAGGAATTAAGACAGGCAGACAAACACACATACACACACACAGATATACACACACATCATGGTAGACTGTAGCAGATGATTATGAAGTGAAACATGTAGTCACCTCTTCTAGTCTCTCATTTTGAGTGGATGGCAAGAAATTCTGTGCCAAAGATTATTCTGTTCAGAGTAATCTAGACACAGTACCTGAGGTGTAGGGGGGCTAATGAAGCTCAGCTGTTTTTTCCTCTCCTCGATTTGTCGTGTTGCTGCCTCCATCATCTGTTTGATCTGCTCTCCAGGAAAAAAATTGAAAAACTGTTAATTTCTCCTTCTTACTTCTCCCATTCAGGTTTTTAAACCCACAAGGCTCTCAGGTCTAGGCACTTAGAAGGTTTTGAATGACTATACCACATTCTGCCTGCACCACAGTGCAAAAAATTTAGTCAAGATAAGTGAGCACTGGAATTTTTCAACCCATGTTCCTAAAGCAAGATTAGCATATTAGGTAGTAATATAGTGTGATGATTGAGACTCTGGAGTCAGAGAAACCTGAGTTTGAATCTTAACTCTGCCACTTAATGCCTTTGTTATCTTGGATAAGGAACTTAGTCTCTAAACCTCCTAAGTGTCTAGAAGGGGGAAGAAAACAGTACCTACCTTATAGGTCTAGTGTTAACCACTTAAATAATGCATGCAAACCTAACAGAACCTACACAAAATATTATACTTAATTTTTCTTTTTTTTTTTTTGAGATGGAGTCTCGCTCTGTCACCCAGGCTGGAGTGCAGTGGTGCGATCTTGGCTCACTGCAAGCTCTGCCTCCCGGGTTCATGCCATTCTCCTGCCTCAGCATCCCGAGTAGCTGGGACTATAGGCGCCCACCATCACGCCCGGCTAATTTTTTGTATTTTTAGTAGAGATGGGGTTTCACCCTGTTAGCCAGGATGGTCTCGATCTCCTGACCTCGTGATCCGCCCACCTCGGCCTCTCAAAGTGCTGGGATTACAGGTGTGAGCCACCGCACCCAGCCTATACTTAATTTTTTTAAAAAAATCATGATATTAGTACTTGAACTACTAGTTTGGGAAAGAAGAGACGATGGTGCAAAGACCTGCTCCCTAGTCTCTATAAACCCCTTCTGTCCTAAAGAAGTTCAGAATGATAAGCTTTGAGGGTATGGCCAAACAACTCCTCTTACATTTTGCAAAACAGACCTGTTCTTAAACTGCTTCAAGATATTTTTAAACATTTGTCTTTAACATTTTTTCTTGAATAGGTGATATATTCAAAATTCAAAAATTACGGAAGGGTCAGGCATGGTGGCTCACGCCTGTAATCCCAGCACTTTGAGAGGCTGAGGTGGGCGAATCACTTGAGGTCAGGAGCTGAAGACCAGCCTGGCTAACGTGGTGAAACACCGTCTCTAGTAAAAATACAAAAACTGGCCGGGTGTGGTGGTGGGCGCCTGTAATGCCAGCTACTCAGGAGGCTGAGGCAGGAGAAGCGCTTGAATCCAGAAGGTGGAGATTACAGTGAGCCAAGATCATGCCACTGCACTCCAGCCTGGACAACAGGGGGAGACTCCATCTCTAAATAAGTAAAGAAAGAAAGAAAGAAAATTAAAAAATTAAAAATTACAGGGCTGGGCATGGTGGCTCACGCCTGTAATCCCAACACTTTGGGAGGCTGAGGCAGGTGGATCACGAGGTCAGGAGATCGAGACCATCCTGGCTAACAGGGTGAAACCCCATCTCTACTAAAAATACAAAAATTAGCTGGACATGGTGATGCACGTCTGTAATCCCAGCTACTCAGGAGGCTGAGGCAGGAGAACTGCTGGAACCCAGGAGGCGGACGTTGCAGTGAGCTGAGATCACGGCATTGCACTCCAGCCTAGGCAACAGTGCAAGAGCGAGACTCCGTCTCAAAAAATTAAATAAAATAAAATGAAAAATTACAGGCTGGGCCTGGTGGCTCACATCTGTAATCCCAGCACTTTGGGAGGCCGAGCCGGGCGGATCACGAGGTCAGGAGTTCGAGACCAGCCTGACCAACATGGTGAAACCCCATCTCTACTAAACATACAAAAAAATTAGCTAGGCGTGGTGGCGCGTGCCTGTAATCCCAGCTACTCAAGGGACTGAGGCAGAAGAATAGCTTGAACCCGGGAGGCGGAGGTTGCAGTGAGCCCAGATAGCGCCATTACACTCCAGTATGGGCGACAGAGTAAGACTCCGTCTCAAAAAAAAAAAAAGAAAGAAACATAACAAAAGGATATGTTGTGAATACGTCCATCCCCATTCTCCATAAAAAACATCATTGGGCCTGGCACGGTGGCTCATGCCTGTAATCCCAGCACTTTGGGAGGCTGAGGCGGGTGGATCACGAGGTCAGGAGATCAAGACCATCCTGGCTAACATGGTGAAACCCCATCTCTACTAAAAATACAAAAAATTAGTCGGGCATGGTGGTACGTACCTGTAGTCCCAGCTACTCAGGAGGCTGAGGCAGGAGAATGGCGTGAACCCGGGAGGCAGAGGTTGCAGTGAGCCGAGAACGCACCACCATACTCCAGCCTAAGTGACAGAGCAAGACTCCATCCCCACCCCCAAAAAAAGAAAATAATCGGCTGGGCGTGGTAGCTCACGCCTGTAAGTCCAGCACTTTGGGAGGCTGAGGCAAGAGGATCATTTCAGCCCAGGAGTTCAAGACCAGCCTGGGCAACGTGGTGGAACTCAATCTTTAAAAAAAATACAAAAATCAGCCAGGCATGGTGACCTGTAGTCCCAGCTACTTGGGAAGCCAACGTGGGAGGATCACTCAAGCCCGGGAGGCAGAGGTTGCAGTAAGCCAAGATCTCGCCACTGAACTCCAGCCTGGACAAAAAAGTGAGACCTTGCCTGAAAAACAAAAACAGGCTAGGTACGGTGGCTCACGCCTATAATCCCAGCAATTTGGGAGGCCAAGGTAGGCAGATCACTTGAGGTCAGGAGTTCCAGACCAGCCTGGTCAACATGGTGAAACCCTGTCTCTACTAAAAATACAAAAATTAGCCGTGCATGGTGGCACATGCCTATAATCCCAGCTACTTAGGAGGCTGAGGCAGGAGAATCACTTGAACCTGGGAGGCAGAGGCTGCAGTGAACCGAGATCGCACCACTGCGCTCCAGCCTGAGTGACAGAGAGAACATTTCACACACACACACACAAAAAATCCATTTCTTTCCTTCTGTAAATATCACATATATGCAAATCCACCCACCCATATTTCTGTATATGTTCTATTACCCCCCTCAAATATTAAATGGTAAAAGAAACACTTAAATGGTATCAAAATTATTTAACAATGCCAATTGAAAAAACACAAATACTTCCTGTTAAAAAAAATACAAAGTCAACTTAAAATTATTTATCAGTGGATTATATCTTCTTTGCATTATGTTTGGAGATTCTCCTCTGTCATTAGGATGAGTTCTGATCATTTCATTTAATTTTCTCAATGACTCAACCACATAGGTAATTAGGCAAATAATGTACATAACACACTTTGCTTGCCACAGTAAATGGCAATTTCAATACCCTTACCTAGAATACTCCTGGTCAAATCAAAGAATGCTAAAACATAAAGCAGGAAATAAAACTTTCCCAAATGCTGGCCTGGCATGGTGGCTCACACCTGTAATCCCAGCCATTTGGGCGGCTGAGGTGGCAGATCACTTGAGGCCAGGAGTTCCAGAGCAGCCTGGCCAACATGGCAAAACACCGTCTGTACTAAAAATACAAAAATTAGCCAGGCGTAGTGGTGTTCGCATGTAGTCCCAGCTACTCTGGAGGCTTAGGCAGGAGAATCGCTTGAACCTGGGAGGTGGAGGTTGCCGTGAGCTGAGATCACGCCACTACACTCCAGCATGGGCAACAGAGTGAAACTCTATCTCAAAAAAAAAAAAAAAAAAAAAGTTTCTCCAAATGCTAAACACTAATTCAAATCAAGATCACAATAAGGCGAGGCATGCTGGCTCACGCCTGTAATCCCAGCACTCTGGGAGGCCAAGGTGGGCAGATGACCTGAGGTCAGAAGTTGAAGACCAGCCTGCCCAACATGGTGAAACCCTGTCTCTACTAAAAGAAATACAAAAAATTAGCCGGGCGCAGTGGCTCGCTCCTGTAATTCTAGCACTCTGAGAGGCCAAGGTGAGTGCATCACCTGACATCAGGAGTTCAAGACCAGCCTGGCCAACATGGTGAAACCCCATCTCTACTAAAAATACAAAAATTAGCCAGGCTTGGTGGTGGGTGCCTGTAATCCCAGCTACTCAGTAGGCTGAGACAGGAGATTTGCTTGAACCCGGGAGGCGGAGGTTGCAGTGAACTGAGATCGCGCCACTGTATTCCAGCCTGGGTGACAAGAGCAAAACTCCACCTCAAAAAAAAAAAAAAAAAAAAAAAATTCCACAATAAATACAGACCCATGCACCTTTTGCTTCTTCAACTCACAAAACCACTTTGCTTCCAGTCCCTAATCACTAACCTGGAGCTTAGTCAGCATGCCAGGGCTCTCTGATGGAGGCCCAGGGATCACCTCTGGCTCTTCTTCCACCTCCTCAAAACGGGGTATTCGTCGCTTCTTTACTCCTGATGATTCTTTAGAGATCTCAGAGTCATCACCAAACACCTCCTAAGGGAACCCAAGATGAAAGAAAAGCTGTATCCCTCCCCGTGGGGAGAAGGGAAGAATTATCCTAGCCCCTACCAGCATTTTCTGGCTATTCCCAGGGGAATATGACACAACCTTGCAAATAGCCACCTGCCAGAAGCAGGGTCTACTAGACTCTCCACCAAGTGGACAATCTCACCCAACTTCAACATTCTCCTAATCCAGTCAAACAAATTTCACTCCCATGTTCTTATAAATGTTCCCATCTCAAGGTCTTTGCAAATGCTACTGCCCACATTTATAATGATTTCTCTCAACTTTTCCACAACCCCTGTTCCAAATCCTGCCTAAAACTCACCTCCTCCAAGAAGTTTTCCTCATTATAACCTTATCCCACTCTGATTAAACTTTTGTTTCACATTCTCTTAGCATGTAAGAGCTTGGTTCATATTAGGTTAAATTACATTGTTGACATTCTGTTTGCCAAGTGTTAAGTATTTCAATGTTAGTACAGTTTTCCCAACTAAGTCTAAGCTCTTCCAGGACAGGGGCCTTCTCTTTCTTCTTCAGTAATCCCCATTAACACTTTGTTTTCATCAAACAATGGAAACTCAAATATGATGACTAATTTGCAAGGTGAATTTAACAGGACCGAGAGTGGCCAACTGGAAGGGACAATGGGAAAAAGCAAATGTACACACCGGTGGTAGGCTTTGGGTGACATCCCCTCTTCACTAGGAGGGCTCGTGTTTTGCAAGGACATATCCTCGGCCAGGGGCGAGCGCTTCCTGGAACTCCTACAGTTCAAGAAAAAGGACTCTCCCATAATATATTGTGTGGGGTGGGGACCTGAATGGACCAAAAATGGGACCCATATCCCAAGGCTATCTAGACACCTCCTTCAAGAAGCCATTTTTATTAATCCCACCCAATGTAGTCACTTCATTCACAGCATGCCCTCAGCACTCATACAGAAGTATGCCCTACTGGCCAGGCGCAGGGGCTCATGCCTGTAATTCCAGCACTTTGGGAGGCCGAGGCGAGCGGATCTTGAGGTCAGGAGTTCGAGACCAACCTGATCAACATGATGAAACCCCGTCTCTACTAAAAATACAAAAATTAGCCAGGCATGGTGGCATGTGCCTGTAATCCCAGCTACTCAGGAGGCTGAGGCAGGAGAATCACTTGAACCTGGGAGGTGGAGGTTGCAGTGAGTCAAGATTGTGCTACTGTACTCCAGCCTGGGCGACAGAGTGAGACTCACCCTTGAAAAAAAAAAAAGGAAAAAAAAAAAGAAGTATGCCCTATCGTGACATAATCTTCACTGTACAGATCTGTGTATACTGTGGATCAATCATTCCACCTTAAATATAACAAAATTCAACATAGGTCTGAAATTCTATAACCAACCCTAAAATTTACATGAAACTGCTACTTAGATTTTATAATACGTGAATATATATTTTGTGATACCCCTGCCTCTTCTAAATTGCAACTCCTGGGCTCAAGAGATCCTCTTGCCTCAGCTTCCCAAGTAGCTAGGATTACAGGCACATGCCACACTGCCTGACAAATTACAAATTGTTTTAAGGCAAGGACTATCTCTCCTTCTCTGACCACCCTACAATGCTCCAAACACAAAGGGCACAAATCTCTCTGTTTTTTTTTTTAGTTGCATAGCCTGGCCAGGGGACCAAGCAGACATTACTTATTCACTCTTTTCCCTCAGGAAAAGTAATGGGATAGCCAAGGTATCAGAAGAACTTTGGAAGGTTTAATAGGAGTCACAGAACGTTTTTTTTTTTTTCCTAAAGAGAGATACTGGCAAATGAGTAGAAAAATAGGCTACTTGATACTGCTAATACTGAAAGAGGCCAGGATCAGTCGGCAACTACAGAATAAAAAGTGTAGTAGTTACGGGGGTACTGACAACTCCTCCAAGTGTTTCACTCATGGCAGCAGAGGACCAGCAATATGCCATAGAGCAAATGGTAAGCTCTCAAGAATATAATAAATAATAGTTATTTTTTGGTATTCTATCTACAAGTGCATTGCAGAGAAACCTCTACAAAGAGGCAACAATGAGGTGTACAGCTCAGGTACCAGTGGAGTCACATTCTAAAACAACTTATTAGGCCTCAAATAAATCAAAGATAAAATCTTAGAGCAATCAGTTTATAAGTAACAGTAAGAAGGAAAAAAAGGAAATATGGAGAAACATGAGAATCAAAACTCCTGTTATCTAAAAAAAGACAAAGCTGCCAATTATTTCTTTGGATATTTCAACCCATGAACTTAGAGGTAGTTCAGATGGTGATGACACTAATTCATCTCTCCTACTCTAATGTCTAAGTACCTCTCTTGAACATTTGCTGCTCTAAATAGAGGATATCAACGTGTGAACTGGTAAGCTCAGCAACTCTGTTACCATTCAAAACAGTCCTGAGCTCATTAGACAGTAAATTGTAACCTACCTTTAGCTCTCGTTTTCTGCTCCTGTCACTGCTAGACTTGGAATGCCTAGAGCTTCGGCCTTCCTCCACAGCCTCAAACAGTTTGTCCACAAATCGGAGAGTAGAATCATCAAGAAAAGGTTTCAGATGATCTGACAGGAAGAAAGGCGGTGGTAGGGTTGGAAAGGTAAGAGTACATAGTCTAATACTAGGCCTATAACAGGTACCAACACTGGAATTTTATTCCCAGGAGTGAAACAAATTTTAAGTTTTTTGTAGGATTCCCATCTCTCTTACACTAAATGACCTTGCCCTGTGAGGTGAAAATAGTTATAATTTTTTGGAGTGGGAAGTGGTGCAGTGAGAGCAACCTGTTTACCTTGAACATCAAGTTTAAGATGAATAACCACCCTCACCTTTCCCAAATAGCAAGTTGTAGAAGACTACCATTAACAAAATCTACCTCCTTCAAGCTTTTTCATGTATTTCATAAAGATTTTTGTATGTTGAGATGTTCAGTCTGAATCTGAATATGCCTATCTGATTTAAGCATACTTCCTAAGTAAATCTAACTTCGGTGACTCAGTATGGTAGCCAAACGAAGATTTAAAATCTATCACAAATAACATAAAAAATAAGCAATTAAGAGAAAAAGCAAATTATTATTTAGCCTATTTTCACTATAATACAGGTGAAAATAAAATACAGCCTGCCATTTTTTTAGATGTTCCCAACAGAGAGAATTTTGAGGAAGTTCAAAGCAGTGTTTGGGGTCACCCTATATGTTAAGACAAAAGATGCAGAAAGGTACATACCGGCTGCCTTCTTCTTGTCCATGCCCTTCCCCACACAGTTCAATGCTGCTGTGACCACCGTAGGCTCTGAGAAACCCAGGACCCTCTTCACTGTCTTCTCTATCCATGGTTTCAGTTCATCCAGCTCCCTCTTTGACAGTGCCATTTTTCAGGAAAAAGAGAACAATAGCTCAAACAGGACTCAATACTACACCTAAAAAAAAAAAAAAAGAGAGAGACAAGTTAGAGAATAAGAAAAGACTAAAGTGGGCTGGGTGCAGTGGCTCACGCCTGTAATCCCAGCACTTTGGGAGGCCAAGGTGGAGGGACTGCCTGGGGTCAAGAGTTCGAGACCAGTCTGGCCAACATGGTGAAACCCTGCCTCTACTAAAAATACAAAAAAATTAGCTGGGCGTGGTGGCATGTGCCTGTAATCCCAGCTACTTGGGAGGCTGAGGCAGGGGAATAACCAGGGAGGTGGAGCTTGCAACAAGTCAAAATCGCACCACTGTACTCCAGCCTGGGCGACAAAGCAAGACTCTCTCTCAAAAAAAAAAAAAAAAGACTAAAGTGATCCAGGGAAATGGTTAGTACATCAGGAATGCATTCCCCAGCCCTATTCTCAATCCCTAGACAAGTTTTTCCAACTCATTTGAAGGCAAATATTTTCCCCAAGAACCGTATCTCAAAGCAGAAAGAGATCCCATTTGATTTTTAATTCTAACTCTTAAGTTGATCAATGAAATCTGCAGAATAAACAAACTCTGTGAATAAGCTAAGTCTGAGAAATTAGTTCTAGCTTCTTTCTTGATCCTGTCATATCAACAAGGACTTGCAAACCTAGTAACACTAAAACAGAACTAAAAAAGCCCATCCAGAGGCCAGCTTTTCCATTCTTCCTACTTCCAGGCAGGCATTCCCTAACCCAACCCTGACTTATGTAGGATTCCCTTCTTTTAAGGTATGCAAGTAAAAGAGGGTTTATCCAGGTCAGTCATCCTAGATATTAAATTAAATCTCATGATCTTTAAGAATGTTCTGGCCGGGCGCGGTGGCTCACGCCTGTAATCCCAGCACTTTGGGAGGCTGAGGCGGGTGGATCACGAGGTCAGGAGTTCAAGACCAGCCTGGCCAAGATGGTGAAACCCCATCTCTACTAAAAACTACAAAAAAAATTAGCTGGGCATGGTGGCAGGCGCCTGTAATCCCAGCTACTCGGGAGGCTGAGACAAGAGAATCGCTTGAACCCAGGCAGCAGAGGTTGCAGTGAGCCGA
This sequence comes from Gorilla gorilla gorilla, assembly GCF_029281585.2. Taxonomy (NCBI): domain Eukaryota; kingdom Metazoa; phylum Chordata; class Mammalia; order Primates; family Hominidae; genus Gorilla; species Gorilla gorilla. The sequence goes on from NC_073224.2 coordinate 106,510,279, forward strand.
GATCGCGCCACTGCACTCCAGCCTGGGCAACAGAGTAAGACTCCGTCTCAAAAAAAAAAAAAAAAGAATGTTCTGTCACATTTCTCTGTGGTCATATTCATCCCAGCGGGAATTCTGCATACAGGTAATTATCATGTTCAATCTACAGGGTCTCCATCAGCCGACTTGATGATCCTTCAGCTCAGAAAAGAATACCCTCATTTTTCTTTTGAGACAGAGTACTCACTCCGTCGCCCAGGCTGGAGTGCAGTGGCGTAATCTTGGTTCACTGCAACCTCCATCTCCTGGGTTCACTTGATTCTCCTGCCTCAGCCTCCCAAGTAGCTGGGACTACAGGCATGCACCACCACGCCTGGCCAATTTCGTAGTTTTAATAAAGACGCGGTTTCACCATATCGGCCAGGTAACGCCTTACCTCAAGTGATCTGCCCACCTTGGCCTCCCAAAGTTCTGGGATTACAGGCGTGACCCACTGCACCCGTCTCTACTAAAAATACAAAAATTAGCCAGGTGAGGTGGTGGGCACCTGTAATCCCAGCTACTTATGAGGCAGAGGCAGGAAAATCACTTGAACCCAGGAGGCAGAGGTTGTGGTGAGCCAAAATCATGCGCACTCCAGCCTGGGCGACAGAGTGAAATTGTGTCTCCAAAAAAAAAAAAAAAAAAAAAAAGCCAGGTGCGGTGGCTCACGCCTGTAATCCCAGCACTTTGGGAGGCCAAGGAGGGTGGATTATCTGATGTCAGGAGTTCGAGACCAGCCTGGCCAACATGGTGAAACCCCATCCCTATTAAAAATACAAATATTAGCTGGGCGTGGTGACCTGCACCTGTAATCCCAGCTACTCTGGAGGCTGAAACAGGAGAATCCCTTGAACATGGAAGGCAGAGGTTGCAGTGAGCCGAGATCGCACCACTGCACTCCAGCCTGGGCGACAGAGCAAGACTCCGTCTCGGGGGAAAAAAAAAAAAAGGTGTCTAAATGGGAGTCAATAAATTGACTGACCTCAATTTCCAAGCTCAGCTATTCCCAGCAGTGCCACTTATCAAAGATCTGGGAATCATCTTTCAAGATGTTTTAAGACATCTTTTCTCCAAAAAATCCAGTCTGATTAACTTCTACATTCTTGGTAAGTTTAGCCTCTATACTAGAGTCTATAAGACTTGCTGCCAAATAGACTCACTTTTGGTATATCCAAAGGAAGCTAGTAGATTGAAGTGATGAAACTAAGACTGAAAGATTTTCTGCCTCAGTGACAAGTTACGTGAGTAATTCTATGGTGGTTCTATTACCCCACAATGAGTAGACATACAGCGTACCAATTTCTACATATTACACATGTATTGCACAAAAGCGGCATATCCAGATGCCATAGAAAGTGAAAACAAGAGTTCACACAGAAACAGTTGGGACACTGAGCCCCACCATTTACAAGCCCTTGGGCAAGTTAATTCTTTGGAGCCACAGTTTACCATCTTACAAAATGAGGACTGCCATATTTACATCTTAATTCATTCAATAAATATTTATTGAGTAACTACTAAGTGTCAAGTAATGTACTAGGTGCGGTGGATACATAAAACAGTGAGCAAAACTAACAAGAGTCCTCACCTTAACGGGTCTTATATTCCACTAGAATTGAATGATAGGCTAGAAAGTATAAGCAATTTGAAAGCCCAAAGCAATAAATGAGGTGTCATTGTTACCTCCATAAGATGATGTGCAAACTAAACAGCCAATGGACAAAAAAGTTTCAAACGGTAATTAGCCTTGTCACTAATCAAATGCTCAACAATAACTGCGAGGTGCGGGGGTAGTGGGGGTGCGGAAGGAAAGCGAGGTACAATGATCTCTCCTCTCAATGAGCAGGCAGCAGAATCCAAATCCAGTCTTCTGAAGGAATTCCTTACTCCGTGCTCTTGTTTGCTACAACCTGAGTTTCCCTCTGCAGCTCCCCCCTCCCCCGCTAATCTTCATTTTTAGTCTCTTCGTCACTCCAACCAGTCTCTTACTCTACCTTGTTCTACCTAAACTCCTCACCCCAGAGCTGGTCTCCCAACCCGGTCTCCTTCCCGCCCCCGCCCTTTTCCTCTCAACAATCTCATTCCAACCTCTTCTCCCACCAAACCAGGTACTCCTTTCACACTCCTCCCCGCTGAACCCTCCCGCTTCGGTCCTCCCCTTGGACTGAGTCCCCGGCCACAGTGGCGCGGACTGGAATTACCCTCTGTGGGCCCGGGGCCACTACTCACCTCACAAACTTCAGCCCCTGAGACGGAGCCCGAACGTTACACCGGAACCGGAAACCTTCTGACCGCCCTACGGCCTGCCGTCGCTACCGCCACCGCCGCCGCCACGCCGCTGTCTCCCAACACGTGACCAAGGAGGGCCGGGCCGCCAATTCGCGCAGCCGTATTTGCCACTTTCTTGGAGGCTGAACGCATGCGTCGCAGAACAGAAAAGTTTCCCTGAGCAAGTTCCTTGCTGTCTATTTCCCAGGCTAAACCTATTAGCTAGATTTCTGCCAAGGTTTTTTTTTTTAGCTTTTTTTTTGAGACGGAGTCTCGCTCTGTCGCCCAGGTTGGAGTGCAGTGACGCGATCTCGGCTCACTGCGAGCTCCGCCTCCCGGGTTCACGCCATTCTCCTGCCTCAGCCTCCCGAGTAGCTGGGACTACAGGCGCCCGCCACCACGCCCGGCTGATTTTTTGTATTTTTAGTAGAGCCGGGGTTTCACCGTGTTAGCCAGGATGGTCTCGATCTCCTGGCCTCGTGATCCGCCCGCCTCGGCCTCCCAAAGTGCTGGGATTACAGGTGTGAGCCACCGCGCCTGGCCGATTTCTGCCAAGTTAATGTCTTTAACTTCCTGAAGCGGAAATTGGGCTACTTGCTGTTTTCCTCATATGGAGAATAAGTGCGCAAAAGTAAACTTAGGCTAGAATGAAGAGCGACGCTTCTGCGTTTGTGTTCAAACACAGCCTTTCCGGTAGAAAGTAAACCCTTTCTCCCTAATTTAACAGTGGTGTCAGGCCGGGCGCCGTGGCTCACGCCTGTAATCCCAGCACTTTGGGCTCAATAAATGACAAGTGAGACCTACCAGTATTGTTTTCTCCATTCTATCAATAGGTCTATATATTAACCTTTCTCCAAAATGAGGCTCTAACCTACTGACCCTTTATTTTTTATTTTTATTTTTTATTTTTTGAGACGGAGTCTCGCTCTGTCGTCAGGCTGGAGTGCATTCGGCTCACTGAAACTTCCGCCTCCCGAGTAGATGGGACTACAGGCGCGCGACCACCACGTCCAGCTAACTTTTATATTTTTAGGAGAGACGGGGTTTCACCATGTTGGCCAGGATGGTCTCCATCTCTTGACCGCGTGATCCGCCCACCTCGGCCTCCCAAAGTGCTGGGATTACAGGGTTGAACCACCGCGCCCGGCCCCTACTGACTCTTTAAATCGATGATTCATAACAACACGTGTGTGGACAAAGATAGTTTGGAAAAAGATTGTCCAGTATTATGACACAATTTCTTATATGAGAAATGGAAAAAATTCCATTATTTTTATATTATAAACTATCCAAACTAAAGTTCCAAAATGTCTTCTTGGTGGTAGGCTCACTAGAAGATGCAGTTGTTCTTCAGGGAGGTTATTCACATTCCCCAGATAGTAGGAGATTTTTGTATCTAAAGATAACAATGTACGTACCAAGCCCCACCTTCCCTGATGGGGCAGCACGACATAACAGGATAAAGCCTGGCTCTGAAGGAACAAGTTGGGGGAGTTTGAACCTACTGCTCAACTTATTCACAAATCAGTTTCCCCACCTACAGCTTCTAACACCAATGTCTCACAAAATATTCACTCAAAAAGTCTGTTGAATGGGTTAATGAGTTTCAACATTGCAGGGTTGTTGTAAATTTATTTTGTTTTGGTGCTTCTAACAGTCTGCGTTCAATTCCCTATGGAGAAATGTGTTTCTACAAACTGATTTTAGGCCAGGTGTGGTGGCTTACGCCTGTAATCCCAACACTTTGGGAGGTCGAGGCGGGTGGATCACTTGAGGTCAGGAGTTTGAGACCAGTCTGCCCGACATGGTGAAACCCCATCCCTACTAAAAAAATGCAAAAATTAGCTGGGTGTGGTGGTGGGCACCTGTAATCCCAGCTACTCAGGAGGCCGAGGCAGGAGAATTGCTTGAACCCGGGAGGTGGAGGTTGCAGTGAGCCAAGATCTCGCCACTGCACTGCAGCCTGGGCGACAGAGGGAGACTCCATCTCAACAATACAAAACTGATTTTATTTCCAATTTTTAGAATTGGATACATTTAAACTGTAGCTTTCCGGTTACTAGCTGTGTTTCCTTCAGGTAATTTTTTCTGAGATTGTTTCCTCAATTATAGAATAAGAATCTCTACTTCAAAAAGGTATCGTGAGGATTAAATGTAATGTGTAAGACACAGTGTGGTACTGGCGTAAGAACAGGCAGGTAAACCAACAAAAGAGAATAGAGGGTCGGGCGCGGTGGCTTACACCTGTAATCCCAGCACTTTGGGAGGCCGAGGCGGGCAGATCACGAGGCCAAGAGATCGAGACCATGCTAGCCAACATGGTGAAACCCCGTCTCTACTAAAAATACAAAAATCAGCCGGGCGTGGTGGCAAGCGCCTGTAGTCCCAGCTACTCCGGAGGCTGAGGCAGGAGAATCACTTGAACCCGGGAGGTGGAGGTTGCAGCCAGCCGAGATTGCACCACTGCATTCCAGCCTGGTGACAGAACGAGACTCTGTCTCAAAAAAAAAAAAAAAAAAAAAAAAAAAAAAAGGAGAATAGAGAGCCCAGAATAAACACTCACATATATGGTCAGCTGATTTTTTTTTCTTTTTTCTTTTTTGAGATGGAGTTTCGCTCTTATTGGCCAGGCTGGAGTACAATGGCGCAATCTCGGCTCACCGCAACCTCCGCCTCCCAGGTTCAAGCAATTCTCCTGCCTCAGCCTCTGGAGTAGCTGGGATTACAGGCAAGCGCCACCACGCCAGGCTAATTTTGTATTTTTTTTTCTTCTTTTTTTTGAGACGAGTCTCGCTCTGTTGCCCAGGCTGGAGTGCAGTGGCACAATCTCAGCTCACTGAAACCTCCGCCTCCTGGGTTCAAGCGATTCTTCTGCCTCAGCCTCCTGAGTAGCTGGGACTACAGGTGTGTGCCACCACGCCCGGCTAATTTTTTGTGGTTTTAGTAGAGACGGGTTTCACCGTGTTAGCCAGGATGGTCTAGATCTCCTGACCTCGTGATCTGCCCGCCTTGGCCTCCCAAAGCACTGGGATTACAGGCGTGAGCCACCGCACCCGGCCTCATTTTGTATTTTTAGTAGAGACGGGGTATCTCCATGTTGGTCAGGCTGGTCTCGAACTCTGGACCTCAGGTGATCTGCCTGCCTCGGCCTCCCAAAGTGCTGGGATTACAGGCATAAGCCACCGTGCTCGGCATTTTTTTTTTTTTTTTTTTTTTTAGATGGAGTTTCCCTCTGTTGCCCAGGCTGGAGTGCAGTGGCACAATCTTGGCTCACTGCAACCTCCACCTCCTGGGTTCAACCAATTCTCCTGCCTCAGCCTCCCGAGTAGCTGGGACTACAGGTGCATGCCACCACGCCCAGCTAATTTTTTTTGTATTTTTATTAGGGGTTTCACCATATTGGCCAGGCTGGTCTCAAACTCTTGACCTCGTGATCTGCCCACCTCAGCCTCCCAAAATGCTGGGATTACAGGCATGAGCCCCTGCACCTGGCCATGGTCAGCTGATTTTTGACAAAGGTGCCAAGGCTATTCAATGTGGAAAGGACAGTCTGTTTAACAAATGATGCTGGGAAAAGCAGATATCCACAAACATAAGAGTTAAATTGGACCCCCTACCTCATACCGTATACAAAAATTAATTCAAAATGGATCTAAGACCTAAATTTAAGAAATATACAAAAACTAGAGGTCGAGCACAGTGGCTCACCCCTATAATTTCAGCATTTTGGGAGGCTGAGGCTGGAGGATGACTTGAGGTCAGGAGTTCAAGACCAGCCTGGCCAACATGGTGAATCAATCCCCGTCCCTTCTGAAAATAGAAAAATTTACCAGGTGTGGTGGCACACTCTTGTAGTCCCAACTACTTGGGAAACTGAGGCAGGAGAATCGCTTGAACCCAGGAGGCAGAGGTTGCAGTGAGCTGGGATCACGCAACTGCACTCCAGCCTGGATGACAGAGGGAGACCCTGTCTCAAATAAGTAGATACATACATAAAAGTAGGGCTGGGCACAGTGGCTCACATCAATAATCCCATGCAACTGCACTCCAGCCTGGATGACAGAAGGAGATTCTATCTCAAATAAATAAATGTAGGGCTGGGCACAGTTGTTCATATCTGTAATCCCAGCACTTTGGGAGGCTGAGGTGGGTGGATCACTTGAGGCCAGGAGCTCTAGACCAGCCTGCCCAACATGGTGAAACCCCATCTCTACTAAAAATACAAAAATTAGCTGGGCATGGTGGTGCATGCCTGTAATGCCAGCTACTCAGGAGGGAGGCACTAGAATCTCTTGAACCTGGGAGGCAGTGGTTGCAGTGACTCAAGATTGTCCCACTGCACTCCAGCCTGGGCCACAGAGTGAGACTCTTTTTTTTTTGGAGACACAGTATCGCTCTATCCCCCAGGCTGGAGTGCACTGTTGCAATCTCAGCTCACTGCAACCTCTGCCTCCCAGTTTCAAGCAATTCTCATGCCTCAGCCTCCTGAGTAGCTGGAATTACAGGTGCCTGACATCACGCCCGGCTAATTTGTGTATTTTTAGTAGAGATGGGGTTTCGCCATGTTGGCCAGGCTGGTCTGCAACTCCTGGCCTCAAGGGATCTGCCTGCCTTGGCCTCCCAAACTGCTGGGATTACAGATGTGAGCCACTGCGCCCAGCCTGGGGTGAGACTCTTGTCTCAAAAAACGCCTAAAACTAAGGAGCAATAACTGTAAAACTCTTAGAGGAAAACACAGGAGAACAGGAGTGTATCTTTTTGACATTGGATTTGGCGATAATTTCTTGGATGTGATGCCAAACATACAGGCAAACAAAGGAAAAACAGATGAATTGGACTTCATCAAAATTTAAAGTTTTGTGCATTAAATGACACTATCAACAGAATGAAAAGGCAACTCACATAATGTGAGAAAATATTTGCAAGTCATATATCTGATAAGAGATTAATATCCAGAATATATTAAGAACACTTACAACTCAACAACAAAACAACCTAATTTTTTTTTTTTTTTTGAGACAGAGTCTGCTCAGTCACCCAGGCTGGAATGCAGTAGCACAATCTTGGCTCACTGTAACCTCCGCCTCCCAGGTTCAAGCAATTCTTCTGCCTCAGCCTCCCGAGTAGCTGGGATTACAGGCGCATGCCATCAGGCCTGGCTAATTTCTGTATATTTAGTAGAAACAGAGTTTTGCCATGTTGGCCAGGCTGGTCTCAAACTCCTGGCCTCAAGTGATCCACTGGCTTTGGCCTCCCAAACTGCTGGTATTACAGGCGTAAGCCATCGTGCCTGGTCAAAACAACCTAATTCAAAAACAGGTAAAACACTTGAATATATGTATGTTCAAAGAAGACAAAAAATGGCAAATAAGCACATGGAAAGATGCTCCACAGCATCAGTTATTAGGGAAATGCAAAGCCAAACCACAAGGAAATACCACTTCACATCCAGTAGGATGGCTACTATAAAAATAAAATAAAATAAAAGAGGTCAGGTGCAGTGGCTCATGCTTGTAATCCCAGCACTTTGGGAGGCCAAGGTGGGTGGATAGCTTGAGCCTGAGAGATCAAGGTGGCAGTGAACTGTGATCATGCCACCGCACTCCAGCCTGGGTGACAGAAAAGGAAGGAAGAAGGATCCAGAGGGAGGAAGGGAGGAAGGGAGCGAGGGAGGGAGGAAGGAAGGAAGGAAACAAGTTGGAACCCTTGTGCCCTATTGGTAATAATATAAAATGGTGCAGCTGCTATGTAAAACAGTATAGTAGTTCCTCAAAAAATTAAAAATAGAATTTTCAGATGACCCAGCAATTCTACTTCTGGGTATATACCCCAAAGAAATGCAAACAAGGTCTCAAAGATATATCTGTACCCCTGTGTTTATAGTAGCATTATTCACAATAGCCAAATAATGGACGCAACCCAAGTGTCCATCAACAGATGAGTAGATAAACAAAATATGGTATATACATACAATGGAATATTATTCAGCCATAAAAACAAATGAAGTACTGATACATGCTACAACACAGATGCTAAGTGAAATAAGCTAGACAAAAAGGGCAAATATTGTATGATTCCACTTTCGTGAAGTAACTAGAATAGCCAAATAGAGACAGAAAGTAGAATAGAGGCCATCAGGGGCTGGAGAGAGATGAATGGGGAGTTAACGCCTAATGGGTACAGAGTTCCTGTTTTGGGTGATGAAAAGTTTTGGAAACAGTGGTGATGATTCTACAACATTTACTTAATGGTACTGAATTGCATACTTAAAATTATTAAAATAGAAATTTCGTGTATGTATATTTTATCATAATAAAACAAAACATATTTAGGACCAGGCCTGGCACATATTAAGACTTAGTAGATCATATCTGTTGTCATAGATTCCTTCAATAAATATTTACTGAGCATTTAAATGTTGGGCATTATACAAGGCACTGGGAATACAGTGGTAAAAAAGGCCAGGCATGATGGCTTATGCCTGTAATCCCAGCACTTTGGGAGGCCGAGGTGGGAGGATCACCTGAGGTTAGGAGATTGAGACCAGTCTGGCCAACATGGTAAAACCCTGTCTCTACTAAAAATACAAAAATTAGCCAAGCGTGGTGGCATGTGTCTGTAATCCCAGCTACCTGGGAGGCTGAGGCAGAATAATTGCTGGAACCCAGGAGGCGGAGGCTGCAGTGAGCTGAGATCTCCAGCCTGGGCAACAGAGCAAGACTCCATCTCAAAAAAAAAAAAAAAAAGAAAGAAAGAAACTGTGCTATTATAGAAGCAAACTTATAAAGGTAAACTCAACATTAAAAAGATAATACAAAGTTGGTAAAGGCATCAAGGAAGGCATGTTAGAAAACATTCCAGGGTCAAGCTTGGTGTCTCACATTTGTAATCTCAACACTTTGGGAGACGGAGGTTGGTGGATCACTTGAGCCCAGGAGTTCAAGACCAGCCTGGGTAAAATAGCAAAACCACATCTCTACAAAAAATACGAAAATTAGCTGTGTGTGTTGGCATGCGCCTATAGTCCCAGCTACTTGGGGAGGCTGAGGTGGGAGAATCACATGAGCTCAGGAGGTCAAGGCTGCAGTGAGCCATGATCGTAGTACTGTACTCCAACCTAACCAACAGAGTAAGATCCTGTCTCAAAAAGAGAGAGAAAAAAAAATCCAGCTGAGAGCTGGTGGACTGGGGATGAGAGAAAACAGCATGTGCTGTGATCCAGAAGTGCATTTCAGGGGAAAAATGGGTAGAGAGAAAAGCAGGGTTCAATCATAAAGAGCCTTAAATGCCATGCTAAGTGGTTTAAAGTGGTTTAGATTTTGTTTTTTTTTTTTTTTTTTTTTTTTTTTTTTTTATTGATCATTCTTAGGTGTTTCTTGCAGAGGGGGATTTGGCAGGGTCACAGGACAATAGTGGAGGGAAGGTCAGCAGATAAACAAGTGAACAAAGTTCTCTGGTTTTCCTAGGCAGAGGACCTTGCGGCCTTCCGCAGTGTTTGTGTCCCTGGGTACTTGAGATTAGGGAGTGGTGATGACTCTTAACGAGCATGCTGCCTTTAAGCATCTGGTTAACAAAGCACATCTTGCACCGCCCTTAATCCATTCAACCCTGAGTGGATACAGCACATGTTTCAGAGAGCACAGGGTTGGGGGTAAGGTCACAGATCAACAGGATCCCAAGGCAGAAGAATTTTTCTTTGTACAGAACAAAATGAAGTCTCCCATGTCTACCTCTTTCTACACAGACACGGCAACCATCCGATTTCCCAATCTTTTCCCCACCTTTCTCCCCTTTCTATTCCACAAAACTGCCATTGTCTTCATGGCCCGTTCTCAATGAGCTGTTGGGTACACCTCCCAGACGGGGTGGTGGCCGGGCAGAGGGGCTCCTCCCTTCCCAGTAGGGGCGGCCGGGCAGAGGCGCCCCTCACCTCCCGGACGGGGTGGCTGGCCGGGCGGGGGGCTGACCCCCCCCACCTCCCTCCTGGACGGGTTGGCTGGCCGGGCTGGGGGCTGACCCCCCCACCTCCCTCCCGGACAGGGCGGCTGGCCGGGCGGGGGGCTGACCCCCCACCTCCCTCCCGGACGGGGCGGCTGGCCGGGCAGAGGGGCTCCTCACTTCCCAGTAGGGGTGGCCGGGCAGAGGCGCCCCTCACCTCCCGAACGGGGGCGGCTGGCCAGGCGGGGGGCTGACCCCCCCACCTCCCTCCCGGATGGGGCGGCTGGCCGGGCAGAGGGGCTCCTCACTTCCCAGTAGGGGTGGCCGGGCAGAGGCGCCCCTCACCTCCCGGACGGGGCGGCTGGCCAGTCGGGGGGCTAACCCCCCCACCTCCCTCCCAGATGGGGCAGCTGGCCGGGCGGAGGGCTGACCCCCCCACCTCCCACCCAGACGGGGCGGCTGGCCGGGCGGGGGGCTGACCCCCCACCTCCCTCCCGGACGGGGCGGCTGGCTGGGCAAAGGGGCTCCTCACTTCCCAGCAGGGGTGGCCGGGCAGAGGCGCCCCTCACCTCCAGAATGGGGGCGGCTGGCCAGGCGGGGGGCTGACCCCCCCACCTCCCTCCCGGACGGGGCAGCTGGCCGGGCAGAGGGGCTCCTCACTTCCCAGTAGGGGCGGCCGGGCAGAGGCGCCCCTCACCTCCCGGACGGGGCGGCTGGCCAGGCGGGGGGCTAACCCCCCCACCTCCCTCCCAGATGGGGCAGCTGGCCGGGCGGGGGGCTGACACCCCCACCTCCCTCCCGGACGGGGCGGCTGGCCGGGTGGGGGGCTGACCCCCCCACCTCCCTCCCGGACGGGGCGGCTGGCCGGGCAGAGGGGCTCCTCACTTCCCAGTAGGGGCGGCCGGGCAGAGGCGCCCCTCACCTCCCGGACGGGGGCGGCTGGCCAGGCGGGGGGGTAACCCCCCCACCTCCCTCCCGGATGCGGCGGCTGGCCGGGCAGGGGGCTGACCCCCCCACCTCCCTCCCGGACGGGGCGGCTGGCCGGGCGGGGGGCTGACCCCCCCCACCTCCCTCCCGGACGGGGCGGCTGGCCGGGTGGGGGGCTGACCCCCCCACCTCCCTCCCGGACGGGGCGGCTGGCCGGGCAGAGTGGCTCCTCACTTCCCAGTAGGGGCGGCCGGGCAGAGGCGCCCCTCACCTCCCGAATGGGGGCGGTAGATTTTGTTTTGAAAGCAATGGGAACCAATGGTCAGTTTAAGCAGGAAAGTGAAAGGATCAGAGTTGCATTTTAGAACAATCACTCTGGTGAAAGCGTGAATAGATTGAAGCCAGACAACACTAAGGTAAGCCGATAGTCAAATAGCTGTTGTAGTAATCCAGAAGAGTCATGATGGTAGCTGGGAGTAAGGTTGTGGCGTTTAATCATAGAGATAGCCAGAAGGGATTAAACACATGCTAGTCACGGCTGAATGGGGAGGAGGAATCAAGGATCAGGTATCTGGGCTGGGCCCGGTGGCTCATGCCTGTAATCACAGCACTTTGGGAGGCCGAGGCAGGCAGATCACTAGAGCCCAGGAGTTCGAGACCAGCCTGGGCAACATGGTGAAACCCCATCTCTACAAAAAATACAAAAATTAGCCAGGTCCAGTGGCGTGCGCCTGTAGTCCCAGCTACGTGGGAGGCTGACGCAGGAGAATCACTTGAGCCTGCGAGGCAGAGGTTGCAGTGAGCCAAGATCAAGCCATTACACTCCAGCCTGGGTGACAGGAGTGAAATGCTGTCTCAAAAAAAATAAATAAATATAAATAAGTAAATAAATAAAATCAGGTGTCTGGCTGGCACAACTAGGGGACTATAATTAATTGCTCATATCCATTGTGTTCTGTGTGCCAGACACTATGCTAAGTACTTGACACGCATTCCATTATTTCATCCTCATTAAAAACCTGTAGATGCTGGCCTGGTGAGGTGGCTCATGCCTGTAATCTCAACACTTTGGGAGGCCGAGGCAGGTGGATCACTTGAGGTCGGGAGTTCGAGACCAGCCTAACTAACATGGAGAAACCCTGTCTCTACCAAAAATACAAAATTAGTCGGGCATGGTGGTGCATGCCTGTTAATCCCAGCTACTCGAGAGGCTTGAGGCAGGGGGCGGAGGTTGCGGTGAGTCAAGATCACACCATTGCACTCCAGCCTGAGCAACAAGAGCGGAACTCCGTCTCAAAATAAATAAAAATAAAAATAAAACATAAAACAAAAACTATAGATACTATTATCCTTATTATTATTATTATTATTTTTCAGACGGAATCTCACTCTGTCACAGGCTGGAGAGCAGTGGCACAATCTCGGCTCAATGCAACCTCCACCTCCCAGGGTCAAGCGATTCTCCTGTCTCAGCCTCCTCAGTAGCTGGGACTACAGGTGTGTGCCACCACGCCCAGCTAATTTTTTGTATTTTTAGTAGCGATGGGGTTTCACCGTGTTAGCCAGGATGGTCTCGATCTCCTGACCTTGTGATCTGCTTGCCTCGACCTCCCAAAGTGCTGGGATTACAGGCGTGAGCTACCATGCCCGGCCCCATTATCCTTATTTTACAGGGGACACAAGGGTTTATGTTAAATAAGATACCAAGATCATGATGGAATCCAGATTTTTTTGACTAAGTAAAAATTATATATGTAAGGTAGCTGACATATAGTGGAAGTTCCAACATTTCCTTTTCCCTTCAATTACCTATGTAAACACTATTCCTTAACCTTATTAGTATACAGTGAGTGATTATTCCTTAGCATTCTCACTTAACATACAAACTCTTATTTTGTAAGTGGTGCGCTTCTGAAAACGTGCAAGTGCAGTGTCAAAATTACTCAACAGAGCCGGACACAGTGGCTCACGCCTGTAATCCCAGCATGTTGGGAGGCCGAGGAGTGCGGATCACGAGGTCAGGAGATCGAGACCATCCTGGCTAAGACGGTGAAACCCCGTCTCTACTAAAAATACAAAATATTAGCCGGGCATGGTGGCAGGAACCTGTAGTTCCAGCTACTCGGGAGGCTGAGGCAGGAGAATGGTGTGAACCCAGGAGGCGGAGCTTGCAGTGAGCGGAGATCATGCCACTGCACTCCAGCCTGGGCGACAGAGCGAGACTCCGTCTCACACACACAAAAAATTACTCAACAGAGTCCCAATTTTAAAGGGGTAGCTGATTCCAGAGCACTAGATTACGAGATCTTTAAATTATGATTGGAGCAGGCCTGTCAGAGGCACTTCACTAAACAGGTAAGAGATTTCATAGGTGCCCAAGTTTAGGGTAGGAGGTACTTACCTAATCATTCTGTAACTGGGTAAACAGCAAACCACCCCTCCTCTGAAACCAATGCAGGGATTAAAAGATTAGTGCAACCCCTACTCATTAAACTACCATGCAAATTATCTTCTAGCTTCCCAGAGCAAGGAGTGGAAAGTTTTTCTCCCTATCATCACAGCATAAGCAGATTGGAACTTTATCCAGCCACTTATCGCATTTATGAGGCCTCTCAACTGGCTAGCTGCTAAAACCCATCATTGTTCATTGCTCTAGGGGAGCATGGGCAATAGGACTGAAGATTAAAACAAGCGGGGGATAATTTTTAGAGACAAAGAAAATTTCAAATCTCAGCCACCTCTTAGTATTTTGGAGGGAGCTCAGAAGCAACTTTAGCCCCAGGAGAATAATGCCAAGTAACAGGCCTGATTCTGTTATCACAAACATGCCTTACCACTGTGGTAGATGACACTATGTTATGGCTCAATATGATTAAAATGTACTAAAGACCAAATTCAGATTTATTTTATTTTACTTATTTTTGAGACGGAGTCTCGCTCTGTCACCCAGGCTGGAGTGCAGTGGCGCCATCTCGGCTCACTGCAAGGTCGGCCTCCCGGGTTCACGCCATTCTCCTGCCTCAGCCTCCCGGGCGCGGTGGCTCACGCCTGTAATCCCAGCACTTTGGGAGGCCGAGGCGGGTGGATCACGAGGTCAGGAGATCAAGACCATACTGGCTAACACGGTGAAACCCCGTCTCTACTAAAAATATAAAAAAAAAATTAGCCAGGCGCGGTGGCGGGCGCCTGTAGTCCCGGCTACTCGGTAGGTTGAGGCAGGAGTATGGCGTGAATCCAGAAGGCGGAGCTTGCAGTGAGCCGAGATAGCGCCGCTGCACTCCAGCCTGGGCAATAGAGCGAGACTCCGTCTCAAAAAAAAAAAAAAAAAAAAAAAGGAAGTGACGGAGTTTCACCGTGTTAGCCAGGATGGTCTCGCTCTACTGACCTCGTGATCCATTCGCCTCGGCCTCCCAAAGTGCTGGGAGTACAGGCGTGAGCCACCGCGCCCGGCCTCAGATTCAGATTTAAAGGTGACTCCGAAGTGTCATATCTTGTTTGTTAAGACTAGGTTGTACAAAGGGAACAAAGTTGAAGGCAGCCTGTATACAGATTTTCTCCAAAATGAGGGAAAGGAGCAGATCTATTTCTTTTTCCTTTTTTTTTTTGAGACGCTCCGTTGCCCAAGCTGGAGTGCAGTGGCACGATCTCGGCTCATTGCAAGCTCTGCCTTCCGGGTTCACGCCATTCTCCTGCCTCAGACTCCCAAATAGCTGGGACTACAGGCGCCCGCCACCATGCCCGGCTAACTTTTTTGTATTTTCAGTAGAGACGGGGTTTCACCATGTTAGCCAGGATGGTCTCGATCGCCTGACCTTGTGATCCGCCCGCCTCGGCTTCCCAAAGTGCTGGGATTACAGGCGTGAGCCACTGTGCCTGGCCAGCACCAACTTTTTTGAGACCGAGTCTTGCTCTGTCGCCAGGCGCGATCTTGGCTCACTGCAACCTCCACCTCCTGCGTTCAAGTGATTCTCCTGCCTCAGCCTCCCAGGTAGCTGGGATTACAGGCGCCTACCACCACGCCCTGCTAATTTTTTTGTATTTTTAGTAGAGACAGGGTTTCACTATGTTGGCTAGGCTGGTCTCAAACTCCTGACCTCGTGATCCACCCGCCTCAGCCTCCCAAAGTGCTGAAATTACAGGCGTGAGCCATGGCACCCGGCCTGGCACCGACTCTTAATAATAGCAACATGGCTGTCAGCCAACCAATGGTGGAGGAAACAGCAGGTGAAAAAGCAGAGCAGCTGGTCTTCCCACAGTGGTCAGTTTCTGCAGCTGTCAAGAGCAAAATAATCAGGAGTGCCTGCTGGGTAGAGGCAGTGATGGTGGGAACCTCCACATGAAGTCTCTTTGAGTACTGCAAAGGGCAGTGGTTGTAACTCTAGCAGGCATCAGAATCACCTGCAAGGCTTGTGAAAATAGATTGCTGGGCTCCAACCTCAATTTCCAATATCGAAGATCTAAAGTAGGGCCCCATAATTTGCATTTCAAGCAATCCCTCTGGTGAAATTGATGCTGCTGATCTGACACTTTGAGAAGCACTGCTTTGTGGGTATTTCTGGCTCTGTGCCATTCTCTCTCAACGCTCCATTCCCTCTTTCCTACTATCTACTGAGTCCCACCCATCTATTGCTTTATTTCTTCTCCACCATCCCTCTCTTAGTCTCTGTTAGGAAAACTAAAAGGACAGAAAACAGGAATGAACATTAGGGTAGATTTAAAAATTTCTTTGGGCAAGGATTCCAGCACTCTAGTCTGGTTGGTGGGTGTTTTCAGAAGGAGAATTTATTCCAAATACATACATGCATCTTCTCCTCTCTACCTAACATGGAACAGTTTAATAAAAAGTAATAGATGCTTTCTCAGTAAGATATTCTTGGGGATTCAAAAAAATTGGGTAGCAAATGGTAGACATTTCACTACATTAAAAAAATTTTCTGGCCGGGCGTGGTGGCTCACGCCTGTAATCCCAACACTTTGGGAGGCCGAGGCAGGGGGATCACGAGACCAGGAGATCGAGACCATCCTGGCTAACACAGAGAAACCCCATCTCTACTAAAAACACAAAAATTAGCCGGGCGTGGCGGCGTGTGCCTGTAGTCCCAGTTGCTGGGGAGGCTGAGGCAGGAGAATGGCGTGAACCCAGGCGGCGGAGCTTGCAGTGAGCCGAGATTGCCCCACTGCCCTCCAGCCTGGGCAACAGAGCGAGACACCATCTCAAAAAAAAAAAAAAAAAAAATTTCCAGCCAGGTACGGTGGCTCATGCCCGTAATCCCAGCACTTTGGGAGGCTGAGGTGGGCGGATCAAATGAGGTCAGGAGTTCGAGACCAGCTTGGCCAACATGGCAAAACCCCGTCTCCACTAAAAATACAAAAATTAGCTGGGCCTGGTGGCAGGTGCCTGTAGTCCCAGCTTCTGGGGAGGCTGAGGCAGGAGAATCACTTGAACCCGGGAGGTGGAGGTTGCAATGAGCCGAGACTGCACCATTGCACTCCAGTCTGGGGGACAAGAGAAAGACTTCCTCTTAAAAAAAAGAAAAAAAAATTCCTTACTTCTCCTGGACTTTCAAAAAAGTTTTTATTGTAGTAAAACACAAAATTTACCATCTTAACCATTTAAGGGTATAGTTCAGTGGCATTAAGTACATTCAACTTTTTGAGCAACCACCATCACCATTCATCATCCATCTCCGTTTTTTTGTTTTGAGATGGAGTCTCACTCTGTCGCCCAGGTTGGAGTGCAGTGGCATGATCCTGGCTCACTGCAACCTCTGCCTCCCCAGTTCAAGCAATTCTCCTGCCTCAGCCACCCAAGTATCTGGGATTACAGGCATGCACCACCACGCCCGGCCAATTTTTTTTTTGTATTTTTAGTAGAGATGGGGTTTCACCACATTGGCCAAGCTGGTCTCAAACTCCTGGCCTCAAGTGATCCGCCCGCCTCAGCCTCCCAAAGTGTTGGGATAACAGGCGTGAGCCACCATGCCAGGCCATCGTCTCCTGAACTTTTTCATCTGCCCAAACTGAAACTCTGTACCCATTAAACAATAACTCCTCATTGCCCCCTCCTCCAGTCCCTGGCAAATACCATTCTACTCCTAGAGTACTTTCAGACTCAGTTTCTTCTTTCACTTAATAAAAGACAGGGTCCACTGCTGACTAATGGGATTGTTTCTATATTTGGAGGCCTTCTTGCAGACATGTGATTTGAGTTTATTGCAGAGAATGGTAATAGGAAATGGGATTGTACAAAGAAAAGAGATGGAGAGAAAACTGGATGAGGGTTTCGCACTGGGTGTCCCACCCACAGGCCTCAGCAGCCCTGCCATGGATCTGCCCGATTCTTTCGCATCAAGAAGTTGATCTTGCGAGCCATTTCCATGTTGTAGATCCGCCGGCACCTTTCATAGCTTTCCCTCTGTCGCCGGCGGCATGGCTTCTCATAATACCGCCGATGCTTAATGTCCTCAATGAGCCCATCCATGGTGAGGATTCTGTATAAAGGCAAGCAACGAGGTTAGACATTTGGGATCATCATTATTCTTTTCCAGTTTCATAAATAGTCAGAAGTCGATTGACCAAACAATTGGTATTTATAAAAATTACAGTGGGAAATGGTGGCAATAGAGCATTAACTGCCTACTTACAGAGGCCTCAATAAGAATCTGTGGGCCGGGTGCAGTGGCTCATGCCTGTAATCCCACCACCCTGGGAGCCCAAGGTGAGCAGACTGAGCCCAGGAGTTTGAGACCAGCCTAGGCAACATGGCAAAACCCTGTTTCTACAAAAAATAAAAATAATTAGCCAGGCTTCGTGATATGTGTCTGTAGTGCTAGCGACTCACGAGGCTGAGGTGGGAGCATCACTTGAGCCCAGGGGAGACTGAGGCTGCAGTGTGCCGTGTTTGCACGAGTGTACTCCAGCCTGGGTGACAGAGTAAGACCCTGTCTCAAAAAAGAAAAAAAATATTGTTCAGCATGGGCAACACGGCAAAACCCCGTCTCTGCAAATAATACAAACATTAGCCAGGCATGGTGGTACACGCCTGTAGTCCCCTCTACTCAGGAGGCTGAGGTGGGAGGATCAATTGAACCTGGGAGTTCGTGGCTGCAGTGAGCTGAGATCCTACCACTGCATTGCAGCCTGGACAACAGAGTGACACCTTGACTCAAGGAAAAAAAAAAAAAAAAAAAGGCTGGGCACAGTGACTCATGCCCGTAATCCTAGCACTTCGGGAGGCCGAGGCAGGTGGATCACCTGAGGTTGGGAGTTAGAGACCAGCCTGACCAATATGGTGAAACCCCGTCTCTACTAAAAATACAAAAATTAGCTGGGCATGATGGCGGGCACCTATAGTCCCTCCCAGCTACTCAGGAGGCAGGCAGAAGTGCTTGAACCTAGGAGGTGGAGGTTGCAGTGAGCTGAGATTGCACCACTGCACTCTAGCCTGGGCAACCGAGTGAGACTCTGTCTCAAAAAAAAAAAAAATTGGGGAAATAAAAAAGCAATTAATGACATGGCCCTTGCTCTTGGAGCGTTTATAGTCAAAGTTATGTTCTCAAACCTACTCTACCACAACACACCTGAGGGATATGATACAGTACCTGAAGAACATGTCTCCCTACAGCAATGATTCTCAACTAATGGGGCATTTCAGAGACCTCAACTGGGGAGAGCCATTTTCAGTAAGAACAGAATCACTAGGGGTAATTCTTAAGGTGATTCTCTTACTTAAAGTTCCAACCTGTCAGGCTGGTGGCTCACACCCGTAATTCCAGCACTGTGGGAGGCCGAGGTGGGCAGATCACCTGAGGTCAGGAGTTTGAGACCAGCCTGACCAACATGGAGAAACCCTGTCTCTACTAAAAATACAAAATTAGCCAGGCATGGTGGTGTACGCCTGTAATCCCAGCTACTCGGAAGGCTGAGGCAGGAGAATTGCTTGAACCCTGGGGGCGGAGGTTGCGGTAAGCCAAGGTTGTGCCACTGCACTCCAGCCTGGGCAACAAGAGTGAAACTCCATCTCAAAAAGATCACTTGAGGTCAGGAGTTCAAGACCAGCCTGGCCAACATGGTGAAACCCCACCTCTACTAAAAATACAAAAATTAGCCAGGCGTAGTGGTGGGCACCTGTACTCAGTAGGCTGAGGCAGGAGAATCCCTTGAACTCGGGGTGGAGGCTGTAGTGAGCCGAGATGGTGCCACTGCACTCCAGCCTGGGCAACAGAGACTCTTGTCTCAAGGAAAAACAAAACAAAAACAAACTCACAGGAGGCATTAAACCTGAACTTGAGAACAAGAAAGTGGTTGTGAAGTGATCCTAAAGAACAACTCATCTGAATTGTGAATAAGTAGGTTGCCCTATTTCCACTCTCTTTTCCTACACCAATTATTGCCCTAAAACATAAATCAGATCATGTCACTCTGGTGCTAAAAAATCTTTCCTAATATACAGAGTGGCCTAAGCCACTAAAGTTCCCAGAATCATCTGCACATCAGAACTGCCCAGGGATCTTTTAAACATTCCGAACCCTGGGCCACACCCAGTCCAATTAAATCACAAAGGAGAGGGAAAGGGACATGAACAGGTTTTTCAGTTTCCAAGGTGATTCCAATGTACAGACAGATTTTGAAACTACCAGTCTAAGCTCAAAGCCCAAACAATTGCCCCCTATATATATATCTTTTAATAACCTGCCCTACTGATCACTTGAGGTCAGGAGTTCGAGACAAGCCTGGCCAACATGGTGAAACCCCGCCTCTACTAAAAATACAAAAATTAGCTGGGCATGGTGGTGCCCACCTGTAATCCCAGCTACTCGGGAGGCGGAGGCAGGAGAATAGCTTGAACCTGGGAGGTGGAGGTTGCAATGAGCCGAGATCAAGGCACTGCACTCCAGCTGGGCAAAAGATGGAGACTCCATCTCAAAAAACAAAAACAAAACACGTGCCCTATAATGCCTATGCTCTAGTCACACTTTAAGTATATGCAGTTCTCCAAGCATCCCACATACTTGTTTTTTTCTTTGCTCATGATATTCCCTTTACTTGGAATATCATTCTTTTCTTTTTCTTCCTGACGAAATCCTACTTGTTCCTCAAAGGCCCAAATCAATTGTTATCACATCTGTAAACTAGTTCAGGTGAAATCAAACTTCGGCATGCAGTAGTCATCTGGAAAGCTTGTTAAAACAGGGATTGCTGGCTGGCCATGGTGGCTCACACCTGTAATCCCAGGACTTTGGGAGGCCGAGCTGGGAGGATCACTTGAGTCCAGGAGTTTGACACTAGCCTGAGCAACATAGTGAGAACCCCATCTCCACAAAAAATAAAAAATTAGCCAGACATGGTGGCACACACACCTGCACTCCCAGCTACTTGGGAGGCTGACATGGGAGAATGGGAGAAATGCTTTATCCCAGGAGGTTGAGACTGCAGTGAGCCATGATTGTGGCACTGCACTCCAGCCTGGGCAAGCAAGACCCTATTTCTTTCTTTCTTTTGAGACGGAGTTGCGCACTTGTTGCCCAGGCTGGAGTGCAATGGCGCAATCTTGGCTCACTGCAACCTCCGCCTTCTGGGTTCAAGCGATTCTCCTGCCTCAGCTTCCCAAGTAGCCGGAATTACAAGCACCAGCTAATTTTTGTTATTTTTAGTAGACATAAGGTTTCGCCATGTTGGCAGGCTAGTCTCGAACTCCTGACCTCAGGTGATCCACCCGCCTCAGCCTCCCAAAGTGCTGGGATTACAGGTGTGAGCCACCGCAACTGGCCTTTTTTTTTTTTTTTGAGACAGAGTCTCACTCTGTTGCCCAGGCAGAAGTTGCAGCAGCACGATCTCGGCTCACTGCAACCTCCGCCTCCCAGGTTCAAGCGATTCTCTTGCCTCAGGCTCCCGAGTAGCTGGGACTACAGACACGCACCACCACGCCCAGCTAATTTTTGTATTTTTAGTAGAGATGGAGTTTCACCATATTGGTCAGGCTGGTCTTGAACTTCTGACCTCATGATCTGCCTGCCTCGGCCTCCCAAAGTGCTGGGATTACAGGCATGAGCCACTGCGCTTGGCTGTGAAACCCTATTTCAAAGAACACCACAGACTGCTGTGCCACAGTTTCTGATTCTGTAGGCCTAGAGTAGGGGCCAAGAATTTGCATTTCTAACAATTCCCAGCTGATATTGCTGCTGATGGTCCAGGGACAACCAACACCATGGCACCTTTTTTTTTTTTTTTTTTGAGGCAGGGCCTCGCTCTGTTGCCCAGGCTGGAGTGCAGTGTCACCATCTTGGCTCACTGCAGCCTCAACCTCTCAGGTTCAAGCAATTCTCCCGCCTCAGCCTCCTGAGTAGCTGGGATTACAGGGGCGTACCACCACACCTAGATAATTTTTGCATTTTTAGTAGAGACAGGGTTTCACCATGTTGGCCAGGCTGGTCTCAAACTCCTGACCTCAGGTGATCCACCCACCTCGGCCTCCCAAAGTGCTGGGATTGCAGGCGTGAGCCACCACGCCTGGCTGATGTCTCTTTTATAGCACGCATCAAACAGTATTACATTGAACCCCTCATTGGGTTGTGTCTTTCCTAAGGTTAGAGATCAAATCTGCATTCACTTTTGCACCTAACAAAATACTTGGCGAAGAACTACTAGGAAATGTATGCCAAAAATGAGTCCTCTAGATGACTAATAAATGTCCATAGCACAAGGGATTAAGTGACCTTACAATATATACAGTTATTGGGGATATAGCTCAGAAAGCCTCAACAGTATGACCTTTACTACGATGGCATATTAGAGTTTAGATAGCATTTTTACATCCATCATCCTAACTACACTCCTATGAAATTGTTTAGGCAAATAATGTCCTCTTTTTATAGATGAGGAAACTGAAGTTCAGAGAGGCTGACCCGCCCAAGATCACAAAATGGAACTATAAACAGAATTCAGGTCTTTAGTAAAGTGCTCTACAACAGTATTCTGCTTCTCAAACAAAAACCACCAATTTCAGAAGACAAACTGTTGCAGTATCCATGGGTAAAAGAGGGAGTGAAGAGCTGGGCTAGACTCTTCAATCAGAGTAAAGAGGAAATGGAAGCCGATACGGGACACTTGGATAAAAGAATGATCTAAACATGTAAACATTTATTTCTGCTGAGACTTGTGTTTAATACTGTCTAATGAAGGTTGCTTTTTGGACTAGAAAGTAGTATATTGGAGAAAATACAGAAAAAAGCCCCTGAAAGAAAAAGATTGGATATATAATGTAAAAAGTACAAGGAGACTGGATTTGAGAGAATATAAAAAGGACAGAGACCCTGAGTAAATATGACCTAGGAAGACGAACCTATTGGAATGACAAAGACAGTTTAAAAGCAGGATGAAACAACACTGCAAGAGGAGGAAGGGGTTGAGTATGACTCAAGGAACCCTACTGGAGTTCCAAAAGGCTTCTAAAACAAAGGTGATCATCTTACCAAGGAAATGCCTGTACTGTCAGGCAAAAGGGCAAGACAAGGAAAAAGAATAACAAAAGAACATAAGAATGGTGAAGGGAAAAGAAAGAATATAATGATGGGCGCTGGTAAATGGCATTCCCTGGATGTACTACTTACTTCCAAAACACAGACCAAATAAATTCCAAGATGCCAGGTGAGGATTCCCTCCCTTACCCGACACGTTCTAGTCATACTAAAAAAGGCACAGATCTTTTTTATCTTCAAATGCCCCAGAGTCCCTATAGTAGAGGTATCTACTCAACTTTACCTCTAACAGAAAAGGATGCAAGAAAAGCTTTGTAAAACACAAGAATAGAGGGGGTGTTACTAATGATGCTTCCTTCTGCTTCCAAAACTAGTTCAAGGACTAGTACATCAAGAGCTTTAGAGTAAACAGATCAGCCTGGAGTTCGGGCGCCTGGCAACCTAATACTGAAGGAGAAACCAGCTGCCAGTTTTAGTGAAATTCAAATGATTATGTAAAAGGAGCCAAGCTGCCTGGAGCGGGGGGAGTTGCGGGTGGCAGACTCACATGTCAGTGTAGCCAGTCTACGTCAGGACAGACGTGTATGCAGAAGGACTCAATGGACCCAGAAGGTAGCCCACTAGGAGTAAAAGGAGTCAACAGGGCATGCTTCCAGTGTACTCACCTTTCTTTGCTTGGGGGCCAGCCAATCATGCAGGGCTTCCTAGCAACCCCCACTCTCCACCTTCTCATCCCGGGGCACCAATGAGGGCCCCCAGTTATATAACAGGCATTTTGTGGTGGCCTCACTGGACAGACACGTAGGCTATTTCCTTTGTAAGACTCTCTCTGTACTCCAAACATGGTAAAGCTTTAATCACCTCCCTCTAGACTCATTTGCTCTCCTACCCATTGTTGTAATTAGACCACAGAACAAGCAAATTATTTTTAAACTACCAGCTATGAGAAAGCTGAAAGAGATCAGGAGAGGCCTGGAGTGTGAGAAAGATATACAGAAAAAGTGGCTAGAGAGAGGACATTTGGGAAAAGCAGAGAAAAAGAAGAAACAGAAAAGTGCATCAGTCAGAAAATGTGTTTAACAGGCAGCAGGAAAACAGAAGACTGGATCACTCCAAAATCAGTCTGCTCACATATGCAAGCTTAAAAGTCCTTACCTAGAAAATTATTCTAAGAGGCCGGGCACGGTGGCTCACGCCTGTAATCCCAGCGCTTTGGGAGGCCGGGCGGGCCAATCATGAAGTCAGGAGTTTGAGACCAGCCTGGCCAACATCGTGAAACCCCGTCTCTACTACAAAAAATTAGCCGGACGTGGTGGCAGGTGCCTGTAATCCCAGCTACTCGGGAGGCTGAGGCAGGAGAATCACTTGAACCCGGGAGACAGAGGTTGCAGTGAGCCGAGACCACACAGTCTGGGCAACAGAGAGAGACTCTGTATCAAAAAAAAAAAAAAAGAAAGAAAGAAAAAAGAAAATTATTCTAAGACTGAAATATTTGTTCATTTCCCCCCTGCCCCGCGAAGCTATAATACAGTTTATGGGACTCTGAGTCTATGGGACTTGAATTTCTTTTTTTTTTTTGAGACGAAGTCTCGCTCTCGTCCCCCAGCCTGGAGTGCAATGGCGCGACCTCGGCTCACTGCAACCTCCACCTCCCAGGTTCAAGCGATTCTCCTGCCTCAGCCTCCCGAATAGCTGGGATTACAGGTATGCACCATCATACCCAGCTAATTTTTATATTTTTAGTAGAGATGGGTTTTACCATGTTGGCCAGGCTGGTCTTGAACTCCTAACCTCAAATGATCCGCCCCCCTCAGCCTCCCAAAGTGCTGGGATTACAGGCATGAGTCACTGTGCCCAGCCAGGAGGCTACAAGTCTATTATAATAATTTTCAATCCTGGTGAAATCTCATGGTATGTTTTTTAAAATGCTGCCATCCAGGTGCCAACCCCTGGAGATTCTGATTCATCTCAGATTGGGCCCTGGCATTAGTTTTGTTTTCTTGATGGTTCGTTCCCTAGGTGATCCTAATAGGCAGCCAGGGTTGAAACCACAGGGTGTCACACTGACCACTCTCTGGCTCTCTAATATTAACACTTCGACCCAGGAAATAGGTTTGTGTAAAATGCCAGTCACCAACAAAAAGAGAACCATAAAAGTAGTATGTGGGCTGGGTGTGGTGGCTCACGCCTGTAATCCCAGCACTTTGGGAGACCGAGGCGGGTGGATCACCTGAGGTCAGGAGTTCAAGACCAGCCTGGCCAACATGGTGAAACCCCGTCTCTACTAAAAATACCAAAACTAGCCAGGCGTGGTGGCAAGTGCCTGTAATCCCAGCTACGCGGGGGGCTGAGGCAGGAGAATCACTTGAACCTGGGAGGCGGAGGTTGCAGTGAGCCGAGATCATGCCACTGCACTCCAGCTTGGAGGACAAGAGTGAGACATCGTCTCAAACAAACAAACAAACAAACAAAAAACAGAAAAAAAAACAGGAAAAGCAAAAACTGAGTGTTGATTAAATTAAAAATATAGTGGCTGGACAAGGATTTTTAAAAGAGGCAGATAAAAAGGGGTATAGACAATCTTAGACAAAGAAATAAGAGTCTTCTCTCAAAAGATAAGAGCTGGCCTTATATTTTCTGCAAACCTGGTATCAGTGAAGAGGATCAGGAAGGAGATTAGAAACATTTTGTTTCTCAGATTCTGTTTCAAATTTTAAGTGTAAATGGGGATGCATTCCATATATGATATGGGGCATCACTGCAGTCTCTGCCTCCCAGGTTCAAGCGGCTCTTCTGCCTCAGCCTACCGAGTAGCTGGGATTACAGACCTGTGCCACCATGCATGGCTAATTTTTGTATTTTTAGTAAAGACGGGGTTTCACCATGTTGGCCAGGCTAGTCTCGAACTCCTGGCCTCAAGTGATCCACCATTCTTAGCCTCCCAAATTGCTGAGAATACAAGAGTGAGGCACTGCACCCAGCCGCTACTCTCTTGATACAACTGTAAGAAGTGGTTCAGCTGGGCATGGTGGCTCACACCTGTAATCCCAGCACTTTGGGAGGCTGAGGTGGGCAGATCACGAGGTCAGGAGATCGAGACCATTCTGGCTAACATGGTGAAACCCCGTCTCTACTAAAAATACAAAAAATTAGCCGGGGTAGTGGCATGCGCCTGTAGTCTCAGCTACTCGGGAGGCTGAGGCAGGAGAATCGCTTGAACTCGGGAGGCGGAGGTCACAGTGAGCAGAGATTGCGCCACTGCGCTCCAGCCTGGGCGACAGAGGGAGACTCCGTCTCAAAAAAAAAGTGGTTCAATAAATAATACTGTACCACAAATTTTGTTGTTTTTTGTCAAAGTAGCTAATTTTCTAAAAACAAAATTCTTGCTTTTGTGTTATCTATACTTTAGGAATAAGGGAACTAAAACTGAGCCTTTTGGAAATTTGTTTTACCATTAAGTAACAGCTATCCTTTGATCTTTCAATAACATAAACATCTCAACAACCATGGCCAGAAGACCCATCTAAATCTACCAAAATAAATCATACAGAAAAAGATTTACAGGGAGAAGTCAGAAAAAAAGAGTGAAGTTATACGTAATACATGCCTTTTCCCAAATTCAACATTCATCTCCCTAGCTAACTCACTACAGGGTCTGGATGTTACCTATAAAGACGTTCATTTTAGGCCAGGTGCAGTGGCTCAAGCCTGTAATCCCAGCACTTTGGGAGGCCAAGGCGGGTGGATCATGTGAGGTTGGGAGTTCGAGACCAGCCTGACTAACCTGGAGAAACCCCATCTCTAGTAAAAATACAAAATTAGCTGGGCTTGGTGGCGCATGCCTGTAATCCCAGCTACTCAGGAGGCTGAGGCAGGAGAATCGCTTGAACATGGGCGGGAGAGGTTGCGGTGAGCCGAGATGGCACCATTGCACTCCAGCTTGGGCAATAAGAGTGAAACTCTGTCTCAAAAAAAAAAAAAAAGTTCATTTTGTACTTCCAAGATAGCAAAATAGGGCCAGAGAAAGGTCATTAGACATAATATACTTCTCAGACATGCCACCAGAAGGTCTGAAATAGGAGAGTTGGAAATGAGGAGAAATAGAGAAAAATGAAACAGGATACCTTACAACCTGGTACTTATCTTTACTCTCAGCATAGGTGACAATGTAGAGGGAACAGCTTCAGCCCAAGGATATAATTGTTATGCACATAGAATTAAGTGATGCGGCTGACCCCAGACCATATATATATATTTTTTTTGAGTCTTAACTCTGTGGCCCAGACTGGAATGCAGTGGCACGATTCTGGCTCACTGCAGCCTCTGCTTCCCAGGTTCAAGTGATTCTCCTGCCTCAGCCTCCTAAGTAGCTGAGATTACAGGCGCCTGCCACCACATACGGCTAATTTTGTATTTTTAGTAGAGATAGGGTTTCGCTATGTTGGCCAGGCTGGTATTGAACTCCTGACCTCAGGTGATCCACCCGCCTGAGCCTCCCAAAGTGCTGGGATTACAGGCATGAGCCACCACGCCTGACCCTAAGACCAGATCCTTTTAAAAGACATAGAAACCATTCTGAGCCTGCAACTGCTTCTCATTTACACAGCTTCTGACAGCATTTTTTTTTTTTTTTTTTTGAGACAGAGTCTCGCTCTGTGCCCAGGCTGGAGTGTAGTGGCGCGATCTCGGCTCACTGCAACCTCCTCCTCCCAGGTTCAAGCGATTCTCCTGTCTCAGCCTCCTCAGTAGCTGGGACTACAGGTATGTGCCACCACGCCCGGCTAATCTTTTGTATTTTTAGTAGCGACCAGGTTTCACCATGTTAGCCAGGATGGTCTCGATGTCCTGACCTCCTGATCCGCCCGCCTCGGCCTCCCAAAGTGCTGGGATTACAGGCATGAGCCACCGCGCCCGGCTGACAGCATTTTTTTCCTCACTGTGGTCTTCTGCCATCCAGCCTTCCACACCTAGAACTCTCTGCTTTGCTAAGAACTAGGTTCCCTTTCCTTTGCCCTCTCAGTCCTCAAGAACCCTACCAATATTTAAACCCAATCAGATGAGGATTCTGGTTTTTTTTTTAAAGCGACACCTGCTGAAATGAGAAGACAAGGATTCTAAATTGGAAAATGAACCACCATAAGTCTCTCCATTTCTAGTAAGACTAGTAAATAATTATTAAAGAACATTGCACTAAAAAGATGTGCTTTAGGCTCCTCTCCACTATTCAATAATTGCATAACCCAATAAAGATAATCTGATCTTCCAAGGCTTCCCTTACTTGTGAAATAAAGCTACCACATTAAAGGCCTTAACGCAGCCCATGCAATATCTTTCCTACATTTTTTTTAAGAGACATGGTCTCACTATGCTTCCTAGGTTAGAGTGGAGTGGTTATTCACAGGCACAACAAGAGTGCACTCACACTACAGTCTTGAACTCCTGGGTTCAAGCAATCCTCTTGCCTCAGCCTCTGGAGCAGCTAGCACTACAGGAGTCCCTTCCTTACAATTCTTTGATAATTCAACTCAACAAGCGTTTGTTTCTCCAAATGTTACTTCGCACTGGGGAAAGAAAATGACAAGTAAGTCATACCAGAAAGTCAAAATCCACACAACTGGTGAGAAGGGAAGGCTAAGAACTTTTTGCTTGAGAATTCAGTGGTAAAGTACTACTAGGGCTGGGCCGGGTGCAGTGGCTCATGCCTGTAATCCCAGCACTTTGGGAGGCCGAGGCGGGTGGATCACGAGGTCAAGAGATTGAGACCATCTTGGCTAACGTGGTGAAACCCTCTCTACTAAAAATACAAAAATCAGCCAGGCGTGGTGGCGGGCACCTGTAGTCCCAGCTACTCGGGAGACTGAGGCAGAAGAGTCAATTGAACCCAGGAGGCGGAGGCTGCAGTGAGCCAAGACTGCGCCACTGCGCTCCAGCCTGGCAACAGAGCAAGACTCCGTCTTAAAAAAAAAAAAAAAAAGTATTACTAGGGCTCTTCTACATCTCTTAGCCTGGCATTCAAAAATTTTCAATAAAGCTATAAAGCTCCTCCACCCCAGCTAGTTCGTTTCCATTTATGTATTTTTCCTTATGCTGTATCTTTCCTCAAAACTTGTAAGCTTTCCCATCTTTCTTTTTTTTTCCTTTCTTCTTAATATTTTTAGAAATGGGGTCTTGCTATGTTTACCAGATTGGTCTTGAACTCTTGGCAACAAGCAATCCTCCCCACTAGGCTTCCCAAAGTGCTAGGATTACAGGTGTGAGTCATCCCACCCAGTGAGCTTTCCCATCTTTTGCCTGCTTCTCTAGGATGCCAATCTGAATTCACCTTTTCCTTTAGCTTTGTCCCACACCAATCACTCCCTCAGCTTTCTATTTATTATACTATGTTCCCGCTTCCTAGCAACTTCACATCTTGATTTTCCCTTTGGGCTCTTTTTTAAGTCTTCTAAAGAATTCAGGTTCCTCATAAAAGGAGTCATTACGCTTGGGCAACATGGCGAGACTCCCTCTGTACAGAAAATACAAAAATTAACTGCGGTGGTGGCGTGCGTCGCTAGACCCAGCTAGTCAGGAGACTGAGGCAAGAGGATTGTTGAGTGACACAGCAAGACCCTGTCTCAATTTTTAAAAAGCGGGGCCGGGCGCTGTGGCTTACGCCTGTAATCCTAACACTTTGGGAGGCAGAGGCAGGCAGATCACTTGAGGTCAGGAGATCGAGACCATCCTGGCCAACACGGTGAAACCCCATCTCTACTATAAATACAAAAATTAACCGGGCATGGTGGCGGGAGCCTGTACTACCGGCTGCTCAGGAGGCTGAGGCAGGAGAATGGCGTGAACCCGGGAAGCGGAGCTTGCAGTGAGCCGAGATCGTGCCACTGCACTCCAGCCTGGGTGACAGAGCGAGACTCTGTCTCAAAAAAAAAAAAAAAAAAAAATTAAAATTAAAATTAAAAGCGGGGAGGTGCGGGGGGTGATTACTTGTTGAATACAATTCATACAGTTAGGTTTGAGGAAGAAATTTTTTTCTTTTTTTTTTTTGAGACAGAGTCTCACTCTTGCCCAGGCTGGAGTGCAAGTGGCTCGATCTTGGCTCACTACAACCTCTGCCTCCCGGGTTCAAGCGATTCTCCTGCCTCAGCTCTCGAGTAGCTGAGATTACAGGCGTTTGCCACCACGCCCGGCTAATTTTTGTATTTTTAGTAGAGACACGGTTTCACCATGTTGGCCAGGCTGGTCTGAAACTCCTGACCTCGTGTGATCCACCCGCCTCGGCCTCCCAAAGTGCTGGGATTACAGGCGTGAGCCACCGCGCCCGGCCCAGAACTTCATTTTTAAGATAATAAACTGAGGGGCTGAGACGTTTTAAGAGACTGTGAACACCTGGGCTGGCACTGTTTTGAGGACAATCAACGAAAGGGGAAGGGAGAGAATAACCACCGCACTTCCCAGAGAGTCTAGGCATGATTCTGGTCCCTTAACAGTTACCTGTTTAGGGTCCTGTATGCGCTTTCCACGTTCCCTTCCTGTACCATCACAGTCCTGGCGATGAACTTCAGATGTTTTGCCATGACCTTGGATTTAAACCTGCACTCTGTAGAGCCTAAAGGATGATGGAGAAAGGGCGAGGAAAGCAGAAAGAGAAACGCAACATAATACAAACTACACCGCGCGGCTTATTTAGGATTTGGAAATTCAACATGCTCAGGGACGCGCGAGATGGAGCACATGGAAGTCATCCTAGAAAGCAGACGCGAATCGTTGTCTCTTATTCTCACTGCCAATCCAAATCCTCGCATAGAGAAGAAAAGAGATGGCAGCAGGGCGTTACCACAAAGACGCGTCGCCGGGCATGAGACGGACAGGAGCGACAAGGATGCGCCACAGGCTCCCAACCACCACACATAGTTCCAAAAGGGGTTGAGTTGGGAGTTGGGGAAGGACTCTTTGTTGGTCTTTGGAAAAGGGGGCGAAAGCCCGCAAACCTGCCCTCTCGCCAAGCCAGCCTTCCTTTCCCCAAACCCTGCACAACTCCTCACCTGGCGCGCTCAGTACCTAGCCGACCGGAAGGGTTCTCACTACCGGAAGCGGAAATTACGGAATCGCCAGCGCCGCGCAAAGAAACAGGCTGAGGGAGACAAGTGCGTGGAAACCATAGCAACGTCCTTTCCGGCCTCTGTTGACTGCCTGTCTTCCCCGGGCCTGGACTCTACACCTGACAAAGCAAAATACTCATTGACTTAAATTCCCCCGAAACACGTTTCTCGCCCTCTCATGGAGTCGAAGTCCTTCGGCCTCTGAGAAGGTCAGCCCAATTTCATACCCCTTAATCCTGTGAAATCCTTGATAAATATTTGAGCCATTTCTCTTTCTCGATGGAAAACAAGAGAAGTAGGCGCTTCCTGAGGATGCTTCCTGTTTTCTCTTCGGAAAGGACAGACTCTTTGAGATCTGCTCTCCGGACGAAAAACAGATTGATTCATACACGTCATCTGCCTAAGTGCTAAGGAAAAGAAATAAACATACTGTGAGTTTCCTATATCATCTTCCCACTAATTTAACTACATAAAGTGAAATCAATAAAGATATGGGAAACACCTGCAGGGTTTAGAATAAAAAATTATGTCAGCTTCTATGCCTTTTCGTGCTAGTGAGACCTACTGAAAAACCTCCTTTTAAATTTCTTCTTCGCTGTGGAGACACCCGTCCTCTTATTTGTATGCTACCTGTACATATCCATTTATGGTTATTCACGTAAGTTAACATCTAATGGCTGTAGGAAAACGTACCTCCCTTAGAGAGAGAGTGCGCGCGCACGCTCACGCACACACACACACAGACACAGACGTGTGCATCCTCATCAGTTGATGCTAATAACTTACACTAACACTTAGGCCCACCTCAGAGTAAGCCAGGTCCAAAGTAACGAAATATAACTAGATTGGGACATTATTATGCTTGTCAACAAACTTTCACTGAATGACTACTCTGTGTCAGATACTGTTGATACCACTCTAGTGCCTCCTGGACCACTAGGACCACATAAAAGATACTAAAACGAAGTAGTATATAATAAATGCAAAATAAATTATATGGGCTGGACGCAGTGGCTCACACCTGTAATCCCAGCTCTTTGGGAGGCCCAGGCAGGCGGATCACTTGAGCCCAGAAGTTCGAGACCAGCCTGGGCAACAAAGCAAAACTCCGTCTTTACAAAAAATATAGAAATTAGCCGGGTGTAGTGGCATGGCCTGTTGTCCTAGCTACTTGGGAGGCTGAGGGGGAGGATCACCTGAGCCTGGAAGGTCAAGGCTGCGGCGAGCTTTGATCACACCACTGCACCCTGGCCTGGGCAATAGAGTGAGACCCTGTCTCAAAAAATTAAAAATGAATAAATAAATAAATAGGGCCAGGCGCGGTGGCGCACACCTGTAATCCCAGCACTTTGGGAGGCTGAGGCGGGTAGATCACCTGAGGTCAGGAGTTTGAGACCAGCCTGGCCAACATGATGAAACCCTGTCTCTACTAAAAATACAAAATTAGCCAGGCGTGGTGCCGCATGCCTGTAATCCCAGCTACTTGAGAGGCTGAGGCAGGAGAATCACATGAACCTGGGAGGCAGAGGTGGCAGTGGGCTGAGATCGCACCATTGCACTCCAGCCTGGGCAACAAGAGTGAAACTCCATTTCAAAAAATAAATAAACAAACAAATAATAAAATATGCCACAGCATAATGTGGTGAAAGGCACTGGCTTCAAAGTTGGGAGATCTGGATTCTATCCCAATTCTAATACTCATCAGGCCTATGACCTTGAAGAAGTCATTTAAAACCAGGGGTCTGGAGACTACAGTCTACAGGTCAAATCCTGCTCCACCTGTTTTTGTAAATAAGGCTGTTGACCTACAGTCATGGTTATTTGTCTGTGTGTTATGTATGGCTGGTTTGGGCTACGATGGCCGAATTGGGTAGTTGCAATAGAGACATAAAGCCTACAAAACCTAAAATATTTACTATCTGGCCCTTGCCAGACTCACTCTATTTCCTCATCTCTAAAATGGGACTAATTTTGCCCTGTTCAGTCTCACAAAATTTGTCATGGGAATCAAATAGAATAAAATATGAAGATATGCTGGGCACGGTGGCTCACGCCTGTAATCCCAGCGCTTTGGGAGGCTGAGGCGGGTGGATCACGAGGTCAGGAGATCGAGACCATCCTGGCTAACACAGTGAAACCCCGTCTCTACTAAAAACACAAAAAATCAGCTGGGCGTGGCGGCGCTTGCCTGTAGTCTCAGCTACTTGGGAGGCTGAGGCAAGAGAATCACTTGAACCCTGGAGGTGGAGGTTGCAGTGAGCCGAGATGGTGCCACTGCACTCCAGCCTGGGTGACAGAGCGAGACTCTGTCTCCAAAAAAAAAAAAAAAAGAGAAAAAAATATGAAGATACTTTGAAAGAAAGGAAGGGAGACAGGAACTGATGTTAATAAGTTCTGTTAACCACTACCATTGGATCAGCTGGAGAGTAACATTTTTGAGAGCCTACTATATACTACACCCTGTACTAGGTGGGTGTTTTTTGTTTTTGTTTTTGTTTTTCTGAAACAGAGTCTCACTCTTGTTGCCCAGGCTAGAATGCAGTGGCACCATCATAGCTCACTGTAGCCTGGACCTCCTGAGCTCAGGTGATCCTTCCACCTCAGCCTCCCGAGTAGCTGGGATTACACGGACATGCCAGTACGCCTAGCTAATTTTTTGTATTTTTAATAGAGACTAATTTTTTGTATTTTTAGTAGTTTCACTATGTTGCCCAGGCTGGTCTCCCAAAGTGCTAGGATTACAAGTGTGAGCCACCCCACCAGGCCCCAAACCCTGCACTAGGTATTTTATGTACATGATTCCATTTAATGGAGTAAATGGCCAAACACTGAGTGTATAGATCATGTTTAACAGAAAGAATGATAGGATGGACTTGAGTTAGTCGTTGAAAGAGGGCAGGGTTTAGATAACAGAAGCAGGAAAGGTTTGGCAAGGTGAACAGCATGAACAAGAGCTTAGGGGCAAAAAGGTGTAGTGTTCAGGAGTCAAAACAAAACAAAACAAAAACCTGCAACAGAGAGATCATGCATGGGAGCACAGGGAAAAATAGAGACTGTGACTAAAGATTTTGGACTTTCTTCTCAAAGCATTGGAGAGCCATTGAAGAATTTGAATAGGATATGATATGCAAAGCACTGTTCTAGGAAAATTAACTTGGTTATCAGCGAAAAGGGATTAGAAGAGAGACTATTGGTACAGTGAAGTCTAGACCAGACTGGTGGCAATGGAATGGATAGGAAGAAATGGATTTTAAGAGATATTCCAAATAAAGAATAAAAAGGATTTGGTGACCAGATGGCACCAAATTTTAAGCCTAGTTATCCAGGAAAAAACAAAACAAAACAAAAAACTATGGTACTTAGTGATACCACAGGTAGCACTAACAGAAGAGGAGACTGTAAAAAGTGGTAGCTGGCTGGGCACAGTGGCTCACGCTTGTAATCCCAGCAGGCGTGGGATTGGGAGGCCGAAGTGGGTGGATCATGAGGTCAGGAGTTCAAGACCAGCCTGGCCAACATGGTGAAAGCCCGTCTCTACTAAAAATACAAAAAATAGCTGGATGTGGTAGTGGGTGCCTGTAATCCCAGCTACTCAGGAGGCTGAGGCAGAATCATTTGAACTTAGGAGGCGGAGGTTGCAGTGAGCCAGGATCGCACCATTGTACTCCAGCCTGGGTGACATGTGAGACTCTGTCTCAAAAAAAAAAAGAAAAAAAAGTGGTAGCAGGACATGTTTTCAGGAAAGAATAATTTGATTGGTGATTACTGGAAAACACATCAGACTGGAAACCGAGTTCTGTCCACACATTGTGTTGTCCTAGATAAGTCTCCTAAGTTTCGTTTCTTTTCTTTTTTTTTTTTTTTTTTTTTTGGAGACGGAGTTTCACTCTTGTTGCCCAGGCCAGAGTGCAATGGCTTAATCTCGGATCACCGCAACCTCCGCCTCCCAGGTTCAAGGGAATCTCCTGCCTCAGCCTCCAGAGTAGCTGGGATTAAAGGCATGCACCACCACGCCCAGCTAATTTTTTTTTTTTTTTTTTTTTTTTGTATTTTTAGTACAGATGGGGTTTCTCCATGTTGGTCAGGCTGGTCTTGAACTCCTGACCTCAGGTGGTCCACCTGCCTTGGCCTCCCAAAGTGCTGGGATTATAGGTGTGAGCCATTGCACCTGGCCCTAAGTTTCTTTATGTATCAAATGAGGAGGTTGGGTTGAACTGGATATACAAGAGGCTTTTTTTTTTTTTTTTTTGAGAGGGAGTCTTACTCTGTCACCCAGGCTGGTGTGCAGTGGCGCATCTCAGCTCACTGCAACCTCCGCCTCCCGCGTTCAAGCAATTCTGGTGCATCAGCCTCCTGAGTAGCTGGGACTACAGGTGTGCACCACCACACCCAGCTAATTTTTGTATTTTTAATAGAGACGGGGTTTCCCTATGTTGGCCAGGCTGGTCTTGAACTCCTGACCTCCAGGGATCTGCCTGCCTCTGGTGTGGGGATTACAGGCGTGAGCCACAGCGCCTGGCCAAGAGGCTTATGTTGGCTCTAAAACACTGAAAGTTTCAATAATGTTTAAGTACCAACAATATGTAAATAAAACTGTCCAACAGAAATTTAAACAGTATGCCATCCCAGGGGAAAGATTGGGACTAGAGATAAAGCTGTAGCAGTCTTCTAAGTTGAAGCAATAATTAAAGCCATGAAAGGATGTAGTCAGAGAAAAGGGCCAAGGCCTGAGTCTAGGGGAACACCCACACTTTGGAGTAGGTTGAAGTGGGGCCCTTAAGAGACCTAGACATTGCTGCCAGATAGGTAACAGGAGGATTAGGGTAGTGTGCTGTCATGGGATCTGAGGGCGGAGAGTTTCAGTAGGCAGCATTGAGTGTCAAATGATACAGACAGCATAATGTACGTAGCCTTTGTAAAGGGTATAGCTGTTGATTAAGTGGAAGCTAGATTATAATACTGGTTCTGTGGGCTCATTAGCGACCTCGGAAGGTGCAACAAGGTGAAAGCAGCAGAAGCTAGGCTGCAAGGGGTTAAGGACTGAGTGGCAGAAAGGAATCAGAAAGAGTATAAATGGACTACATTGTCAAGAAGTATGGAGAAAATAAGAGGACAATCAGCCTTAAGAGATGTTTTCAAGGAGGAAGGATCTGATCATATTTGTGATCAAACCATTCCATTGCCACCACTCTGGTCTGATCATACTTGTGATACTTGGACAAATAATTATTGTTGGGACAAACTGAAGTTACAAGATAAAGAGGGGATATGTGACACAGCAAAAGTTCCAAGGTGAAGGTAATCAGAAGCACAAATGGATAGGTTTGCCTTTAAAAGGAGGTCATACTCTCTGAAAATAAGGCGAGGCAATTATTCACTGAGAACAGAAGACTTGAGAAATGGGGGAAAGATGTGTAACTACTTATGAGAAACACACTAAAGAGCCAATAAGCAATGACTAAGTTGTCAGAGAAGCCTGATGCCCTACACAGGATTAGGATGGGAGAGGAAATGGTTTTGGTGGAAAGTGAGACAAATCAGAAAGAGGATAAAATACAAAGAAGGGCAGTTATAGATCCATTCATGGTCTTCATTTTTGCCTCCTTCTAACTCTGAGTTGCCTCCCTTAGTCTAGCATACATCTAGCACCTGCAGCTTTTTTTTTTTTTTTTTTTTGAGACAGAGTCTCATTCTGTCACCCAGGCTGGAGGGCAGTAAACCTCCACTTCCCAGGTTCAAGTGATTCTCCTGCCTCAGCCTCCTGAATACCTTGGATTACAGACACCCACCACCATGTCCGGTTCATTTTTTTATATTTTTAGTAGAGACAGGGTTTTACCATGTTGGCCATGGCTTGTCTCAAACTCCTAACCACAAGTAATCTGCCCACCTCAGCCTCCCAAAGTGCTGGGATTACAGGCATGAGCCACTGCGCCTGGCCTAACTACAGCTTTTTGAGTAAGTATGAAGCCTAGTGTCTTGAGGTGTTCCCATGTCTGACAATTCTAATGGAGCTCTTTCCTCTTTAAAACTGGCAACCACAGTGGCTGTTTTGGCTCTTGTGTTCTTCCTCTGGCAGCAGAAACCTACATATGCATTTACCACGGGCATCAACAACTCCCATCAAAGCAAAGAGCTAGCCCGGAGCAGAAGAACCTGCAAGTCTGGGCCAGCTGGAAGATTACAAAGGTGTCAAAACAAGGGGAAAGGTAGATTCTCTGAGCCTGAATGAAAACATAAACCTGGCTGAGTGTGGTGGCTCACGCTTGTAATCCCAGCACTTTGGGAGGCTGAGGTAGGTAGATCACTTGAGGTCAGGAGTTTGAGACCAGCCTGGCCAACGTGTAGTGAAACCCCGTATCTACAAAAATATAAAAATTAGCTGGGCATGGTGGCATGGGCTGTAACCTCAGCTACTCAGGAGGCTGAGGCCTGAGAATCACTTGAACCCAGGAGGCGGAGGTTGCAGTGAGCTGAGATCATGTCATTGCACTCTAGCCTGGGAAACAGAGCGAGACTGCATCTCAAAACACAACAACAAAAAACCCCCATAAACCCAACTCTGAACTCTGTAACTGTTTCAAGGATGTTCCCCAGGAAAACAGCAGCACAGTCCCCTTCTCCCATAAGTCTTATATTGTCATCCAGACTCTAACTTGGTAGAGCTCATGTTCACAAACATCCCCATCCCTTTTCTACTTTTCTGCAGCTCAGAGGATAAGGATTGGTTTTGGAAGCAGAAAGTTTTCAATTTCCCCCAATCAGCAAACTGTTTAGGTATAAAAAAATTTCTTTAATCAGAAAGGATTTATCTTCCCTCAACACAAATGCACACATTAATAGTAAAAATACATATATACATAAATATTTACACAAATTAGAAGTCACAGTGGACAGCTGTATGCCCTGGGCTAGAGGTTGAGAAGATGAGCATCAGCAGCAACTGGAGGATGGCTTCTCTGCTGCTCCCGGTGTCCTATGGTCATCTTTCTGGCCAAGGTGGGTAGACTGGGAGGGGATAGGGTATAGCTCCAGTCTGATGGCAGAGTTACTGGCAAACTGTAGCAACGAGGACCCTCTCCAGATAGTTTCATAGGCTCACCAGGGATGACAGGAGATGCTGTAGTAGGTGGGACTGGGGTGGTTGGGGCAGAGTGGGTGAAGGGTTGCACTCCATGCTGGAGGAAAAGAATGATGCCAATGCCGGTTCCAGTGCCTAAAGGACCATGGCTAAAGGAGATAGTACCTGGGGAGCTGAGAGGGGGGTTGCAAATTGGAGTGGTGTGGATCCAGGTGAGGTTCATAGCTGGCCATTGTGTGAGGTGCCAAGGCTGCTTTGGTTTTATAGCTAGATGTCCTAGCTGTGTCTGGTCCATCTTTTCCATAGGAGATGCAGGAGAGGAAGCAGCTGAATCACTGTGGTGGCTTGGAAAATGCTACAGAGGGGAGAAATGAGAAAAAAAGAAATGTGGAGAAAGCATTCAGATGAGCTCCACCTGGTTACTTAAACCTTTGCATTCCTTGGGAACTCAGTTTGCAATGCAAACATACCTCGTTTTATGCAACAGATATGATCTTGCCAGACCATGATTAAGTAAAAGTTTTGGTAACTAAATTATACTTTCATTTATTAAACAAATAAATGGCCTACTATGGACCACATACTATATTAGACACTGGATATCCAGAGATGAACAAAAAACAAACAGTTCCATAGGTTCTCACTATTTATAAAATAATCCCTTTTAAAATTTCTTTGAAAAGAAGTCTATTTTTAATTGGAATCATCATTTCCCAAATTCTGTATTTAAATTCAAATATTCTATCTTGAGTTCTTTAAGAAGTGTAAATTAATATTCAGGCAAGATCCTCCTACTGTTTTTTTAAAATTTTATATTTGAGACAGGGTCTCACTCTGTCAACGAGGCTGGCACAATCATGGCTTACTGCAGCCTCGACCTCCCAAGCTCAAGAGATCCTCCCACCTCAGCCTCCCACCCAGCCTCAGCTGGGACTACAGGTGCACGCCACCATGCCCAGCTACTTTTTGTATTTTTTGTAGATACCAGCCTTCACCATGTTGCCCAGGCTGGTCTCAAACTCCTGGGCTCAAGCAATCCTCCTGCTTTGGCCTCCCAAAGTGCTAAGATTACAGTGAGCCACTGTGCCTGGCCTACTTATTTTTTAATAGAT
This sequence comes from Gorilla gorilla gorilla, assembly GCF_029281585.2. NCBI lineage: Eukaryota > Metazoa > Chordata > Mammalia > Primates > Hominidae > Gorilla > Gorilla gorilla. Next base: position 106,549,196 of record NC_073224.2, read on the forward strand.
TAGTCACAGCAATAATAACCATGGCTGATTGAAAATTAGGACTGGTGATTATCTACAGGAGACTCTCCTTCTCCGTCATTTGAATGCCCTCTACATACCCTATTATTTGAGGACAGAAAATAGGTCACTTTTTTTTTTTTTTTAGATGGAGTTTCACTCTTGTCTCCCAGGCTGGAGTGCAATGGCACGATCTCGGCTCACCGCAACCTCTGCCTCCCGGGTTCGAGCAATTCTCCTGCCTCAGCCTCCCGAGTAGCTGAGACTACAGGCGTGCGCCACCACGCCTGGCTAATTTTTGTATTTTTAGTAAAGACGGGGTTTCACCATCTTGGCCAGGCTGGTCTCGAACTCCTGACCTCATGATCCACCCGCCTCAGCCTCCCAAAGTGCTGGGATTACAGGCGTGAGCCACCGCTCCCGGCTGAAAATAGGTCACTTCTATACCAGGTCTAAGAATCTATCAACACTGCTGCTATTGGTGCCCCCCTCCCCTACTTCCAGTGAGGTACCTCGTATGACCAGTCCTTGAAACCCAGTGTAGACTCGAAAACTGTCAAAGGGTTTGGCACAAGGATATGTGGGCAGAAATGAAAAGAAGGAGAAGGGAAGGGTTTGGGGGCAGTAGGGAAAAAAGTGTTTGCAGAGAGAAGCTGAGGTGTATTCCCGCATGAATCATTTGGCCAGGTAAAAAGCCTTTTGTATCTATGTAGAAAGCAGATAAGCTGTGGCATGAGGGATAGGATTAAACTTCATGGAGTTCCTCCCAGTGATTCAAACAAAACAACAACAACAACAACAACAACAACAACAACAACAACAAAGCATGTAGGAATCAAGACAATGCAGAAAGTTTAGGAATTTCCTTCCCTGAAAAGAAACTTGAAGAAAAGACTTAAAAGAAAATGGCAAAAGGGGCCATTTCTGCATGCACATTTCATTTTCTTGGCTATTTTTCCCACCTCTTCCTCGTGTTCTTAAGTTCTTACCTTGGTCAGCTGATGCTTGCCACCACCCAATGATGACTTCTGGGCAGCTATTTGTGGAAACCAAGTCTTTAACATCCCTTCTACCTGTAGCAAGGTTCCTAGGTAACGTTCCCTGTGAAAATGACGTTGCTTTAAAAAACCAGCAACAGGATTGGAGAAATCTCCTTTTTATGAAGACCCAAGCAAAGAACCAGGCGGACTTACCCCATCTGTGGCTTCTGCAAAACACCTACAATACGCTGGATCCTGTCCATTGCCACACTCTGCTGAAAACTGCTTAATCCTGGGGACAGGGACAGAGAGAGATTAAGGATTGAGATTCAAGCATGTAGTCAGGTAAAGGAAGAACAGAATTGATTGATCTAAAATTGATTGATCTAAAAAAATTAAGTCGGGCCAGGCAAGGTGGCTTATGCCTGTAATCCCAGCACTTTGGGAGGCTGAGGTGGGTGGATCACCTGAGGTCAGGAGTTTGAGACCAGCCTGGCCAACATGGCGAAACCCCATCTTTACTAAAAATAACAAAAATTAGCTGGGCGTGGTGGTGGGCGCCTGTAATCCCAGCGACTGGGGAGGCTGAGGCAGGAGAATCGCTTGAACCCAGGAGGCGGAAGTTGCAGTGAGCCGAGATCGCGCCATTGCACTCCAGCCTGGGCAACAAGAACAAAACTCCGTCTCAAAATAATAATAATAATAATAAAGTCATAGTAGCAAAAAAGGAGTAATATAGGCCCCAAACAAGAACTTAAGAGAAATACACGTCAAAAGAGGGAAAGAGAAAGAGAAATGAACCTAGCCCAAATGAATGCAACAATAAGATTACCTCTCTCAAAACGACCCATCTTCAGCCCATTGAGTAGGTCTGTGAGAGGAGGTATAAATCCTTGGAGTTCTTTACACTGTAGGAAAATAGAACAAAGGCTGTGAGAAGACCAAAAACTGCCCACACCAGCAGTGGCTCTTCCTTCACCTCCAAATCTGGGAGTCAATACTGTCCTCACAGGGTCCTTATCAACCAGCTGGGTGCTAAGCCACTCCAGGAGAATCTCCTTTCACCTGCTTTCTCTTACCTTCTGGGCAAACAGCAGGTCTCCCTCTGTGGTGCAACCTTGGGTGTTTAGACTGGTCTCCAGTTCACCATCTCTTGATCTTTTCGCCCCAGATCCTGCCATAGGAGAAGCCGAACCCCGCTGTTCCGGATGAGATGGTGTATGCTGGTTACCGGAAACCTTCGATCGATGCCTGCAGCGGATAGGACCCGGGCTGGGCCGTGAACCTCCCCTCTGCCCAACAGTGTCTGGCCTGGGCCCATGGGCCCCCTTGTCCTCCCTCTCACTATCAGAGGGGAAGCCAAAGTCACTGTTCACTGGGGAGGTGGGAAAAGACGAAGAGAGAGAGTAGGAGGAATAGGAAGAAACGCTAGATGGAGAATCCATAGGTCCAGAAGCAGGGGCTGTAGAACAGCTCCTGGAGTACCCAAAGATCGGAACCTGCAACTGAAGAGCAAAGCGAGGGAGTTTGAAACCGGAGTTTAAGGATTAGGAAATGGACTGGGAGATTGGGGTGTACTGCGTGGGATAATACTTGTTCTCCCCCTCCCCAATATTACGGGTCTCAAACACAATAGAAAAAGACATTTCTACCCCCACCCCCGCCCATTAAGAGCTTGGGATCCCCTCTCTGGCCGCCGCAGAGCAGCTCTCGGTCTGACGCGGCCTCCGTTCTTTTCTTCCCTCAGTTCAGAGTAAATACCGACTTGAAAGACACCTTCCCCTCCGCCCGTTGTTCGCCAGGGCTATTCGCCAGCCTGAGTCCGCAGCAAGCCTCTCCACCTGAGGCCATGCCAGCCACAAGCAGTCAATCTGGGCACGCGAACCCACCTGGTGATCCTACGGGAACCGCCCCCATAGAGACTGGCCTCCTGCCCTCTCCCAATCTTTCAAGATCAGGATCCCTGCGCCGGTCTCTCTGGGCTCGCACCTGCCACGTGATGCAAACCCTCCCAATACCAAGATCTGCATTCAGCCCCCAAATCCACTCTCAAATACTCCCTAACAGCTCGCTTTGTCCTCCGAATCTCCTTACCTGTTGTCAGCCGGCTCAGCCCTGGCTCGGTTTCCAGCTCCTTCGCCGTCTCTCCGGGTCTATCTACCCACCTCCGCCTCTCTCAGTGGGCCCCGCCCCTTCCCCCCTCCCAGACACGTGCGGCCCGGCACGTGCCTCCCCCTGCTTACACAGATCTCGCGCCCTCATTGGTTGTGTCGCCGGTAACACGTGACTCTAGTTACTGAAGTCCATAGCCCATTTGCTACAGTACAAAGGGGCTCAGCCAGTAGAGAGGCAGCCAGGTGATGATTGGCTGTAAGGGAAGCATTCCGTGCTCCTCCCCTACATGCGGCTGCTGGAGAGGACCCGGTGATGAGAAAAGGAGGAGGATGGAAAAAGAGTGGAAAAGAAGGGAGGGGAGGAAAAGGGCGGAGCCCGTGGCCTTAAATAGGATGGTGATGCGCCAGAGATGCGCGGTTTGAGTGTTCAGAGATTGGTTGTGCTACTGAAGGCGGCGGACGTGGGACCCCCGGTTCCGTCTCGGGAAGTAACTCATCTGCCCCCTCTTTGAACACCTCCGCTCACGAGCGCAGCACGTGGAAACCGTCAGTGATTTGTGTCTGCAACGTGTGTGAGAGAATGGAGGTGTGTGACATGGTATATTCTCCCGCTCTCGGCGGCCCAGCCCTCGTGACTCTCCGGTCTCTGTTTCACCTCCCCCACCCCTTTCTCCTCCAAGTTGGGTGCCTCCTGCCCTGCTGGGTGAGGAGGGTGGGGATTGCAACCGAGAACACCGCGTCCTTTCTGGCTCCCGCTGGGGCGGCTCCTCCATCCCTTTTCTTACATAACCTACCACGCACGTTACCAGCTCAGATGCCAGCCCGCCACGACACTAGAGGTCAAAACGAAACTCAGTTTTTCCTGACTTTTTTGTCCAGGCTTCTCGGGCCTGGCGTCCTAAATTATCTGATTCCAAGCACGGGGAACAGAATGGGGTAGGTCCCTGATCTCCTAGGTTATGGTTTTGTCCAGCTTCAGTCCCTTCATTTGTCCCCTGGAGAAGATTCGAAAGACTTTGAAGGAGGGGAGGGAGGCAAGTCCAGAGTTTAGAGAGTCTCAGAAGTAACTGGGACGTTACTATTGTCGTTGCGCCTTGCATTTTGAGAGTACAATGGAGAGGAGAGCAGGGCCCAAGGACTGTGAGCTGGTTGAAGATAGGACGTCGGAGAGACCGCAAGGGGGCAGCCCAATTCTAAGTAGGGTCCCGAGGATAGCGAATTAAAAAAAAATTTAAGTGAGTTTGTCCCTGCCATAATTACCAACTGCAAAAGGCACATTGTTGGACAGAGGTGTGGGTGGGGGTGGGTAGGTGTGAATATTTTAAGTCTATTCTAAGTAGTTTTTGATATTTTACCTTATGTTTTAACAATGTGCTTATTCTTATAAAAAGAAAAAAAGATTCTAAAACCTCAACCTCGTTTCCCCAAGCACACTGTTTCAACACCATACTTAATAAAATAAAACAAGAGAATTACCAATATGGACTGCGAATAAACCTGTTGTCTGTGGGTGCCCTTCTCCAGTCTTCTCCAAACTGCAGGTTTATTCAGTCCATAATGCCCTCTAATTCAATTGTCACCCACCTCCCCTTCCAATCTACGCTTGCTGCCTCTAAATCCTGGCGCTCTCTTTAGTTGTGACTTTAGAACAGACTCATGAAGGAGTAGATGGTAACCAGATTATTTCACTTATTATTTATTTTATCTTCCAATTTCCTCTTGCCAGACTCCCATCCAAAGAGTCATAGCAGCCTTCTTCCACCTAAAAAAGCAGAGAAAGAAAGAAAATAAAAGGAGTCAGGAGACCCGAGAAACCCCTTCATGCCCCCCACACTCTATGGAAACTCCCCAGATATTCTGAGCTGGGATTGCTCTGTGATAGCTCCTGGGAAAGATGTGTGTGTACCCCTCTCCTCCACAGTCCTTTCACCTCCTGCTGAATCTCTCTATGCTCGATGGTTATTTAGCATCCCAATTTAAAAATTCTTTTCCTATAATACAGCTTTCTCTTCCCTTCTCTCCCCCCGCCCTGCCATACATCAGAGAACCGCCATCCGTTCTGCCTCTGAACTTTGCCTCTTGACTCTACCAGGTTGTAAGACCCACCCACTTTGCCCTCTGGCATTCGCCATGACTTGAAACGTGGCCAGGCTGGAACTAGCTTTGATTGTTCAGACATTTTGGAAGCTTGGAGAAGTATTCCCCCAACCCCATCATCTATCTGCTCTAGGAGATCCTGAAGTCCTCTTAGTTCAGAAAAAGTAATGACTCATCACAAAAGTCTGCCTCAGCATCTCCTAAACTTCTTTAAGACTGAATAAGAAGATTTTTCTAAATGTGATCCCTCTTCTTTCATTTTACTTGTTATTTTTTGAGACAGTCTCACTCTGTTGCCCAGTGGCAACAGTACAGTGGCCAGATCATGGCTCACTGCAGCCTCCGATTCCTGGGCTTAAGGGATCCTTCCACCCCATCCCCCGCAATAGCTGGGACTGCAGGCCTGTGCTACCACACCCAACTAATTTTTATTTTTAATTTTTTTAACGTCTTGTAGAGGAGTTCTTATTTATTTATTTTTAATTTTTTTGTAGAGACAAGGTCTGTTGCTCAGCCTGGTCTCAAACTATGTTGCTCAGCCTGGTCTGGAACTCCTGGGCTCAAGCGATCCTCCCACGTCACCATCCCAAAGTGCTGGGATTATAGGGATGAGCCTGAATCTCTTCCTTCAGTGGCTGATAATTGACCAGGCTGGAAACACTAACTAGAGATACTGGTAAGAATTACTTCGGTTTAGTGTGGGAAGTTAAAAAATATTATTTCACAGACTCCCCCAAAGCCAGTGGCTGCACTCTTACCTTCTACATGAAATACATCCCCACCTGAACAAAGGCACACGACAGGAGGAGGGGAATAGGACTTCGCAAACTGGACACGGCATCGTTCAGATCTGGACTCTGCTAAAATACCGACATCCCCACACAGTAGGCTGGTGTCATTCCTCCTACCACTTCTCTGTCCCCCTCCAGAAAGACTGCCACCTCTTTACAACAACCTCTGTCTTCCTTTCCTTTGGGCTTAGAGAAAGGTCCATCCTTCCCCATCACTGTAAGGAGTCCTTTCTTCTGTGCCTTTCAGCTATCCCTGACCATACCAGGGAGGCCAATTCAATTCAATTGTTTCTATTTTTTATCTATTATGTGCATTATACTATACTAGTCACTGTGCTAGGTGCTATAGAGAGGGACATAAATATGAATAAGACAAGATTCCCGTCCTCAAGGAATTTACAATCTAAAGAGTCTACTCTATATTTTATTTATTTGTTTATTTATTATTATTTTTATATCCACCAGGCTGGAATGCAGTGGTGCAATCTCAGCTCGCTGTAACCTCCACCTCCAGGGTTCAAACAATTCTCCTGCCTGCCTCCCAAGTAGCTGGGATTACAGGCACCCGCCACCACGCCTGGCTAATTTTTGTATTTTTAGTAGAGACGGGGTTTTGCCATGTTGGCCAGGCTGGTCTCAAACTCCTGACCTCAGGTGATCCGCCCACCTCAGCTCCCAAAGTGCTGGGATTACAGGCGTGAGCCACCGCGCCCAGCCTACTGTATACTTCAAAAAGAATTAACTGCCCTTATTGTCAATCTTTCACTTCCATTCTTACTGGCTTCTTTCATCTGTGCTCAACTATATGCAGGCTGCTCTTTGGTCCTATTCCCCTTTCCAGCCGTTGCTTCTCTTTTTCATTACCAGATTTTTTAGATGGTTGGTCTGTACTCACCTCCCTTTCCTCATAATGTACTCACTCTTTAACTCCACAAAAATCTAGCTTTTCTCCAAGCACTCAATTAAAACTACTTTCTTGAGAGTTACAAGTGACCTCCTCCTCCTTGGCCTCTTGGTAGCTTTTGATGGATTATATTAAACTTTCTCTTCTAGACTCTATAATACAAACTTGGCTATCTGCCTACTTCTCCAGTCAAATCCTTCTCCATTCCATTCATTAATTTCTCTTCCTCCCACTCACTACAGGCACAGTCACTGGCCTTCTGAGCTTGTGTGTACTGGGCTCTGTTGAGCTCATTTACTTTCATATCTGTGACTTTGCACTTAGAACTCTAGCCCTGATCTAGTTCAGTGACCTTTAGGACACCCTCATAGGGCTGTCACCATAAACTCAGCGTGGCCATTACCAAATTAATAACTTCTGTCCTAAACCACTCTGGCCTCCCATAGTTCCCACTTTGGTCAACCATTTTCCCAGACATCCATGTTTAAAACCCATGAGTTATTTTAACTCACTCCTCATTTATACTTCATATAAAATTATCACTCAAGCAAGGTATTTTCTTCATAATATTTATTTTTCTCCTCTCCATTCATAATGTCAGAGTACAGATTGTTTCTGGAACAACGCAAATCTCATAAGTTGCTTTCCACTAAATTATTTACATCCTGCATACAACCTGATGAGTGGTTTTTCTTTTTTCTTTTTTTGAGATGGAATTTCACTCTTGTTGCCCAGGCTGGAGTGCAATAGCGCGATTTCGGCTCACTGCAACCTCCGCCTCCCAGGTTCAAGCGATTCTCCTGCCTCAGCCTCCCAAGTAGCTGGGATTACAGGCATGTGCCACCACACCCAGCTAATTCTGTATTTTTACTATAGACAGGATTTCTCCATGTTGGTCAGGCTGGTCTCGAACTCCCGACTTCAGGTGATCAGCTCACTTCAGCCTCCCAAAGTGCTGAGATTATAGTCGTGAGCCACCACACCTGGCCGGTTTTTCTAAAATATCACTTTTCATCATGTTTTTACCATAATGAAGAACTTACTAGGCTCCTTGTTGATTATGAGTCCAGACTTCAGCCTGACACCTGAGACTCTCTGAAATTTGCCCCTATGTTGCCACATGTGAAATTACCAAGCAAGTATTAGGAGCCTTGTAAATTTTATATTTTTCTTAATTCCCACTGTTCCCTTCCATATACCCTCTCCTTCAATCATACCCTATTTGCTAAACATATTATGCTTGTTCTATTCCCCCCTCCTGTGCAGCTCTTTCACTCTTTTTTTTTTTTTTTTTTTTTTTTTAGATAGAGTCTCACTCTGTCGCCAGGCTGGAGTAGAGTGGCGTGATCTCGGCTCACTGCAACCTCTGCCTCCCGGGTTCAAGTGATTCTCATGCCTCAGCTTCCCAAGTAGCTGGGATTACAGGCACGCACCACCACGCCTGGCTAACTTTTGTATTTTTGGTAGAGGTGGGGTTTCCACCACGTTGGCCATTGAACTAGCCTTGAACTGCTGACCTCAAGTGATCCGACCACCTGGCCTCCCCAAAGTGCTGGGATTACAGGCATAAGCCGCCATACCTGGCCTCTTTCACTCTTGGAATAACTATTCTTCCTCCTAATTGCTTCTGTCCTTCCATAACTACCCACAAATCAAAAGCTCATCTATTCTTCAAGGTGTATCTCAAGCACAAATGCCTCTTGAAAGCTTTTCAGACAACTCTAGCCTGTACTAATCTCTCTTCTTACACTGGCTGAAGTACTGCCAGTATCTTCTGCTTTCAAATTTATATATAATTTAACATTGCAACATACCTTTTCATTTTGTTCTAAGTGTTTCGTAAACTTGAATTTTATAAATTCCTTGAGGACAGTAACATAGATTTCTTTTTTATTAGCATCAGTTACCTTAGCAGCCTTAGGCATAGATTACATACATATTGAATACTACTGAACTGAAATTTAACTGTACCATATCTTCCCAGTGTTCTGTATACAGGGTTAGTATTAAATCTTAGTGAAACATGGCCAAGTTGAGATGAATACCTGCAATGAAGTACTAATTATTTGGTTCTCCCATCCACCAAAGCCTGGTATTCCAGCCCTCTATTTATTCCATGTCACTAGGGATGTCCTGTCTCCCCCCAGCCCCCAATCCCCAATCAACTCACAGGTTCCGTCGTTACTGGTTTCACAGTTACAGGCTTCGGATGGTCTGCAAGTGCTGTTTCAAGACTAATGGTAGTCTCTACTGCTTCTGTTATGTCCTTATCCAACCTGTTCTACCCTCAGTAGGATTTGGGAAACACAGAGTTATCAGTTTTTCCATCCAACATCTTCATAGATTCTCTATTTAAAGTTCTCCCCTTCACCACCTCCACCCAGCCCAAAGACTTAAGCTCAGGGATTCCCCCCTACCCTATGCTTGCATAGATTTGTACCCATCTCATTCAAAAGTCCCTTGATGCCCCTCCTCAGTGTCTTAGCAAACTTACTGAGGACAATTTATAAAGTTCTGGCTTTTTTCTCCTCCCCAGATAGGTTAACAAATCTGTTTTGGGCCTACTACTTAGTTTCTCCTCATCAAACTCATTTTTATTCTTGTTAATCAGATACATTTCAACATTGCCCAGTTTCTTTTCTTTTCTTTTTTCTTTTTTTTTTTTTTTTTTGAGATGAAGTCTGGATCTGTCACCCAGGCTGGAGTGCAGTGGAACGATCTTGGCTCACTGCGTCCTCCATCTCCCGGATTCAAGTGATTCTCCTACCTCAGCCTTCTGAGTAGCTGGGATTATAGGCATATGCTACCATGTCCAACTAATGTTTTTGTATTTTTAGTAGAGACGGGGTTTCACCATTTTGGCCAGGCTGGTCTCAAACTCTTGACCTCAAATGATCCACTCGCCTTGGCCTCCCAAAGTGCTGGGATTATAGTCATGAGCCACTGCGCCTGGCCAGTTTCTTTTTAATTGTTACTTATCCTAACCCTTTTAGATGTAGAGTTCACTCACCAGCCTGTCCTCTGACTCAAATATGGAGTAATCAATGGTGAAATCTGCACTAAAGTCATCTGCAGAGGAGAAAGAAAATCAGTAATAATTAAAGAAAAACATAACTCTAGATCTGGAAATGAAAAGGGAAGATATTGCTCAGAATAGTTTAACTTAAGTTGTAACATTTATTGGTATAATCCAATTTTATTTAACTAATGTTAAAAATGACTGTGAATGTGTATGCATTTATATTTTCAATCTAGGTATCTAAAATAATTTACAAATTTGAAAAATTTTCAAGTTCTTCTTTTTTTAGAGTCAGGGTCTCACTCTGTTAACAGGCTGGAGTACAGTTGGTTCAATCATAGCTCACTGCCACCTCCAGCTCCTGAGCTCAAGTGATCCTCCCGCCTCAGCCTCCTGAGTAGCTGGGACTACAGCCATGTGCCACCATGCCCAGCTAATTAAAAAAAAAAAAAATTTTTGGCCGGGCACGGTGGCTCAAGCCTGTAATCCCAGCACTTTGGGAGGCTGAGGTGGGCAGATCACGAGATCAGGAGCTCAAGACCAGCGTGGCCAACATGGTGACACCTCGTCTCTACTAAAGATACAAAATTAGCCGGGCATGGTAGCACATGCCTGTAGTCCCAGCTACCTAGGAGGCTGAGGCAAGAGAATAGCTGGAAGCCGAGAGGCAGAGGTTGCAGTGAGCTGAGATTGTGCCACTGCACTCTAGCCTGGGTGACAGCGCAAGATTTGGTCTCAAAAAAAAAAAATTTTTTTTTTTTCTATAGAGACAAGGTCTTGCTATGATGTCCAGGGTGGTCTTGAACTCCTGGGCTCAAGCAATCCTCCCATCTAAAAATCACTATCTGGAAAAATAACATCATCATGAGTCTTTGTTTTTTTTTTTTTTTTTTTTTTTTTTTGAGACGTAGTCTCACTCTGTCGCCCAGGCTGGAGTGCAGTGGTGTGATCTCGGTTCACCACAACCTCTGCCTCCCAGGTTCAAGCGATTCTCCTGCCTCAGCCTCCTGAATAACTGGGACTACAGGCAGGTGCCACCATGCCCAGCTAATTTTTGTATTTTTAGTAGAGACAGGGTTTCACCATGTTGGCCAGGCTGGTCTCAAACTCCTGACCTCAGGTGATCCACCCACCTCAGCCTCCCAAAGTGCTGGGATTACAGGCATGAGTCACTGCGCCCAGCCCATCATAAGTCTTTTTTCATTTTTTTTTTTTCGAGATGGAGTCTTGCTCTGTCACCCAGGCTGGAGTGCAGTGGCACGATCTCAGCTCACTGCAACCTCCGCCTCCCGGGTTCATGCCATTCTCCTGCCTCAGCCTCCCAAGTAGCTGGGACTGCAGGCACCCACCACCACGCCCGGCTAATTTTTTGTATTTTTAGTAGAGACAGGGTTTCACTGTGTTAGCCAGGATGGTCTCGATCTCCTGACCTCGTGATCCGCCCGCCTCAGCCTCCCAAAGTGCTGGGATTACAGGTGTGAGCCACCATGCCCGGCCCCATCATGAGTCTTGATAGGTTTTGTTCATAGCCAGATTTTTCTCTGACCCTATTGCTCTGCTTCAAAGTGAAGAGCAAAGTCTCAGAACTAAATATCCTGAAGCCTCTCTCCAGTTGGCTAAGGGCAAGAGCCTTTCATGTACTCACCATAACTGGGGGTGACTGTATAATAATAGACCACCTGATAATATTCATCCTCTCCCAGTCTTTCTTCATCCTCATATTCTTGTCCTATGGGGACAAGGACTAGAGGTCAAGGGACATCTGGAACACCTTACTAACAAAAGGACACCTGGAGATGACCTCAGCGCTCCCAGCTTTCTTGCTCTTTCTTTCTTTTTTCTCTCTCTCTCTTTCTCTCTCTCCTCCAATAGTCATACTCCTTTCTTGCCTGTGCACCTCTACACCCCTCTCAGTCTTCTGGGATCCATATCTGTAATGAGGCCTGTTATTCCGTGCCCTTTCAATCCAGGAACTCCTAAAACAGAAAACAGTCCCCTTCACATACTATAAACCCAAAGGGAGAACCAGACCTAAAAAAGGTAGGAAAAGTAGAGACCGGGAATTAAAAACGCCAAGTCTTCTATTTAGTATGCTCCAGATCTTACTGTATTTGTGAGAGATCTTTTCTTATCAGTATCTCTTACAAATAACTAACATACACCCTTAGGCTTTGGATTTGAGCTTTAGTTCCACCTTCACTGCTAACAGAATAACCCTGAACAATCCACTTAACATCCGCTTTCTTAAAATGAGTCAGCTGGACTAAAATGACCCATCTCCGTTAGTTTTTCTTCCCTTTCAGAACTAAAAATATGTGGCTTTGATATGACTGGATCAAGAACTCCAGGCCTCCTGCTAAACACTTCCCTGAGCTCCTTGAATGCTTTCCCTTCAACTCCAAGCTAATGACACAAGAATCTAGAGGAAAAGGAAACAATGAGACACACCTGGTAGACTGGGGAACAAAGGAGGGAAGGAGCCAAGCTACTCTTGGGACCCTGTCCCTGAAGACAGCCAGTTTTCCACTACCCTAAAGGTCACCCCACTTCTGTGTCTTTACTAATAGCAGGTTTTTTTCTCCAATTCTCTGGGAAAGGAGATACCCTAACTACTAGATTCAGACTGTGACACCTTCCAATAGTCCCTCCTTCACCCTTACTTTAGCCCCTGTCATCTTGTTCAACTTCCGTGGTGATGGAGAACTGAGCTCAGTGTTGCTAGGGCCTCCTTGTGTCTGGAGCTCCATCCTCCTTGTTTGACAGGACTCTGCTTCTTTCCCCCTTTCCTGGCTCTGCCTTCCAGATCTCCATTCTGCCCTCAACACCGGACCCCAGCACGATGAGAAAACTCTATCGCTCCCCATTGAAATGTACCTCTCACCCACTCCTCATTTTTTTTCTCCCACCCCATTTATGGTAGAAGACCTGGCACAAAAGCTCAGAGAGAGGAGTGGACTTACCCAGGATAAGTGGCACAGCAAGGATGGCTACAAAGAGGACATCCATTCTGGATTCTGCACTATTGCTGTGAAAGTAAAAAAGGAAATTACAGAGTTTCCCATCAAACTTACCCCGCCTCCCCTCCTCCTCCAAAGCAGGGAAGGAGCTGCAGCAACTCTTCTCCTCCCAGGGGGCAGAACTCCCCGCCTACTGGCTGACTGACTAGATCTCCAATTACTGCCGGTCCCCAGCCAGAGCTGCCCAGATTGAGAGGCAAAAGGGGGTTTTGACGCAAACATGTTTCTTAAGCTCCCCCTGCCCTAGATTAGATCCATTCAGGACTCCCACTGTCACTACCAAAATAAAAATAAAAAATAAAAAATAAGCCTACCAAGAAGTTTCCCCTCTCCCGGCTTTCCTTCCTTCCTCCAAGGCCTCATAAAAAGTTCACCCTCCCTCTCACTGTCTCTGACTTACCATCACCACCCAGAGTTGCCTTTCTCTCTGAGGCTTCATCAGTCTCTTTTCGTCACAGTGGAAATGTTCTGAGGAAGGGGTGAGCATTTTTCTAGGCTGAAAAGAGTCCCTTTCTTCTGTCTGTCTGGAGCTATAGAGAATAGGAACAATATTTACCCATCATTGTCTGACTTAAAGCACCTGCTGCATGGCTTCAGCTAAAAGTCCCTCAGCCATGGTCAGTTATTTCCTTTCTGGTAACACTGACCTCACCTCACCTCTTTGTTTTTTTTTTTGAGACAGAATCTTGCTTTGTCACCCAGGTTGGAGTGCAGTGGCGCGATCTCGGCTCACTGCAACCTCTGCCTCCCAGGTTCCAGTGATTCTCCTGCCTCAGCCTCCCTGGTGGCTGGGACTACAGGCGCGTGCCACCATGCTCAGCTAAGTTTTGTATTTTTAGTAGAGACGGGGTTTCACCATGTTGGCCCAGGCTGGTCTCGAACTCCTGACCTCAGATGATCCACCTGTCTTGGCCTCCCAAAGTACTGGGATTACAGGCATGAGCCACCGTGCCCGGCCTCACCTCATCTCTTTCTCAACTTCCAGGATGCAGGTTGGAAGAAGGGAGAAAGCAGATAGTCTCTTTCCCTGCTACAGGTGCCACACCTTCCCTCCCACATTCAGTCACTTGGTGTGTTCCCTTCATTCCGTCCTACAGGAGTAGAGTTTTTATCCTTTCCTCTGCTTTTATGTTTCCCATGTTCATTCAATTCAGAAACCCTTAGCAACATACGTGCTAGGCACAGTGTGCTAGGCCTAGTGTGATAGGCAATTGAGAGCTTATAGGCAAGGGAATAAGAAAAGACAGTTTTGCTTTGTTCTTAAGGGAAGTTAATAAGTATCTGCTCAACATCTACTATGAGTCAGGCACTATGCAAGTGTCTGTGGAAACAGCCATGAACAAGATAGGTTTACAGCCTCCTGTCAATGGTCAGAAGATGCTGTGGTAACAGCTCAATGGAGAGATGAAGCTGGCCACAGTGGCTCGCGCCTGTAATCCCAGTACTTTGGGAGGCCTAGGCGGACAGATCATCTGAGGTCAGGAGATCAGCCTGGCCAACATGGTGAAACTTTGTCTCTACTAAAAATACAAAAATTAGCTGGGCATGTTGGCAGGTGCCAGTAATCCCAGCTACTAGGGAGGCTGAAGCAGGAGAATCACTTGAACCTGGGAGGCAGAGGTTGCAGTGAGCCGAGATAGCACCACTGTACTCCAGTCTAGGCAACAGAGTGAGACTCCATCTCAAAAAAAAAGACATGAGAATTGTCTCATTCCTATCCACCTTACTCTGCCTGCTGGGCTCAGAAGCAGGGCATACTGGAGTCTTGAACACAGGTCATGATAACGCTACCCTCTTAATTTTTTTTTGAGATGGAGTCTCACTCTGTTGCCCAGGCTGGAGTGCAGTGGCACGATCTCGGCTCACTGCAAGCTCTGCCTCCTGGGTTCACGCCATTCTCCTGCCTCAGCCTCCTGAGTAGCTGGGACTACAGGCGCCCGCCATCACGCCTGGCTAATTTTTTGTATTTTTAGTAGAAACAGGGTTTCATCGTGTTAGCCAGGATGGTCTCGATCTCCTGACCTCATGATCTGCCTGCCTTGACCTCCCAAAGTGCTGGGATTACAGGCGTGAGCCACTGCACCCAGCTACCCTCTTAATCTCATTAGGGAATAATTTGCCTGGTGACTTTCCATGTAAATCTTTTCTTTCTTTTTTTTCAGAGACAGAGTCTTGCTCTGTCGCCCAGGTTGGAGTGCAGTGGTAGGATCTCAGCTCACTGTAACCTCCACCTCTCAGATTCAAGCTATTCTCGTGGCTCAGCCTCCTGAGTAGCTGGGACTACAGGTGCGCACCACCATGCCTGGCTAATTTTTTGTATTTTTAGTAGAGACGGGGTTTTACCACACTGGCCAGGCTAGTCTCAAACTCCTGACCTCAAGTGATCCAGCCGCCTTGGCCTCCGAAAGTGCTGGGATTACAGGCATGAGCCACTGTGACCAGCCTCCATGTAAATCTATACAATCTATTCCTCAGCTCCTTTCCAGAATTTCATGGAAGACATGTAAAACACGTATGTGAGTGTGCACATATGGATTAAATCATAAATCACTTCCAGGAAGGAAAGGAAGTTTGGTTATCTTTAAACAATTTCTGTGGGGGTTTTTTTTTTGGTACTTTGATTATGCTTTCAAAAACAATATTCCAGATTCCTTTCCTCTTTTCCATCCTCAGATTCCTTTGCCTAACATCTTCCCTAAGGACTAACCTCTCCCCATCCAAATGAGATTACAATACCCTCCTCTCCTACTTTAACTTTTTCTTTTTTGAGACACAACCTCACTCCGTTGCCCAGGCTGTAGTGCAGTAGCGCAATCTCAGCTCACTGCCACCTCTGCCTCTTGGATTCAAGCTATATTTGCCCCTCAGCCTCCCAGGTAGCTGGGAATACAGGCGCGCGCCACCACACCTGGCTAATTTTTGTACTTTTAATAGAGATGGGGTTTCGCCATGTTGGCCAGGCTGGTCTCAAACTCCTGGCCTCCCAAAGTGCTGGGATTACAGGGGTGAGCCACCGCGCTCAGCCTACTTTAACTTTCATTCACTCTAATATACAACCCCTCTCCTCAGCCTCAGGAAAACGCACCACTGAGGTTCATTTTTCAGAAAATAAATAGAGGAAGTATGACATAAAAGGAACTTAGGGCGGGGGCGGGGTGGGGGTATCGTTTTCCTTCAACCCCATCGCTCTAATTGCTTTTAAACTCCCGGACTCTTTCAAAATGCCTTCCTAACATTTCTCTCCAGGCTCCTTTTGCTTCTCTCCGATTCTCTTGTCATTACAGATGAAGGCTTCATTAGCGATATACTGTATTCCATGTTTATTATACTAGTCTGTCCGAAGAGCTCCTACTTTTTAATCTTCATCTCTTAGGCAGCAGCTCTAGCCCATTTCCTCTCATTCAAGTAAGAACAATACCCGTCCCTATCTCCCTGCGCCCCATCCTGTGCTCTCTTTGTATTTGTCCCTTAGATTCAAACAGGATCTACCCCCTCTGCAGCCCTTCAAGAAGAGGTATGATTGCTACCACTTTTCCCCACAAAGTGACGAAAGGAAACAGCGACGGAAGCGCAACCGAACCCTGGAATTGGTGTCTCGACTGGTCCATTCCCGGCCCACCCCCATTAACCGGCTCGAGCCACTCCCAGGACGAAGTCAAGGCCTCGGAAGGCGACTACAACTCCCAGCAGGTTGAGCAGCTCCGCTCGCGCTGATTCTCCATTGGCCTTCCGGGGGTGGGGATTAGATGGGAGGTGGCCGTGGGGCTGCGGCCGGGATTTGTCCCCTCTTCGGCTTCCGTAGAGGAAGTGGCGCGGACCTTCATTTGGGGTTTCGGTTCCCCCCCTTCCCCTTCCCCGGGGTCTGGGGGTGACATTGCACCGCGCCCCTCGTGGGGTCGCGTTGCCACCCCACGCGGACTCCCCAGCTGGCGTGCCCCTCCCATTTGCCTGTCCTGGTCAGGCCCCCACCCCTCTTCCACCTGACCAGCCATGGGGGCTGCGGTGTTTTTCGGCTGCACTTTCGTCGCGTTCGGCCCAGCCTTCGCGCTTTTCTTGATCACTGTGGCTGGGGACCCGCTTCGCGTTATCATCCTGGTCGCAGGGTGAGTAGAGGGCCCGGGAGACGCGGGAGAGCGTCGAAGAGAGAGGTGCGGAAGGGGCTGGAGGAACTGGGGCAAGCCTGGGAGCCTGAATTGGGGACGATAAGTCGGAGGTGAAGTTTGGGCGGAGGTGAGGGGTTGGGTCTGGGAGATTTGTCCTTTCCCGCAGTTGGTTTCCACCTTCCAAGGATCTCACAGATTCCTCCTATATTCCTCCCAGCGACGTCAGAGAAGGCCCAAGGCCGAGACTCGTGAGGGGGCTGTGCTGACCTAGGCAGGCCGAGTCAGGTGCCTTAGGGGAGGATCCAGGAACGGATACCTCGCCCTTCCGTGCTCGTACACTCTGGCTCTCATCGCTCTGAAGACTCTTTAATTAGATTTCTCCCCTTTCCAGTGCGTTCACTTTTCTACAGATGAGTCTCTTGGTGGAGACAGTTACCCTACCTGGTCCATGTTTCCCTAACCATCCGGAAGGCTAACTTCCACTTTTCAAGCAGCTTTGGCTGGTTTCCCTCCTTGATTTCTCTGGCTCCCCCTACCATTGCTTGTCTCACTGCCCCTGTCTTTTCTCAGGGCATTTTTCTGGCTGGTCTCCCTGCTCCTGGCCTCTGTGGTCTGGTTCATCTTGGTCCATGTGACCGACCGGTCAGATGCCCGGCTCCAGTACGGCCTCCTGATTTTTGGTGCTGCTGTCTCTGTCCTTCTACAGGAGGTGTTCCGCTTTGCCTACTACAAGCTGCTTAAGTAAGAAGATGGAGTGGTCTGGAGGGGAGAGGGGCAAAGGACTGCACTATGGGAAGTGGGGCAGCCCCTGGGTGCTGGTTTGGAAGAGGAGGCACTAAGGGAGGACATTAGAGGGAAAGGAGCATCCCTGCCCTCCCTCATGTTTCCCCTACCCCACCCCACCCCAGGAAGGCAGATGAGGGGTTAGCATCGCTGAGTGAGGACGGAAGATCACCCATCTCCATCCGCCAGATGGCCTATGGTGAGCCAAGGGAGAGGGACTGGAGGAGGGAGTTGGACAGCCCCCTCCTCTAGGGAAGTCTCTAAATATCCACATGTGCTAAGTGGCTTCTTACTTTCCTTCATCCGTCACTTCCAAAGAAAGTTGGTCTGGAGGGAGAGTAGATGTGAAAGAATTGTAACCGGGAATGGGGAGGGGTCAGTGGTGAACAGGCAATAGTGTGATCTCTGACATTGATGAGATCCTCCCTTCCCCCAGTTTCTGGTCTCTCCTTCGGTATCATCAGTGGTGTCTTCTCTGTTATCAATATTTTGGCTGATGCACTTGGGCCAGGTGTGGTTGGGATCCATGGAGACTCACCCTATTACTTCCTGACTTCAGGTAAGATCCACCTTCTATCTAGCCTTTACCCCCCATCCATCCTTGTCCCTGATCTGATTTATTGGCCTTCCCTGAGAGACTTCTTTGGCTCAACATCTCAGGAGCCTGGGAGAAGATCAGGGATGTATCTCCTCCCCATCTCCCTCCCTGCAGCCTTTCTGACAGCAGCCATTATCCTGCTCCATACCTTTTGGGGAGTTGTGTTCTTTGATGCCTGTGAGAGGAGACGGTACTGGGCTTTGGGCCTGGTGGTTGGGAGTCACCTACTGACATCGGGACTGGTGAGTTGGAGACAGGGGCCTGAGTTAGGGAGAAAAGCATTTAATGGTGAGTGGGATGTGGGGGAAGGGGTATCCTCACTTCTTAACATTTTTAACTTACCTGGGAGGAGGAGGAAAGGTGAGTCTTTCAAGGTCTCTCACCTCAGCATCATTTCTATCACCTGCTCTGGGGAGGAGGTTGAATGGATTAGTCAAACTGTAATGCAGAGGGCCTGAGGTGAGCAGGAGCGGCAGAAACCTTTGAGTTTCTGAGGAGCTGAAAATCAAAAGTCCCCTTAACCACAAGATGTTGGTGCTCTGAAGGGAAAGACTGGAGAATTTGAGAGAGATATCTGGGAGTCAAAGGTACAGAGAATATGGGGATTAGGTCGAGGGAGAATCTAATCTCTTTCCTACTCTAACCCTCCTTCCTAGACATTCCTGAACCCCTGGTATGAGGCCAGCCTGCTGCCCATCTATGCAGTCACTGTTTCCATGGGGCTCTGGGCCTTCATCACAGCTGGAGGGTCCCTCCGAAGTATTCAGCGCAGCCTCTTGTGTAAGGACTGACTACCTGGACTGATCGCCTGACAGATCCCACCTGCCTGTCCACTGCCCATGACTGAGCCCAGCCCCAGCCCGGGTCCATTGCCCACACTCTCTGTCTCCTTCTCGTCGGTCTACCCCACTACCTCCAGGGTTTTGCTTTGTCCTTTTGTGACCATTAGTCTCTAAGCTTTACCAGGAGCAGCCTGGGTTCAGCCAGTCAGTGACTGGTGGGTTTGAATCTGCACTTATCCCCACCACCTGGGGACCCCCTTGTTGTGTCCAGGACTCCCCCTGTGTCAGTGCTCTGCTCTCACCCTGCCCAAGACTCACCTCCCTTCCCCTCTGCAGGCCGACGGCAGGAGGACAGTCGGGTGATGGTGTATTCTGCCCTGCGCATCCCACCCGAGGACTGAGGGAACCTAGGGGGGACCCCTGGGCCTGGGGTGCCCTCCTGATGTCCTCGCCCTGTATTTCTCCATCTCCAGTTCTGGACAGTGCAGGTTGCCAAGAAAAGGGACCTAGTTTAGCCATTGCCCTGGAGATGAAATTAATGGAGGCTCAAGGATAGATGAGCTCTGAGTTTCTCAGTACTCCCTCCCAAGACTGGACATCTTGATCTTTTTCTCAGGCCTGAGGGGGAACCATTTTTGGTGTGATAAATACCCTAAACTGCCTTTTTTTCTTTTTTGAGGTTGGGGGAGGGAGGAGGTATATTGGAACTCTTCTAACCTCCTTGGGCTATATTTTCTCTCCTCGAGTTGCTCCTCATGGCTGGGCTCATTTCGGTCCCTTTCTCCTTGGTCCCAGACCTTGGGGGAAAGGAAGGAAGTGCATGTTTGGGAACTGGCATTACTGGAACTAATGGTTTTAACCTCCTTAACCACCAGCATCCCTCCTCTCCCCAAGGTGAAGTGGAGGGTGCTGTGGTGAGCTGGCCACTCCAGAGCTGCAGTGCCACTGGAGGAGTCAGACTACCATGACATCATAGGGAAGGAGGGGAGATTTTTTTGTAGTTTTTAATTGGGGTGTGGGAGGGGTGGGGAGGTTTTCTATAAACTGTATCATTTTCTGCTGAGGGTGGAGTGTCCCATCCTTTTAATCAAGGTGATTGTGATTTTGACTAATAAAAAAGAATTTGTAATTGTGGGGGAACTTGGCTTTTAAGGGAGGGGATAGCATGTTAATTGAGATTTCTGTCCTCAGATCTCTCGTCCAGCCACTTTCCTAACCTGGCAATCACTGATTTCCAAGCATAGCCTTGGTGCAAGGGCAGAAATCTGGGCTAGTGGTTTAACATGTCTGAAACTTTGGGTTAAGTGTTTTCCCAGAAGCTAATCTTTCCTTCCAGGGGTGGGATAAAAGGAGTTAATCACCCATGCTTCTTTTCCCCATCCTTTGCCCATCTTTACCACCTGAGGGATTCAGGAACTTGCCCACCCTCAAGAGCCTCAAAGGATAGGCCAGAATTAAAGTCAGAAACTTTAATTTCCAAATATATTGATCAAAAATATACAACTTCAACAGCAACTCTTTATCCTAAGGAGAGATCCCGCAGTATATCTAGGGAAAGGGCCATAAAAGTGAGGGGGTAGAGGACTTTGGGGTATATCCCAAACTTCCCCTGCAACTAAACAGAGTTTGTTCTCTGCATTAACAACACAGCGATTTCCTCATTTCCTCCTGCATGTTTGGAGAGACTGAAGGCTCTGCAGTTCTTCCTCGAATGACAGCCTGGGTCCATTCCTCTCTAGGAGATGTCCAGGGGAAGGAGGACATCTGCTTACTACTCCTACAGTGTTTCTGGCCAGATCCTACACCCCATTTTAGAGGCTTCCTGATAGGCATGAGGGGAAGTCATCTACATCCATGGTATCTGAGAAGGAATTTATGCCTCAGTCGTGGCTTGTGCTGAGGTGAAGACCACACTCTTTCGGTTTTCCAGCCTCTTCTTCCTGGAAAGGGGAATGGCTCATGAGAATGACTGCTATCTAAGTGAAGCAGATTAGAGGTGAAATAGGAGAATGCTTTTTAACAGAAAAGAGGGCTGGGCAAGGTGTTTCACACCTATAATCCCAGCACTTTGGGAGGCTGAGGCGGGCGGATCACTTGAGGTCAGGAGTTGGAGACCAGCCTGGGCAATGTAGTGAAAACCCGTCTCTGCTAAAAATACAAAAATTATCTGGGCATGGTGGCACATGCCTGTAGTCCCACCTACTCAGGAGGCTGAGGTGGGAGGACCACTTGAGCCCGGGAGGTGGAGGTTGCAGTGAGCTGTGATAAAGCCATGCACTCCAGCCTGGACAACAGTGAGAACCTGTCTCAAAAAGCGGGTGGCTCATGCCTATAATCCCAGTATTTTGGGAGGCCGAGGCAGGCGAATTGCCTGAGGTCAGGAGTTTGAGACCAGCCTGGCCAATATGGTGAAACCTTGTCTCTACTAAAAGTACAAAAATTAGCTGGGTGTGATGGTGCGTGCCTGTAGTCCCAGCTACTCGGGAGGCTGAGGCAGGAGAATTGCTTGAACCCAGAAGGCAGAGGTTGCAGTGAGCTGAGATTGCACACCACTGCACTCCAGACTGAGTAACAGAGAAAGACTCCATCTCCCCCCTACCAAAAAAAAAAAAAAAGAAAGAAAGGACTGGAGGAATGGAAAGTAGGGCCTCACCGAATCTTTCTAGCAATGAAATAAACAGCCAGGAGAAGGCAGAGACAGCCAACCAAGATTCCTACACCTAGACTCAGCATTTCACCTGGGGGAGGATAAAGGTAAAAGGTGTCAGCCTAGGACTAACATAGATTTTGAGCCTTTCCCCCACTCGGTGAGGACACCTCCCCTCCCCGCATTATCTTATAAGGCTGCCTTACCTGTGGTATACGAGGATCCTGCTGTAAGAGAAGAAAATGGGTCAGTGGGACTTCAGATCCCCATCCCAGCTGGGAGCAGCACTCTCTGCTGCTGTGCCTGGGAGAATCCCCCAGGGGCACCCTGGGGTGGGGGTTGGTTCCCAGTCCAAGCAAGTCCCAGAAACCCCCTCCCCTTTTAGCCTTTTCTTCCCGTTGGCTCCCTAGTTCCTGCCATTGTGTCCCCCTCAGTTTCCCATCTCTTCTGAGCCGTGCAGAATCACCTTGGATGAAAGAAGCAAAGACCATGCGCTGATTGAGAGGCTGAGGGGCTCGGTAGTTCTGTACCAGAAGCTTAGAGGGCTCCTCTTCTGTGGAGAACAATGTCCCCTGAAGCTTTTCCAGCTGAGGAGCAGAAGCGTGGGAGAGGTGTTACTTTGGGGAGTGGGAAGGGGTCTGAAGTTACAACTGTGTCTCACCTCACCTCGTTTCTCCACCACTTACCTGTTCCATTGAAATCTGGGACCTTCTATAAAAAACTGTCCAGAGCACACTCTGGTAGCAAGGGGGAGTTGTGAGCGAGCCATTGTAGCGGAAGTACTGCCCCAGCTGTGGGGGGAGCAGCTCTCTTAGGTTGAAGGGAGGCACTGAGGTCTTCTGATCTGGGGAGAACAGACTGGGACTCATCTTCCTTTCAGTGTGCCCTAGCTTACCTACATACGGCTCCCAGAAGCAAAATTCCTTGGCTCTATGTAATTGCTTCATCCCAAGGCTTTTAAGGATAGTTTTTGAAAGTCTAATCTTACTTCCTGCTATAGATTTTTAAGGCTCACCTTTATGCCTGACTTCACGCAAGTGACTCAGAATGTGTTCATAAGCTATATTCTTAGTCTCACCCACCTGGAAGAGGAGGAAAGGGAGAGAGTTTGGAATGAGTCCATGTTTGGAATAAGAAATTTATGTACAGAATAAATGGTCAGGGTGGGCTGCTGCCTGCCATAGGAAGGAGGCCAGCAACAGAAATAGGTTTGAGGGTTGCAGAGGAAGTGGAGAGAAACCTGGAAGGGACTGGGGGCTACTGACCTCAATTAGGATGCCCAGGACAGCCAGGCCCTGAGGCCTCTCAGCAGCCTCACTCAAGCTGTCATAGGAATCAGAGTCATAATGTACAATGTGGAGCTAAAGGAAGGAAGAGGGAATTGAATCATGGAATGTCCGCACCCCCTTCAAGGCCTTGATCCTAGCTGCCACCATCCCCCCTCTGTCCCCAGCAGGCACTAAATCTGTCCCTCAAAGATTGGCCTTGTCCCCCCAGCATGACTTTTCCTAAGGTCCAGATCCTTTCCCCAGGACCAACCATCCCTGTTACTTTGTCTGAGTCCCAGCTCTTTGTTCCCTGGTACCTCTGCAACTGTGGCTTCACTGTTGATCTGGTGTTCTGACCCCCCTGGGGATCCTTTCTGACCCCAGTGCAGGTGGAGCTGGGCAGCTACATATTTTCGGGGAAGTCCACCCAGATACAGGGTAGAGGGCAGAGAGAGTTGCACTGTGAGGAAAAGAGCAAACTCGGATTGGTGGAGGCATGTGGATACATTCCCACTCCTGGGTTGCCACCACTTCTTGGGAGACTTGGCCCTCTTCCAGTTTTCTCCCCCAGTAGCACCCAGTTCCTCCCATAGGCCAGTGCTTTTCTAGCATATCTTCCTTTTTCTTGGTGAAGATCAAGTCAGTGCAATGATACCTACCTACTGAGCTTGGTTATAAACATTTCGATTCCCGCTTTGGCTACAGGATCCTGATCCCCATTCTCATATCTCCAAATTCATGGACAAAGGTTTTTGAGAATTCGTAGGTTAGGAGAATGCTGCTTTCCTCTGACTCCTGAGGTTGTTTGTTTATTTATGTCAGATGGGTAATGTGCCAACATCTTGACAAGATTCGAGGGCGGCACATCTTAGGCATGCTCATGAACACCCCATCATCATGCTCATGAACTACAAAAGGATCTGACTCCTAAGATCTGAGCTGGAGCCTACAACTCCTTGGAGCCTGTGCTTTTACCTGTGTGGCCATTGTTGTGCAGGTCCAAAGGCTCGGTGCCAGGCTGGTCATATCCGTGGGGCTGCAGAGCAGGCAAATCAGGGTCAAATGTCACACTGTCTGTCTGAATATCGATGGGCGACTGGGCATTGTTTCCACACTCAGGGTAAGAGGCTGGCCAATGGTCCTGACCATGTGGGCCTGTGGGGGTTACCAAAGACATCGGTCCCGTCCTCCAGCTCTAGCTACCCTTCAACAGCACCCCCTCCCTTTGACCCTTCCCCTAACCAAGCCATACATCTGTGTGGAGGTAGAAATGGACTTCCCTCCACCCAGGTTAAGACCCCAGTTGTATAGGGATGGGTGAGGTAGGAGTCCTGTTGAGTCTCATGCTGCAGTTCCCCTTCCCTACCCAGAGGCAGTGATGATTCCCCAACTATCCTGATGAATGGGGAGTGGTAGCTCTTTTACTTACCTGTATTTTGAGGACAAGAAAGCTGAATGAGGGGAGAGGGGATGCATAGAAAACCTGAATACCCTGAGAGATGGGATTAGAGAGTAGGAGTAGAAAAATGGGAGAAATAAAATGATCCTAGATAGGCCAGGCACAGTGGCTCATGCCTGTAATCCCAGCACTTTGAGAGGCCGAGGCAGGTGGATCGCTTGAGGTCAGGAGTTCGAGGCCAGCCTGTCCAACATGGTGAAACCCCATCTCTACTAAAAATACAAAAATTAGCCAGACATGGTGGTGGGCACCTGTAATCCCAGCTACTCGAGCAGCTGAGGCAGGAGAATCACTTAAACCCAGGAGGTGGAGTTTGCAGTGAGCCCAGATTGTGCCACTGCGCTCCAGCCTGGGTGACAGAGCAAGACTCTGTGTCGAAAAAAAAAAAAAAGAAAAAATCCTAGAGAGATAGGGTCTCCTGGAGGCCCCTATCAAGTGGCCTTGGGATTCAGATATCCTGACTTCTCATCATTCACTTCTTGCTCTCACACTGACCGTTTATCATGAACTTGAGTTTGGTTAAGTCATTAATCAGTAGTTCATAGGAACTGAGTTCCACCTCCCCCAGGGTCAGAAACTATCCTGCCAGCCTCTTCCTCACCCCTGACCTCCAGCTCTGTCCCAATTTCAGATGCAGGTTAGGGGTAGGATGGATTAGGATAGACGGAGCCAGAAGGAGACCTGGCAGCTAAGCTCAGAGTTCCCACCCAGCTTCCTTTCCACCCCAGCTCCCTCACTCCTACACGATTTACTGAGGACTTAACTAGCTTTTCTGCCAAATCAGGAGGTGTAGGATTTCATGATTAGAGCAGGATCTAGGAGCCATATATGTGAAACTCAAGGCAGGAGGAGATCCAGAAGGGAGGAGCTAGGGTGAGAAGCTAAAGGAAGTCTCCTCCCACCCGCACAGTGTGTCTTCCTGCCAGGTGAGGAGGTCCCAGTGTGAAAGGGTTGTCGGGAGGCCTTGAGATCTATCTGCTCACCCTCATACGTCCAGTGTTGACCTGCAAGGCAGAATAGTTTGGGTTACAGCCAGCGCAGCCTGGGGCAGAACCCTGGCCTCCACACTCCCCTCCCTCTGGCATTCTGTACTGCTCCACCTCCCTCTCTGCAGTCTCTCCTCCCTCTGCTCCAGCACTTTGCAAAGGAAGCCCTGAAACTGGACACCTCTGTGGAAAGGTCGGGGGGCCTATTTAAAATCACCAGCCAGGCTGTGTTGGTGCCTGCCGAGTAAAAGGGGAGGAGGAGGAAAAGAGGTAAAGCCCAGAGACTAAAATTAACCTGGATCCAAATGTGCGATTGGCCCAACCCTTTCTTTTCTGTAACCTGTGCCAAGTCAATCTAACACTTAGAAGATTGGGGTGGGTGGGGTGAGGGTGTGGGCAGAGGGTTGGAAGGATAGGGACTAGAAAGCGGGGAGGAGAAAGGAGTTTAGAGTGTGTGTGTGTTGGGGGGTGCTACTGAGGGGAGAAGGGGAGATTATTCCTTTGCTTTAAAAAATTGCATGAATAAAGCTACTGAGCTGTAAACTCATATGTAAATTCTTCCTTTCTGGTTCCATTAGCTCTAGAGGAAACTCCTCATCACCAGGAGGCTCTGCTCCCTACATTCTGAGATGGTTAGGGAAGGGCGGGAGTCAGGGCAGGGTCTACTCTAGATTGAGGGTGGTGGGTGGGCACAGGCAGCCAGGCTGGCAGGGACAGGATGAAAGTGAAGCATTGTGTGTAGAGAAGAGAGCTGCCAGCTGGGTCACATGCCAGGCTCTCGTGCAGTCCTGTCTGACGCAAAGGCTGAGGGTCTGCAGGTCCAGCCCCTCCCTACGGCCAAACTGCCTCAAGAAGAAAACGAAGGCCTTCATGGTTTATGCTGCAATATTCATACTACTAGAAACTCTGGAGAAAAATCCTAAATTCCTTCCTCTCTCTGTCTCTTATTCCCTTAAATTCCTCAAACTTGTGAGATGTCCTGCTCTTATCCTTGACCTATTCTGCTAGCCCAAGGGAGAGCTGGAGGCAGCCTCTCATTTTACCATATCTGTGGGACCCCCCAACAACTCAAACTCCCTGTTCTGTAAAGGTGCCTGTCCACTCTGGTCAGAGCCTCAACACACTTATTCTGTCTCTTCCTCCTCTTTCCCTCTTTTTTTCTTTCTCCTCAGATGAGATTTGTGACTCTCCATTTGGCTGCCTGCCTGCCCCCATCCTCTCTGCATTTGCCTTCTGCTCTCTGGACACCCCCCTCACCCTGCTCTTTCCACAAACCTCAGTTACACACCTAGTATGTGCTGGACACTGTGCTAGGCACAGGAAACACAAAAATGAGGTCTAGGAGTTCCTGGGGACACTCCTGGAGCGCTTCAGCCTGTTCTCCCAAGAATCCCTCCTCATCTCCTGGGAGCTCCTGAAAGTCCTTTGTAAACTGTAAAATGTCAAACAAATGTTGACTCTTACTGCCACTTTCAGAGGATAACTGGGGAGTTAGTCGCTCCACAGAATGAAGAGGGAGTCTTGGCCAAAAGGGGATGAATTGGAGATCAGGGTTGGGCAGGAAGTATTCTTCCCCCTACCCCCATCTATCCATCTTTTTACTCCAGGCCTCTTTGACTCCCTATTTGGAGGAGTTTGTAAATAAAGAAGTCCAGGAGTCCTGCCTGGGACCAGGGCAGTGGGGGAAAGAGCTCTGGAGAAAATCTGTAGCCTGCAAAGAGATTCCAGCACTTGCATGTGTACACACCCTGCCTGCCGCTAGTTCTCCCCGACCTCCAATAACAACAAGGCTGGAGAGACAAAACGTAAAGAAGGGAAGTGGTCTCCTCCACCCTCATCTCTGAGCCTATTATTCCAGCCTCTAGGCTTCCTTTCACACCTCTCCTCCCCCCATTAAGCCCACCTGGCGACATGTGAACATCAGCACAAATCCACACACAGACATTTAGTTGTACCTACCCCCATCTGCAGCCAGGATCCAAATCACCTCCAGCAGGAGGGTGGAGAACAACATAGTGTCCCAGGAAGGGGTGCAGGGGACTGGGAATTTGAGGACTAGAGGACTAGGACAGGCAGAGAGAGAGGGAGGGAGGAGTGAGAGAGAGAGAGAGAGAGAGCGCGAGCGAGCTCCTGGCGTGAGTGTATTTATCTCTGCTTCTCTTGATGTCTCTGTCTCTGTGGGCTTCCAGGGGATTTGGTGTTCAGTAGGGTATCATGGGTTTCTGGATCCCCAGGACAAATCTCTTGCTGCCTCTTTGCCCTCTCTCTTTATCTCCCTCTGCAGTCTCCACTCCACTAGCTGGCCAGCGACTTTACAACTGCCTCCTGCTTTTAAGGTGGCTCTGAACGGGTGTATGTGGGGACGGGGGGGGGGGGGGGGGGGGCTGCCTGGGCTGCTGGCGAACAGCTCCTTAAATAGCCAGTTAGGCATGCAGGATGGCCCCACTCGGA
This sequence comes from Gorilla gorilla gorilla, assembly GCF_029281585.2. Lineage (NCBI taxonomy): Eukaryota > Metazoa > Chordata > Mammalia > Primates > Hominidae > Gorilla > Gorilla gorilla. The sequence continues at coordinate 106,577,192 of NC_073224.2, forward strand.
GCTGGAGTGCGGCAAGTTTCAGTGGAGCCCTGGCCCTGGCTCAGGATCCCAGCTGGGGTGAGCTCTTCCTTCCTCTGCTAGTCACACAGATGCTGTTTAGATGGGTGTTCCCTGGAGCAGGCAGGGTCAAGGAAGGGGCTTTGGGGTTCAACTCAGCCCCCTCAAAAGGACACTGTATTTTCATCCCCCGGCCTGATTTCTCCTCTGAGGAGCAGCTCCCTGGGTGGTATGGGGCAGATGGTGGGGGTACCTGTTCCCAATTCCCTGCATAAGCTGAGCTGCCCTGGAATGGGAAGAGTCCAGAATTAAGAGATATATAACAAGAAGGAATTAGGAACTCAGGGTGCAGGCGAGGGGTGGAGGAAGTCAATAACTAAAACCTTAGTTGTGTCCTAAGTTATAAGGAAGAGAAGTGAGGCAAGGAGAACTCATCTGGAGCAATCTCTTCTGTGCCTGCCACCACCCCCTTCCCACGGTGAGGCCTGGGTCCACGTGCCTGTGTGGCCTGGGGTTGGGGGAGTGCGGGGAGGGAGCGTTGTTTGCTGGATAAAGCCCATTTGTATGCCCAGTGGGGGAGGGGTGTAGCAGCACCATGGAGAGACAGCGGCTGTAACTGCCAGACCCAGCCACCTCCCTCTCCAGGGAGCCCAGATCTAGGGCGGCTTTTGTCACTGAAGAGGACACTGACCTCCGGCAGAGAGGCCAGGGCAGGAGGAAAGAAGGAGAGACTTTAGGAACAATCACTGCCACCATCAGAAAAAGGCGGTTTCCAGAGAAAGAGAGGGGAGGGTCTGGAGAGACCATGTGATCCAGATGGAAGAGGGGCTCAGGGTCTTCCTTCCAGCCCAACAAAGGGCTGAGGCAGGACATGTGGCACTGAATGAAACCTGCCACCAAGGAGCTGCGCCCGTGGAGCATGGAGGCTGCACGTCTCAGGAATGTGAACTGATGTTTGCTCCCCACGGGACTGGAAATCCCGATTGGAATGTACATCCTAAATCTCTCGTTAGAGAATGTGAAACCCACAGATACTTTCAAGCCAGACGTTGAAACCTCTTTCTCCTCCGTGCCCTTCACCAGAGGCACCAGCTGGGAGGATGCACCCATTTGAAGCTCCCTCTGCCCTCCTTGCTCCTGCCGAGTAGCAATAAATAGCCAAACAAAGGGAGCAGAAGCTAAATAAGGGAGCAGGATAAAAGCCAAATGAACAGAATAATGCATGTGCTGGATCATCAGCTCCTGCAGAGACAGGAGCTCACTGTGCCTTTCTATCCCCTGTGATTGATCTGCAAAGCCAAGCCATTTTGCTGATGTCATTTCCCTTTTTCTTCTCCTATCACCCTCTGAATTATTTGTCCCCTTCAGGAAAGTTTTATGTTTTGAGGTTCCCCAAAGCCCCATCCATCCCATCTAAGAAGAGTAAAAGACTTGAAGTATAAATTAGATTTCCCGGGAATCAGGGTACTTAACACAAAGAAACAAAAAAAGAAAGCAGAGACATCTTGGTATGAAAGAAGAGATTTAGTAGGAAAGAAGAGGTCTGAACAGAATGACCTCTGCCGGAACAGAGTTCCCCTGGAGCGCTGAGCTGAGATTCCGATTCCCAAGGCAGATAGCGTGTCTTGCCAGGCGCCACCTCCTGGCTCGTCTATGAATTTTTAAATTTTAATTTAAAATGCTTCGTGTATGTGGTTCCTTCTGGGAGGTATTTCACTGCTGCTGGGCTTTGGGATTTTGCCTACGCAACTGAACATTGTTTCACAAAGATATCTTAGCCTGGAATCAACACTTCCCTGATCTTGGGTGAGCAACGCATCCAGGTGCTTGTGCTTCCCAGACGACAAAGGCCCTCCTTTCTAGGACAGAGGGAGCCAGAAGGCGAGCGCCGTCCTCCAGGCACTTGACTTTATCTTGATCTTTGGCTTTACTGTGGATATTTCTTTTGTTGCTTTCTAGCTGTGCTGATTTGGAGTAGGTGTCAAGGGGACCCTTATATGTAAGTTAAAAAAAAAAAAAACTGACACAGCTCCCTCTCCCCACTCAGTCTTAGTTTCCACTCAAACTCTGGCACCTTTGTTTTAGTTCTGACCTCTCTCTCAAGCCCTTTCCTTGCTTGCATTGGCTAAAACCGTTAAAACCAAAACCAAGCATCTCACTGCCTTCTGGCGCCATCTCCTGTCATTGTAGATATACTGAAACTTGACTGAGATGAGGCGTGGTGGCTCACGCCTGTAATGCCAGCACTTTGGGAGGCTGAGGCAGGTGGGCCAGGAGTTCCAGACCAGCCTGGCCAAAACATAGCAAAACCTTGTCTCTACTAAAAATACAAAAATTAGCCAGGCGTGGTGGTGCATGCCTGTAATCCCAGCTACGCAGGAGGCTGAGGCAGGAGAATTGCTTGAACTCGGGAGTGGGAGGTTGCAGTGAGTTGAGATTGCTCCACTGCACTCCAGCCTGGGTGACAGAGTGAGACTCTGTCACAAAAACAAAAAACAAAAAACAAACAAACAAAAAAGAATTAAGTAATTTTGGAAAAAATGACCCTTTGGATCATTTTCTTAGTTTTCCAGTTCACATTACACAACAAATGCAGTATGAGAATCTTGTAAATTGAGGACCGGTAAAAGTTTGTGGTCTGAAAATTTGTAAGTCATTTAATTATAAGCGATAAGTTACACTATTTCAGTTGCAATTTTGTGTTATACATTGATTCCATGAACAGAACGCTGCCTGGTACATAACTGTTGATTGAATGAATCTAGTAATTGGAACATTTATTTACTGTCTTTCACAGAATTTTAGAGCAGAAGGGCCCTCAGGCATCATTCTAAACCCCTTGTTATACCCTGTAAAACTGAGTTTTGAGAGATTTAGGGATTTAGCCATGGTTAGTCATATAGCTGCTAGGCTAAACCAGAACAAGGACACAGGCACCAGTGAGCTTTCTCCTACACCATTGGTTCTCAAATGTCAATGTGCATCAGAATCACCTGGAAAGCTTTTTAAACTTGGAAAGCTTATTAAAATACAGATTTCTGGCCAGGTGCAGTGGCTCATGTCTGTAATCCCAGCACTTTGAGAGGCCGAGGCGGGCAGATCACCTGAGGTCAGGAATTTGAGACCAGCCTGGCTAATATGGTGAAACCCCATCTCCACTAAAAATACAAAAAAATTAGCCAGGCGTGGTAGCGGGCGCCTGTAATCCCAGCTACTTGGGAGGCTGAGGCAGGAGAATCGCTTGAACTTGGGAGGCAGAGGTTGCAGTGAGCCGAGACTGCACCACCGCACTCCAGCCTGGGTGACAAGAGCAAAACTCTATCTCAAAGATAAAATAGAATAAATAAATAGAGATTTCTGGACCTCACCCCCATAGTACCCGATTCTATAGTTCTGGGTGTGTCCAAATCTACATTAGCATTTCTCTTTCTCTCTCTCTCTCTTTTTTTTTTTTTTTTTGACAGTCTCAGCTGGGCATGGTGGCTCACACCTGTAGTCCCAGCTACTCGGGAGGCTGAGGCAGGAGAACCGCTTGAACCCGGGAGGAGGAGGTTGCAGTGAGCCGAGATAGCGCCATTGCACTCTAGCCCGGGCAACACAGCGAGACCCCATCTCAAAAAAAAAAAAAAAAAAAAAGACAGAGTCTCACTCTGTTGCCCAAGCTGCAGTGCAATGGCATGATCTTGGCTCACCGTAAACTCTGCCTCCCAGGTTCAAGTGATTCTCGTGCCTCAGCCTCCCAAGTAGCTGGGATTACAGGCATTTGCCACCACGCCCGGCTAATTTGGTATTTTTAGTAGAGACGGGGTTTCTCCATGTTGATCAGGCTAGTCTTGAACTCCCTACCTCAGGTGATCTGCCTGCCTCAGCCTCCCAAAGTGCTGGGATTACAGGTGTGAGCCACCACGCCCAGCCTCTCTCTTTTTTTTTTTGGAAGCAGGGTCTCACTCTGTCACCTAGGCTGGAGTGCAGTGGCAGAATCATAGCTCACTTCAGCCTCAAACTCAAATGATCCTCTTCTCAGCCTCCTGAGTAGCTAGGACTACATGCGCATGCCACCATGACTGGCAGGTTTTAAAAATTTTCTTAGTTTTTGTAGAGACAAAATTTTGTCATGTTTCCCAGGCTGGTCTCGAACTCCTGGGCTCGAGTGATTTGCCCAGCTTGGCCTCCCAAAGTGCTGAGATTATAAGCATGAGCCACCGCAGCCACTTCTTTCTAGTCACCATGAATAAAAGCACTATAAGTATTTGAGTACAGGTCTTTGAGCAGACATATGTTTTTATTGTTCTTGAGTAAATACCTAGGAGTGGGAATAAATAGATACTGAGTGCTGGATTGTACGGGAAGTGTATGTCTAACTTTGTAAAAAAACTGCCGGGCTGTTTTTCTTTTACTTTCTTTTCTTTTGAGACGGCATGGCTCTGTTGTCCAGGTTGGAGTGCAGTGGCGTGATCTTGGCTCACTGCAGCCTTCCCTTCCTGGGCTTAAGCGATCCTCCCACCTCAGCCTCCCAAGCACCTGAGACTACAGGTTCACGCCACCACGCCCAGCTAATTTTTTAATTTTTTTGTAGAGACAAGGTTTCACCATATTGCCTAGGTTGGTCTTGAACTCCTGGGCTCAAGTAATTCTCCTGCCTCGGCCTCCCAAAGTGTTAGAATTACAGGTATGAGCCACCATGCCTGGCCTCTTTTATTTTAGTATTTATTTATTTATTTATTTTTTGAGACGGAGTCTTGCTCTGTTTCCCAGGCTGGAGTGCAGTGGCATGATCATGGCTCACTGCAACCTCTGCCTCCCAGGTTCAAGCAATTCTCCTGCCTCAGCCTCCCAAGTAGCTGGGACTACAGGCACGTGCCACCATGTCTGGCTAATTTTTGCATTTTTAGTAGAGACAGAGTTTCACCATCTTGGCGAGGCTGGTCTCTAACTCCTGACCTCATGATCCACCTGCCTCATCCTCCCAAAGTGCTGGGATTACAGGTGTGAGCCACCGCGCCCAGACTATTTTATTTTTTTTTAATAGCGATGGGGTCTTGCCATGTTGCCTAGGTTCAAGTGATTCTCTTGCCTAGGCCTTCCAAAGTGTTGGGATTACCAGCGTGAGCCATTGCACCTGGTCCGCAGACTGTTTTTCATAGTGCTTATACAGTTTTTCTTTCCCACCAGCAATGTATGAGTTCTAGTTGTCCTCATCTTTACAAGCATTTGATATTGTCCGTTTAAAAAAAAAAAAAAAAGGTACAGCCGGGCACGGTGGCTCACACCTGTAATCCCAGCACTTCGGGAGGCCAAGGCGGGCGCATCACGAGGTCAGGAGTTCGAGACCAGCCTGGCCAACATGGCGAAACCCTGTCTTTACTAAAAATACAAAAATTAGTCAGGTGTGGTGGCTCGCGCCTGTAATCCCAGCTATTCTAGAGGCTGAGGCAGGAGAATCTCTTGAGCCCTGGAGGCAGAGGTTGAAGCGAGCCGAGATCATGCCATTGTGCTCCAGCCTGGGCGACAAGAGCAGGACTCCATCTCAAAAAAAAAAAGAAAAAAGTAGCTATTCTTCTAGTGTATAATGGTATCTCATTTTGGTTTTAATTTAGGATATCAACTTTTTAAAGGGTTTTTGCTATATTTGTTACCATATTGCCTTCCATAAAGGTTATACTCCTTCAATGGTATTTATACAAGTTGTTACTCTTTTCTTCTTTGGGGAGATAAACAAAGGACTCTACAATTGGTGTTTCACACTAGGCAAAAATTCAATATTTTTCTTTCCCTTGTGACCTTTTAGCTATCATACAGAAATAAAATTCACTTGTAACATGGTTAAATTTCTGTACAGTGAATATCATCCTTTCATGGACTTTCAGAATAAAATGAGAGATATGTTCATTTGGAGGAAATTTTGGCTTAAAGATAAGTAAAGGCTACATTAGTGAGTGTAGCAAACTCTTAAAAAACACATATTGAAAGTAAACTCATTATTTTATGAGAAAGTATAACACTAAAATAATATATACTAATGCAAAATACTGTTTGTTGAAATAGCTCAAATAATTAAGCAGGAGAAAATCATAATTAAATAGATCAGATTGCACCAAATAATCACCCAGCTTCTATCAAATTTCACTATATTTCAGTAGAATTACATTCAACTCTGATTACTTAGATTTTGTTTTTGGTGTTTTGTGGAAGCAATTGGCTTGATCGAGCTAAAATTAAATGGAAACACAAATACAACACTGGCAAAAATATCTAAACTGTATTAATAAATAGAGAAATATACCTATTGAAACATGACAGATGAGTATAGCAAGGTCCTGTCAACAGATATTGTACATTGAATAAGTTTGAATTTGGCATGCTAAATTTCTATATAACAAGATATAGCCAGGTGTAGTGGCTCACACCTATAGCCTCAACACTTCAGGAGGCTGAGGTGGGAGGATAGCTTGAGCCCAAGAAATTTGAGGCTGTAGTGAGCCATGATCACACCACTACACCCTAACCTGGGTGACAGAGCAAGAAAGACCCAGTCTCTAAAACCAAAAAAACGAACCAAACAAAAACAAATCAAAAAAGTTAAACAAACAAACAATATACCTACATTCTTATCTTTCACCACAGAATAAAAAATGTTGATATCAGTTTAAAGACTGCTGGTCCACTCAATATGTTTCATTGTGTTTATGGAAGGTCCACAAGTCAGTGGTTAACTAACTCACATTATTATTGTTATTATTTTTTGAGACCGAGTCTTGCTCTGTTGCCCAGGCTGGAGTGCGGTGGCGTGATCTAGCTCACTGCAACCTTCACCTCCTGGGTTCAAGTGATTCTCCTGCTTCAGCCTCCCGAGTAACTGGGATTACTGGCTCCCCCAACCAAGCCCAACTAATTTTTGTATTTTCAGTAGGGACAGGGTTTTGCCATGTTGGCCAGGTGGTCTCAAACTCCTGACCTCAGGTGATCTGCCCGCCTTGGCCTCCCAAAGTGCTGGGATTACAGGCGTGAGCCACTGCGCACAGCCTATTTTTAAATTTAATTTTATCTTTATCAAAGTAGAACAGGTACATAGTTTAAAAAGTCAAATAGATCAACATAGGTTATAATTAAACACTCTATTCTTCCCACATCTAATTCTTACTTCCCAGAGATAATTGCTGCAACTTTCTAACTTCCTCCTAGTATTCACCTCAAATTTCCAAAAACATATTTATACTGCTATGTCTTGAGTTTTTAGAGTTTCAGGTATTTGTGAAAGCTAATCCACCATGTTGGCTTCTGATTAACCCCAGTTCTGGGAAGGCCTCTAAGATTTCAAGTTTACCTATTGTTCCTGGTGTAAGAGCAGGTATTACCATACATTCTGCCCTTAGCTCAAACAACCTTGATGTTATCGTATCTATACATCCCTTCTGAATCACCCTTTCCCTGTAGTATAGAAGCCCCAGGTCTGGGGGTAATGGAGCAGGAAACCACCATCTCATCTCACCATTGCCCAAGACATGCACACGGCCTCTGTTCATAAGTCTCTATTAAATGTTTATTTCTAAGAAACTGGACTTGTCAGCCTCTTTCTTTGGCCTCTCAGCTTCCTTGGACTTTTGGAACAGGTTTGCATAGGCCTGCCCACTGCCACAGAATTACCTATTAACTTCCAACCATAAAAGATGAGGAGTTACTTCTTTTACATAATACTTCCTTCCCAAAACACACTTCTCCCGCCCCCAGCCCCTTGGAAATAACTATTATATCGTAATATTAGTTAAATTAACATTTAAGTTATCATCAGTATTTACTCACAGCTTAGCCAAGAAGTGTATTATATTTCCTTTCTTGTATAACTTTTAATTTCCCTCAAATTAATAATGGCCTTATTTTTTTCTTTTGTTTTGGTTTTCTAGTTGCTTATTCATCTCCAAATTCACTGTTGAAAATCTAACTCTTATTTTATTATGTTCCAACCTGTCAGATATTCATTCTGTCATAACATTTTTAAAAGAGATATTCCTCTTGGAACCCTTTATCCTCCAGTTCTGAGTTCAGCTGGCTCTTCTCTCTGGAAGCTTTTTAGTAATTTTCCTTTCTCCTGGGTGTTATATAATTTCATGATAATGTATATTGGGTTTTTTTTTGGGGGGGTGGGGCAGGGTTTTGAGACACAGTATCCCTCCATTGCCCAGGCTGGAGTGCAGTGGTACAATCTTGGCTCACTGCAACCTCCACCTCCCGGGTTCAAGCAATTCTTGTGCCTCAGCCTCATGAGTAGCTGAGATTACGGGTGCGAGTCACCAGGCCCAGCTAATATTTGTATTTTTGTAGAGACAGTGTTTCACCATGTTGGCCAGGTTGGTCTCGAACTCCTGACCTCAGGTAATTTGCCTGCCTCGGCCTCCCAAAGTGCTGGGATTACAGGTTTTACTGGGATCTCTGAAGGGGATCCCAATAAAAGCATTCCTTCTTTGTTCTAAGGTCCTGAACACATTGAGAAATCAAGCAAAAAATAAATACAGAGGTCAACATATCACCTTTATTACTGTTTGAGACCAGATTGGAGGATGTGGGTTAGTATGGGAGTCAATGAGCCTGCTAACTGGCCAGGCGCAGCTCACACCTGTAATCCCAGCACTATGGGAGGCCAGATCACCTGAGGTCAGAAGTTCAAGACCAGCCTGGCCAACATGGAGAAACCCCATCTCTATTTAAAAAATACAAAAATTAGCTGAGTGTGGTGGTGGGCGCCTATAATCCCAGCTACTTGAGAGATCGTGCCACTGCACTCCAGCCTGGGCAACAGAGAGAAACTCTGTCTAAAAAAAAAAAAAAAAAAAAAAGCTGGGCGCGGAGGCTCACGCCTGTAATCCCAACACTTTGGGAGGCCGAGGTAGGCTGATCACCTGAGGTCGGGAGTTCAAGACCAGCCTGACCAACATGGAGAAACTCCCGTCTTTACTAAAAATACAAAATTAGCTGCGTGTGGTGACACATGCCTGCAATCCCAGCTACTCGGGAGGCCAAGGTAAGAGAATCACTTGAACCCGGGAGGCAGAGGTGGTGAGCCAAGATCGTGCCATTGCACTCCAGCCTGGGCAACAAAGGAGAAACTTCGTCTCAAAAAAAAAAAAAAAAAAAAAAAAAAGAGCCTGCTAACTGTATCCCAGGATCAGGCAGCTTGGATTGGGGCAGATCTCAGCATGGAGGAAAGAAGCAGAAAATGTGTTCTGATGGGTGGTCTCCTCTTCCCAAGAGCAACAGGATAGAACTGAGTGGAACAGACCATTAAGAGTGGATGAACAAAGGCTGGGCACGGTGGCTCAAGCCTGTAATCCCAGCACTTTGGGAGGCTGAGGCAGGCAGATCACGAGGTCAGGAGATTGAGACCATCCTGGCTAACACGGTTAAACTCCATTTCTTTCTTTCTTCTTCTTCTTTTTTTTTTTTTTTTTTTGAGACTGATTTTCACTCTTGTTGCTCAGACCGGAGTGCAATGGCGCGATCTTGGCTCACTGCAACCTCTGCCTCTCCGGTGCAAGCGATTCTCCTGCCTCAGCCTCCCAAAATGCTGGGATTACAGGCGTGAGACACCGCGCCCAGCCAGTTAAACCCCATATCTACTAAAAATACAAAAAATTAGCCGGGCATGGTGCTGCGCGCTTGCAGTCCCAGCTACTCAGGAGACTGAGACAGGAGAATCGCTTGAACCTGGGAGGCGGAGGCTGCAGTGAGCCGAGATCGCGCCAGTGTGCTCCAGCCTGGGCAACAGAACGAGACTCTGTCTCAAAAAAAAAAAAAAAAAAAAAAAAGGAAAACCTCAGAAGTAAAGAAGCATATCTGAACTACATTGTTCATCAGCTTTACAGATTCCAAAATTTTGTTGAGGTCTCTCCTCAGTTGTCTTCTTGCTCATTCTCTTTGTCCTTTGTATTTAGATCTCATTCTTTCAGAGTCATTTTATTAAGATTTGGGAGGAAATATAGGTAAATATAGATATTAAATTCTCCATATTAACCATAAGTTTTCAGTTTTTATTGATTGATTGCACTGGCAAAATGACAGCTCACTCTAGCCTCAACCTCCTGGGCTCAAGTGATCCTCCCACCCCAGCCTCCTGAGTAGCTGGGACCACAGGTGGGCACCACCACGTCCAGCTAATTTTTTATTTTTTGTAGAGACACGGTCTCCCCATGTTGCCCAGGCTGGTCTTGAACTCCTGAAGCAATCCTCCTCAGCCTTCCAAAGTGTTGAGATTACAGGTGTGAGCCACTATGCTTGGCCTTTTTTTTTTTTTTTTTTTTTTTAATTTGAGATGGAGTTTCGCTCTTGTTGCCCAGGCTGCAGTACAATGGCACGATCTCGGCTCACTGCAATCTCTGCCTCCCAGGTTCAAGCGATTCTCCTACCTCAGCCTGCTGAGTAGCTGGGATTATAGGCACCTGCCACCACACCCAGCTAATTTTTGTATTTTTTTAGTAGAGACAGGGTTTCACCATGTTGGCCAGGCTGGTCTCGAACTCCTGACCTCAGGTGATCCACCCGCCTCAACCTCCCAAAATGCTGGGATTACAGGTGTGAGCCACCGCGCCCACCTTCCTTTTTTTTTTTTTTTTTTTTTTTAATAGAGACAGGATCTTGCTATATTGCACAGGCTGGTTTAGAACTTCTGGGCTCAAGCAATCCTCTGCCTCAGCCTTCCAAAGTGCTGTGATTACAGGTGTCAGCCACTGGACCTAGCCTCAAGTTATGTTTTGAAGGTAACCTTGTTACCAAAATTACAAATTTGGCCGGGCACCGTGGCTCATGCCTATAATCTCAACATTTTGGGAGGCCGAGGTGGGTGGATCACTTGAGGTCAGGAGTTTGAGACCAGCCTGGCCAACATGAGGAAACCCCGTCTCTACTAAAAATACAAAAATTAGCCGAGCATGCTGGTGCATGCCTGTAATCCCAGCTGCTTGGGAGGCTGAGGCAGGAGAATCGCTTGAACCTGGGAGGCAGAGATTGCAGTGAGCTAAGATTGCCCCATTGCACTCTAGCCTGGGCAACAAGACCAAAACTCTGTCTCAAAAACAAAATACAAAAATTAGCTGGGCGTGATGGTGCACTCCTGTAGTCCCAGCTACTCAGGAAGCTGAGGCAGGAAAATTGCTTGAACCAGCAGGCGGAGGTTGTAGTAAGCCAATATCACGCCATTGTTCTCCAGCCTGGGTGACAGAATTACTGTGTTTATCCAGTAGCACAGATGACAAAGAGTTGCCATAAGATAAATTTGTAAATTTTTTTGATTTTTATTTTTTGAGATGGAGTCTCTCTCTTTGTTGCCCAGGCTGGAGTGCAGTGGGCAAACTCAGCTCACTGCAACCTCCATCTCCCAGGTTCAAGCAATTCTCCTGCCTCAGCCTCCTGAGTAGCTGGGATTACAGGTACGTGCCACCATGCCCAGCTAATTTTTGTATTTTTAGTAGAGACCGGGTTTTACCATATTGACAAGCATGGTCTCGATCTCCTGACCTCGTGATCCACCCGCCTCAGCCTCCCAAAGTGCTGGGATTACAGGTGTGAGCCACTGCACCCAGCCAAAATCTCTAAATCATATCTATTTGATATTGCAATATGGATTTGTTTCTAGGAGACTTACTCTTCTAATTTTGTTTGACTTTGGCTAATGTTAGAACTTGTTTACACTCACTCCCTTAGCATGTAGAGAGGTGATTCAAACTGGGAAAGCTCAACCTAGAATTTTATATTTTTGCAGATATTCCACAGAATTTTGTATTCACATGGCAGTAATCAAGAGTTTACTGGCCGGGCGCAGTGGCTCATGCCTGTAATCCCAGCACTTTGGGAGGCCGAGGCGGGCGGATCACGAGGTCAGGAGATCGAGATCATCCTGGCTAACACGGTGAAACCCCCCCGTCTCTACTAAAAATACAAAAAATTAGCCGGGCTTGGTGGCGGGCGCCTGTAGTCCCAGCTACTCAGGAGGCTGAGGCAGGAGAATGGTGTGAACCTGGGAGGTGGAGCTTGCAGTGAGCTGAGAGGGCGCCACTGCACTCCAGCCTGGGCGACAGAACGAGATTCTGTCTCAAAAAAAAAAAAAAAAAAAAAAAAAAAAAAATAATAATAATAATAATAAAAAATATCCTGAGGGAGCTTTCTTACTGGTGGATTAAAGGAGTTTCTGAATCACTCTCTCGCCTGCTCCACTTAACTTGTTTTTTTTTTTTGAGACAGAATCTTGCTTTGTCGCCCAGGCTGGAGTGCAATATCATGATCTTGGCTCACTGCAACCTCCACCTCTTGGGTTCAAGTGATTTTTGTGCCTCAGCCTCCCAGGTAGCTGGGATTATAGGCGTGTGACACCAAGCCTGGCTAATTTTTGTATTTTTAGTAGAGATGGGCCATGTTGGCCAAGCTGGTCTCAAACTCCTGGCCTCAAGTGGTTTGCCCACCTCAGCCTCCCGAAGTGCTGGGATTACAGGCGAGAGCCACCGTGCCCCACCTTAACTTGGTTACTTAACCTCACTTTTCATTTTGCCATTTAAACCCTACCTAATTACTTCAGCTTAAATAAAGAGTGATCTGATCTGGTACATGTGTTTGGCTTTGGCTTTTCTCCTGACTAAATTTCACTCTTTTTTTTTTTTCTTTGAGACGGAGTCTCGCTCGTCTCCCAGGCTGGAGTGCAGTGGCGCGATCTCGGCTCACTGCAAGCTCCGCTTCCCGGGTTCACGCCATTCTCCTGCCTCAGCCTCCCGAGTAGCTGGGACTACAGGCGCCCGCCACCACGCCCGGCTAATTTTTTTGTATTTTTAGTAGAGACGGGGTTTCACCGTGTTAGCCAGGATGGTCTCGATCTTCTGACCTCGTGATACACCCACCTCAGCCTCCCAGAGTGCTGGGATTACAGGCGTGAGCCACCGCGCCCGGCCCTATGGTGTACTTTCTGCAGCCACTATTCAATGGTAAAATGAGTTCATGGCCTTTCTTCACATTGATTATTTCCAGGATATAATTTAATCCCAATCATCATCTTTTATTTGAAACCGTACCATTAATAATCTCTTCCATCTCTTCTTTGGCTTCCATACATTTTTTTCCTTCTCTACCTACTCCTCAGTTTCCTTGAGGACTTTGGTAGACAGTCCCTCCCTCTTCTCTTTTCCCCTTCAACCATGTTTTGCTCTCCTTTGTCTGAGAGTCTTATGTACATGCCCTATGGCATTTTATTTATTTATTTATTTATTTTGAGACAAGTCTCACTTTGTTGCCCAGGTTGGAGTGCGGTGGCACCATTTCGGCTCACTCTGTCGCTCAGGCTCATTGCAATCTCCCGCTCCTGGGTTTAAGCGATTCTAGCCGGGGTTACGGGCGCGCGCCACCGCGTCCCACTAATTTTTGTATGTTTAATAGAGATGGGGGTGTCACGATGTTGGCCAGGATGGTCTCGAACTCCTGACCTCAGGTGACCACCCGCCTTGGCCTCCCAAAGTGCTGGGATTACAGGCGTTAGCCACCGCGCCGGGTCAGCATTTACATTTTAAATGTAATCCTCTTTGAGGAGCAGTGTGTCTCTGTGTGGGGTGGAGTAGGGAAGGTGGAGTTGTGAGGAGTCTGTGTTGGAAAGCCAAAGATCTCTAACCTGAGAAATAGGAAAAATAGCAACCAGTTCTGGGAGGCATGGGACTAATTCCCCCACTTTCCACTTCCTTCCCCAAATCATTTGGAATTTATTTGGTTATTTATCCTCAGAATGGTGTAAGGGAATAAGAATGATATAATTTAAGCAAGAGCTAAGAAAAAAGACCGTCGAGACAAAATTTTAAAAGATAATTTAAAATTTAAGATAATTCTTTTTATTTCTGAGACAGGGTTTCGCTTTTGCTGTCTAGGCTGGAGTGCAATAGCACGATTTCGGTTCACTGCAACCTCCGCCTCCCGGGTTCAAGCAATTCTCCTGTCTCAGCCTCTGGAGTAGCTGGGATTACAGGCGCACGCCACCACACCCGGCTAATATTTTGTATTTTTTGTAGAGACGAGGTTTCACCATGTTTGTCAGGCTGGTCTCCAACTCCTGACCTCAGGTGATTCAACCGCCTTGGCCTTCCAAAGTGCTGGGATTACAGGTGGGAGCCACCACGCCCGGCCAAAAGATAATTCTTATCCCACTCTTTTATATCCCATCCCACATAGACAGACTTTTTTTTTTTCCTTCTTCTGTTTTGAACACTAAATTTTAATCCCCTGAGGGTGTGCACTGTTCCTGGAGGTACTGTAATAGCAGATCGATGCGTGAAGTGAACAAGCAAGCTCCTATTCCGTCTTCCTGCTCCCCAAATCCATTTAATATATTGGACTCGGATAGAAAATGTATCAGATATTAAACTGTTAAGAACAGATCCTACACTTGATCTTAGCCAAAAGGCAGAGAAGCGATAAACACTTTTAAAAGCACACTTTACCTACAGATTTCCATGGAAACCAACCAAAGGGAAATTAGAGAGGCATCGCGGTGCCATTTCTATGCTAATTAATGTCTGATTTTCATTAGGCCAGCGTCGTTTTTCCTCCAAGGTCTTAGTGTTTATTACAGCAACAATTAACTCAGTAACAATTCCTCCAGGATAGTTTTATTTAAATATTATTAACTTACATACTGCTTTCACCCAACTGCTTTCAAAATTGTTGTCTTTTATGGTGTTAAACTACCATCTTTAAAATCTCGGCTCTAGCTCTGCATCACGGAAGGTCAGTCTCTGTGAAGAGCCTGACCCCAGCAGGACAATGCCACGAAGGCATCTTTTTAATGTGATGCGCACGTTGCTGTACACCTTGGTTGCAAAGCAGAGGCTATGCTTTTAAAACGGCCAAGAGCCAGTGCGTGCCGTGTGGTGAATTATCAGTATCGCAACTTGGGCACGGAAGGATGATTTCTCCCTCTTTAACACTAACAACAGAATAAAAAACCAAAAACTAAAAACCAAATTCAACAGACAACGAAACTGTCCGAGTGCCTAGGGAAAGCGCGCCAACTACATAAAGAAAAGTAGGGGGGGTACTGGGATTCAAAATCATATCTCCGGGACGTACACCCTCCTGGACCTATCAAAATTAACTGCGCGCTTGATCGTAGCCAATAGGTACGGAGTTTCTGGTCCAGGGCCTCCTTGAAGACTGATAGACCTTTACCTAGCCCAATGAAGTAATGTGACGCTGAAGAATCAACCAACACGTTTGGGAGGTGGGTGGAGTGTAGGCCAGGGGGTTGGCGGTGCCGTGTCATGGAGGCTCAGTCTCTGAGCAGCCATTGAAGGGGAAGGAACTGCGGGTGTGTGTGTGTGTGTATGTGTGTGTGTATGTGTGTGCGCGCGTGCGTGCGTGTGTGTGCGCGCGCTAGTGTGTGGACAAGGAGGTGGGGGCAGCTGAGTTAGAGTCCCAACTCTTGGACTCCATTTGCTATTCTCTTCTTTCTCCCCCACACCTATCTGGTGGTAGTGGGCGTTTGTATTTGCGTTCATTTTCATTCATTTCTAAATCTCTTAAAAATTTTGGGTTGGGGGTATTGGGGAAGGCAGGAAAGGGAAAAGGAGAGTAGTAGCTGAAGAGCAAGAGGAGGACATGGAGATGAAGAAGAAGATTAACCTGGAGTTAAGGAACAGATCCCCGGAGGAGGTGAGATGACTCAGCCCCCACCCCTTCCCCATCAGTCCAGTATTCTGAGGATCGGATTTCTGGTGGTGCTGGGTGGGTGTGCGGGGATGGAGTAATAAGTTAGCCCCCATCCCCCCAGGTTAGGGTTGGGGAAATGTTTAATTTTAAGTTTTAAATCATTAAAATCTTCTACTTAAAATGGCGAAGGGTTGAAGTTTCTAGGGGCGTTTTTGTGTGTGCATGGGGGCTTAGCTCCTTTCGGCTTTCATCGAGTCAGGCGTCCTGGCCTCGTGGGGGCGGGAAGCGGGCTGGTGGGGGCGCTCCGCCGCTTCGCTCCCGGCACTCCTCCTCCTGGGGGCCGGCGGCGTGGGCGCGACCCCCCAGTCCCACTCGGCCCCTGCCGCAGCCATAGGCGCCTGAGAAGTTAGTTCAACTTTTCTGCAGTGCGGCCAACTCATCTTTTTAGGGGGTGGGCTCTCCCGGCCTCGAGGCCCTGGGCGTCCGACGTCGCGACGGGCGCGGGCTGGGGTCGCTTGCAGGGTCCGCGCACTGTCTGCTCCGGCGGCGCCCACTCCTCCGGGAAGCCGCGCGCGCCGCCCTCTGCCCTTCGCCCGGCGGAATCTGGGTCAGCGGCGGGTTCTCCGACCGCGGGCGAGTTTGGGGACTCGTCGCAGTGACCGGAGGTGGGGAGGGGACGGGAGGCGTAATCCGCTTCTTCCCCCGCCGTGTAACGATATGTGGCACGTCGTGTGGCCGCAACTCTGAATTTGATCCCTGGAGACGGTTTCACAAAACTCAACATAAGGGACGTAGTAGTTTCGTGCTTTAAAGATGGGTTCGCCGAAACTAAATGATGCGCTCCCACTGCTGTCGCCTTAAAGAGACGGGGTTGGGAGGGGCCACGTGAGGCGGGGTCGCGGTCAACTTTTCGGGGGTCGGGCAGGAGGCGTTTCCGCCTCCTTTTCGCGGTTGCCTTCTTGGCCTCACCTACCCGGGGCGAAGGCGCGAGGACAACGCGGGTTGGGAGGCGACCCCTTTTTTCCTTGGGGAGTCCCCGCCCCGTGTGGGGTTTCCCGTCAGTCGGAGCGGCAGGTCGCGAGAGCAGGGCTGGTGGCCAGCGGGGAGCCTCGCAGAGGAAAGCATCAGTCTTGCTGAAATAAGCCTAGAATTGGAATGTAAGGGAGTTGTCTGTAGCTGGATCGACCGATCGATAGAAGGATATAACTGGGGTGGTGTCTGTGCAGATCGGCATAGAGGATGAGCAGGGTCTGTCTGGGCTTTCGCGTCCGGCGTGTGGAGTGGCAACTAAGATTTTTTTTTTTTTTTTTTAAGTGCCTGTTTTCTGAAATTGGCAGGGGCCAGGGAGAGGAAACAGTTGCTTGCTATCAGGGTCATCCCGGAGAGAACTTGAAGTTTCTAGAGCTTATTCTTAGAGGCTTCAGGAAAAAAAAAAAAACAAAATCAAACTTTAAAAGCTGTCTCTCACAAGCACACGTTTAGAATACTTTTTGGTGGCTTGGGTTGGAAAATTGAATCCCGCCCCCGCCTCCCCCGCCAGAATTCTTTCACTTAGTGATTGTAGTAATTTCTTTGCCAGTTTTGGGGAGTGCAAGACGTTGCCTTTTTTCAACTTCTTCCGCTGTGTTGTAATAACGGTCTCTTATATTTGTATAGACAGTTTACAAAGCACTTTACCCGTTTGTTATTTACTTTCCTCCTTACATACTTGTAAGGTGGATTGTGTTGTTCTAGAATCCAAATTAGCAGACAGTCTCAGGGCAGTGAAATGATTTACAGAAGTGGAGGAACTGGTTTTCTGACACCAAATCTAGTAGCCCCCACTCCTCAGCTAAACGGGGAGTCTGAAGACAGAACCAATTCACAGTCCTTCGGCAAACCAACTGTGACTCCAGGCAAGCCATTCTTCATCTCTGGGCCATAGTTTCCTCTTCTCCAAAACGGAGCTCAAGATGCTCTCTCTGGCCACAGAAATAATTATGTCAAAATCATATTCAAATAGAGAAGGTGGCATTCCTTGTTGCCAAATTTTAGCCCTCGGATACCTCAAACAGGTTTTCACATTGGATATAGGGAACCAGGATCTTCGACCTTTCCCTTAAAGATTAAGTCCATTCAGGCCCACACTAGGAAGTTTGCTACTACAACTCTTACCTAATAGGGAATTCAGCCCCACTCCTTGAGGAATGGGGAAAAGTGCACAGAAATGCTATTATACCAGACTGGTAGGGAGAAGTAGTAACATTTTGTTAAGAATGTATTGTTCTGGGTGATACCGTTTGGCCTGGATGTGAGAACCAATAACACCCTCTGGGCTGTTCCCAGAGGAGCTTTCTAACGTTTCTTCATAAAGGGTAAGGAGGTTTTTTTGAGTTATGATGGTTTTATCAACCAAAGAGAAGGAGGTTTAAACTGAAAAAGTGATTGAACAGTTTCTTCTCTTTGTAGGTTTTTTTTTTTTTTTTTTTTTTTTGAGATAGAGTCTCTATCTGTTGCCCAAGCTGGAGTGCAATGGTGCGGCCTCGGCTCACTGCAACCTCTGCTGCCCGGGTTCAAGTGATTCTCCTGCCTCAACTTTCTGAGTAGCTGGCATTACAGGTGCCCACCA
This sequence comes from Gorilla gorilla gorilla, assembly GCF_029281585.2. Taxonomy (NCBI): domain Eukaryota; kingdom Metazoa; phylum Chordata; class Mammalia; order Primates; family Hominidae; genus Gorilla; species Gorilla gorilla. The sequence goes on from NC_073224.2 coordinate 106,595,460, forward strand.
TCACGCCCGGCTGATTTTTGTATTTTTAGTAGGGACGGGGTTTCACTATGTTGGCCAGGCTTGTCTTGATCTCCTAACCTCAAGTGATCCACCTGCCTCAGCTTCCCAAAGTGCTGGGATTACAGGCGTGAGCCCCCGAGCCTGGCACTCTTTGTAGGTTTTAGGGCAGCTCACTTGAATCTTTTCCTGGTAGCTCAGGTACTCGCTCCTTGCATAAATATATTCTCTGATGTTGAGGGTCCTCCTTATCAGGGTCAGAAACAGGTTTCACATGGGAACTTCTTCAAAGTTTGTTTCTTATGCATCAGTGATTTGAAGCAGGCATTGAACTTTAGTCCAAGTTTAAATTTAAAAAATGGCCAGGCAAGGTGGCTCATCCCTGTAATCCCAGCACTTTGGGAGGCCAAGGGGGGCGAATCACCTGAGGTCAGGAGTTCAAGACTAGCCTGGCCAACATGGCAAAACCCTGTCTCTACTAAAAATACAAAAAAATTAGCCGGGAGTGGTGGCATACGCCTGTAATCCCAGCTACTCCAGAGGCTGAGACAGGAGAATTGCTCGGACCCAGGAGGCAGGGGTTACAGTGAGCCGAGATCGTGCCATTGCACTCCAGCCTGGGTAACAGAGCAAGACTCCATCTCAAAAAAAAAAAAAGAAAAAAAAGAAATTTAAAAGATTACTTATAGTGATGACTTTAGATTGTAAAGCAGTTTTGGGGGGAAATGAAAAGGATCTGTGTAAGGGGATTGGTGGGGTTTCTGTTGTGTTGTATTTTGTTTTAACTGACGGGCAATCAAACTGGAGATTGGTGGTTTTAATACATTTCCAGAGTGTCAAGACCCAGGTCTCTACCTAAACAGATTACAAACTAAAGAATCATTAATTAATGTTTTCCCTCTTACAGGTGACAGAGTTAGTCCTTGATAATTGCCTGTGTGTCAATGGGGAAATTGAAGGCCTGAATGATACTTTCAAAGAACTAGAATTTCTGAGTATGGCTAATGTGGAACTGAGTTCGCTGGCCCGGCTTCCCAGCTTAAATAAACTTCGAAAAGTAAGTTGGCATTTACGTGAAGCACCATGATTTCAATGCCACGGCTATTATGTCTAGTGTTTGGCCAAATGGAATGACCATTCTGCTTGTTAATTAGAAGTTTTTAAGTTTCTAGAGATAAGAAAAAGTTATATAGGATTTTGAGAATCAGCTCTAATACTGCTTTTATAAATTTATTTATTTATTTATTTTTGAGACAGGGTCTTACTCTGTCGCCCAGGCTGGAGTGCCGTGGCAAGATCTTGGCTCATTGCAACCTCTGCCTCCCGAGCTCAAGCATCCTCCCACCTCAGCCTCCCGAGTAGCTGAGACTACAGGCATGCGCCACCACACCTGGCTAATTTTTGTATTTTTTGCAGAGACAGGGTTTCACCATGTTGTCCAGACTGGTTTCAAATTCCTGGGCTCCAGTCATCCTCCTGCCTCGGCCTCCCACAGTGCTGGGATTAAAGGAGTGAGCCTCTGTGCCCGGCCTAGAAATTTAAATCTAATAGTGGAATTGCCTTATAATATGAATTTGGATTTAATATATACCAAATATTTTTCTCTACATCATGAAATCCAAATGTAGTACAACTAGAATCCAAGCTGGGTTAAGAGCCCATTATGTAGGTGTTCTAATACATTATTTGGCAGATGTAGAAAGGAATTTGGAAATTAATGATCTGTAGTGATAGTTTCTTGAAGCCAGAGAGAATGACAGTTTTTTTTTCTTCAAATTGATATACTTTAAAAATCTTTGATATGCCAGGCGCAGTGGTTCATGCCTGTAATCCCAGCACTTTGGGAGGCCGAGTCAGGTGGATCACCTGAGGTCAGGAGTTCGAGACCAGCCTGGCTAACATGGTGAAACCCCATCTGTACCAAAAATACAAAAATTAGCTGGGTGTGGTGGTGGGCACCTGTAATCCCAGCTACTTGGGAGGCTGAGGCAGGAGAATTTGCTTGAACCCAGGAGGCGGAGGTTGCAGTGAGTGGAGATCGCACCACTGCACTCCAGCCTGGGCGACAGAGTGAGACTACATTTCAAAAAAAAAAAAGTTTGATATGATACCTTTACCATTCTTTGTTTTCTTCGTTTGTTGAATGTATAGTTGGAGCTTAGTGATAATATAATTTCTGGAGGCTTGGAAGTCCTGGCAGAGAAATGTCCAAATCTTACCTACCTCAATCTGAGTGGAAACAAAATAAAAGATCTCAGTACAGTAGAAGCTCTGGTAAGTGGAACGGTTTTATCTCTGGACTTGCTTTTTTTGGTTAAATTTTCTGAGATTTGTTTGTGTCTATTAATTTCTATTTAACTCTTAAAACTTAAGAATTTTTTGTATGTTGTGATCTAGGCAGTTACTGCTTTTGTTTCTTTTAGACTAAAATATTCAGATGAATTTTTAAATCAATGAGAAATTTATTTTATCATCAACTTCAGGAGTTGACTATCTGGTTTTAACATTTCCAGTATTTTTTTTTTAACCTTCTTTCATTCTTTTTCTTTCCTTCTTGATTATTTTTTGAGTATTTTATTATTTGTCCCCTTCTTTCCTGGTTTGAGGGAAGGAAAAGAAAAACTGACATGCTGAAAATTATTGCTCTGATTTTGAAAAAAGATTGGAGGCTGGGCACAGTGGTTTATGTCTGTAATCCCAGCACTTTGAGAGGCAGAGGTGGGAGGATCGCTTGAGTCCAGGAGTTTGAGACCAACCTGGGCAACATAGTGAGACCCTGTCTCTACAAAAATAAAAAATAAAAATTAGCCAGGTGAGCTGGTTGTGCTTGATATAATAACCCTTCATTATAAAACTCGAAAAATACAAAAATCATTCTCAATTTCAAATATATATTTTCTGGATCATAAATTAAAAAGAAATGATGTGGTCAGGCACGGTTGCTCGCGCCTGTAATCCCAGCACTTTGGGAGGCCGAGGTGAGCAGATCATGAGGTCAGGAGATCGAGGCCATCCTGGCCAACATGGTAAAACCCCGTCTCTACTAAAAATACAAAAATTAGGCCGGGCGCGGTGGCTCACGCCTGTAATCCTAGTATTTTGGGAGGCCAAGGCAGGCAGATCACCTGAGGTTGGGAATTCGAGACCAGCCTGACCAATGTGGAGAAACCCTGTCTCTAATAAAAATACAAAATTAGCTGCATGTGGAGGCGCATGCCTGTAATCCCAGCGACTCGGGAGGCTGAGGCAGGAGAATCGCTTGAACCCGGGCGGTGGAGGTGTGGTGAGCTGAGATCGTGCCATTGCACTCCAGCCTGGGCAACAAGAGCAAAAAGTCCGTCTCAACAAAACAGAACAAAACAAAAACACAAAAATTAGCGGGGCGTGGTGGTGCGCACCTGTAGTCCCAGCTACTCGGGAGGCTGAGGCAAGAGAATCGCTTGAACCCGGGAGGCGGAGGTTGCAGTGAGCGGAGATCGTGGCGCTGAATTCCAGCTGGCAAGAGAGCTAGACTCCGTCTCAAAAAAAAAAAGAAAAAAGACAAAAGAAATAACATGGTATTTTAAATCTTGAATGTAAGTTTTAACTTTACTTTTCCAGCAAAATCTTAAAAATTTGAAAAGTCTTGACCTGTTTAACTGTGAGATCACAAACCTGGAAGATTATAGAGAAAGTATTTTTGAACTGCTGCAGCAAATCACATACTTAGATGGATTTGATCAGGAGGATAATGAAGCGCCGGACTCTGAAGAGGAGGATGATGAGGGTAATCGTTCTTAATACTCATAAGTGTGTCATAATTATAGCCTCTGCTGTAGCTGTGCAAATTAGATTGGGCCTGGAAATTTAGGTGTGAAAAAAAAATCCACAACAAGATATTAGTAAGACAAGAAAAAATTAAAAACCCATAGCTCTAGCCAGTATTTCTTCTTTCAGATTTCCCATAGTTTCAGGGAATTTAATGACTATTATAACATGAAGCTCTGTGAAATTTTATATCTGTAGAAAGTTGTACACCCAGTAAAAGTGGCAACCTCTTAAATAGTATTTTTTTAAAAAAACAACCACTTATAATAGCCAGAAAGTAGAAACAACCCAAATGTCTATCAACTGATGAACGGAATTTTTTTTTTTTTTTATGTTGAGGCGGAGTTTTGCTCTTATTGCCCAGGCTAGAGTGCAGTGGCGCAATCTCGGCTCACTGCAACCTCCGCCTTCTGGTTTCAAGCAATTCTCCTGCCTCAGCCTCCCAAGTTGCTGGGATTACAGGTGCCCGCCACCACTCCCAGCTAATTTTTTTGTATTTTTAGTAGAGACGAGGTTTCACCATGTTGGTCAGGCTGGTCTCGAACTGCTGACCTCGTGATCCACCTGCCTCAGCCTCCTAAAGTGCTGGGATTACCAGCGTGAGCCACCACGCCCCGGCCCGATGAACAGATTTTAAAAATGTGGTTTATCTATATAGTGCAATATTATTCCACCATAAATATGAATGAAGTAGTGATACATGCCACATGAATGAACCTTGAAAATGTTCTTCTACGTGGAAGAAGAGAGACACAAAAGACCATGTGTTGTTTGACTTCATTTATATGGAAAGTTCATGGGAAGCCGAGGCAGGAGAATTGCTTGAACCCGGGAGGCGAAGGTTGCAGTGAGCTGAGATCGTGTCACTGCACTGTAGCCTGGGCGACAGAGTTAGACTCTGTCTCAAAAACAAAACAAAAAAAAAACAAAAAACCGTATGTGTATATATATATATATATATATATATATATATATATATATATGGTGTGTATATATATATATATGGTTCAGAATAGGCAGAAACTTCAGGATAGGAAAATCCATTGAGACAGAAAGTAGATTATTGGTTGCTCGATGCTGGGGGAGATGAAAATGGGAGAGTGACTGCCTATGGGTATGGGATTTCTTTTTGAGGGATGAAAAATAATCTAGAAGTATATTGTGAGCATACAGTTTTAGGTAAGTGGATGACTAACAGATCAGATGACAGAATAGCTGTTAGTAATGGGATACTGCTCGTTATTATTGAGTGAAAACTTCTTCATCATAAAAAGAAATTTGATGGATAAATACTGTTATAAAATGATGAAATGATAGATAAGCAGGTTTATTTTTTATTTTAGATTAAGGGGGTACGTGTGCAAGTTTATTCCATGGGTGTATTGCATGATGCTGAGGTTTGGTCTTCTACTGATCCTCTCACCCAAATAGTGAACATAGTGCCTAATAGGTAGTTCTTCAGCCACCCTCCTTCCCCTCTTTTGAAGTTTCCAGTGTCTGTTCCCATCTTTATGTCCCTGTGTCCCCAGTGTTTAACTTCTGCTTGTAAGAGTGAGCATGCGGTATTTGGTTTTTTGTTTCTGCATTAATCCACTTAGGATGATGGCCCCCAGCTGCATCTATGTTGCTGCAAAGGACATGATTTCATTCTTTCTTTATGGCTGTGTAGTATTCCATCATGTGTATGTTCTGCATTTTCTTTATCCAGTCCACCACTGATGGGCACCTAGGTTGGTTCCATGTCTTTGATATTGTGAATAGTGCTGTGGTGAACATACAAGTGCATGTGTCTTTTTGGTAGAATGATTTACTTTCCTTTGGGTATATACCCAGTAATGGGATTGCTGGGTCGAATGGTAGTTGTATTTTAGTTCTTTGAGAAATTTCTAAACTGCTTTTCATAGTGGCTGAACTAATTTACATTCCCACCAACAGTGTATAAGCATTCCCTTTTCTCTGCAGCCTCTCCAACATCTCACAAGCAAAGTTTTGAAGTGTTCACAAAGTAAAACAAACTTTAGTGAATGCAATATTTTCATGAGAATCTAGATATATATTGGATACCAGTATTTAGAAGCCATACTTCTCGCATTTGGTTTGTAGGAATAACTAGGAATGTTGTGAAACAGAAATCTTAAAAAAAAAAAAAAAGTATCGCTGTGAGTTACTTTCCACCTATTGGCTTACAAGTTTGAAGTGATTGGGCAAGGGTAAAAAGCATCAACATCCTAGGAAGAAACATTTACCCAGTCATTTACTCATCTAAATGATTTTTTAAAGATGGAGATGAAGATGATGAAGAGGAAGAGGAAAATGAAGCTGGTCCACCAGAAGGATATGAGGAAGAGGAGGAGGAAGAGGAAGATGAGGATGAGGATGAAGATGAAGATGAAGCAGGTTCAGAGTTGGGAGAGGGAGAAGAGGAAGTGGGCCTCTCATACTTAATGAAAGAAGAAATTCAGGTGAATACACACTTCTTACCTGCACTGAAAATTAATTTCTAGGGATAGGAGTAAGTACTATATAAAGTGTGTTTTGTAGCAATCTGAGAGTTGTTTCTAAGTTGTGGGTGTGCGTATGTCTATCCACCTGTCTTTTTTTTCATTGTCCTCCACCCCAAACTATATCCAGATAATCATAAACACCTATTGATTTTACCTCCCAGATAACTTTCAAATCTGTTATAGCCTCAATGGCATGGTATGATGGAAACATTTTACAAATGTCTGTGAACCTCAGTTTCTGCATTTATAAAACAGATTAGGCTGGGCATGGTGGCTCACACCTGTAATCCCAGTACTTTTGGAGGCTGAGGCAAGTGGATCATGAGGTCAGGAGTTCAAGACCAGCCTGACCAACATGAGTGGGGAAACCCCGTATCTACTAAAAATACAAAAATTAGCTGGGCATGATGGCACACACCTGTAGTCCCAACTAATCGTGAGACTGAGGCCGAGAATCACTTGAACTCAGGAGGTGGAGATTGCAGTGAGCTGAGATCGTGCCTCTGCACTCCAGCCTGGGCAACAGAGCAAGACTCTGTCTCAAAAAAAAAAAAAAAACAGGTTATATCAACCTCATAGGATTAAGGATTTAACAAGATCATCTATGTAAAGAATATAGTCCCTGGCACATTATAGGCACTCAAGAAAACTTAAGTTTCTTTCTCCTAATTATCTCTTGCTTATACTTTTGTAGTAGCTTTCTAAATAGTCTGTCTGAATATGGCATCACCACTTAGGAGTATTCTCCACAGTGCTGCCTGTTTAGTCTAATGCAAATGTGATTATACATCAGCCTTCTTGAAACCCTTTAATGTTTCCCTCTTGCCCCCAAGACATACAAGGCCTTTCATTTCTGGCCTTTGCTTCCTTCTTCTGCTTTTTTTTTTTTTATTTTTTTGACACAGTCTCACTCTGTTGCCCAGGCTGGAGTGCAGTGGTGCGATCTTGACTCACTGCAACCTCTGCCTCCCAGGCTCAAGCAATCCTCTCACCTCAGCCTCCCAAGTAGCTGGGACTACAGGCACACTCCACCACACCTGGCTAATTTTTGTATTTTTTTGTAGAGACAGGGTTTCACCATGTTGGCCAGGCTGGTCTTGAACTCCTGACTTCAAATTATCCGCCCACCTTGGCATCCCACAGTGCTGGGATTACAGGCGTGAGCCACTGTGCCCGGCCCCTGCTTTCTCCTCCCTCCAGCTTCATCTCCCTTGATTCCAAATTAAATGATCACACCAAACTATTTTACCTTTATGGCTGTGTATGAATATGTTGTTCACTCTATCTGAAATGAGCCTCTGATGAACTTTTTGTTTTTTGCTGAGTGAAGCTTGTGAAGTGCACTGATTTTATTTACAACTCCATGGAATTTTACGTACGCATGTACTTGTGCAACCACCACCCAAATCATGCTTTGTGAATTCTTATCTTTACAAACCCAACTCTTCAGTTGCCTCATCATTGAAGCTTTCTATATTTTTTCTTAGGCAGTCACTCCTCCATCTGTTACCTCTGAGTCGTGATCAGAATTCTATTGCCTACAGACACTTGTAAAATCATTTGGCCACTTCCTGCTAAGTGGTGAGCTCCTTAAGGGGAGTGCCACTCACCTTTGTATCTCAGCATCTAGTACACTGACTGGTACATGGTAGGCTCATGGGAAATGTCAGTTGACTAGAACAAGTTATCTATAGCCCCTGGGAGTTTAGGTTAGTTATTTTCTCCTAATGTTAAATTGAAGTTTATTTTAAAAACTCATAATTTAAAGTATTTTTTATTATTAAAAATAACATCCTTATTTAGACTGGAAGTTGCTAATATTTGTTTCAATGAGTTTTGCATTGGTTAGATACATAATATAAACGATCAATGACACATATTTTCTGATGAAACTAGTATGGAAAAAATAGGATTTATATATTCATTTGGGGTCTTGGCGAGTTAGGAGCTATATATAATGAAGAACAGAACTTTAAGTGTTCTTTTTTTTTCTTTTTTGCGACGGAGTTTCGTTCTTGTCGCCCAGGCTGGAGTGGGTGGTGCGATCTCAGTTCATTGCTACCTCTGCCTCCTGAGTTCCAGCGATTCTCCTGCCTCACTCTCCTGAGTAGCTGGGATTACAGGTGCCCACCACCACACCTGGCTAATTTTTTGTATTTTTAGTAGAGACAGGGTTTCACTGTGTTGGCCAGGCTGGTCTTGAACTCCTGACCTCAGGTGATCCACGCACCTCAGCCTCCCAAAGTGCCGGGATTACAGGTGAGCTGCTGCACCTGGCCCCACCTTTTCTTTTTTTAATGAACAAATTCTGCAACAAAAGCCACATTCAGTCTTCCACTTTTTTTCTTGTCTCTCATTCTTCAGTTTAGTCTGCAGTATTTCCTGATTTTCATTGTGTTCCTTTTTATGCTTTTTGCTATCTCATCTATTCCTTTTGCTCCTTATAGCTTACTGGTATTCTGGTATGGAGATGCTTTATTTCAACTGATTGTATAAGAATGATTTCTGATACAAGAATTAGGCAGTTGGCCGGGTGCAGTGGCTCACGCCTGTAATCTCACCATTTTGGGAGGCTGAGGCAGGTGGATCACTTGAGGTCGGGAGTTTGAGACCAGCCTGACCAACATGGAGAAACCCTGTCTCTACTAAAAATACAAAATTAGCTGGGCGTGGTGGCGCATGCCTGTAATCCCAGCTAATCGGGAGGCCGAGGCAGGAGAATCGCTTGAACCCGGGAGGCGGAGTTTGCGGTGAGCCGAGATCACGCCATTGCACTTCAGCCTGGGCAACAAGAGCGAAACTCTGTCTCAAAAAAAAAAAAAAAAAAAAAAGGAAAGAGAAAAAAAAAGACTACAGATTTAGTTAGGTTTTTTTTTTTGTTTGAGATGAAGCCTTGCTCTTTTCTGCCAGGCTGGAGTGCAATGGCGCGATCTCAGCTCACTGCAACCTCTGCCTCCGAGGTTCTTGCGATTCTTCTGCGTCAGCCTCCCGAGTAGCTGGGATTACAGGCGCCTGCCACCATGCCCGGCTAGTTTTTGTATTTTTAGTAGAGATAGGGTTTCACCATGTTGGCCATGCTGGTCTGGAACTCCTGACCTGAGGTCATCTGCCCGCCTTGGCCTCCCAAAGTACTGGGATTACAGGCGTGAGCCACCGCGCCCGGCCCTTTAGTTAGGTTTTAAAAAGGACCTTTATAAGAATGGCAGAGGTTGTCGAAACACAGAATAACCATAGTTTCTTTGCTCTTGTTGGAATATATTACAAGAAAGAGTGAAAAATCCATATGATTTTTTAATCTTCAAACTGAATATTTGAATTTCAAGGATGAAGAAGATGATGATGACTATGTTGAAGAAGGGGAAGAAGAGGAAGAAGAGGGTGAGTTACATTAGCCATAAACAAATTCTAAAATTAAAGACATAGTCATTTTTTATACTTTATTTATATTTCATACACTTTAAAGAATGAGCCTATAATGCCAATTTTTACTGATCCCTTTGATTTTGCTTTATCATAGAGTGCCTTCAAAGTTATAAAAGTTTTTTTTTTAAGAGTAAGTAATTGTCTTAGGGCACTCATTAATTCATAATTCATAAACAGCTTATAACATTTATTTTAAAAACAAATGAAGAGATGAATGGAACCTTGAGCTCAATTTATTATTTTTATAGAGTCTCATTTTGTTCAGAGTGAAGCCTTATCTTATAAGAGAGGAGCAGTTGAACTCCAGATAATTAATGCTCTTTTTAGATTTGTTTTCCAGGCCTTTAAAAATTTATATATATATATATATTTTTGTTTGTTTGTTTGTTTGAAACAGGGTCTTACTTTGTTACCCAGGCTGGAGTACAGTGATGCAATCACAGCTCACTGCAGTCTCAATCTCCTTGGGCTCAGGTGATCCCCCCATCTCAGCCTCCCAAGTAGCTGGGACCACAGGCACACACCATCATGCCCAGCTAATTTCTGTATGTTTTTTTTTTTTAGAGATGGGGTTTCGCCATATTGCCCAGGCTGTGTTGAACTCTGGGTTCAAACGATCTGCCCACCCCACCCTCCCAAAGTGCTGGGATTGTAGATGTGAGCCACCATGGCCAACCAATATTTTTATTTTATTTTATTTTATTTTATTTTATTTATTTATTTATTTATTTGAGACGGAGTCTCGCTCTGTCGCCCAGGCTGGAGTACAGTGGCCCGATCTCAGCTCACTGCAAGCTCTGCCTCCCGGGTTCACGCCATTCTCCTGCCTCAGCCTCCCGAGTAGCTGGGACTATAGGCACCGCCACCACGCCTGGCTAATTTTTTGTATTTTTAGTAGAGACGGGGTTTCACCGTGTTAGCAAGGTTGGTCTCGGTCTCCTGACCTCGTGATCCGCCTGCCTTAGCCTCCCAAAGTGCTGGGATTACAGGCGTGAGCCACTGCACCCGGCCTATTTTATTTTATTTTATTTTATTTCATTTCATTTTATTGTTTTGAGACAGGGTCTCTGTCAGCAGTGGGTGCAGTGGGGCAATCATAGGTCACTGCAGCCTCGACCTCCCAGGCCTAAGCAATCCTCCCACCTCAGCCTCTTCCAAAGTAGCTGAGACTACAGGTGCCTACCACCACACCTTGCTAATTTTTGTATTTTTTGTATAGACGGGGTCTCACTGTTGCCTGGGCTGGTCTTGAACTCCTGGGCCCAACTGATCCTCTTGCCTTGGCCTCCCACAGTGCTAGGATTATAAATGTGAGCCACTGCACCCAGCCTCAAAATAATTTTTAAAATTTACTAACAATTGCATTGATGTCAAGCCCTTGGTTTCTTAATCTGTACTTCATGATATGGCCACAAGGGTGCATAGGAAACTGTAATTATGGATTTCTAAGCCTGTTAAGTCTGTTTTCAACCTACTCAAATTTAAAGAAATTCAGAGAGGAAACTTGAAGTATAATTTCCTTCCTTCCTTCCTTCCTTCCTTCCTTCCTTCCTTCCTTCCTTCCTTCCTTCCTTCCCTCCTTCCCTCCTTCCCTCCCTCCCTTCCTCCCACTCTCCTTCCTTTCCTCCCTCCCTCCCTCCCTTCCTTCCTCTCTTCCTCTCTTCCTCTCTTAGCCTGCCCTCCCTCCCTCTTTTGAGACAGTCTTGCTCTGTCGCCCAGACTGGAGTGCAGTGGTGCAATCTCGGCTCACTGCAGCCTCTGCCTCCCGGGTTCAAACAATTCTCCTGCCCCAGCCTCCCAGGTGGCTGAGACTACAGGCGCCTGCCACCACACCCAGCTAATTTTTATATTTTTAGTAGAGATGGGGGGTTTACCCTATTGGCCAGGCTGGTCTCCAACTCCTGACCTCAAGTGATCCGCCTGGCTCAGCCTCCCAAGGTATTGGAATTACTGGCATGAGCCACCTTACCTGGCCAATTTTCTTCTGCCATTAACTTTTTTTTTTTTTTTTTGGAGACAAAGTTTTGCTCAGTTGCCCAGGCTGGAGTGCAGTGGCGTGATCTTGGCTCACTGGAACCTCTGCCTTCCAGGTTCATGGAATTCTTCCTTAGCCTCTGGAGTAGCTGGGATTACAGGCACCCGCCACCACGCCTGGCTAATTTTTTGTATTTTTAGTAGAGATGGGGTTTCACCTTGTTGGCCAGGCCTTAAGTGATCCATCCACCTCAGCCTCCCAAAGTGCTGGGATTACAGGTGTGAGCCACCGTGCTAGGCCTTGCCATTAACTTTTCACTAAGATTCAAAAATGTAACCAATCCTCATTTATTAAAATTAAGCACTTTGCATTTTTCTTTCCACTCTTTAAGAAGAAGGAGGTCTTCGAGGGGAGAAGAGGAAACGAGATGCTGAAGACGATGGAGAGGAAGAAGATGACTAGATCATTCTAAGACCAGATTCTCTAATGTTTCTGGGTGTGCAATAGAGTGATCACATCTTTGTTTCTTCATGTACGATAGCTATCCCTACAGAAGATAATGTGTAACTTTTTATAGGAAAAGTGTGGTTTTACTATTTTTGCCTTATCATTCCAAATAAGAACTAGTCTGTTAATGATCATATTGTATGTAGAGAAAAATTTTCATTGACTCCCATTGTGGAATTCCCTAGCAATTTATTTAGACTTAATTTTTTAAATTCAAGCTTACTGTATTAGTCATTTTTAGCCCATAATTAAAACATGATCACTTTTACACAGGTGTAGTATGGTGCATTTCATTCCTTATTTATAAATTAACTGAAATTACAGTTTGCTATAATATAAAATGACAATAGTCTCTTGAGTGGTAAGTTGGTTATTTTTTTAGAGGTGATCCAGGAATCTTTAGTTTGAAGGCAGTTACCTTTTTGTTTTTTTTTTTTTTTTTTTTGACTAAGGGTGTTTGGTTGCTTTTTTGTCACAAGTAACTTGGAAAATAGAAGCAGAATAGTAAAGGTTCTATTCAGCAACATAGTTCATGGATTTTGTGGAGGTTCTATTCAGTAATATGGTTCATGGATTTAGTGGTGACTGATAAGATTTTATTTTTGAAGGAAAAATTGCTTATACTAAGTCCAGAGACATGCAGGTGAGCCCTTTTGTCAGGCTGCAAATCATGACATGCCAATGGTTGTTTATTTTGTTTTTAGGTGTGCATTCTTTTTCTTCTTAGCAATTCCTTTATGATCACCTTCCCTTCTTGTTTCACTCCCTCCCGCTCTCTCAAAAGAAAGTCGGGAAACTTGTGAAACCCAGGAAAACCTTTGGTCTTATACCTCAACTACCTTTCAGTCCTGTCTGGGTTTTAAATAAGTGAAGTAGAAGAAATTGAGTATTTTCTGACATAAGAATATATTATCAATACAGTTTTATGCAGTAAGCTCTGCTTACCATAAATGTTTCTTGGTTGACAACATCTAAGACAATATTAGTGGGATGAAGAAAGAAAAGCAGGGGTGCTTTTGGAAGCAGTGTTAGTGTTCCTCAAAAGTCAGAACAATTGCCTGTTGATATATTAATAAGACATTAAAGTCAAATTTTAATGTTGGCCTCTCAAATGATTTGGATACCACTCTGCAAAGTATTTCTAACCTTTAATTCCCAGTTTTAAAGCAGATATAATAATAGCATTTAATTGGAATATACTAGGCAGCTGGAAAAGTATTTGAAACTAAATCGACATTAAAATTAAGATTTGTTTTCAAGTGGATGTCCATTAAAAGTAGAAAAATATTTGGGATAAGTGAGTGTGTGTTTCCTTACATGGCTACTAAATAAAATATAATGAGTATACAAGTATATCTCCTCTTTTGCTATGGAGGCTCCATGTTCAAGGCAATGGCTTTTTAAATCTTGGCTATCTAAAATTTTTTCCCTTTGTTTTGAATATTTGTAAGTTTTTAAAAAGTTAGTGTCAGCAAATTAATTGAAGTTATGCTTCTATACTGGGACATATTTAAATACTGAGTATAGTACTGCTGCTACTGCTTCTACAATGTAAAATGTATGACTTGGTGTTTTAAAGTAAAAATTATGATGTTACTTGTGGAGAAACTAAAAATGTTGTACAACTGACCGAAAGAAAACCCTTGGGATAAGTTTAGTGAGGGGATTGGAATCCCCAAAAAGATAAAATTTTTCTTCTGCTTTTAAAAACTGAAATTCCCTGTTGTAGTTCCTAACAATTCTCATTACATACTATGCCAGATTACAAAATACTTATTTTTAAAATGAAATCTATATATTGACTTTCTTATCAATCATCTTACTGTGCAATCAAAATTAGAGTACTTTGGTTTGAAAACAACACTTAGAGCCTCCAGGTAACTTTTAAGACTTATTGAGCTTTGTGGGTGGTATTTTCATGCAAATAAGTAAGGGTGGGTTTTATATTTTGTAGAAGTTTTCGGTCCTATTTTAATGCTTTTTGTATGGCAGTATGTATATAGTGTGTTAAGTTCCTCAAGAATCTCCTTAAAAACTTTGAAGTTAATACTTTTGTGCAACTGTGTTTTGAATAAAGCCATGACAGTGTTAAAAACAAACAAAAAAATTTGCAGTACTCCTGATTATTCTTTTATTGTTTTTGACTGTTCCCTGTTTTTTTCTGTGACTGCTGTAACTTAAAGTTTTTGAAACTGAATTGCTTCAAATAAATTGAAGATTTGTTATAATGATTAGTTTCAGTGTATAGCATTCACTTTTTCAACAATACCATTAGCGGCTTTGAAGGTCTTTTTAAAAACTAACAGCTTGAAAGTTAACTGATTTAAATACTTGGATGTGATATAAGGCATTACAATTTATTTATTTGTTTTTTGAGATGGAATCTTGCTCTATCACCAGGCTGGAGTGCAATGGCGCCATCTCGACTCACTGCAACCTCTGCCTCCCGGGTTCAAACGATTCCCCTGCCTTAGCCTCCTGAGTAGCTGGGACTACAGGCATGCACCACCATGCCTGGCTAATTTTTTGTATTTTAGTAGAGACAGGGTTTCACCATGTTGGTCAGGAGGGTCTCGATCTCCTGACCTCATGATCTGCCTGCCTCAGCCTCCCAAAGTGCTGGGATTACAGGCATGAGCCACTGCTCCCAGCTGGCATTACAATTTAATAGTTTTAACTCATCATCTTCTTTCTTAACTTTTTTTTTTTTTTGAGACAGAATTTCGCTCTCATTGCCCAGGCTGGAGGGCAATGGCGTGATCTCAGCTCACCGCAACCTCTGCTTCCTGGGTTCAAGAGATTCTCCTGCCTCAGCCTCCCGAGTAGCTGGGATTACAGGCATGTGCCACCACGCCCAGCTAATTTTGTATTTTTAGTAGAGATAAGGTTTCGCCATGTTGGTCAGGCCGGTCTCGAACTCCCTGACCTCAGGTGATCCACCAGCCTCAGTCTTCCAAAGTGTTGGGATTACGGGCGTGAGCCACCACACCCGGCCTTCTTTATTAACTTCTTGTCCAAAAGGCAGAAAAAAAAATTGTATTCTCTTAATTTTCCTTTTGGGGTTGCAAATTGAACCAGTACTTTTTGCAGTTTGATTTGAAGTAATAAGTTTATTACCTATACTTGTATTATCTGTGGTTTATTAAAGTGATTATAAGACTATTGTATATCAATAGTTTTTTCTAAAGTGAATCCAAAGTTCTCCAATTATACTGTATGTTTATCTTCTGAATCTTGATAATATAAATGGAAATATACATAATACTTAAATGTTTACTAGAGCAAAATCAAACTTGAAACAATAGTTTTTTTCTGCTCTCTTCTTTTTGGTTTCTCTATGGTAAGTGATTTTTAAAATGTTTCATATGTAGACAACTGGAATTTTATATTCAAGGCACAAGTATAATTAGTAATGTTTTCATGATTGCTTTACAGTTTAATATTGAAAAGGTATTTTAATTATTGAACTCTGCTTCCTGAGAGATGGAAAATATTGAAGTATTTTCAACTAAAGGTATTATTTACTGAAATTAACATAATTTTTTGCAGGTATTAGCTTTAAAAAATTCAAAGCCTTTCACCTCTTGGTTACAGAAAGTGGTGGAACCACACAAAGTTTTTGATGAAGTTGTTAGATAATGAAGCAATTCAGTGAGAGATTGTGACTGAAGACACCTTTAAGTATAGTTTTTTCTATATTTTAAAGAGAGGCTTTGGAATGTGACATGCTTTCAGTTGCTGAAAATTTCCCCTCTCTTGTTTCTAGTACTGGATGCAATGATATTCTGCAGCTGTTGCTTAACTATAGAATTCTACTACTACATGCCTTTTTCATGTACTAATTCAGCCTAAGATTTGAGAACCTGGCATGGGTACTTCCGCCTGAGGTAGTTACTTGTGTTACTAACCCTAACTTGAAGGAGAATGGTTACACCACAAAATGGAAATTACAAAATGAGTTGATCTCCAAGAAAATTGTTTTTTTTTTTTTTTGAGACTAGTCTCGCTCTGTCACCCATGCTGGAGTGCAGTGGCACGATCTTGGCTCACTGCAACCTCTGCCTCCAGGGTTTAAGGGATTCTCTTGCCTCAGCCTCCTGAGTAGCTGGGATTACAGGCACGCGCCACCATGCCTCGCCCAGCTTTTTTTTTTTTTTTTTTTTGTATTTTTAGTAGAGATGGGGTTTCACCGTGTTGCCTAGGCTGGTCTCGAACTCCTTTCCTGAAGAGACCTGCCCGTCTCGGCCTCCTAAAAGTGCTGGGATTATGGGCGTGAGCCACCGCACCCAACCAAAAATACTTTATTTCATACAAATCTAGTCACATTTTTGGGTAGTAAGACCCTGAAGGAGGGTTATCCCATAATACCCTGGGGCCGGGTGCGGTGGCTTACGCCTGTAATCCCAGCCCTTTGGGAGCCTGAGGCGGGCAAATCACCTGAGGTTAGGAGTTCCAGACCAGCCTGGCCAACATGGCGAAACCTCATCTCTACCAAAAATACAAAAATTAGCCAGGTGTGGTGGGGCTCACCTGTAATCCCAGCTACTCCGGAGGCTGAGGCAGGAGAATCATTTGAACCCAGTAGGCAGAGGTTGCAGTGAGCCAAGACTGCCACTGCACTCCAGCCTGGGCAACAGAGCAAGACTCCATCTTAAATAAATAAATAAATAAATACTCCAAAACTCGGATTAATACTCAGAAGCAGGTATAACCTTTTCTAACTTCACGAATATTTACAAATAATTCAAATTTTTGTTTGGACTTGATCACTTATAATATAGACACATCCATGTTGATGGTTAATACTGACACAAGCCACCAAATAGGCACACAGCTCTGGTGAAAACTACCTGTTCTAGCTTCAAGAAGTAACTTCGACACTGTAAACACTTGCCTACTTTCTCTGACTTCCCTATTATCTTTTTTTTTTTTTTTTTTAGACAGAGTTTGACTCTTGTTGCCCAGGCTGGAGTGCAATGGCATGATCTCGGCTCACTGCAACCTCTGCCTCTCGGGTTCAAGCGATTCTCCTGCCTCAGCCTCCCGAGTGGCTGGGATTACAGGCGCCCGCCACCACACCCAGCTAATTTTTTGTATTTTTAGTAGAGACGGGGTTTCACTATGTTGACCAGGCTGGTCTCGAACTCCTGACCTCAGGTGATCCACCCACCTTGGCCTCCCAAAGTGCTGGGATTACAGGCGTGAGCCACCACGACTGGCCTCCTATTATCTTTAAAAAATTTTTTTTAAAAATATTTTTTATGGCAGTATATTGATAATTTTTCTATTAAATAAACTGCACCATCTTGCCGATGATGAAGGCTACGATCTGTTTTCCGCTTTAGTTGTGACTTTTCCTGGCTAGAGTCACTCCCCGGAATTAGCTCAAAGGGGCTACAGGGTTTCTCCACTTGGAGGGATTTTCTCCCAGAGTCCATTTCTCTTGGCACTGAGTAGACACCAACAGTGTAATCAGTGGCTTTCAAAGCCATTTATATAGAGAGCTCTGACTGAGGAATTCTGGGGGTCCGTAGAAGAATCTGTAAGTGTAATGGAAGGAACCGCAGTTGAAACTACTAAATTACCAATGACAGCAACACCAGAGGAAACCAAGGGAAGCAGCAGTCACTGTCACTGCAAGTCTGCAGCGAAGCTCCTGTGAGTCCAGCGCTTTGAGCTGTGTTGCACTCTGCTCCACCACCAGCCACTTTTCTGAGAATATGCTGAGTTAAAAACAAACCAATTTTTGTAGTGTGGAGGATTTATTATCTGTGGGGAATTAGTTAAATCTTTCTGAAAAGGATTACGGGTGAGAAATTTTTTCAGTAAATTGGATACTTTTACCAACACTTTTTTTTTTTTTTTTTTTTTTTTTTTTTTGGAGACAGAGTCTCACTCTGTCGCCCAGGCTGGAGTGCAGTGGCACGATCTCGGCTCACTGCAACCTCCGCCTCCCGGGTTCAAGCGATTCTCCTGCCTCAGCCTCCTGAGTAGCTGGGATTACAGGCGCGTGCCACCACGCCCAGCTAATTTTTGTATTTTTAGTAGAGACAGGATTTCACCATGTTGGTCAGGCTGGTCTCGAACTCCTGACATTGTGATCCGCCCGCCTCAGCCTCCCAAAGTGATAGGATTACAGGGGTGAGCCACTGCGCCCGGCCTGTCAACACGTATTTTTACCAAGCCATGTATATTGGGGTATGTGACATGAACCACTGCTAAGCTTCCCGGGCTGTAGCAGTCAGTATGTGAAGGATTAGAGCTCTAGAACTCAGCCTCATCTATTTTGCTTTTCCCCCAATTCCCTTTATTTCAGGGAAATGAGGAAAGTACTCCAGTTTTAAGATTAAATTTCTCTAAGCCCTGTTTCCCCGTCACACTCCACTGGGTTGGACCAACCACATATTATCTCAGCATCACTACTTCAGATTTTTGATAGGCTTGAATAGACAGATTGGGAGATTTTAAATGCTTAAACTGACAAAGTGACCTTTGGGGGTACGTGTTGAGGTACGTTATCTGTCATAGTCGTAGGGGATACTTGCCTCTTTAAATTTTTCATCTTTATTTCTCCAATCTTCAACCCCTGATATAGATAAAACTTTCTCTCTCTTTTTGTGGGGAGTGCTATTTTTACAACAGGGCGCCCTCCAGCGATTCTGGAATCTCAAGCAATAGAACAGAATTCGAGCGTCTTGGGGAGAGAGCAATGTTATTTTAGTTGATGAAGGAAAAAAATAAAAAGTGCTGATCACTTTAGAGTGTGTCCCTAATGTAATTCCTGGAACACAGGGAAAAACTTCTGCCAAGGCAAATTTTTAGATTCAAGAGCAGAGTCGAAAAGCCAGAAGCAAAAGAGGAGGTCAAGACTCGGAAAGGACCCGGGCAACCCGAATTGCTCTACAGGGCGCTCTACGAAACCGTCTCGGATTGGGCCAGAAATGCCGCAACCCCAGTCACGTGGTCCCGCACCGCCCTTCCCCTCTAGATAAACTAGGGCTGGCGCGCACCCGCCAAAACGGTCAAAGTCAGAGACCTGCGCATGCGCGGGGGCGCAGGCTGCCTGCTGAAAGCGTTCTGGATCCTACTTCCGCTTTGCTTCCTCTGGGCAGGTCCAGGTTACTTGGACTGAAACTCGTGGGTCAGATTCTTAGGACCTTCCTTTTCTTTACTGTCTTCCATTTTGCAATCCTTACTTAACGATTAACAAAGCTTTTGTTTTCTTAATTTTTTTTTTTTTTTAATACACATGGAGTCTTGTCCTGTTGCCCAGGTTGGTCTCGAATTCTTGGGCTCAAGCGATCCTCCTGCCTCGGCCTCCCAAAATGCTGGGGTTCGAGGCGTGAGCCACCGTGCCTGGCCTTATTTTCTTTCTAATTTTATTTCAAACATTGCATTATTCTAAACCCCACATTGACGAATGTCATCCCCCTGCTCAGCAGCTATAAATGGTGGAGTTAGGTATGTTTTCAAGCTCTCTAAGGTGGAAATGAGGGCTGATCATGAGTGTGGTTTATCAAGTGCTGCGTTTGCAGCTGAGGCCACTTTCGCTTCTGTCACTTGTTTGTGCACAGTCTGGTTCAAGTTTGCACTTAGGTGACCTTTGCTTAAGTGAACTTCTCTTCTTGTCCCCAGGGGTTAGCCTACTATTCCACGTTGTTCCTACTCCTATTTTTCTTCTATTTTATTTTCTTATTTATTTATTTATTTTTTGAGACAGAGTCTTGCTCTGTCGCCCAGGCTGGAGTACAGTGGCACGATCTCGGCTCACTGCAAGCTCTGCCTCCCAGGTTCACGCCATTCTCCTGCCTCGAGTAGCTGGGACTATAGGCGCCCGCCACCACGCCTGGCTAATATTTTGTATGTTAAGTGGAGACGGGATTTCACCGTGTTAGCCAGGATGGTCTCATCTCCTGACCTCGTGATCTGCCCGCCTCGGCCTCCCAAAGTGCTGGGATTACAGGCGTGAGCCACTGCACCCGGCCTTTTCTTCTATTTTAAGGCCAGAATTGCTGAATTGAACGGTCAAGTTGGTACCTAAGAACAAATCAATTCTGGAAAATATTGGAGCAACCAACTACCCAGAGGGAAACCGTTGAAAAATGACATGTAGCCCACATGTAAAGTGATTAAGAGCTTTAAGGTATAAGATGTAGGATCCTTTTCCTCTCTCTCCGAAGGGAAGAATGGGTCCATTGAGGGACATTTTGTAGAGGTCACTGTGTGAGATTATTAACATTTTTCTTCTTTTAATTAGGACAACTAAATTATAGTTGGTTAGAAGTGTCTTAAACTATTGAAGAAAAACTGTCATCAAATTATACTTTTTTTTTTTTTTGTGACGGAGTCTCGCTCTGTTGCCAGGCTGGAGTGCAGTAGCACGATTTCGGCTCATTGCAACCTCCGCCTCCTGAGTTCAAGCGATTCTCCTGCCTCAGCCTCCAGAGTAGCTGGGACTACAGGCGCGCACCAACACATGGTGAAACCCCATCTCTATTAAACATACAAAAATTATACGTTTTATTGGCATCAGTCACTTTTCAGAGAATATTTGCTTCACTTTTTCTTGTGCAACCAAAAGATGTCTTTGATGCTATGGAAGGAGAAGAGAATAATTAAATTTGAAATCTTGTATACACAATTTTTATTAAAATGTCAAAGGACAGTTACATGTTTCTATAGAATTAGCATATGTATATATATATACGCTCTATCTATCTATCTATCTATCTATCTATCTATCTATCTATCTATCTATCATCTATCTATCTAGAGAGAGAGACAGGGTCTGTTACCCAGGGAGGAGTGCAGTGGCTATTCACAAGCACGATCCTGCTACTGATCCGCACGGGAGTTTTGACCTGCTCTATTTCTGACCTTGGCCAGTTCACCCCTCCCCTTAGGCAACCTCGTGGTCCCCTGTTCCTGGGAGGTCACCATATTGGTGCCGAACTTAGTGCGGACACGCGATCGGTATAGCACACTACAGCCCAGAACTCCTGGGCTCAAGCCGTCTCCTGCCTCAGCCTCCCAAGTAGCTGGGACCACAGGCACGGGACACCGCGCCTGGCAAAGTTAACAAATATTTAACTGCAGTGAAACTAATGTCAGTAGTTTCTCAGGCATTTTCATTGGCTTTTACAAAGTCACAAAATTGGGTAAAATGAGGGCCATTTACTTTATTTAAAAATAAGAGGCCGAGCGCTGTGGCTCACGCCTGTAATCCCAACACTTTGGGACGCCGAGGCAGGTGGATCACAAGGTCAGGAGTTGGAGAGCAGCCTGACCAATATGGTGAAACCTCGTCTCTACTAAAAAATACAAAAATTAGCCGGGCATGGTGGCACGTGCCTGTAATCCCAGCTACTCAGGAGGCTGAGGCAGGAGAATCGCTTGAACCTGGGAGGTGGAGCTTGCAGTGAGCCGAGATCGCGCCACTGCACTCTGGCCTGGGCGACAGAGTGAGACTCTGTCTCAAAAAAAGAAAAAAAAAAAAAAAAAGAGATGAGAATATTCTTGGATTTTAAGAAGCCAAGATTTTCTAGTGGGTAATAGCATTTCTCAGAAAAGACTTTTTCTTTTAACAGACTAAATATTTAGGAAAAATTTTTTTCTTCTTATATTGAGGGATTGTATTTTCAGCATTGTTTCGATGTTGCCGCAATATTTTAAAAAATAATTATTAGCAGGTGAAGATGATGTGAATTTGTTGTTTACAACCCGTAGGACATTGAGGAGCTACCTGCTGAGAGGAGCTGCTACCATCTGGTCTCTGCTATGAGGCCAAAGCACTACATTGGTCCCATGATAAACCTACTTTTCTTTTTGTGTCATTTATTTTCCTTTCCACTGCTATTCTATATCAGCCTTGAGGTTGCTATTGGAGTTGAGGGACAAATAAGAGGTCATATAATGTAGGCCATCGCATAATGATGAAATATCAATTCTGTGGTCTGTCTCTAAAGCTCTGTCCTTGATAATAAAATACAGCGTGCTGTAATGGTTATCAAGTTTCCACTCCATATTATTAGGTTATTAGCTATTAATTAGATATCACTTGCCATTTTTACTTTACATGACTGTAAATAACTGCTGTCTTTCAGATCTTCATGTACTCAATCTTTACAAGCAGTTTGCAATTAACATATTAAGAAAAAAACCATGGAGAATTATGTGCAAATCCTTTTCAAGGCAAGCAGTCTTACAGCTATGATCAAAGGCATAAAATGTAGAATATTTAACAAACTTTTAAAATCCTTTGTTTAAGGAACATAAGTGATAGGAAAACAAAGATGAATGATACCAACTCTATCCCTTGAAAAACAGCCTAAACCCAAGATTATAAACCAAGAGTGAAATTGCAGGCAGAGAAATGGCTGAGCTGACAGCCTGTGCCCAGAAAGCTCAGAAGATGCCAAAACTTTGATTTGCTCACTTCAGTGAAGGCTTGATCCTTCATTTTGCAGGGCTATAGAAGGAGATGTATTTGAGTTTGTAAATACAAAATCGATCAATATGTGAGGGACAGACTTGTGCCGTGAAAATTCACCAAAGTCAGATTTCTAAATCAACTTGTCAATTTATTAATTTACAGGCAGATCGTATATTTACATTGATTACGGTATTATTGTTCAGTGTTCTAAATTGGCGCTCTTTAATAGAAATATAATTCTGTCAAAAATGCAAGTTGGTGGAGTGCGGTGGCTCTCACCTATAATCCCAGCACTTTGGGAGGCCAAGGCGGGTGGATCACCTGAGGTCAGGAGTTGGAGACCAGCCTGGCCAACATGGTGAAACCCTGTCTCTACTAAAAACACAAAAATTAGCCAGGCATGGTGGTGGGTATCTGTAATCCCAGCTACTCGGGAGGCTGAGGTAGGAGAATTGTTTGTGCCTGGGAGGCAGAGGCTGCAGTAAGCCAAGATCGAGCCACTCTACTCCAGCCTGGGTGACAGAATGAGACTCTGTCTCAAGAAATAAATAAATAAATAAAATAAAAATGCAAGTCACAGATGTATTTAGAATTTTCTAGTAGACATATTTAAAAAACTAAAAAGAAACAGGTAAAATTAATTTTAATGTATTTTAATTAACCCAACATATTCAAAATGTTATACTTTCTACATGTAATCAATATAAAAAATCATTAGTAAGATGTTTTGTATTTTTTTCATGCAAAGTCTTCCAAATCTGGGATGGATTTTATGCTTACAGCAAATCTCAATTCAGATAGCCACTTTTCTTTCTTTTTTTTTTTTTTTTAACAGAGTTTTATTTTTATTTAGTTACTTTCTTCTTCTTTTTTTTTCTTTTTATAAAGATAGGGTCTCACCATGTTGCCCAGGCTGGTCTCAAACTCCTGGGCTCAAGTGATCCTCCCTCCTTGGCCTCCCAAAGTGCCTGGATTAGCCACATTTCAAGTGCAGTAGTCATGTTGCTAGGTGAAGGTCTCATGTATCCCTTCTAGGAAAGGTAACTGAGAGGCCAAGTGCACAATCAGAATCCTCTCAGGTGAGCATAGAAGCGGAGGAGAGGGTGCTAGAGGGATATTTTATGTGTTTGACAAGTATGAGGAACCTACCCTGATCCACACTAGAGTATTCTTTCTAGAGGTTTTAGTACTTGTTGTGTTCAGTTTGTCTCACTTTGGCAGCAGTATGCTCAGCACTATCAGACTAATGCTGCCAAATTCTTGCTTCCTTTGATTCTATGTAAATTACTTTATTCTATTAACATACTTTCTATTTTTCTTTCTTTCCTTTTTTTTTTTTTTTCTGAGACAGAGTCTCGCTCTGTTGCCCAGGCTGGAGTGCAGTGGTGTGATCTCGGCTCACTGCAACCTCCGCCTCTCAAGGTCAAGCAATTTTTGTGCCTCAGCCACCCGGGTAGCTGGGATTCCACCACCCTGGCTGATGTTTGTATTTTTAGTAGAGGTGGGGTTTTGTCATGTTGGCCAGGCTGGTCACAAACTCCTGGCCTCAAGTGATCCGCCCACCTTGGCCTCCCAAAGTGCTGGGATTACAGGTGTGAGCCACCGTGCCCGGCCACAGTTTTTAAATATAATAATTATACGAATCATTTTTTGTATTAGATGATAATATTTCTCCTTTTTGTCTTTTTAAAATTTTTTTAAATTTTTATTTATTTATTTATTTATTTATTTATTTATTGAGATGGAATCTCGCTCTGTCACCCAGGCTGGACTGCAGTGGTGTGATCTCAGCTCACTGCAACCTCTGCCTCCTGGGTTCAAGCAATTCTCCTGCCTCAGCCTCCTGAGTAGCTGGGAATACAGGCATGCACCACCACGCCGGGATAATTTTTGTATTTTTAGTACAGATGAGGTTTCACCATGTTGGTCAGGCTGGTCTCAAACTCCTGACCTTGCTATCTGCCCGTCTTGGCCGCCCAAAGTGCTGGGATTGCAGGTGTGAGTCACTGCGCCCGGCCACTTTATTTATTTATTGAGACGGAATTCACTCTTGTTGTCCAGGCTGGAGTGCAGTGGCGCGATCTCAGCTCACTGCAACCTCTGCCTCCCGGGTTCAAGTGACTCTTCTGCCTCAGCCTCCCGAGTAGCTGGGATTACAGGCGCCCACCACCACGCCTGGCTAATTTTTGTATTTTTAGTAGAGATGGGGTTTCACCATGTTGGCCAGGCTGGTCTTGAGCTCCTGCACACACCTGTAGTCCCAGCTACTTGGGAGGCTGAGGCAGGAGAATCACTTGAACTGGGGAGGCAGAGGTTACAGTGAGTTGAGATGGCACCACTGCACTCGGGTGACAGAGTGAGACTCTGTCTTTAAAAGAAAAAAGACCTACCAAATGAGAGAAGCAACGGCTGTTTATTCTGAGCTTGCTTTAGCAAGGGAGTCAGCTACCAGCACTGGCATTTGGGCAGAGACCCAAAGGCAGGCAGAGAAATGGGAAAGCTTTATAGAGGAAAAAAGCCCTGATGGGAAGCTGTTGGCATAAGGAAGCTGTAGGTGAGCTAACCAGAAGTGGGGCGTCTTATGTGATTGGTTAGTGGTGCGTATTTGGCTTTCCTTGGTTGGTTCTATGCTGGAAATGGGGACTACAATTCTGGACGCCGTCAGTTATCGATCAAGTCCTGGCCATTTTAGGCCAATTGTTACAGAAGTTATTTTTTTAGCTTCTTGGATTGTCACTAGAGATAGCAAACTGGCTTCCTCTAAGTCTGACTTATAGCAGGCTGGCTTCCTGAGTTGTTTATTGTAGATAAAGGGTTGATCTCCTGGGCAAGGTGTTGCACATCATGGGTCAAAGTTCAATTTTTCATATGATCTTGCCATTGTCCATTTGTTATTCAGTCTCTCAGCCTCTATAATTTGACGTTGTTATAGAAATTCCGACAAATACAATAAGATAGTAAATAAATAAGTGGCTTAAATTCTGGGAGAAAAGCAGATGATGGAATCTTTGTGCTCAACTAAACTATTTGAATTAATGAAGTCGTTCAGAAAAAAAACACTCTAGACCAGGTGCAGGGGCTCATGCCAGGTGCTGTTTTCTGTAATCCCAGCACTTTGGGAGGCCGAGGCAGGCAGATCACTTGAGGCCAGGAGTTAGAGACCAGCTTGGCCAACATGGGGAAAACCCATCTCTACTATAATAAAAATACAAAAATTAGCCTGGCGTGATGGCGGGTGCCTGTAATCCCATCTACTTGGGAGGCTGAGGAAGGAGAATCATTTGAATTCGGGAGGCAGAGGTTGTAGTGAGCCAAGATCGCATCACTGCACTTGAGCCTGGGTGACAGGGCAAGGCTCTGTCTCAAAAAACAAAACAAAACAAAGCACTCTAATATTCTGGCAATAATTAGGTAAAGAATGTAGAGAAAAAAAGATCCCATGCACCATATCAACAAATACAATTCATAGGCATAGTCTTACTGAGGACTTGTTTGAGCTATATAATACAAACTATCAAACTATTACTAGAGAGAAAAAATTAGAAACACCCTTTAATAGAAACACTCTTAATTTTTCACCAGTTAATAAAAGGAGAGGCATGCTAAGTTTTAGATGAAAAGGCTAAACATTGTGAAGATTTTAGCCTGTCCTCAATCAATTTAAAAATTCAATGCAGTTCCCATCTAAATTCCCACTGGATTTTTTTTGTAGGGAGGAAACCAAGAAAAAAATTTTTTTTTTTTTTTGAGATGGAGTCTCACTCTGTTGCCCAAGCTGGAGTGCAGTGGCGTGATCTTAGCTCACTGAAATCTCTGCCTCCCGGGTTCAGGCAATTATCCTGCCTCAGCCTCCTGAGTAGCTGGGACTACAGGCACGTGCCACCACACCTGGCTAATGGAAATTTTCTAAAGGTTATCTAAAAGAGTAAACAAAAAAGTACAAGACAAATTTACTTATTTAATAAATATTTATTGATTTCCATGTCCAAGACCTAAGGATATATAATATTGTTTCCTCACCCATTGGTTCATGGCTGAGGCCACATAACAAAAGAGTTTAACAAGAGAAATGCAAACAAAAAAAAATTTTTTTTTAACAACACGGCTGTTTATTTCACCTGGGTGCAGGCAAGCTGAGTCCAAAAAAGGAGTCAGCAAAGGGTGGTGGGATTATCATTAGTTCTTACAGATTTGGGATAGGCGGTGGAATTAGGAGCAATTTTTTGCAGGCAGAGGGGTAGATCTTACAAAGCACATTCTCAAGGGTGGGGAAAATATTACAAAGTACCTTCTTAAGGGTGGGGTAGGATATTACAAAGTACCTTCTTTTTTTTTTTTTTTGAGACGGAGTCTCGCTCTGTTGCCCAGGCTGGAGCACAGTGGCGCATCTCCGCTCACTGCAAGCTCTGCCTCCCGGGTTCATGCCATTCTGCCTCAGCCTCCTGTGTAGCTGGGACTACAGGCGCCCGCCACCACACCTGGCTAATTTTTTTTTTTTTTTGTATTTTCAGTAGAGACGGGGTTTCACCATATTAGCCAGGATGCTCTTGATCTCCTGACCTCGTGATCTGCCTGCCTCGGCCTCCCAAAGTGTTGGGATTACAGGCGAGAGCCACCACACACGGCCTAGACCTGATATATGTTAACCTAAATAGCAAGCAGAGAGAGAGGCTCTCTAAAAGCAAATGATGTTTATTTGGGAATAGAGCATTGCAATGGGAATCCGCATGCCATAGTAAATGATGTGCATATTCAAGGAGATAAAGGAAGACCAAAGTTTTTAAAGGGAAAAATCATGAGGATTATGCAATTGTTTTGAAATAATATTATCTTTGGCTACAAGGGTTAATAACAGGGGTGATACCAGTCTGAGGCTGAACAAGTAGTTGCTGGGCAGATGTCCTTGTAGAAGTCTTTTTTGCCTAAGACTGTGATGGCTTTTTTTGTAAGGTTGTGGTTTTTGTATAGTCTTTTTCATTCTCAAGCATACAAGTGTAAAAGCCCTTTCATTATGACTTCTTCTGGCCTTATTTGTGACGGTTTTCTTAACATTAGTGACTCCATTTTGATTCTGACAACTTTTACATACGAGAACATTAATGTCCAGGCACTGTGGCTCACGCCTGTATCCCAGCACTTTGGGAGGCAGAGGCGGGTAGATCACCTGAGGTCAGGAGTTCGAGACCAGCCTGGCCAACATGGTGAAACCCCCATCTCTACTAAAAATACAAAAATTGGCTGGGCGTGGTGGCGGGTGCCTGTAATCCCAGCTACTTGGGAGGTTGAGGCAGGAGAATCCCTTGAACCGAGGTGGAGGTTGCAGTGAGCCGAGATCGCGCCATTGCACTCCAGCCTGGGCGACAGAGTGAGACTCCGTCTCAAAAAAAAAAAAAAAAAAAAGAAAAAAAAAGAATGGTGTTTTGAAACTATTTGTTTATTTATTTATTTAAGAGAGTCTCGATCTGTTGCCCAGGCTGGAGTGCAGTGGGGCAATCTCAGCTTACTACAACCTCCGTCTCCCGGGTTCAAGCGATTCTCGTGCCTCAACATCTGGAGT
Source organism: Gorilla gorilla gorilla (assembly GCF_029281585.2). NCBI lineage: Eukaryota > Metazoa > Chordata > Mammalia > Primates > Hominidae > Gorilla > Gorilla gorilla. Next base: position 106,623,662 of record NC_073224.2, read on the forward strand.
AGCTGGGACTACAGGCACACACCACCACGCCCCACTAATTTTGTATTTTTGTAGAGACAGGGTTTCACCACGTTGCCCATGCTGGTTTGGAACTCCTGACTTCAAGTGATCTGCCTGCCTTGACCTCCCAAAGTATTAGGATTATAGGCGTGAGCCACGATGCCCAGCCTTGAAACAATTTAAATGAAAAGGGGAAACACTAGAGTTGAAAGGAACATTAGTAATCATGGAGTCCACCTTCTCTATCTTAACTGCATGGAAAACCAAAATCTGTGGGGTTAAGTGACTTGCTTGAGGACACAGGGAGGAAGTATCAGTTGTTACCAGCACAGGCTCTTGAGTGAACTGACCTGGCTTTGAATCCTTACTCTACCAATTACTGATATTACGATCTTGGGGCTCATTATATAGTCCCTGCGTTTCAATCTCCTCACCTATAAAATACAGATGATAAATAAGGTTGGTATGAGAGTTAAATGTGCCTGTTATATATCAAGTCCTTAATCCTTAATAAATATCATTTATTAAAATGTATGTGATATAATAAAGGCTTGGCACGGTGGCTCATGCCTGTAATCCCAGCACCTTGGGAGGCTGAGGCAGGCAGATCACCTGAGGTTAGGAGTTTGAGGCCAGCCTGGCCAACATGGTGAAGCCCCATCTCTATTAAAAATACATAAATTGCCGGGCGCGGTGGCTCATGCCTGTAATCCCAGCACTTTGGGAGGCCGAGGCGGGCGGATCATGAGGTCAGGAGATCGAGACCATCCTGGCTAACACAGTGAAACCCCGTCTCTACTAAAAATACAAAAAATTAGCTGGGCGTGATGGCAGGCGTCTGTAGTCCCAGTTACTCGGGAGGCTGAGGCAGGAGAATGGCGTGAACCCAGGAGGCGGAGCTTGCAGTGAGCCGAAATTGAGCCACTGCACTCCAGCCTGGGTGACAGAGCGGGACTCCGTCGCAAAAAATAAATAAATAAATAAATAAAAATGCTCTCTCCCTCTCCCTCTCCCCACGGTCTCCCTCTGATGCCGAGCCGAAGCTGGACGGTACTGCTGCCATCTCAGCTCACTGCAACCTCCCTGCCAGATTCTCCTGCCTCAGCCTGCGATTGCCTGCGATTGCAGGCGCGCGCCGCCACGCCTGACTGGTTTTCGTATTTTTTTGGAGACGGGGTTTCGCTGTGTTGGCCCGGCTGGTCTCCAGCTCCTAACCGCGAGTGATCGGCCAGCCTCGGCCTCCCGAGGTGCCGGGATTGCAGACGGAGTCTCGTTCACTCAGTGCTCAATGGTGCCCAGGCTGGAGTGCAGTGGTGTGATCTCGGCCCGCTACAACCACCTCCCAGCCGCCTGCCTTGGCCTCCCGAAGTGCCGAGATTGCAGCCTCTGCCCGGCTGCCACCCCGTCTGGGAAGTGAGGAGCGTCTCCGCCTGGCGCCCATCGTCCGGGATGTGAGGAGCCCCTCTGCCTGGCTGCCCAATCTGGAAAGTGAGGAGCGTCTCTGCCCGGCCGCCATCCCATCTAGGAGGTGAGGAGCGCCTCTTCCTGGCCGCCATCACATCTGGGAAGTGAGGAGCGTCTCTGCCCGGCCGCCCATCGTCTGAGATGTGGGGAGCACCTCTGCCCTGCCGCCCCGTCCGGGATGTGAGGAGCGTCTCTGCCCGGCCGCCCCGTCTGAGAAGTGAGGAGACCCTCTGCCTGGCAACCGCCCCGTCTGAGACATGAGGAGCCCCTCCGACCGGCAGCCGCCCCGTCCGAGAAGTGAGGAGCCCCTCCGCCCAGCAGCCACCCCGTCTGGGAAGTGAGGAGCGTCTCCGCCCGGCAGCCACCTCGTCCGGGAGGGAGGTGGGGGGGTCAGCCCCCCGCCCGGCCAGCCGCCCCGTCCGGGAGGGAGGTGGGGGGGTCAGCCCCCCGCCCGGCCAGCCGCCCTGTCCGGGAGGTGAGGGGCGCCTCTGCCCGGCCGCCCCTACTGGGAAGTGAGGAGCCCCCCGCCCGGCCAGCCGCCCCGTCCGGGAGGGAGGTGGGGGGGTCAGCCCCCCACCCGGCCAGCCGCCCCGTCCGGGAGGGAGGTGGGGGGTTAGCCCCCCGCCTGGCCAGCCGCCCCGTCCGGGAGGTGAGGGGCGCCTCTGCCCGGCCGCCCCTACTGGGAAGTGAGGAGCCCCTCTGCCCGGCCAGCCGCTCCGTCCGGGAGGGAGGTGGGGGGGTCAGCCCCCCGCCCGGCCAGCCGCCCTGTCCGGGAGGGAGGTGGGGGGGTCAGCCCCCTGCCCAGCCAGCCGCCCCGTCCGGGAGGGAGGTGGGGGGGTTAGCCCCCCGCCTGGCCAGCCGCCCCGTCCGGGAGGTGAGGGGCGCCTCTGCCCGGCCGCCCCTACTGGGAAGTGAGGAGCCCCTCTGCCCGGCCAGCCGCCCCGTCCGGGAGGGAGGTGGGGGGGTCAGCCCCCCGCCCGGCCAGCCGCCCCGTCCAGGAGGTGAGGGGCGCCTCTGCCCGGCCGCCCCTACTGGGAAGTGAGGAGCCCCTCAGTCCGGCCAGCCGCCCCGTCTGGGAGGGAGGTGGGGGGGTCAGCCCACCACCCAGCCAGCCGCCCTGTCCGGGAGGGAGGTGGGGGGTCAGCCCCCCGCCCGGCCAGCCGCCCCATCCGGGAGGGAGGTGGGGGGGTCAGCCCCCCGCCGGCCAGCCGCCCCGCCCGGGAGGGAGGTGGGGGGGTCAGCCCCCCGCCGGCCAGCCGCCCCGCCCGGGAGGGAGGTGGGGGTTCAGCCCCCCACCTGGCCAGCCGCCCCATCCGGGAGGTGAGGGGCGCCTCTGCCCGGCCGCCCCTACTGGGAAGTGAGGAGCCCCTCTGCCCGGCCAGCCGCCCCGTCCAGGAGGGAGGTGGGGGGCGTCAGCCCCCTGCCCGGCCAGCCGCCCCGTCAGGGAGGTGAGGGGCGCCTCTGCCCGGCCGCCCCTACTGGGAAGTGAGGAGCCCCTCTGCCCGGCCACCACCCCGTCTGGGAGGTGTACCCAACAGCTCATTGAGAACGGGCCATGATGACAATGGCGGTGTTGTGGAATGGAAAGGGGGGAAAGGTGGGGAAAAGATTGAGAAATCGGATGGTTGCCGTGTCTGTGTAGAGAGAGGTAGACATGGGAGACTTTTCATTTTGTTCTGTACTAAGAAAAAATTCTTCTGCCTTGGGATCCTGTTGATCTGTGACCCTGCCCCCAACCCTGTGCTCTCTGAAACATGTGCTGTATCCACTCAGGGTTGAATGGATTAAGGGCGGTGCAAGATGTGCTTTGTTAAACAGATGCTTGAAGGCAGCATGCTCGTTAAGAGCCATCACCACTCCCTAATCTCAAGTACCCAGGGACACAAACACTGCGGAAGGCCGCAGGGTCCTCTGCCTAGGAAAACCAGAGAACTTTGTTCACTTGTTTATCTGCTGACCTTCCCTCCACTATTGTCCTGTAACCCTGCCAAATCCCCCTCTGCGAGAAACACCCAAGAATGATCAATAAAAAAGAAAAAAGAAAAAGAAAAAGAAAAAAATAAATAAATAAAAATAAAAATACATAAATTAGCCAGGCATGGTGGTAGGCACCTGTAATCCCAGCTGCTCGGGAGACTGAGGCAGGAGAATCGCTTGAACCTGGGAGGCAGAGGTTGCAGTGAGCCGAGATTGCATCACTGCACTGCAGCCTGGGCAACAGAGTGAGTCTCTGTCTAAAAAAAAAAAAAAAGTATGTGATATAATAAAGAATACAGGCATATTTTACTGAGCTTCTCCTTTATTGCACTTCGCAGATTTTTTTTTTTTTTTTTTTTTGAGATGGGGTCTTGCTCTGTCGCCCAGGCTGGAGTGCAATGGCACGACCTCGGCTCACTGCAAACTCTGCCTCCCGGGTTCAAGTGATTCTCCCACCTTAGCCTCCCAAGTAGCTGGGATTATAGGCACCTGCTACCACGTCTGGCTAATTTTTGTATTTTTTTTTTTTTTTTTGTAGACACAGAGTTTTACCATGTTGGCCAGGCTGGTCTTGAACTCCTGACCTTGGGTGATCTGCCTGCCTCGGCTTCCCAAAGTGTTGGGATTACAGGCATGAGCCACTGCGCCTGGCCTGGATGTTATATTTTTTACAAATTGAATGTTTATTGCAACCCTGCATCAAGCAAGTCTATTGGTGCCATTTTTCTAACAGCCCTAGTCACTTCATGTTTCTGTGTCACATTTTGGTAATCCTCATAATATTTTAAACTCTTAAATTATTATTATATCTTTTAAGGTGATCTATGATTAGTGATTTTTGTTCTTTTCCCAACCCTCAAGTGGAAACAGAGATGATCAGTGATCTTTGATGTTAGTATTGTAATTATTTTGGGGTGCCACAAATTGTGCCTATATAAAATGGTAAACTTAATGGATAAATTTGTGCGTTCTGACTGCTCTTCTGAATGGCCATTCCTGTGTCTCTCCCTCTCTTCAGGCCTCTCTATTCCCTAAGACACAACAATATTGAAATTAGGTCAATTAATAACTTTACAATGGCCTCTAAGTGTTTAATTGTAAAGAAGAGTTGCATGTCTTTCATGTTAAATCAAAAGCTAGAAATGATTAAATTTAGTAAAGATGGCATTTCAAAAGCCAAGAAAGCTGAGATAGGCCAAAAACTAGGTCTCTTGTGCCAAGCAGCTAGTTAATGATAAGTTAGCCATGAATGATAAGAAAGCTAAACAGCCTTATTGCTGACATGGAGAAAGTTTGAGTGGTCCTAATAGAAGATCAAAACAGCCACAGCATGCCCTTAAACCAATCCCTAATCCAGAGCAAGGCCCTGTCTTCATTTCTGTCCCTTAGGAAATTCTAAGGGTTTTCGTCTGTTTTTAGAGATGGGGGTCTCACTCCATTACCCAGTCTGGAGGGCAGTGGTGCAGTCATAGCTCATTGCAGCCTCAAACTCCTGGACTCAAGCAATCCTTCTGCTTCAGCCTCTCAAAGTGCTGGAATTACAGGCATGAGCCACTGCACCCATTCTCCAAGGGTTTTTGAACCCATGTACTGGCAACCAGAGACAAAGATCAGACATATAGGCAAAGCTCAGAGATGTTGCAGTTTGTTTCCAAACCACAGAGGTGAGGAAGCTGCAGAAGAGTAGTTAAAAGCTAGCAGAGGTTGGTTCATGAGGAAAGAAGCTATCTCCATGACATAAAAGGGCAAGGTGAAGTAGCAAGTGCTGATGTAGGAACTGCAGCAAGTTATCCAGAAACTTTAGCTAGGATCACTGATGAAGGTGGCTCCATTAAACAACAGGTTTTTTCTTTTTCTTTTTTTTTTTTTTTGAGACAGAGTCTTGCTCTGTCACTCAGGCTGGGGTGCAGTGGTGCGGTCCTGGCTTACTGTAGCCTCCGCCTCTCAGGTTCAAGAGAGTCTCATGCCTCAGACTCCCAAGTAGCTGGTACTACAGGTGTGTGTCACCACGCCCAGCTAATTTTTGTATTTTAAGCAGAGATAAAGTTTCACTATGTTGCCCAGGCTGGTATTGAACTCCTGGCCTCAAGTGATCCACTCACCTTGGCTTTCCAAAGTGCTGGGATTATAGGCGAGAGCCACCATGCCCAACCCAACTGGTAACTTTAAGTTGAAGCCAATGCTTATTTACCATTCCAAAAATCCTAGGATCCTAAAGTATTATGCAAAATCTACTCTGCCTGTGCTCTATCATTGGAAAAACAAAGCCTGGATTACAGCATATCTGTTTACAGCATGGTTTACTGAATACTTTTTTTTTTGGTTTGCTTTTGATACAGGGTCTCACTCTGTCACCCAGGCTGGAGTGCAGTGGCACGATTGTGGCTCACTGCAGCCTCGACCTCATTGGGCTTGGGTGATCCTCTCACCCCAGCCTCCCTCGTAGCTGGGACCACAGGTAAGTGCTACCACACCTGGCTAATTTTTGTATTTTTTGTAGAGACAGAGTTTTGCCATGTTGCACAGACTGGTCTTAAACTCATGGGCTCAAGTGATCCTCCTGTCTTGGCCTCCCAAAGTGCTGGGATTGCAGGCACTAGCCACCTCACCTGGCCTATTAAATACTTTAAGCCCACTGTTGAGACCTACTCCTCAGAAAAAAGATTTCTTTCAAAATATTACTGCTCATTGACAATCCACCTGGTCACCCAAGACCTCTGATGGAGATGTAAAAGGAAATTACTGTTGTTTTTATGCCTGCTAACCCAACATCCATTCTGCCGCCCAAGGATAAAGGAGCAATTTGGACTTTCAAGTCTTCTTATTTATGAAATATATTTCATAAGGCTATAGCTGTCATTGATAGTGATTCTTCTGATGGATCTGGGCAAAGAAAATTGAAAACCTTCTGGAAAGGAATCACCATTCTAGATGCCATTAGAACATTTATGATTCAAGGCCAGGTGTGGTGGCTCACGCCTGTAATCCCAGCACTTTGGGAGGCCAAGGTGGGTGGATTGCCTGAGGTCAGGAGTTTGAGATCAGCCTGGCCAACATGGTGAAACCCCATCTCTACTAAAAATACAAGAATTAGCCAGGTGTGGCGGTAGGCACCTGTAATCCCAGCTGCTTGGGAGGCTGTGGCAGGAGAATAGCTTGAACCTGGGAGGCAGAGGTTGCAGTCCGCCGAGATTGCACCATTGCACTCCAGCCTGGGCGATAAGAGTGAAACTCCATCTCAAAAAAACAAAAACAAAAGGAAAAGAACATTTATGATTCATGGGAGGAGGTCAAAATATCATTAACAGAAATTTGGAAGAAGTTGATTCCAATCCTCATGGATGACTTTGAGGAGTTTAAGACATCGGTGGAGGAAGGAACTGCAGATGTGGTAGAAATAGCAAGGGAACTAGGATTAGAAGTGGAGCTTGAAGATGAAACTGAATTGCCTCAATCTCATGATAAAACTTTAACAGATGTGGAGTTGCTTCTTATGGATAAGCAAAGAAAGAGATTTCTTGAGATGGAATCTACTTCTTGTGAAGATTCTGTGAACATAGTGGAAATGACAACAAAGGATTTAAAATATTACAACAACTTAGTTGTTAAAGCAGTGGCAGGGTTTGAGGATTGATTCCAATTTTGAAAGAAATTCTACTGTAGTTAAATGCTATCAAAAAGCATCGCATGCTACAGAGCAATCTCTTGCGAAAGGAAAGGTCAATTGATGCAGCAATGTCATTGTTTTATTTAAGAAATTGCCGCAGCTACCTCAGTGTTCAGCAACCACCACTGTGATCAGTCAGCAGCCATCAACATCAAGCCAAGACTCTCCACCAGACTCAGACGATCGTTAGCATTTTTTTTTAGCAATAAAGTATTTTCAAATTAAAATGTGTATACTTCTAAGACATAATGCTATTGCACACTTAATAGTCTACAGTATAGTATAAACATAACTTTTATAAGCACTGGGAAACCAAAAAATTTGTGTGACTCGCTTCATTGTGATATTCACTTTATTGCTGTGGTTTGGAACACAAACTGCAACATCTCTGAGCTTTGCCTATATGTCTGATCTTTGTCTCTGGTTGCCAGCACATGGGTTCAAAAACCCTTGGAGAATGGGCGCAGTGGCTCACGCCTGTAATTCCAGCACTTTGAGAGGCCGACGCAGGAAGATTGCTTGAGTCCAGGAGTTTGAGGCTGCAATGAGCTATGACTGCACCACTGCCCTCCAGACTGGGTAATGGAGTGAGACCCCCATCTCTAAAAACAGACGAAAACCCTTAGAATTTCCTAAGGGACAGAAAGGGAAATTTTTTTGTTATTCTTTATGATCCCCTTTTGACCATACCTGAGTTGATGTGAATGAATTAACACACTGTGAGTCCTTTGATATTTTCAAGGGACTGGCTGGTCACACCAGAAAGACCAAGCATAGGTTCAGAGGACTGAACTTTCAATCTTTCAATTTTACTGACCTACCCTACTCCCGGCAACCCTGATCTTCTTGGAGGAGAGAGAGTCTAGAGATTGGGTTCAATCAAGTGGCCAATGATTTCATGAATCATGCCCTACATAATGAAAACCTAATAAATACTCTAGACTCCAAGGCTCAGTGGAGCTTCCTAGTTTGTGAACACGTTGATGTACAGGGAGGGTGATGTACCCAGATTCCATGAGGAGAAGGCATGGGAAGCTCTGTTCCTGTTCCCTGCTCCCCCACTCTCAGACCTTGCCCTAAGTGTCTTTTTCATTGGTTGTTCTCGAATTGTATTTTTTTTTTTGGAGACAGAGTCTCTGTTGCCAGGCTGGAGTGCAGTGGCATGATCTCAGTTCACTGCAACCTCTGCCTCCCGGGTTCAAGCGATTCTCCTACCTTAGTCTCCCAAGTAGCTGGGACTACAGGTGCGCGCCACCATGCCTGGCTAATTTTTGTATTTTTAGTAGAGACAGGGTTTCACCACGTTGGCCAGGATGGTCTTGATCTCCTGACCTCATGATCCGCCCACCTCGGCCTCCCAAAGTGCTGGGATTACAGGTGTGAGCCACCATGCCTGGTTTCTTTCTTTCTTTTTTTTTTTGAGATGGAGTCTCACTCTTGTCACCTAGGCTGGAGTGTAATGGCACAATCTCGGCTCACCGCAACCTCCGCCTCCTGGGTTCAAGGGATTCTTCTGCCTCAGCCTCCCAAGTAGCTGGAATTACAGACGCCTGCCACTACTCCTGTCTAATTTTGTTGTATTTTTTTTTTTAGTAGAGATGGGGTTTCACCATGTTTGCCAGGCTGATCTTGAACTCCTGACCTCAGGTGATCCGCCTGCCTTGGCCTCCCAAAGTGCTGGGATCACGTGGGATTACAGATGTGAGCCACTGTGCCTGGCTTTTTTTTTTTTTTTTTTTTTTTTGACAATCTCATTCTGCCACCCAGGCTGGAGTGCAGTGGTACAATCAGCTCACTGTAGCCTCAAGCTCCTGGACTCAAGCAGTCCTCCTGCCTCAGGCCTCTCAAGTAGTTGGGACTACAAGTGCATATCACCACACCCTGGTTTTTTGTTTTATTGAATTGTATTCCTTTTTTTTTTTTTTTTTTTGAGGCAAAGAAAATTGTCATTCAGGTCTGTCATCCAGGCTGGAGTACAGTGGCACAAACATGGCTCACTGCAGCCTTGGCTTCTTGGGCTCAAGTGATCCTCCCACCTCAGCCTCTGTCTGAGTAGCTTAGGACCACAGGTGTGCACCACCACACCCAGCTAATTTTTAAAAATTTTTGTAGAGATGGGACTTGCCATGTTTCCCAGGCTAGTATCAAACTCCTGGGCTCAAGCAATCTTTCTGCCTTGGTCTCCCAAAATGTTGAGATTCCGGGCATGAACCACTGCATCTGGAGTGAATTCTATTCTTTTTTTTTTTTGTGAGGGAGTCTCGCTCTTGTCACCCAGGCTAGAGCGCAGTGGCGTGATCTCTGCTCACTACAAGCTCCACCTCCCGGGTTCATGCCATTCTCCTGCCTCAGCCTCCCGAGTAGCTGGGACTACAGCCGCCCGCCACCACGCCTGGCTAATTTTTTGTATTTTTAGGGGAGACGGGGTTTCATCGTGTTAGCCAGGATGTTCTCAATCTCCTGACCTCATGATCTGCCCGCCTCAGCCTCCCAAAGTGCTGGGATTACAGGCATGGGCCACCACGCCTGGCTGTGAATGCTATTCTTTATGATACAAATGTGATGTTAAATAACAGTTGTATTATTTACCCAGAACGGTGGGTTCTGGGTTGTTCTAGCAAATTATTGAACCTGAGGAGGTTGTGGGAAGCCCCGAATTTATAGTTGTGTGGGCAGAAGTTTGGGTGGTTTGGGGACACCCAAGATGCAATTTTGTGAAGGACTTTGTCCTTAACCTGTGGATTCTGCACTTAAGGTTCATAAATTTGGAAACAAGAGTTTTATTTTTTATGAAGGATTGCAGCCTGCAGGCTGGGAAGTGTAGCCTCTGGTAGAAACTGAAAGCAGGCACTTTGAGGGAGGAGAGGGTGAGGCAGGAATTTATGCTGAATGGATTGGCTTTGTATACAGTCAACAGGTTACAGGAGGAGCTGTGAATATTCATAAAGAGGGGGGCACATGCTAGTAAGTCAAAATGCATGTTACAAATGTCACATGTTTACTTTGGGGTGATGACTTAATATTTAAATGTATTAAAATTAGGCTGTAATGTCAGAAAGTAATTAAAATTAGGCTGTAATGTCAGAAAGTGAAATGGAGGACATAGAGGCATCCTGTGCACAGCCTCTGTAAAGTGGCCAGAACAAGTCCATGGACAGTGGTCTCTTGACCAAGAGGGGGCCCATTCAGTTGGCTGGGAGTACTTAGGATTTCATTTTTATTTCTCAGTAGGTAGTATCAGAATTGAAATGTAGAACACCCAGTTGACACCCAAGAATTGGTGTTAGAATGCAGTTTGATTAATGTAACAATGATAATAATTCTAACACTATTCTCCTAGTCCCCAACTTCAGTCATACCTCATCTCTTATAACCAGGCTGTCTTGTATGTCCCATTCTTTACAGATCTATGGACTATTTTATTTGATGCATCACGAACCCCCTCTATTCCTGAAGTAGCTCTCTGACTTTTCCTATTCTTTTCTCTTTTTCTACTATAATGAATTTTAAATAATAATGACAAATCAATTTTCCCAAATGGACAACTTTGTTAGTAATACTCCTTTTAATTTAATTAATTAATTAATTAATTAATTTATTTTTTGAGATGGTGTCTCAGTCTGTCGCCCAGGCTAGAGTGCAGTGGCATGATCTCAGCTTACTGCAACCTCTGCCTCCCAGGCTCAAGCAACCTCCCACCTCAGGCCCCCAAGTAGCTGGGATCACAGGCATGCACTACCATGCCCAGTAAATTTTTGTATTTTTAGTAGGGACGAAGTTTTGCCATGTCACCCAGGCTGGTTGCAAACTCCTGAGCTCAAGGGATCCACCCACTCGGCCTCCCAAAGTGCTGAGATTACAGGCGTGAGCCACCACACCTGGCCAGTAATACTCCTTTACTTAAAAATATTCTGTGCACCCTAATGGCTGGGCGTGGTGGCTCACGCCTGTAATCCCAGCACTTTGGGAGGCCAAGGCAGGCAGATCACCTGAGGTCAGGAGTGCAAGACTAGCCTGACCAACATGGAGAAACCCTGTCTCTACTAAAAATACAAAATTAGCCAGGTGTGGTGGCACATGCCTGTAATCCCAGCTACTTGGGAGGCTGAGGCAGGAGAATCACTTGAACCCGGGAGGCAGAGGTTGCGGTGAGCCAAGATCGTGCATTGCAACTCCAGCTGGGCAACAACAGTGAAACTCTGCCTCGAAAATATATATATATATATTCTGTGCACCCTCATTGCCTATTCATCAAGGTTCTCTATGCTCCAGCCCCTTCTTCCTGAGTTACTTCCACTCTTTCCCTAGATATACTCTACTTTCTGACCACATTGACCTTCTCATGACCATATGTTGTGGGTTGAATTGTGTCCTTCAAAAAGATGTGTTCAAGTTCTAATGCCTACCTATGAATGTGACCTTATTTGGAGATAGAGTCATTGTAGATGTAGTTAAGATGATGTCCTAGTGGGTGGGTGGGCTCTAATCCAGTATAAGCTATGTACCTATGAGAGGAGGAGATATAGATACAGACGCAGAGCTGGGGGGCATGTGAACAGAGAGACATATAAAGAAAACAACATATCACAGTGGAGGCAGAGATTGGAGTGATGTGTGTCTACAAACCAAAGAATGCCAAGAATTGTCTGCAACCACCAGAAGCTAAGAAGCAGCAAGGAAAATCCTCTCTTAGAGCCTTCAGAGAAAGTATTGCCCCACCCACAACTCTATGTCAGACTTCTGGCCTTCAGAACTGTGAGAGATTTCTGCTGTTTTAAGCCACCCAGTTTGTGGTACCTTGTTCCAGCAGCCCTGGGAAATGAATACACAAATCTCTCTGTCTTTGCTCACACTTTTCCCTCTGCCTGGAATGTTTTCCGTCTCATCAAGATCCCACCCACCTTCAGGCGGTCTCTTTCATGGACCCCTGGTGACAGTCTTTCTCTTGCATATCCATGGGTTGCTTGCTTGGCTACCCTCATGATGCAGCCATTACTCAGCCTCTTACCATTATTCTTTCTGTCCCCACAACAGAGAAAACTGAAAGGCAGTACTCCTCTCAGGGAAATTCTCTGGAGGGTAGGAACTCTCTTTGTGTCTTCCATCTTTTGTAGCATTGTCTTGCTTACAATGTCGGTTTAGGTCTTTTTTTTTTTTTTTTGAGACGGAGTCTCACTCTGTCGCCCAGGATGGAGTGCAGTGGTGCGATCTCAGCTCACTGCAAGCTCCGCCTTCCAGGTTCATGCCATTCTCTTGCCTCAGCCTCCCGAGTAGCTGGGACTACAGGCGCCCTCCACCATGCCCGGCTAATTTTTTGTATTTTCAGTAGAGACGGGGTTTCACTGTTAGCCAGGATGGTCTGGATCTCCTGACCTCGTGATCCGCCCACCTCGGCCTCCCAAAGTGCTGGGATTACAGGCGTGAGTCACCGCGCCCGGCCAGTTTAGGTCTTTATAAGCAACCCGCTTAGTTGTGATTAGCTGTCTCATTACAGAAATGTAAGACAGAAAGATCTTAAGCATAGCTTAGAAATGGCTGGAGTTGGCCGGGCGCAGTGGCTTACGCCTATGATCCCAGCACTTTGGGAGGTCGAGGCGGCGGATCACGAGGTCGAGATTGAGATCATCCTGGCCAACATGGTGAAACCCCATCTCTATTAAAAATACAAAAAAATTAGCTGGGCATGGTGGCACATGCCTGTAGTCCCAGCTACTGGGAGGCTGAGGCAGGAGAATCACTTGAATCTGGGAGGCGGAGGTTGCAGTGAGCCGAGATCGTGCCACTACACTCCAGCCTGGGTGACAGAGCGAGACTCTGTCTCAAAAAAAAAAAAAAAAAAAAAAAAGGATGGAGTTTGCTTTTTTTGATATCATCCCTTCAACCCACATTGTACTTGATGTTTAGACTTAAAGCATACAGTTCTCTACAGACAGTTTAGTAGCACATCAAGGAGAAAAAAATTATGTAAAACATCTCAAAAGAGAAATACAGTAAAATCTCCAAGTTACTATAGGTATATATAATCCATGTTACCAATTCAGATTAAACTGCTTAGTAGGACACCTTGATGCCCACATTGATGCCAGCTGAAAATAAAGAAAATGTTCCGTAATGAACTAATTTATTCTAAACACACTATTTGAAAAGTCAGTCTACTACATAACCATTAGTTAGGGCTAAGAAGAAATCAACTCATGTCCTAATCGAAGCCAAAGGCCAAATGATATTGACGCATCACAGGAGAAACAGGAGAATTTTTGAAGCTTACTTTCTTAAGATGTAAGTGCTAAACTGAAATAATTTCTTGCATTTGAAATCAAGGAATAACACATTTTGGCCAATTTAGAAAACAGCATCTGGATTAAACATTCTTGTTTTTCTTAAGCATTTTGGGAAAGATGAGGGACTAGTCTGTGTACAGAGTTATCTGCATAAAGATTCAAGAGTCATAATCATAAGAACAATGAACATTATGTTGGGATTTTATCTTTTCCAAATTTGTCAATATATTGGCAAAGGAAGAAAAGTTTTCTTTTTAGAGTATGTGCTATTGCTTTAGTTATTTGGAGGAATTACAAGCCTTAAAAGTTGCAATTAGGATTCCTTAAGAGGGTCGGGTGTGGTGGCTCATGCTTGTAATCCCAGCACTTTGGGAGGCAGAGGTGGGTGGATCCCTTGAAGTCAGGAGTTCGAGACCAGCCTGGCCAACATGGTGAAACCCCGCCTCTACTAAAAATACAAAAATTAGCTGGTGTGGTGGCGCACGCCTGTAGTCCTAGCTACTCGGGGGGCTGAGGCAGGAGAATCGCTTGAACCCGGGAGGAGGAGGTTGCAGTGAGCCGAGATTGCGCCGCTACATTCCAGCCTGGGCAACAAAGTGAGGCTCCGTCTCGGGAAAAAAAAAAAAAAAAGGGATTCTTTAAGAGTGTCCAAATAATACCTTGCAGGAAAATGAAGAGTGTATGGATGCTGCAATCAAGAGGAATTCTGGGAACTGCGAGATGAGAATGAGGCCTAACAGGTGCCATGCAGCGAGCTTTCGCAGTGGCAGCTTCCACTGTTAAAATGACAGTGGAACAAGATGAGACTAAATTGTCAGTGATTTCTCTCTCTATTATGGGGATAGACCTGTTTTCTTCATTTATCAAGCTCTGCTCTCTCCTACAGACATACCTTGCTTTTTAACAGCTGTCGAAAAGGTCAGCTTTCTGCTAAAGGGTCACATCAAAATAGCATTGTTAACGTTACCATTTTTGTCTTCTGAATCAGATTCTATTTTCTGAATCAAATTTCAGCCTGTTTGACAGCCAGTGTGGTTGGGCTGCTGGACTTTATCTCTTGAGATTTGATAGGTAGCTGCTTAGAATTTTCCACATATTTAAATGCATGTGTCATGTCTACTAAACGTGTCTTGCATTGCTAGAGTGGTGCTCCTTATTGTGTGTATATTTGCCCTGGATTTTAATTCTGGAATACATTATTCACTTAAAGGTAAATAGCAAGTATATTTGAGCAAAAACATTGTTATTAGCAACCATAAAAAGGGTGCATACAGTTTTATAGCCAACGTGATAATATGAGATGTAATTGGACAGGCACGGTGGCTCACGCTTGTAATCCCAGCACTTTGGGAGGCCGAGGCGGGTGGATCACGAGGTCAGGAGATCGAGACCATCCTGGCTAACATGGTGAAACCCTGTCTCTACTAAAAAAAAAAAAAAAAAAAAAACACACAGACAAAAATTAGCCGGGCGTGGTGGTGGGTGCCTGTAGTCCCAGCTACTTGGGAGGCTGAGGCAGGAGAATGGAGTGAACCCAGGAGGCGGAGCTTGCAGTGAGCTGAGATTGCCCCACTGCACTCCAGCCTGGGTGACAGGGCAAGACTCCATCTAAAAAAAAAAAAAATACATATATATACGAGATGTAATTATTTAAATGCCACAATTCTGACTGAACGGGA
The DNA here is from genome assembly GCF_029281585.2 of Gorilla gorilla gorilla. NCBI lineage: Eukaryota > Metazoa > Chordata > Mammalia > Primates > Hominidae > Gorilla > Gorilla gorilla. The sequence continues at coordinate 106,638,730 of NC_073224.2, forward strand.
TAGTCAAAGTACTAAAAGACTAATAAAATGCTCCTGTATTAGTTTCATATTGTTGCTATAACAAATTACCACAAATGTAGCCACTTAACACAAATTAATTTTCTTACAGTTTTAGAGGTTAGATGATGGAAATGGATCTTACGGTGCTAAAATCAAGGTGTCCACAGGGCTGTGTTCCTTCTGTGGGCTCTATGGGAGAATCTGTTCTTTGGCTTTTCCAGCTTCTAGGTGCTGCCCGAATTCCTTGGCTCATGGCCCGCCTTCATCTCAAAGCTAACTATTGCACCACGCTGACCTCCACTTCCAGCATCTCTGACTCTGACTTTCCCATTTCCCTCTTTTACTTATAAGGACTCTTGTGATTACATTGGGCCCAGGATAATCTCCCCGTCTCAAAATCCTTGACTTCATCACACCTGCAAAATCCCTTTTGTCCTGTAAGGTAACATATTCACTCTGAGGATTAGGACATGGACTTCTTAGGGTTAGGAGGGATTATTCTGCCTGCCACAGTTCCTTAATATAAAAACCTAAGGAATTTTCCTTCACCTAAGGGATTTAAAGCGCTAAGAAATTAGCAATGAATATATAAACAAATTTCTACCATAATTTGTTTTTTAGAAAAACTTCTGGATGTTTTAAATAATTGCATATTCCAGAATAGCTTGACTTTTTTATATAACTGAAAAAAGATCCTTTTAATATCTGGTGACATATACCTCTCATCTCTCTGTGATCAGAATGATATATTTCCAGATTTTGTGTTTTGCTTTAGCTTTTTACTTCCAAGTCATATGACTTTTCTAGGTTATAGTTGCAAATATATATATCCTAAATCATTTGGTTGCCCTTTAAAGATGAAAGCATAAGAACTATTTGCACTTTGCTTTATTGTATGATTAGAAGACTTTCTAATTGCATTAATCAGAATGGGGCCAGGTGCAGTGGCTCACACCTGTAATCCCAGCACTTTGGGAGGCCGAGGCTGGTGGATGGCTTGAGCCCAGGAGTTCAAGACCAGCCTGGGCAACATGGCAAAACCTGTCTCTACCAAATCCATCCCACCCTGTGCCCCCTCCAAAATTAGCAGGGTGAGTTGGCACGTGCCTGTAGTCTCAGGTACTCTGGAGGCTGAGACAGGAGGATTGCTTGAGCTCAGGAGGCAGAGGTTGCAGTGAGCTGAGATCATGTTGCTATACTCCAGCCTGGTGACAAAGCACGACCCTGTTTCAAAAGAAAAAAAAAAAGAGAGAGAGAGAGAAAGAGAATAGGATGAACCCAGTAAAAACAGAGTCAATAATGCCACAGACTCTGAAGAAGAGATCGGGCAGTGATCACAAACTGCTCTGGGTAGCTGTATTAGTCAGGGTTCTCTAAAGGGACAGAACTAATGGGAGAATAAAGGGGAGTTTATTAACTCACACGATCACAAGGTCCCACAATAGGCCATCTGCAGGCTGAGGAGTAAGGAGAGCCAGTCCGAGTTCCAAAACTGAAGAACTTGGAGTCCGATGTTCGAGGGCAGGAAGCAGCCAGCACGGGAGGAAGATGTAGGTTGGGAGGCTAGGCCAGTCTCTCTTTTCACATTTTTCTGCCTGCTTATATTCTAGCTGCACTGACAGCTGATTAGGGTGCCAGATTAAGGGTGGATCTGCCGTTCCCAGCCCACTGACTCAAATGTTAATCTCTTTTTGCAACACCCTCGCAGACACACCCAGGATCAATACTTTGCATCCTTCAATCCAATCAAGTTGACACTCAGTATTAACCATTACAGTAGCTAAAAGAGATTTCCATTTCAAGGGTCTGCTAATAAGAGCTTGACAATTGTAGAGCTATACGACTTTCAATTTCACTAAATAATAAAAAAAATTAGGTCTGAAAATGTTAATAAAGAATGAAATATTTTTAATTATACAAATGTATTTAGGCCGGGCATGCTGGCTAATGTCTGTAATACCAGCACTTTGGGAGGCCAAGGAGGGCAAATCACTTGAGCTCTGGAGTTCAAGACCAGCCTGGGCAATATGGTGAAACCCCGTCTCTACTAAAATTACAAAAATTAGCCAGGCGTGGTGGTGCGTGCCTGTAGTCCCTGTTACTCTGGAGGCTGAGGCACGAGAATCACTTGAGCCTGGGAGGCAGGGAGGTTGCAGTGAGCAGAGGTTGCACCACTGCACTCTAGCCTGGGCGACAGAGCGAGACTCTGTCTCAAAAAAAAAATTATTATTTTTTGAGACAGAAAAAAATTATTATTTTTTTGATACAGGTTGCTCACTGCAACCTCCGCCTCCCAGACTCAAATGATTCTCGTGCCTCAGCCTCCCCAGAAACTGGGATTACAGGCATGCACCACCAAGCCTGGCTAATTTTTTTGTATTTTTAATAGAGACGGGGTTTCACCATGTTGCCCAGGCTGGTCGCAAACTCCTGGCCTCAAGTAATCCACCTGTCTCAGCCTCCCAAACTGCTGGGATTACAGGCATGAACCACTGCTCCTGGCCCGATTATTCTTATTTTTTGTTTAGTTCTTCAGTGAAATCAACTAAGTCAGTGAGAAATTTGATGAGGGGAGGAAGTTAGTGACAGTCCAAACTCCTTTTTTATTTTTTAAATATCAAGTTCTCAGTAATTTGCAAGTGTTAAAATTCATAGAACTAGCCGGGCACGGTGGCTTACACCTGTAATCCCAGCACTTTGGAAGGCTGAGGCAGGCGGATCACGAGGTCAAGAGATCATGACCATCCTGGCCAACATGGTGAAACCCCGTCTCTAATAAAAATACAAAAATTAGCCAGGTGTGGTGGCGGACATCTGTAATCCCAGCTACTTGGGAGGCTGAGGCAGGAGAATTGCTTGAACCCGGGAGACGGAGGTTGCAGTGAGCTGAGATCGTGCCACTGCACTCCAGCCTGGGAGACAGAGTGAGACTCCGTCTGGAAAAAAAAAAAAAAATCACAGAACCAAGGTTTATAAGCATAATGCATTTGTATGAAGAATAATCATTCATAGCAGATTGGAATAAACCCTCCTAAATGTCTTTCTAAAAGCCAGATTTGAAACTTATTTTGATATTTGATAAGAATTTTCATATTAGGCTGACAATCAATTCAGGTTCCTGGTTGGCTGCATTATTAATGCTAGAGCCCCCCCTCCTTTTTTTTTTTTTTTTGAGACAGAGTCTTGCTCTGTTGCCCAGGCTGGAGTGCAGTGGGGCAATCTTGGCTCACTGCAGCCTCCCTGCCCCCTAGGCTCAAGGGATTCTCGTGCCTTAGCCTCCAGAATAGCTGGGACTACAAGCACCTGCCATTGAACCCGGCTAATTTTGTATTTTTAGTAGAGATGGGGTTTTGCCATGTTGCCAAGGCTGGTCTTGAACTCCTGCCCACCTCAGCCTCCCAAAGTGCCGGGATTACAGGCATGAGTCACCACATCTAGCCAGAGCCCTTTTTTTGAGTACAAATGCTCAGACCTCCCTTCTTCCTTTTCCCTACCACATTCTCTGCATTTGGCTAGAAGGGCAAGCTTTGTTTGTGATGCACTTTGAAAGGAAGTGAAGAGGTCTAAGAGGTAAAGCTGCAACAGAAAGCTAAAGGCATAAAAAATGTCCCAATGGCCAGGACTTTGCGGGTACGTGGAGGCGGGGAGCTGAAAATCTTAATTCTCTACCTCCTTGTTTTTCATGCAGAAATGAAGTTCTTTATCTCATTCAAAGGAATTAGCCCAGAGAAGCCCTTTTCCCTTACAATTTTCAGGTCTAATGTGAATGTTTTGGACAACCTTTAGACTAATACAGTGGATCTCAAGCAGGGGTGATTTTGTTCCCCTGGGGACATTTAGCTGTGTCTGGAGATATTTTTGGTTGTCACACCGGGATGTGTGTGGGAGTGCTACTGCATCAAGTGGGGAGATGCCAGGGGTGCTGCCAAACGTCCCACAGTGCACAAGACAGCCCCGCAACAAAGGGTGATCAGAATGCCAGTAGTGTGAAGGTGAAAAATCTTGGGTTAATAGGATATTATTTAGGTTTTTGACAGATTTTCCATGCTTTGAGGTCAGTTAAAAGGGTAGTGTGTAAAATTTTTATTATAAAAGTATAAACACTAGAGGGCAGTACCTGCCCGATAATTGCAACGGATGTGACTTTGGGGGGGTCTCTGAAGGAAAAAAAAAAAGAAGTTAGTGATTTAGGTAACTGGAAGATAAGTGACTACAGGAGACCCTTAAAGAAGTATTTAAGTAATTTTAAATCAAAAGACAGTTTTGCTTGGTGTGGTGGTGTGCCTGTAGTCCCAGCTCTGCTTGAGCCCAGGAGATGGAGACCTGTCTGGGCAGCATAGCAAGACCCCCCCTTTTTTTTTTTTTTTTAAAGAGTTTTAACAACTACTGCTTCTGAGGTCAGGAAAAGCAGAACAAGCAGTTTTTTCTTCTGCTTTTCTATAATGATGGCTTGTGAGCTTTTGCCAGAGAAAGGGGAAAATTCGCACTAGGTTTTCACACACACAAACACTAACGTCATTGCCACTTACACTATTTGCTCTGATGAGGCAGATGATGGAAAGTCGCTATTCCTAGGGCATGTAGATCATTGTAATGCTGTGAGAGATGTGTCTGGAACAGGGGAACTTGGAGCAGACAGGCAAAACATCACGACTGAGTCCGTTAGACAAGTCAGAATCTGACTCAGTTCTTTTTTTTTTTTTTCGAGATGGAAACAAAAACTCCAGCCCAGGCTGGAGTGCAGTGGTGCAATCTCTGCTTGGCTCACTGCAACTTCCACCTACCGGGTTCAAGCGATTCTTGTGCCTCAGCCTCCCCAGTAGCTGGGACTACTACAGTAGCTGGGCACGCGCCACCATGCCCAGCTAATTTTTGTATTTTTTTGTTGTAGACATGGGGTTTCACCACATTGGCCAGGCTGGTCTCCAACTCCTGACCTCAGGTGATCCGCCTGCCTTGGCCTCTCAAAGTGCTGGGATTACAGGCATGAGCCACCGTGTCCAGCCTGACTCAGCTCTTTTGAAACGGATCAATAATATCTAGTTTGTTGCTTGAAGCTATTTACATTAGCTAGCTATGCAAGAATGTAGTACAATTTTCTGTTTTCTCCTAAGGTTCAGTCCAATTTTAAAAAATGAAACAAATAGGCTGGGCGTGGTGGCTCACGCCTGTAATCCCAGCACTTTGGGAGGCTGAGGCAGGTGGATCACGAGGTCAGGAGATTGAGACCATCCTGGCTAACACGGTGAAACCCCGTCTCTACTAAAAATACAAAAATTAGCTGGGCGTGGTGGTGGGCGCTTGTGTTCCCAGCTACTCAGGCGGCTGAGGCAGGAGAACGGCGTGAACACGGGAGGTGGAGCTTGCAGTGAGCCAAGATTGCCCCACTGCACTCCAGCCTAGGCGACAGAGCGAGACTCCATCTCTAAAAAAAAAGAAAGAAAGAAAGAAAGAAAAGAAACAAATGGGGCATTTTTTGTTTTTAGTGTCAGAAATCTGGGCTCAAACCAAGTTTTTGGATATGTTAATATAAGCTGACCTCACCTCTGCCCTCAAATAGGACAAACCATTTGCTAAATTCACATTAAATCTACACATTCCTGGCTGGGCGTAGTGGCTCATGCCTGTAATCCCAGCACTTTGGGAGATCAAGGCAGGTAGATCACTTGAAGTCAGGAGTTCGAGACCAGCCTGGCCAACATGGTAAAACTCTACTAAAAATACAAAAATTAGCCAGGCGTGGTGGTGCACGCTTGTAGTCCCAGATACTCAGGATCTGGGCGTGAGCCCAGATCACGCCACTGTAGTCCAGCCTGGGTGACACAGCGAGACTCTATCTAAAAAAACAAAAAACAAAACAAAAAAAACCCCAAAACTGCACATTTCTTTTTATTTATTATTAAATATTTAAGGTACACAGTGGTATCAAGAATGGACATTGATCGACTTGTCAGTTTAAAAAATGAAACATCAACAATGCAGTTGAAGCCCCCTGTGCACCCTTCTCCAGTTGTATCCTTCTCCTGCCTCCCCCTGACATCATTCCCAGGTAAATGAGTTTGATGTGGAACATTCCTTTTTGTTTTTTGAGACAGAGTCTTACTCTGTCACCCAGGCTGGAGTGCAGTGGCACAATCTCGGCTCACTGCATCCTCTGGCTCCCGGGTTCAGTGATTCTCCTGCCTCAGCCTCCTGAGTAGCTAGGGTTATAGGTGCGTGACAACACACCTGGCTAATTTTTGAATTTTTAGTAGAGATGGGGTTTCGCCATGTTGGCCAGGCTGGTCTTGAACTCCTGACCTCAAGTGATCCACCTGCCTCAGCTCCCAAAGTGCTGGGATTACAGGCATGAGCCACTGCGCATGGCCTGTTCAGACTTTTATTATATATGTTAAATATGCTCAGTAATATATAATTTCTGCATATTTAAAATTTGTATATAAATGACGTTGTAACTGTTCTTCTGTAATTTGTGTTTTCTCTTAAATAGGTTTGTAAGATCATCCATGTTGGTTGATACATGTAACTCCAGTTTTTGTCTACCAACATTTTTGGTATCTGCATACTTGCTAATTCACATAATGATGTTATGAACATTCTCATGTGTAGTTGAGTTATGTGTATGTGAGAGTTCTTTTTGTCTGTTTGTTTTTAAGACAGAGTCTTGCTCTGTCACCCAGGGTGGAATGCAGTGGCACGACTTCGGCTCACTGCAACATCTGCCTCCTGGGTTCAAGCGGTTTTCGTGCCTCAGCCTCCCAAGTAGCTGGGACCACGGATGCGCGACACCACACTCAGTTAATTTTTGTATTTTTAGTAGAGACAAGGTTTCACTATGTTGGCCAGGCTGGTCTTGAACTCCTGGCCTCATGTGATCTGCCCACCTTGGCCTCCCAAAGTGCTGGGATTATAGGCGCGAGCCACTGTGCCTGGCCTGTAAGAGTTCTTTAGAGCAGGGATTGGCAAACCATGGTCTGGCCCGTGGACCCTCCACCTTTTTTTTGTTATGACCCAGACACTAAGGTGTTTTTTACATTTCTGAATGGCTTTTAAAAATGGAAAGACTAATATTTTATGACACATGAAAATTCAAGTTTCAGTGTCCATAAGTAAAGTTTTATTGGAACAGCCATGCTCATGCATTTATATATTACCTAAGGCCGTTTTCAGGCCTAGTGAGTGGTTGTAACAGAGATTGGATGGCGTGCAAAGCCTAAAATATCTGGTATCTAATTCTATGCAGAAAATGTTTGCTGATTACTGCTCTAGTGTGTACGTGGAATGAAATTGCTGGGTTCCACATATTCATTTTTTGCTGTCTTATCAATTAGATCTATTTTTTAAAAATGCAAAACTCTATAATCTGTGCATCAGATTATATTTTCTAAAACCCTTTTTTCTTTCCTTTTTTTTTTTAATGAGGCCTCACTATGTTGCCTGGGGTGGATACAAATTCCTGGGCTTAAGCTATCCTTCTGCCTCAGCCTCCCGAGTAGCTAGGACAACAGGCATGTGCCAGCCTGCCCAGCCTTTCTGAAGCTCTTAAACGAACATAAAAAGAACTCTCTGGATCTTATGTTTTCATTTTGTTTAAGTAATGAGCTTTAAATACATCCTTGTATAGCTTCCTTCCCTCTCACTTCAGTGGTCCTGATTGTTGTAGTGGTAAGGAATACCAATTAGGTTTATCTTTCTTTGGAGTGGAGAAAAGACTAGGAAAATAACAGACTCGTATAATTTTTGAACTTCAAGATCTTTTTTTTTTTTTCAGACGGAGTTCTGCTCTTGTTGCCCAAGCCAGAGTGCCATGGCGCAATCTCAGCTCATTGCAACCTCCGCCTCCCAGGTTCAAGGAATTCTCCTGCCTCAGCCTCCCGAGTAGCTGGGATTACAGGCGTGCGCCAACTCGCCTGGCTAATTTTTTGTGTTTTTAGTAGAGATGGGGTTTTACCATGTTAGCCAGGCTGGTCTCGAACTCCTGACCTCAGATGATTCGCCCGCCTCGGCCTCCCAACATGCTGGGATTACAGACATGAGCCACTGCTCGGCCCAAGATCTCTTTTAAATACCCAAGAATAAGTCAGCTAAAAAACACAAGTGTTGGTCACTGGCTTTTATCGGTCACTGGCTTTTCTGCCTTCTACTAGAATATAGAGTCCATAAAGACAGCAATTTTTGTCTACTTTTGTTTTTACTTGTAAAAATGCCTAGCATGTAGTAGATGCTCAAGGAATATTTATTAGTTGAATGAATATGAAGAACTCCATTCATCTGGATGAAAGCTTGAAATTCACTGAACTATTTGGATATAATACATTAATATTTAACAATACTGTATTTGGAATTATGGAAGGCACTTCCTGTTTTCTTCTTCTTCTTCTTTTTTTTTTGTGAGACTGAGTTTCACTCTTGTTACCCAGGCTGGAGTGCAGTGGCTCAATCTTGGATCACTGCAACCTCTGTCTCCTGGGTTCAAGCGATTCTCCTGCCTCAGCTCCCGAGTAGCTGAGATTACAGGTGTGCACCACCACGCCTGGCTAATTTTTTGTATTTTCAGTAGAGATGGGGTTTCACCATCTTGGCCAGGCTGATCTTGAACTCCTGACCTCGTGATCTGCCTGCCTCGGCCTCCCAAAATGCTGGGATTATAAGCATGAGCCACTGTGCCTGGCTAAAAAGATTTTTAAAAAATTACTTTATTGAAGTAAAATTCACATGTGAAAATATTTCTATTTTTACATTTTGGAAGGCTGTATTATTTGATTGGGAAAAGATAGATGGGCTGTGCACATTTATTTTTTGTTTTTAAATTTTTTTGTTACTCCACACCCTGAAGAGTCCCTTATTGTTGATTCCCAGGGTTGAGGACTGAGTTTTTTTTTTTTTTTAATTAGTGCTGGTTTCTATGGGATGCAAACTTTTCTCTAATAGCTGAAAGCAGAGGCTTCTGGGTGCTTTCAAATTTATTCTTTCTTCACGGTTTTAAAAGAGGCCCTTGCCTCTTCTGTGTGTCGTTATGCGTACTGGAGTGCAGAATAGAAAATGCAAAACAAGAGAGCCGTACAGGAGGTTTTTCTTTTTAAAGGAGTTGATAGACAAATGGCACAGAGTTCACTGTTCTTGCCAGCTGAGAGTTTAGCTTCCAGAAAGCACTACTTTAGGGAACAAGTGAAGCAGTGTGGAGGGCCTGAAAGGCTTCATTGACACAGCAGCCGGGAGGCTCTTGTAGCACATTGTCTGAGGTGCGGTGCCTTCGGAAACCAGCTCTCTAGATGTCTACACCCCCAACATCCCCAAAGCTGAAAACATTCGGGTTTTTTTTTTTGGTTGTTTTTTGCCATTATACTTGGTTTTCCAAGTGAGATTCCTGGAAAGGTATTTGCTTTTATTTGTTTTTGTTTATTAGTTTCCTCTGGGTGTCAGTCAGTTCTTCACATGGTCACTTGGCTTACTTGGTAGGAACGTGGGGGATCTGGGTGGTGGGGCTGAGGCAGTTTCCCCAACAAATCACTGGTACGGCATGAATGCGTTTGTTTTCTGAATGAGAATCTAAGTGCTGCCACAAAAAAGGCATGCTGGGGTAGAAGAAATAAGGTGAATTTGAAGCCGACAATTGAAATCATTATTGATAGTTTCCTAGTTTTCCTGAAGGCTGATCTGGAGAGATGGAAGTCTAAGCTAAGGAATAATAGATCTATATCAGTGAAGTTGTAGACTCACTTGTAGGCTCTGAGGGTCTGTCCCAGGGAAGACACAATGATCCATGGTGTGTTGGTTTGGTATAGAAATGCCAGGGCCAGGCAAGCTCTTCATCCGTGGTTTTTATTCAGGTATTAATAGAGCTCCTAGTATGTGTCTGGCCTTGAGAAGGGATGTGGCTTGTGTTCCTGCACTTTGAGGAGTTTTGAGTCATAAACCCATAGACCACGGAAGATCCTTAGAGATCGGCAGTCCTCCTCTTACCCTGCAGGGAGCACCAAGGCCCAGAACATTGGCTTGCTCAAGGTTACACAGAGAGTTAGTGGCGGCCTCTTGAGAGGCCAGATCTTTTTTTTTTTTTTTTTTTTTTTGAGACGGAGTCTTGCTCTGTCGCTCAGGCTGGAGTGCAATGGCCCGATCTCGGCTCACTACAACCTCCGCCTCCCAGGTTCAGGCGATTCTCATGCCTCAGTCTCCCGAGCAGCTGGGATTACAGGCGCCTACCATGACGCTTGACTAATTTTTCTATTTTTAGTAGAGACAGGGTTTCACCATGTTGTCCAGGCTGGTCTCGAACTCTTGAGCTCAGGTGATCCGCCCGCCTCAGCCTCCCAAAGTACTGGGATTACAGGCATGAGCCACAGCGCCTGGCCTGGAAGCCAGATCTTTTTACTCCCAGTTTGGTATTTTTCCATTCAACTACCGTTGAAAACGCCTCATAGTTGTTAGAGAACAGTTCCAGAGAATATATAATTCAGTGTTAAATTGAATAATCAACTGTTACTGCATAGGGGGAGAGTTCATTGTTCACTGGAACTATCTGGAAGTGTGACAGATTTTGAAGAATGGGAATGGTGTGGACATTCCAAAACGACCAGAAACCTTGTCTCTGTTCTGTGATGTTTGGGGATGTCCATGAAGAAATGTATAACCCTCAATCCAAGTGTGAAGCCTTTGCACATGCTGTGGGAGCAGGCATGTTCAGGGAGTGCCCCTGCTGAGCATCCTGCAGACTGATAGGGAGAGAGACATATTGTGTAGAGAACACTTTCTCCCCAAGCAAAACCAAAGCAAGGTGGGGTGGAGGACCCAGGGTGGGAGGGGAAGTGGAGTCCAAGTGATTCACAGGTTTTCATTACACATTTGAGGATGAACCTAGGTCGCTAGAACTTTGACTCAATGACAGAAGGGGCCTTTGTGGAGGTCTTGATGTAAAAAACACGAGTCACCTCTCAGAACCTCTGCATAGCTGCTAGAAGTTAGTTCTCAACCTTAAAGTTCCTTCTTTTTCTAGAGGATTGCTGAAAGCAAAAGTAACAATCTAAACCATCTGCCACTTAAATAAGAGGAGATTTATTGCTTTTAATAGAAAGGATGCTTGTTCCAACAGAACGGTATGGCTCAGAGAAGCAAGCCTGGCTGGGCACGGTGGCTCACGCCTCTAATCCCAGGACTTTGGGAGGCGGAGGTGCGTGGATCACCTGAGGCCAGGAGTTCGAGACCAGCCTGACCAACATGGTGAAACCCCATCTCTACAAAAAAAGACAAAAAATAATTAGCCGGGTGTGATGGTGCACCTGTATAGTTCCAGCTACCTGGGAGGCTGAGGTACGAGAATTGCTTGAACCTGGGAGGTGGAGGTTACAGTGAGCTGAGATTGCACCACTGCACTCCAGCCTGGGCAATAGAATGAGACTGTCTCAAAAAAAAAAAAAAAAAAAAAAAAAAAAAAGAGGCAGCTGCGGCTTCATCTCTTTGGCCTTCCTGAGCATATATTCTGGTCACTGCTCTGCCGTCAAGCTGTGGAGTAGGGGGGATCCCTAAAGAGCAAACAGCAGGTATGAGTGTTAGAGACCAGAGACAGCAATGCTGATTCAGTGCATAAAGTACACCAATATGCAGTTTGGCTGGAGTTTAGAGCATGGGGCAGCCCTGATGTGTCTATAAGGGGAATGGAGAGGAAGGACAAGGCCAAAGAAAGAAGCGACTAGGATCACAGAGGCCCTGTAAACCGTGTTAAAGAAGGTGGACTCTACCTCAAGGGCAGTGGGGACTATAAATATCAGATTTAAAATTTTAATTTTTTTTTTTTTGATATGGAGTCTTGCTCTTGTTGCCCAGGCTGGAGTGCTATGGCATGATCTGGGTTCACTGCAACCTCTGCCTCCCAGGTTCAAGCAATTCTCCTGCTTCAGCCTCCCGAGTAGCTGGGATTACAGGTGCCTACCACCATGCCTGGCTAATTTTTTCTTTTTCTTTTTTTTTTCCGTATTTTTAATAGAGACAGGGTTTCATCATGTTGGCCAGGCTGGTCTCAAACTCCTGACCTCAGGTGATATGCCCGCCTCGGCTTCCTAAAGTGTTGGGATTACAGGCGTGAGCCACTGCGCCAAGCCAGATTTAAAATTTTAGATCACTCTAACTGCAGTGTGAACATAAGAAACAGTAGAGTTAGTGACACTAATTAGAAGACTGTTGCAGTCGTTGGAGAGAGAGGGGTTGATGGCCTGAACCTGTAGAGGCAAAACCATGAGTAGCAATGTTGGCACTCAGGGCAAACAACTCAAAATTGACCTTCAAACAGCTCTGTAATGCAGGATACAGCCAGGTGTGACTGGTAATATGCCTTTTGATAGTTTTCAATTTAACCAAATGGTCTGGATAACCAGGTGTTTTTTTTTTTTTTAAACAAGTATGTTTTAAAGGAAACATGCCCCTTGAGATTATGGAATTCAGGAGCAAAGCATAGTCCACTCCTGTATTTGGGCTGGGGCAGAGGCAGTGGGAAGGGGGTGGTAATCAGATTTGGGAGATACTTAGGAAGTAGGGTGGACAAGTAAAGCTTTGAGTAGAAAAACATGTTTAGTTAAAGTTGTTTTTGTTTTGTTTGAATTGAATTAGTAATATATGCCATGGTAAAATTCAAACAGCACTAAAGGAATACAATGAAAAAGTGTCTCCTTAACCAGAGTCAGCCATTCTTAACAGTTCTTGTGTATTCTAGAGCTTTTTGTGCCACTGTAAGCCTATATTTAATATTTATTTTTTATAAAAATTGGAACATACTATACACCTTGCTCTTCCCTTTACTAATTCACTTAACATTATATTTTGGCAGTCTTGCTATATCTATTTTTGGTTTGTTTCTAAAGAGACAGGGCCTTGGTCTGTTGCTCAGGCTGGATTGCAGTGGTGCAATCATAGCTCACTGTAACCCCAGACTTCCTCCTGCCCCTGCCTCCAAGTAGCTAGAACTACAGGAGTGTGCCACCATGCCCATCTAATTTTTAAATTTTTTATAGAGATGGGCTCTCCCTATGTTGCCCAGGCTGGTCTCAAACCCTGGCCTCAAGTGATCCTCCTGCATTGGCCTCCCAGAGCACTGGGATTACAGGTGTGAGCCACCATGTCCTGTCTACTTTGTTCTTTTAATAGTCCATTGTTTGAATGTGTGCTCTCATTATTTATTTAAACTAGTCTCCTTTTTTTTTTTTTTTTTTTTGAGACAGGGTCTCACTGTATTTCTCAGGCTGGAGTGCAGTGGCGTGATCTCGGCTCACTGCAACCTCTGCCTCCTGAGGTCAAAGTATCCTCCCACTTCAGCCTCCTGATTAGCTGAGACTACAGGTGTGTGCCAACACACCCAGCTAATCTTTGTATTTTTTTTTAGAGTCGGAGTTTCACCCTGTTGCTCAGGCTGGTTTCAAACTCCTGGGCTCAAGCGATCCACCTGTCTCAGCCTCCCAAAGTGCTAGGATTACAGGTGTGAGTCCAGCCAAATTGGTCTCCAAATTGATGTACATTGGGGCTGTTTCTAATTTTTGATATTTGAGTTAGATTTTTTAAAATTAGCTTTTAAATAAGGGAAGAGACACAAAATAATGAAGGAAGAATTCTAGGTGGTGAAAAAGATTTACACATAAATAGGGACCACTAGTGTCTTTGTGTCTGACGGACTACTCTTGACTTGCCTAGGCCATAGGATGAACATATTTATGAGGAGGGAGGTGGGAGAGTAGTGGGTGTTTCTGCAAACCCTTGAGTCTATGTGTAGAATTGGGATGTGACTTAAGAACTGGGCATTTCTAACAGGGTCAGAGTGAAGCTGGCTATAGCCACTTCTTCTCCAATTAAAGATCTTTCAGGGGAGCAGGCTGCCACAGCTGTGAACATTGATCATACTCCGCTCCAGTAAAAATGCCTTCCTGCCCGTGCACAGACGTCACCCTGTTGTATCCTAAATCCACCTGTTGTCATAGTTGTTTCTCTGGGAACCCCAGCCATAGTAAGAAATATGAAGTACTGGCCGGGCGCGGTGGCTTGCCTGTAATCCCAGCATGTTGGGAGGCCGAGGCAGGTGGATCACAAGGTCAGGAGTTTGAGACCAGCCTGGCCAACATGGTGAAACCCTGTCTCTACTAAAAATACAAAAATTAGCCGGGCACGGTGGCATGCGCCTATAAACCCAGCTACTTGGGAGGCTGAGGCAGGAGAATTGCTGGAACCAGGGAGGTGGAGGTTACAGTGAACTGAGATTGTGCCACTGCACTCCAGCCTGGGTGACAGAGTGAGACTCCGTCTCAAAAAAAAAAAAAAAAAGAGAAAAGAAGTATTTGTGAAAGAAAATGTTTGCTGGCTTGAGTAGAAAGTTGTGTCAGGGAGGAATGATAAATGGGCCATTTGTTTAAGACCACCCCCAACCAGCTCTTCCTTTTCTTTTCTTTTCTTTTTTTTTTTTTTTGAGACGGAGTTTCATTCTTGTTGCCCAGGCTGGAGTGCAACGGTCTGATCTCGGCTCACTGCAACCACTGCCTCCTGGGCTCAAATGATTCTCCTGCCTCAGCCTCCCGAGTTACAGGCATGCAACACCACACCCAGATAATTTTTTTCTTTTTTTTGTATTTTTATTAGAGATGGGGTTTCCCCATGTTGGTCAGGCTGGTCTCAAGCTCCTGACTTCAGGTGATCCACTTGCCTCGGCCTCCCAAAGTGTTGGGATTACAGGTGTGAGCCACGCGCCCGGCCAGCTCTTCCTTTTCATGTAAGCATGCTCTTAACTTTTCTGCTGGAGTTGGAGAAATTTGTTTTGATGCAGCCATCTGCCAGTTGCATAATCTTGGGTATGTTTCAACATCTCCAAGCTTCAGTTCCCCATCAGTCAAATGGGCATCATAATTCCCACTTGGCACAGTGTTGGGAAGATTTATTGAGCCAATGTATGTGAAAGGGCCTATGTTTCATTTTACTTTTTTGCAAGGCCTTGTCACAATGGAGTTCCTAAGGCAATGTGTAATCCAACCCAAGATAATAGATACCAAAATGTTCTATTCTTTCCTGGGGTGTGACTGCCAATGTTACCTCCCATACTCTCAGCCTGTGTGCTTTACTGAAACTGTCTCTGAAAGTTCATCACTTTCAGGGAATTCATACAAGATTTTTTTACATTTGTATAGTACTTTATAGCTGTCACAGAGACCTTAGCAACAATCATCTAATTTGAACCCCCTAGCAAACCTTCTGGGGCAAGGCACATTTTATCACCATGTTACAGATAACATAAACGAGGCTCAGAGAGAATGATATAAAGAAACTGAGGGCCGGGCACGGTGGCTCACACCTGTAATCCCAGCATTTTGGGAGGCCAAGGCGGGAGGATCACTTGAGGTCAGGAGTTCAAGACCATCCTGGCCAACATGGTGAAACCCCGTCTCTACCAAAAATATGAAAGTTAGTCAGGTGTGGTGGCACACGCATGTAATCCCAGCTACTCATGAGGCTGAGGCATGAGAATTCCTTGAGCCCAGGAGGCGGAGACTGCAGTGAGCTGAGATCGCACCACTGCACTCCAGCCTGGGCGAGAGTGAGACCTTGTCTCAAAAAAAAAAAAAAAAGATCCAGGTGCCATGTCTCATGTCTGTAATCCCAGCACTTTGGGAGGCTGAGATGCGTGGATCACCTGAGGTCAGAAGTTCGAGACCAGCCTGGCCAACATGGTGAAACCCCGTCTCTAGTAAAAATACAAAAATTAGCCGGGCATGGTGGCAGGTGCCTTTAATCCCAGCTACTCAGGAGGCTGAGGCAGAAAAATCGCTTCAACCTAGGAGGTGGAGGTTGCAGTGAGCCGAGATCGTGCCATTGCACTCTGGCCTGGGCAACGGAGTAAGACTCTTGTCTCAAAAAAAAAAAAAAAAAAAAAAAAGAAAGAAAAAAAAGAAACTGAGGCTCAAAGAAGACAAATAATAAAGAGCAGAGACCAGGAGTAGATTACTTCTAGACTACTTCAAGACTAAAGAGGTGAGAGGTACCTTCCCTGACCTCAATCTGCCTAGGTTTAGAATTCTTGAGTCTGTTTCCCCAATCATGTTTTGCATCCTAGCAAAATGCATGCCACTTCTAAAATAATTTTTCTGTTGAAATAATAACATCAGCAGGCCGGGCGCGGTGGGTCACACCTGTAATCTCAGCACTTTGGGAGGCCGAGGTAGGTGGATCACCTGAGGCCAGGAGTTCGAGGCCAGTCTGGACAACATGGCGAAACCCTGTCTCTACTAAAAACACACAAATTAGCTGGGTATGGTGGTGGGTGCCTGTAGTTCCAGCTACTTGGGAGGCCGAGGCAGGATAATCGTTTCAGCCTGGGAGGCAGAGGTTGCAGTGAACTGAGATGGCACCACCGCACTCCAGCCTGGGTGACAGAGTGAGACTCCGTCTCAAAACAACAACAACAAAAAGAAATAATAACATCAGCAAAATACTTCATCGTTTGTAAAACACCTTAAAATTGATGGATTCATTTGATTCTTACAGTAGCCTCCTGGGTAAGTAGAGCAAACATGAGTTATTCTGTTTTTCAGATGAGGAAATAGATGTGAGAATTGAGACCTGCCCAATGTCAAACAACCAAGGAGCAGAGCTGGAACGGGAAACTGACTTTCTGGGCAGCAACTTCAATGCCTTCTTATAGGTTCATTATTGTTGTTATACTTCTATTATGTTTCTATTGTGCTGTGTAATTTTTTTTTTTTTTTGAGATGGAGTCTCGCTGTCGCCCAGGCTGGAGTGCAGTGGCACGATCTCGGCTCACTGCAGGCTCTGCCCCCCGGGGTTTACGCCATTCTCCTACCTCAGCCTCCCGAGTAGCTGGGACTACAGGGTGCCTGCCACCTCTCCCGGCTAATTTTTTGTATTTTTAGTAGAGACGGGGTTTCATCGTGTTAGCCAGGATGGTCTCGATCTCCTGACCTGGTGATCCGCCCGCCTCGGGTAATTTGTTTTTAAAAATTCAAATTAGTTAACCTCTTGTAGACATTCATTAAAATACATTTGTTGAGCACCTGTGTAAACTGCTCACCATCTAGTTGGGAGAAAGGTAAATAAACAAACAGTTACAAAAACAAAACATACTTTGCAATTTGGAGACTTAATAAATGTTTTTGATGACAGTGTGATGACAGCTTGTACTCCAAAATTAATAATCACAATGAAGGCTGGGCGTGGTGGCTCAAGCCTATAATCCCAGCACTTTGGGAGGCTGAGGTAAGCAGATCATGAGGTTAGGAGTTCGAGAACAGCCTGGCCAACATGGTGAAACCCAATCTCTACTAAAAATACAAAAAAATTAGCCAGGTGTGATGGCGCATGCCTGTAATCCCAGCTACTTAGGAGGCTGAGGCAGGAAAATCGCTTGAACCCAGGAGGCGGAGGTTGCAGTGAGCAGAGATCATGCCAC
Source organism: Gorilla gorilla gorilla (assembly GCF_029281585.2). NCBI lineage: Eukaryota > Metazoa > Chordata > Mammalia > Primates > Hominidae > Gorilla > Gorilla gorilla. Next base: position 106,656,158 of record NC_073224.2, read on the forward strand.
TGCACTCCAGCCTGGGCAACAGAGCGAGACTCCATCTCAAACAAACGAACAAAAAACCCACAATGGACTTTTGTGAAATAAGAGAGAAAGCAGCCACACGTTTATATACCCATGTGCATAAGCTCCCACCACACACCAGTGAAATCATCTGAATTTTACATTTCAATAAGTAACTGGCACCTTCTTGGCATATTAATCTGTAGGAAATTATAGGCTGCAGTGTTGTGGTATATTATCAGAGAATGTCAAGTAGATTACAGTATTATGTTACTTTGACATCACTGCCCGGCATTGCTTTGGTCTTTTCCTTACTAACAGATACATTTACTAGAACTCATTTCAATGTCATGTAAAAAAAGATAATTTATAATAATTTCCATTGTAAACAGAATATTTCTTGCTTGATCATAAAGACTTCACTTACTTCTGTCCTCTTGCTGTTTGGGGTCATGATTGGTGTCTGCTCACCCTTCCCGGTTCTCCAGAGCAACATGTGACCTGAAGCCAACTTGGAAAGAGAAGAAACAGGTCAAAGAAGAGAGCAAAGGTTAAACAGAACAGTGTGTTATAGCACTCGATCTCGAATTAAAAAAAACAAAAGGTAAAACTCCCCTGTGTAGTGAAGAATTGATTTTACCCAAAGAGAGGTCTGGCTTTGGCCCTCGGCTACTGGGAGATGATCTCTAGGCCTCTGGAATGTCCTGCCCAATAGGAATGTCATTGTTTGCCTGAGGAGTTTGGCCACCAGATGCTCAAATGATGTGATTTATAATGGGGGCTCTGAAACACGCCATATCAGTTCCAGCCCCCATAGGGACTGGAGAGCAAAGGTCAGTCATGCAGGCAGCATGTGGTCAAGCTCCAGCAAGGGCTCTGGACACCAAAGACTCGGGCAAGCTTTCCTGGTGGCAGCACTCGCAAGCACTGCCACACCTCGTAGCTGGGAGGGGCAGTGATGTCTGGAACTCCACAGGAGAAGGTGCCCAAAGCTTCCCGTGTGGCTCTTCCCAGACTTTGCCCTCTGTATCTCTTCTCTTGGCTGGTTCTGATTTGTACCCTTTTGCTGCAATAAAAGTTTAATTTATCATAAGTATAGTGCTTTCCTGAGTTCTGTGAGTCATTGTAGCAAATTATCAAACCTGCAGGGGTAGTGGAACCAACCCCTGAACTGGCTACTGGTATCTGAAGTGAGAGTGGCCTGAAGTGGAGGACTGTTCCTTACCCTGTGAAGTCTGGCCTGAATCCAGGCAGTTGGGGTCAGACATCACTGCATTTCCCAAAGCCTGCTTTTAGATTTTGATTTTGACACTTTTTGACACTTTCTAGCTTGGTTACTTCTCTCGATTTCATTTTTTTTTTTTTTAAGACAGATTCTTGCTCTGTCACCCAGGCTGGAGTGCAATGGCACGATCTCAGCTCACTGCAACCTCAGCCTCCCGGGTTCAAGTGATTCTCCTGCCTGAGCCTCCCGAGTAGCTGGGGTTATAGGTGCCCGCCACCACGCCCGGCTAATTTTTTTTGTATTTTTAGTAGAGATGGAGTTTCACCATGTTGGCCAGGCTGGTCTCAAACTCCTGACCTCAAGTGATCCACCCGCCTCGGCCTTCCAAAGTGCTGGGATTACAGGCGTGAGCCACCGTGCCTGGCCGGCTTCAATTTTTCTAATCCTTAATTTGGGGGTCATACTTGTCCTATTTTCTTCACAGGGTTAATTATGAAGATCAAAAATTAAATAGTGTGTGTGTGAGAGAGCTATTGATGGCAAACAAGAACATGCTATCTAAAACTGTAAAGGACCATCAAAAGGTATTACTTTTATTACAATGGAACTAAATGGTGGGGATAATGTGGTGGAGATGTACATGTGTTAGGTAAGGCTTTCTTCAATCATTCATTACACAAATAAAGATTGAGTTTAGGTGTTGGGGAGATAAGTCAGGGCCCCGCCCTGTGCGGGCTTCTATTCTACCCAGGGAGAGAGAAAATAAAGAGGCAACTGAGGAGAATAATTAGACTGTGGTCATTGTTGTGATGGAAGCAGAATGATAAGGTAACAATTCTGTTGGAAGGGGTGCCTCTCAAGACAGAGCAGCCAGAGAAGGCTCATAAGAACTGATGTTTGGATAAAGAAGTTAAAAAAGAGAACAAGGGTATTTTAGGCAGAAGGAATAGCAAGGGCAAAGGTCCTGAGGTGGGAAAGAGCTGGCGTGTGTACAGAACAGAAAAGAGATCTGTGTGTCTGGCCTGGGGATAAGGTTGGAGATATGCATGAGTCAGAAGAAGAAGGATCTTTTTTTTTTCCCCTTTTTCTTTTTTGAGACAAGCTCTCACTCTGTCGCCCAGACTGGAGTGCAGTGGGACTATCTTGATTCACTGCATCCTTGACCTCCCAGGCTCAAGTGGTCCTCCCACCTCAGCCTCCCAAGTAGCTGGGACTATAGGTATGCATCACCACGCCTGGCCATTTATTTGTATTTTTAGTAGAGATGAGGTTTTGCCATGTTGTGCAGGCTGGTCTCAAATTCCTGGGCTCAAGCTATCTGCCTGCCTCAGCCTTCCAAAGTGCTGGGATTACAGGCATGAGCCACTGTGCTTGGCAGAGAAGGGCCTTATTTGCCAAAGAAAATATTTGGATTTTTAAGAGTGACATGAAATTAGGATGGTTTTAAGTAAAGTGACATGAACTGCTTTAAGAAGACACTCCAGGCTGGGCGTGGTGGCTCACACCTGTAATCCCAGCACTTTGGGAGGCTGAGGCTGGCAGATCACCTGAAGTCGGAGTTCAAGACCAGCCTGACCAACATAGAGAAACCTCGTCTCTACTAAAAAAAAAAAAAAAAAAAAAAACCAAAATTAGCCGGGCATGATGGCGCATATACCTGTAATCCCAGCTACTCGGGAGGCTGAGGCAGGAGAATCACTTGAACCTGGGAGGCGGAGGTTGTGATGAGCCAAGATTACACCATGGCCCTCCAGCCTGGACAACAAGAGCGAAACTCTGTCACACACACACACACACACACACACACACACACACACAAAACAAAAACAAAAACACCCACACACATACAAGAAGACACTCCAGCTGCTGAATGGGGATGAGGGGAGGCAAAGAGACATCACCAGACTATGTAGGGAAGGAGCTGGCAGAGGAGAGATGGAGAAATGGTCATATTCCAGCTATGCTTTAAGGTAGAACCAAAAAGACTTGCTGATGGATTAGATGTTGGGGATGGGGAAGACAAGAGGAAGAAACGTTTGTCAGCTGCCTCCTCTGGGAAGCAGATACTGAATGAGGAGTGTAAGAGGCCTAAGAGGGAGTGCCTATGAGAGGGGACAGGAAGCAGGGTTCAACAAGGAGAGCCTCAGACTGAAATGCAGATAGAATCTTGGGCAACATATTGGGGAACTCCAGAGCAAAGGTATTTCATTAGAGGGGTTCGCATAGGGCAGAAATGTTCAGGCCCTAAGAACCCCTCCACTCTGCTCAGTTACTGGCCAGAGCCTGCTGAGAGCAGTGTGCCTTGGCTGGAAAACTGAGACAGATCCCTCAGCACTAACAGCTGGAGGCTGACAGCTAACTGTCCTCCTTGCAGCTGAGCAGCAAGTTCTTTCTTGAAGACAATTCCAAGTGGGGCAACTTCATGGCTACCACAGTCTTCCTTTTGTACCATGTGGATCTACTTTCCACACACATTGAGGGGTAGCTCTTCCGGGGTTTCAATGGGCTCTTTTCTTGAAGGGACTTAGTTAAGGGAGGTCAGTGGGTTAACCACAGGCTGTTGCTGCAGTTGGTCTTGCAATAGGTAACATCATTTCCCTCCTCCATTATCCATTCTAAATTCCACTCTCCCTCTCTGCTAGAGATGACACCACTGTCATTTCTGCTGGTCTCGATAGCCTACCAGGTGGCGTAGCACAACCCTGATTCCTGAGAGGCTCTGAGTCCCTGATCACGTCACCCTTCACAGGCTGGGCTGCACTTGCCATTCAGGTCACCATTGGGCATGAAGGGTATCATCAAGAGGTGCTCAAGTGGCTGACCTGAGTTTCACACATATTCCTGCCTTATTGTCCAAGAGCAGTTCTAGCTCCTTTTGTTGATCAGGCTCTATATCCCTGCCCCAGGCCCACACAAAGCTGCACCCTCTAGAATACAGGCTGGAGCACTATTCCCAGACATGGAATATGTTTGCTGCCAGAACCCTCCAGGCATTTTAGTTCCTTCTTTGTGCATGCAAGATGCAGCATTTTGTCTTTTGTTTCAGAGGCAACGTCCTAGTACACCCTTTACCACTGGATTCCAAAAAACTTTATGGGAGGGGCAAGCCCTGGAATCTTCAGAGAGTTTATGTCTCATTTTCTAGAGTGCATGTGTCTTCCCGAGGCTTTCAGGTGCCAGCCACCTCTTGCTATTCTCCCAAATTAGCCTAATGTCATTGATGAATGGAGCATTGTGATATTCTGTGGGAAGTCCAGATGATCTAGATCTTTTCTGAATGTATCATGACATAGATTGGGAGAGTTAACAACAACCCTGGGGGCCGGGGAATCTAAATGAATATTGTCATCCAGTCCATGTGAATGCTGTTTCTGATTCTCTTTCTTGATCGAGATAAAGAAGAATGCATTTGCCAAATCAATGGCCAAATGTCATGTACTTGAAGCCATATTTATATAATCTAGCAATGACACCACACCCTGCATGATCACTCGGGGCTTGAGCTGAGCTAGGAATCGTCTATGGTTATTTCCCAGGATCCATGTGTTTTCTGCAGGGGCCAGGCTGGTGAATTAAACAGAGGTATGACACAGACCACAATCCTTGCATCCTTGAGGTACTTAAGGGTGGCAATGATCTCTATCTTCCCTCTGGAATGAGATATTATTTTGTATTTGCTATCTTGGCTGGGTGAAGGGGGACGGACACAATTTCAGAGGCTTCCACTGACCTTCCCCACACGATAGCTCTTATATCATAAAGCAGGGGGCCCCATATCGGGGCTTCCCCAACTGCTGAATATACCAATCCCAGTTATACATTCAGGGACTGGGGCAATGACCACCAGGTGGAGCCATGGCCCCGGTGGACCCACTTGAAGCTGGACATCAGCCAGAATCCCCATTTTACCTGACCTATAGCCCATCATTGTAACAGGGGCCATAATGACATTTCAGGTCTTTGAATATCAGTGTCATTTCAGGCCCTGTGTCTAGTAGTCTTCAACATGTCTGGATATTCCTCCTCTCCCAGGCGACAGTCACCCAGGACTGGTGGAATTATTACAGTGCACACTTGCTGTGATGTTGCAGGGACCTTCCTCTCGGGGACTCTGTCACATTTTCCCATTCAATAGATTTCAGGTCTGAAAAATGTCTCAGGTCTAGGAAATGAGAAGGAATCATGACTTTTTTTTTTAGTGTTCTTAAAACATATATTTTATTTTAAATAGTGATAAAAACATAACATTTTCAGCTGGGTGTGGTGGTGTGCGTTTGTAGTTCCAGCTACTTGGGAGGCTGAGGTGGGAGGATCGCTTGAACCTAGGAGGTCAAGGCTGCAATGAGCCGAGATACTGCCACTGCACTCCAGCCTGGGCAACAGAGCGAGACCCTGTCCCCAAAAAAGAAAAAAACCACACACAAAACAACATTGATCATCTTAACAACTTGTAAGTGTACAGTTTCATAGTTTTAAGTATATTCACAGTGTTGTGCAGCTGAGCTCTAGAGCTGCTCATCTTGCAACACTGACCCCCCCATACCCAGTAAACAACAACTCCAAATTTCTCCCTGCCCCTGGCTCCTGGCAACCACCATTCTACTTTATGTTCCTATGAATCTGACTACTTTAGATACCTCATATAAATAAAATCATACAGTATTTTTGTCTTTTTGTGACTGGCGTGTTTCACTAAGCATAATATCCTCAAGGCTCATCCATGTTGTAGTATGTGACAAGATTTTCTTCCTTTTTAAGGCTGAATAATGTACATGTCCCATTTTATTTATCCTTTCACCCATCAATGGACACTTGAGTTGCTTTCTTTTGGCTGTTGTGAATAACGCTGCTGTGAATATGGGTGTGCAAATATCTCAAGACACTGCTTTCAATACTTTTGAAGTGGGATTGCTGGATCATACGGTAATTCCATTTTTAATTTTTTGGGAACACTCAGACTGTTTTCCACAGCAGCTGCACCATTTTACATTCCCACCAACACTGCACAAGGCTTCCAATTTCTCTACTTCAAGACTTTTTATGGGGGCAACTGTGCTCAGCCTATTCTTGCATTTGTTTGATTTGCCCTTGTTGGCTGTCTGTTAATTTTATCCCTAGGGATATCATGTTCTATTAATCAACTTAATTTCCCCTTGACTGGCTTTTTTATTGATTGATTGATTGAGACAAGGTCTCACTCTGTCACAAGGATGGAGTGCAATGGCACCAGCCTAGGAGGCTCACTGCAGCCTCCAACCCCTGGGCTCAAGGGATCCTCCCACCTCAGCCTCTCAAGTAGCTGGAACTACAGGCACATGCAACTATGCCTGGCTAATTTTTTTTTTTTTTTTTTGAGATGGAGTTTTGCTCTGTCGCCCAAGCTGGAGTGCAGTGGCACGATCTCAGCTCACTGCAAGCTCTGCCTCCCGGGTTCACGCCATTCTCCTGCCTCAGCCTCCTGAGTAGCTGGGGCTACAGGTGCCCGCCACCACGCCCGGCTAATTTTTTTTGTAGTTTTAGTAGAGACGGGGTTTCACCATGTTAGCCAGGATGGTCTCGATCTCCTGACCTCGTGATCCGCCCGCCTCGGCCTCCCAAAGTGCTGGGATTACAGGCGTGAGCCACCGCGCCTGGCCATGCCTGGCTAATTTTTAATTTTTTTTTTTTGTAGAGACAGGTCTTACTACGTTGCCCAGGTTGGTCACAAATCCCTGGCCTCAGGTGATCCTCCCACCTTGCACCGGGATTACAGGCATGAACCGCACCTGGTCTTGACTGGCTCTTTGACTTTGCTGGTCATTGAGAGAACTGTGACCACCTGGCCTTTATTGCTTGGCATTGGGGAGGGGGTCGGTTATTTCCATTGCTATCAACAATCCCAGCTTTGTTATGACCTCTCCTACCTTCATCCCTGGCCCACTGTCTGTCTAGCTCCCATTTTGTTTATTGATGCTGGTGCCCCCCTCACCAATGCTGTGGTAAAGGATGTGTGTCTTCCATGGAACACAATCCCACGGTGAGTCTTTAGACCTCAAATAATACATTCCAACATGTCTACTTTCCTAAACTTTTAAATTTCTTCCTCACTGCTGATGTGGAGGAAGCATTGAAGTTCAAGCATTTCAACTGGGCTGCGTGGGTCATTACTTTTTCAAGGCTTGTAGGAGCACAATAATATTCATATATCTGAACTATTACATGGGGTCCTTGCTGGAGTGTAAATCCTGTATCCCAAGAAAGTGCCCCTAAATTAATAAACTTTCTTATCCAGGTTTCTATTCTGATATTCTCAAAACTCTAGGTCCGGCTGGGCACAGTGGCTCACGCCTGGAATCCTAACACTTTGGGAGGCGGAGGCGGGTGGATCACTCGAGGTCAGGAGTTCGAGACCAGTCTGGCCAACATGGTGAAACCCCGTCTCTACTAAAAATACAAAAATTAGCCGGGCGTGGTGGCAGGTGCCTGTAATCCCAGCTACTCGGGAGGCTGGGGCAGGAGAATCGCTTGAACCCGGGAGGCGGAGGTTGCAGTGAGCCGAAATCGTGCCACGTGCTCCAGCCTGGGGGACAGAGCAAGACTCCATATCAAAAAACAAACAAACAAACAAAAAACAAAAAAAAAATTCTAGGTCCATGGGAACCTCCCCTGCTCCTGCGGGTACATGCTTGGTTTAGTTCCTTTCTTCCTTGTAAGGCCCAGCACATTCTTGGCTCTGAATTACGTGGTGACTTATGTCCAGTTATTCTGGTAGCCAGAAGAGGAGATGGGGCTGATCTGGCGGGGCACTCCTGTTATGTTTCAAGGAGAGATCTCTGCATTGCCTTTCCTGGGCAGCAGGTGGTGCTAGCTCTTAATAGAGAGGGGTGGGCCCTCTTAGCAGGGTATGTGGGGTCAGAGGAATCTGGGAACCAAAATCTTCAGGGATCTCCACCATCCAAGGTACCAGATGTCCCCATTCTGCGTGTTGGAATCCCAGCCCAGGTTTTCTCAGCCAGGGCCTTGATCTTGACGGGGCAGATCTACCTTGGCTGAGGCTTCTAGCCACCTGCCTCAGCCTCAGTGGGGTGTTAGTTTTTGAAGCTCCTGGTTGCTATCAATTTCTGAGTTCTGTCTATCTTTTATGGCTCTTCTATTGCAGGCGATCTCTTGCTACCAAAGAAGCCCCTGGCCCTCACACTTAGTTTCAGTTGTTTGCTAAGTGCCTTTCCTTATCTTTCTGTACGATACCAGTGCAGCTGAGTAACAGCCAATTCCTTTGTCATTGTGTGCTTTGTTCTCCTGCGCATTTTTGGTGTGTTTTAATTTTAATGTTAAAAATGGACACACTGTAATTGCCCATCCTTATGGGGTACAATTTATCTCTGTACTTTTCAAAAGCCTGAATCGTTTCACTGACCAGGTGGTCCCTGCCATCAGCTCATTCTCCTAAATTACCAACGGTGAAAGTTTTTCTTGCTGGAGACTGTTGTGGTCTCTTATTTTTCTGTCAAATTCTGCTTGCAAACTGAAAAGTTTCTTTTTTAGTTCCTCTTTCCTGCAATACCTTACCAATCACAGCTAAGAAAAGCCTGTTGCTACTTTTAACATTCTGCCTGGAAGTCTCTTTAGCTACCTCCAACAAATTTATTAGGTATATTTTCTAGCTCCCAAGATACCACAGGTGACAGTTTTGTGAATGATTCTACCGCCATATAACACGGGTGGTCTTTCTCCCGTGCTATAGCAGAGAACTGCTTTCTCTGAGAGCAGTTTTCTCCCTGCTCATCCAGACTCTGTAAGTCTCCTTGCTGCCCTTCTAGGCTGTCTGCTGTTGGGTCCCAAGATCAATGCCACTTGTTTCAGGTTTTAGTTAGGGCAGCATCCCACTTCCAAGAAACAATCTTTGTTTTAGTATCTATTGCTGAGTAACAAACCACCCCAAAACCTAGTGACTTAAGACAGCAATGGTTTGTTAGTTTCTCACAGTTCTGGGGGCTGGCCGAGCGGCTGGTCTCTGGTCTTGCTTGTGTGCTGCTCCAGCTGTGTCTGACTGGAGGCTTGGATGCTGGGACAGATCCATGTGGTTTCATGGGCTCATAGTAAGGATGCTCGCCCAGGCTTCTTAGAAGCACCTGAATTTTAAGAGAGTAAAGGAGTGGAAACTACAAGGCCCTTTAAGGCCTAGGCGCTGGAACGTACACAGCACATGTTCTTTGTTCTATTGGGCAAAACAAGTCACTGGCAAACCCAGATTCAAGCAGCAGTTGGAGAGAAAGCAATACCTCTCAAAAGGGAGGAACAGCAAACTCATATTGCAAAGGAGCCTGCAGTGGGGCTGGTTCACTGAGGATCACTATTTAGTCATTTATTACATTTATAGCACATTTAAGATGCATGTTAGATACCCAGGTAAAGATGTCAAGTTGACACTTAGCTCTAAGTGCCAGAGAGGGAAATTTAGGCTGGAGAAATAAATTTGGGACAACACATCAACATACAGATTTGGTGTGTCTCGGAATCATCCTGCCCTCAGGGTTGCCGGCTGCTGTATAAGTCTGGACTGTGCATGAGTTGCGGTACAAGCGGAGTGCGGCCCTCTGCAGCCAGAGCTGGGTGGAGGCTGGGGCAAGAGGAACATTGTGTTTTTGAGTCCACTTCCCTATTTGTGCACAGAGTATTCCACTAGTGTTCTCTTCCCCGCCTCCCCCACTTGATAGAGCCAAAAACATTAGGGATGGTATTAGGACAACTGACCTGCATGCCAAGGACATAGGACAGGAGACTATGCCACTGCCTTGTTTTGCCACTTCAAATCAGGAACCTTAGGAGAAAGGGGCTGTTTGCTGTCATGGCTTTAATATCTGGAGGAAGGGAAAGAAAGAACGGACATGAGCCTAATATTTTTGAAAGAAAGGGGTGATTTCTGAGCCATCCCAAACCAGCAGGAAGGACAGGGGTGATAACCCCAACTCGTTCACAGCAGGAAGCAAAGAGGAGAAGGGATTTGGTGTTGGAGACCATGACACAGGTCAAGAGTTCTAGTGCTACTTGCCTTTCTATGAGTTACTTTTCCTCATATTAAGTCCTTATGAAAGCCGCCTTATGTCCATGGTTTCTGTAGCTGCACCAGCCTCTACACTTCTGATAGTTCAGGAGGAGTTGGGAATCTGTATTCTCCAATTGCTCCCCAACCTTAATGCACTTAACAAGTGTGTTCTCCACACTTTTTAACCCTCCAAAATCCCGTTTTTAAACTGGTCCTGCTAATTTTTGCATTCTCCCCATCCTTGCTTCCAACCCCAGGGTTGGGGTGAGGTTGGGGTGGGCCATGTACAAGACTTTCTGGCTCTATCTCTCATTTTCTGAGCAGAGCTGGGCTGCACTAATTGACCTCAAGGGTCTCAGCTGTTCTAAGTGGGGTGTTTGTTAGCTCTTGTTAGGCTTGTAATTAGTGCAAGGAATCTAGGTCAGAGGCAACGGGTTGGAGTGATGGTCTCCTGGGGCATGACTAAAGGTGGGGAATAGCAAACAGCCTCCTCATTCTGTGGGTGGGACTTGTGTCACACACAGAGACAAATAGACACAGGGTCACATGCAGAAAGGCGGTCAAACTCTGCTGTGTGTGCACGAGTATGTGCATGAGTATGAGTGTGTGTGTGTGTTCGCTCCTGCATTTACTCGGGTTTCTTTCCAACCTCTCCATATATGGCGTGGCTCTAGAGCAGGCTGGGGATTGGCTGCTCCTGTTGGGAGACAGGGAGGTAGTAAGAAAGCAGAAAGAGAAAGGAACCCAGCGTAGAGAAGGGAGTGACGAAGTGGGGGGTGGGGGCAGTAGCTGAGCTTGAGAAGGTTGCAGAAGTGGGCTGGGACTGCTTGCCTGTGAGGTTTAGATAGAAGAGAGATTCTTAGAGACTCATTTCCTGGGAGAATGAGGCAAATTTATTACTGGCAGAGGGGTTGGGAGAGCGGCTGGGGAAGGAGGTGAGAGCTGTTTCCCCAGGGACAGAGCTCTAGGCTCAGAACCGCATGGTATGTGAGGACCAGGGCAGGAGTTAGAGAAATTTGCACCTTTCTTTTCTCCCTGGTAAACCTATGCTGTGGAGATAGAAGGAAATCAACTCATCAGCGTTCCAGGCCAACACCCCAGACATTCTTCCTGATGGAGGGAGCCGGGACTGCAGTTCCTTTATCCCTCCTCAGGCCCCTGGCTAACAACCTGATGGGGAAGGACAGGAAAAGTTGAGGAAAATGTCACTGAAATGAGAATTAAGATTTCGTTCTTTACCTGCCTCTACCCCTCACCCCATCTCAACTCTGTGTCCTGGGTTCCACCCCTTACCCCGTCTCCCCAACCTAGGGCCTCCGGAGGGCACTTCCCTTTGCTTCATCTGTGTAAGAAGAGAAGGGAGCAGAGCGGTTGGGAGTGGAAAGGGAGGGAGAATAAGTGCACCCTGAAAGTGTCTGGGGGCAGCTGTGTGCTGAGAAAGTTGCCCCACACAGCTACTGAGCCAGCCCATTTGCCATGCATCACAGTTACCGGGGGCACGGAAGGGAAATATTGCAGGCAGAGGGGCTAAAATGATGGAGTGAGGGAAGAGAGGCACTGGGAGGAAGGGAAATGAACGTAAGCACCTTCCCATCCTTCTGTCACAGTGCCCAGGTTCAATACAAATGCTTCAACAGAACTCATGCCAGCAGCCTACCACAAGGGTGCACCTTAAGCGATTTTTCTAGTGGGAAGCCTGGTTCCATGCTAAGCTCTAAAGTTCTTGAAGACCAGGGACCATGCTTTCATCCCTTCTGGCTCTCTCCTCTGAAGAGAGAGGTCCAGCACAGCCTGTGGCCTGGATCTAGCTAAGTGACAGTGACCCCACCCCGGCGGCCTCATTCACACAGTGCTCCTTCCAACTGAGCTAGCAGCTCACTGCCCAGAGTCAAACCAGTAACAGTAGCTGCAGTGGTCACTTTCTGACTGACAGGCATTTTCCATATTGTCCTCACCCATCCAATAGCTCTGCAGCTTGCAGATGAAAAAAAACTGATACTCGGAAAGCATGTGCCTTGCCCAGAGCCTCATAATCAAGAAGTAACAGAGTTAGAATTTGAATCCAGATCCATCTGGTTTCAAAGCTGGGCTCATTTCACCACCCTAGGGCCTGGATGTTCCAGTAACTGCTGGAGAACTGGAAGCTGTTGGTTTTAGAGCCTGAAGCCCAGGAGCACAGTGCCCGGCTCCTCTCTTACTGTTGTGAGGTCCCCGATCTTTCTTTTCTGCTTCTCTCACCTGTCATTCTCCTCTCTAGTGTCTCCCTCCATCTTCTGGCTCCCCTGGGAGCCACAGATAATTGACATGTTGGGATACACATGTCATTTGTGCTTTTGTCTTTTTTCATTATGTGGGAGCAACAAGGAAGAAAAAAAGAAAAGGAAAAATGCTGGTAAAATACAAAGATAGAGACTTGTAAAAAGAAAGCATAATTTTAGCTTAGACTTCAATACTTGTGACAACCGATGGCTCTGCTGACCATGCTTAGGGCTGTGGAGAGTGCAGCTATTTGGAGGACAGGAAGTCTGGAAGCCTGGGTCCTCACCTCATACCCCAAGAGACCATAGAATGACATGAAGGTGGCACTCTTGCACGCTTTCCCTCACTCAACTGGGATACACATTCTTCAAGGAAGAGGCTAGGTAACTACAGTCTAGAGCTGGGGACAATCTCCATGACAGAGTGGCAAGGGACTAGAGAGAGCAAGAATTCCTCTGCCCTAGGGATGGTTTAACAGCAGTGATAAGGTCCAGAGAAGAGCTGTGAAGGAAAGAGATGATTTCTGGAAAGGGGACAGAGGCCCCCATTTTGCTCACATGGGTTGTAGGAGTGACGTTAGAGCAGAAGAATGCGGACTGAAGAATCTGTTTCTCCCACAGCTTTTTCCCCCTCTTCCTCCTATCCCATCTTCCTATAACATCGGGGCAGCGTCATGGCCAGGTCTACATGTAACTTGGCCCCGTTTCCTCCCCCTCCTCCCCTCTTACCTCTAGTGAAGCCCCGCTGCTCTTGGAGGATCAAGCAGCTAGCAAGGCACACTTCAAAGTGGTTTTTAACCCCTCATTTACTTGATTCATGAGACTCTGTCCCCTTCTTTCCCAAAATCAAATTATTCCCTTCATAGCTCTTCTGGGGACCTCACCACTGTTACTAAACCTGATCTCACACACTTCCAAGGAAAGAGTGAACAGTGAGTTGTGCGGGACCTACCACAGACAAGAATGTTGGGAAGCCTGGCAACTTCAGAGGTGGCTGGGAGGGTGGTGGCGTGGGCATCCAGATGCTTTTCTCAAGTGGGGACTTGCTTAGTGATGGAAGAGGTTTGAGGAAGGAGAGGGGGAGGCTACAGGAAACCTTAGCATGGCTGAAAGAGGAACTTGGACAGATGTTTGGTTTTCCCCTTCATCCTACCCAGCTTGCATCACACACCAGTTTCATTCTTAGTTCAGTTCTTCTGTGGGGTCTGTCTCTAGGTCCCCTGTGCTAGGGCCCTGAATCAAATAATGAAACTAGTCTCATCCACTCAAGGTTGGATTTTTTTTTTTTTTTTGAGACGGAGTTTTGCTCTTGTTGCCCAGGCTGGAGTGCAATGGCACAATCTTGGCTTGCTGCAACCTCTGCCTCCCAGGTTCAAGTGATTCTCCTGCCTCAGTCTCCCGCAGAGCTGGGATTACAGGCGCCCACCACCATGCCTAATTTTTTGTATTTTCGGTAGAGACTGGGTTTCATCATGTCGGTCAGGCTGGTCTCAAACTTCTGACCTCAGGTGATCCACCCGCCTTGGCCTCCCAAAGTGCTGGGATTACAGGAGTGAGCCACTGCGCCCGACAAGGTTGGATCTTTGAGTCAAGGTTGGGAAGGGTGTGGAAGATGAAGGGAAGAAACACCTCATGTAAGAAAATCCAGGCAGCTCGATCTCAATCAGAGACTGCTAAGAATGAGAAGCCAGTGTCTGGCTGGGGAGATTTTAATTCCACAAATCCTCCTCAAGGGCTGGGATAAATTTCACTTCCATGTGCACGGACAGGTGACACTGGCCTCCACATCCCTACAACTAGAGTTGGGCAGCTGAAACTTCATCCTCAAACTGAAGGCCTGGGGTGGGACATAACAGAAAACACCCTCGTCCCCCTCCCGCTCTAAGCTTAGAAGCCCACTGTATCCTCGGGAGCAGCAGTGGACTCCCCATGCCGTCTTGGGGGCGGGCGGTGTGTGGAGTGGTCAGACTGTGTCTTTACCGTGCCTTCTCTCTCTCTGGCTGGGTAAAAACTTCCTGCTACTGCTGCGGGGTCACTTCCTCAAACCTGAGAGGCATACAAGGGGCATATGGAAAGTAGGTGGGGCAATAAGGGTTGTAGTGGGGTCAGGCATCAGCAAGAGCAATGAGTTCATTTTTGTTTTCTTTTTTTGATTGAGGTAAATAAAAAAGCTTTATCCAGCAACACGGAGATAAGTCTGTCCAACTCAACAAGTTCCAGACCCCACCCTGCCCTCACATCAGGCTCTTCCGGTACTGACTGTGCGGGGTGGTCTGTCTGAGGTGGGAGTCCGGGGTCTGCAGGTCCATCTGTCTGTACAGGTCTCTCAGCTCCCTGACCTCCTGCAGCACCCTCTTTGCCTGGCTCCAATTCGATGATGCCTCTCCCAGCAGCCGTTCCGTCTCCAGCAGCAGCTGCTCTGACTCAGAATCCGGCGGAGACCGAGGGGGGTCCTTGGCCTTTCGCTTCCCATCTCCCAGTCCCTGAACCTCTGCCAGAAGCTCCTGAGTCTTCTCCAGTTTCCTTGCTACCAGGTCCTGGATCCGGGACAGCTGCCCCGGGTTGGGGAGCGCAGGGGTTGGGGGTTCCTCAGCCCGCAGCTGGAGGGTGCGGGCAGAGGCAGCGTCCCGCTGAGATAGGATCTCCTCCAGGGAGGCGCAGCGGCCTTTCTCTGTGGGCGTCAACTTCTTGGGTGCCTGGGGGGTGTAGGTGGCCCCTTTGTCTGTTTTTTCCCAAGGTCGGGAGAGACTGCTTGCCCGGTCTGCGGAGGGCTGGATGCGGTCTGAGTCTGCTCTCCGCCGGCTCCCTGCCAGCTGGGCCACAGACTTGTCCAGGTCAACCCGAAAGCTCTCAGCACAAGAGGTTGGTTCCTCAGGGGAAGGGTCTTCCTCTTGGATCAAGTCCAAGGTCAGCATCCCATCCGAGGTAGAGGTGGAAGCCTGTGGAAGAAGAGGGGAATGAGTGGGGAGAGCTGTCATCAGGAGGGATTTTCGGAATGACTGCCTAAAAGATGCAAGCTGTGGTCATTTTCCTCTACAAGCCTTCCTTGAATGAGAAGTACTTTTTTTTAGAGACAGAGTCTTGCTCTGTCACCCAGGCTGGAGTGCAGTGGCACGATCTGAGCTCACTGCAAGCTCCGCCTCCTGGGTTCATGCCATTCTCCTGCCTCAGCCTCCCGAGTAGCTGGGATTACAGGCGCGCACCACCACGCCCAGCTCTTTTTTTTTGTATTTTTAGCAGAGGCAGGGTTTCACCATGTTGGCCATGGCTGGTCTCAAACTCCTGACCTCAAGTGATACACCGTCTCAGCCTCCCAAAGTACTGGGATTACAGGTGTGAGCCCCCCTGCCTGGCAAAGCCCTCTGCTCTTGACTGAACCCTCCTACTGAATGTGCTGTTTCTTATTCCTTTGACAGTGACTTGAATGTTTCTTCTTCTGTGATTTAGTTTCTGTTACTTGTTTCCCGTATTCTCCACTCTACCATAAGCTTCCTGAGGGGCGTCCTCTTCCTCGGTATTGTGGACTCTCAGCAATTAAACTGCGTCTGACGCACACAGGATGCTCCCCATGGCACAATGACTGTCCTCCTCCGTCTGCATCCTCTGAGCCCCACACTTCAGCCCCCTTGCCTTATAATAAAATTTGTTCTCTTATTTCCAGAATACTAAAAATGATGAGTATTCAATACCAAATATGTTGTTTTAGTCATTCCTCACAGCAGCCCTTCAAGGCAGGCATGATTACTGCCTCATTTTACAGTTGGAGACATGCAACTTCAGGGAACCACACAGGTAGCTGATTACAGTGAGGTTCCAACTCAGGTTCTAACTCCAAAGCCTGTGTTCTCTGCATTATACCTGCCTGCCTCTCTCTCTAAAGACTTAAGAGCTCAGAGGCATGAAAGAAACTAGCACTTTGTATGTTTCAGGAGTTCATTGTGATCCTTTCTCCTCCAAACGCCCGCGGTACTACATGTTGTTACCCATCAAGACAGCCACCATACAGTAGCTTATTTTTCATTTTCCTGTGAGTATAACTCATTTTCTCCAAAAGAGGGTAACATTACTGGGAGCTGGGACTTTTGAACTCCTAATGGGTGCTGAATAAATCCTTTTGATTTAGATCTGGCAGAAGCATTGGGTGGAAGGACTTCCCTCGCCTTTGATCTTGGCATCAAGGAGGCCTCCCACAAATGCCTCTGGTGGCATACAGTTCTGTCTGAGATGGACTGACACAGAATTGGCCCTTTGGCAATGTTTATTACAGTCTTACATACCACAGCCATTAGGTGTCCCCTTGTTGGGGGGCGGCGGGAGTGCTGGATTTTTGCCCTGTCGCGAGTGGGATGGGCAAGATAGCTGTCCTCCTCAACGGTGACCTGAAGAGATGTACTGTGAGTCATGAGTGCTCTTCAGCGACTCGCTGTCCCAACCCAGCATCCCGAGGCCTGAACATGTGCCCACTCCATTCACTGCTTCTGAATGAATCCATGGGCAAGGGGATTTACTGGACACGAAGGGGGCTCTTTAAGCTGACCCAAGGCTGGCTCCCGCATCATGAAGCGGGGAAGAGGTGGTGTCAGATGAGATTTGGAGAGAAGGCAGAAAGAGATCAGGGCTTTTAAAAGGGCGGTAAAGAAGTAGAGCTGGTGGAGGAGCGAGTAAACGGGGCCTGCACAATCCTCCCCCTTCAGTGGGTCACAGCTGTTCCCTCTGCCCCAGCGTCCCTCCCTCTCCCCACAGTGAGCCCCCTGACCTCATCCAAGATACGGTTCTTGGCTCGGGTGATGGCAGAGTTGAGGGCATTGATCCACGATTCCTTCTCTTCTGGACTCACTGCCAGGAAGATCAGGTTGGGTGCCTGTGAGGGGAAGATTCCTGTTTCAGCCAGGGTTTTAGAGGTGGTGCCTCACCTTGACAATGAAGAAATAAGAGATTATAATCTCACTTTCTTAGACCCAGCTCCAGGAAGGAGAGATATTCTGCTTCCAGAGTCATCCATAACTTAAGGAAACCCAGCTTCTATTCCTGCAAAATGCATAGCTAGGAGGTTGTTTTAGAAATGACCAAGGAAGAGCTAAGAAGGATACTGAATATTAGTATGGTATTAGAGATAATTAGAGGAAGTCTGATGAAGGATAGGTATTAAAACACAAATCTTTCAATGTTTGAAGAAATAGAATGTGACAGGAATAACTTCCCTGGGTTCCCTCAGACAAGATGAATTAGATTCAGAACTTCAACCACCTATCAGGGTACAAGGACAGGGATTTTCTTCTAAGGGATGTAAATATGCACATGTGTGGATGTGTGTGTATAAGACAGAGAAAAATAAAGAGATATATAGAGAGATGATCTTTGTGGCTGAACAGGTTAAAGGGTGGCCTGCCTGGAAAGAAGGAAATGGCTACAATATTCTCAGGTGAAATGATAAAAGCCAGCAGGAGAGCAATTCAGGGACTCTGAGCCAAGATTGCTGAGAGAGAAACTGAGGGGAAGGAGTTCTCCCCTGCCCCCTCCAACCCTGTCCATGTTCCAGCGGCCAAGGTGGCAGGAGAAACATACCGTGTTACCGGGCTGTTTGGAGTGGGCAAGAGTAAACTTGCTATGATTTTTCTTGCTCCTGCTCTTGGACTTCCGGAGCTCTTCACACTTCTCATAGTCACTCAGGTCAAATACCTCTTGAATATTTTTCTCATCTTTTACCTAAGGGAGGGTTGGGGTGAGGTGAGGAGGATAAAATTATTTAGCCCCTCCACCCAGACTGTTAGTTTAGATCATCTTGGGAAGCAGAGGAAGCCTGAGGAGAGGGAGGCACGCCAGGAGAGGAGAGGGCCGTCTGCCCAAAGCCTACAACGTCCTCACATCGAGGAGGACGCTAGGGCAGCTCCAAGTCTTGAATGTTAAGGTGTGTTTCTGTTTAAACCCCTTCTCTTCACTCTCCTTAGCCAGGCTGCCATTTCCAGAGTCCCACTATGCCTATCTTTACCAACTGCCCCACTCTTTTCCTTAAGGACACAGCTTACATGTTCTAAAAAGGCTCATGTCCTTAAAGGGACATGGTAGATGGTTGATCCATCGCCCTCAGTAAGACAGACCTGTATGGCCCTTGATGGTCCACAGAAAGAAGATCAAGGCAGGGCCAGTTATCGGGGTGTCTGGAGGGAACGAGGGGCGGTCTCTGGCCTCCCCACTCACATGTGTGCAGTATAGCTCTCCCACCCCACCTCGCTTCCTTCTCTGGTATGTACAATTATAGAGACTCATCTTCCTTGTTCATTTCAGGAGCATCGCCACCACAGGACGGCAGCCCCGTGTTCAGTTTGCTGAATTTGTCCAGAGAAGCTGAAAACTACAATTACAGTTCCTACCCTTTCCTCCTCCCTCTAAGGTACTGTGACAATCCAAACTAACTCCTCCAGACCTGAAAAGCCATTTATTTCATCCCCCTATCTCTAGGCAAGAATGCACTTAGACTCTCCCTGGAAGACTACACTTTAGACTTGGAAAAAAGTGACTTCTGTGACTTCTTGCCATTATTCCAGTTTGAGTGCCTGGGCCCCCTTTACTGCCAGGAAGCTCTTCCTCCTATCTAAACTTAGCCCTCCCTGCTATAGTCTCCATCCCGCACTCTGGTTCCACCTTTAGCAGGTTTAAGCAACATTTAGCTCTTAGCACTCCTGCTGAACGTCTCATCGAGGCCGCATTCCTAGTGACATTCTCCAACCCCAACTAGCCTTTTCTGAGCACTGCAAAGCAGCTCTAGGAACATTTCTTCGCAGGTCCATCTGAAACTGACCACAATGTTTTCTCTTTTCCCCTAAGGTGGTGTTCCTACAACTCTGGGACTCTGAAGCAGTGGCTTATGGATTTGTTTTGGCTTGCAAGGACCAAAGTTACAGAGAGGAGACTTAGTTACAAGTCCAGACCGTGCAGTCTGTCCACCCTCCGTGACTTGAGCCCAGGGTTGGAACACCTCAGGAAAAACCTGGTCACGTTTTCCTGGAATGAGAAATTAAAAGCACCAGCACTTGTCTCATTAAAACTAAACAAACAGATAAAAGTAGCCTCACGTCTTCCTTGGATGACATCTACCCACCCTGACTGAAATTATTTTCCAAAACAGTCCCCAACTTCCCAAGTTCTGAAATAGGACTCGTGTGCATGGAGGTGAACTCATCTATCCTCCTGGTTCCTGGAAACCTGGAAGTGGGGAAGTGGTTCTCCCTTCCATTACCCAGACCATCTACAGTCTTGTATCTGCCCATCCTTCTGAACTGCTGCTGGACCTGGAGGCTGATGACAGATGAGGACAGATGTCCACATGGCCCCATTCAGGTGAGTGACGCCTCATACATCTACCTCCATTTGTTTCAGCAAGGCTTGGCTCCTCCAGGGCCTCCCACTTTCCAGGGTTCCCTGGCTTTGGGCTGGAAAGCGGCCAGAGGCCTTGAATGATTACGGGTGGAAGTAGGACAAGGTGCTGGCAAGGGGTGTCCAAGAACAATTCCCAGAAACACGGGACAGGGATACAAGATGATGCATCATCCCTCCTCTCCCCCTCCTTCTCCAGAGTTAAGACTATCAGCAGAGCCCAGAAACCGTGGAGAGGAAAGTGTTGGGTGTGTGAATGTAGCCAGGGGAAGAGAGTTAACTTACTATGTTTTCCTTAGGGGAAGGGAAGGAAAGGGAGTTATTCTACCTTGCATACAGACTGATAAGGAGCTCTGGGGAGCAGGAGACACTGATAGAGGTTAGCCCTTGGTGGAGAGGGTGGGAGATGGGGTGAGGCAAGCAGTAGGACAAGTATATTCCAGTGCCTGGGAAGATGGACAAAGCCAAGCAGCCTTGTTCTCCACCATATTGTTTTTTTTTTCCCCACATATCTAATTCCCAGAGTCTCATTTATAACTACCCATCTTCCAAATTAACCCTTCCTTTCCCCTGATTCTTCGTCCTTGACTATAGAAAGGGATTTTTCCCACGCCTGTCCAAAGAGTTGCCCCGAATCCAATTTCCTCCACCATGAGGTCTTCCTAAGGTCTAGCTTCTGTTCTTACACATCAGCCTGTGATCATAAGGTGCTCCAGCCCTCTTTGAGAGAGGATGCCCTTTGAGAAGGAAGAAAATGATTACTATCGAACACAGAAGAAATTCTACGGCAGAGGTGGTTGTGGGAGACCCTGCCTTTAAGAAAGGAAATAACAAAAAAGACTGGTGAAAATTCTGGGAGATAGGGTTAGAAATTTTCTTGCATTAACAGTAAATGATATAGATTATACTCTGCCTTAAAAAAAAAAATCTTGGCCAGGGACTGTGGCTCACGCCTATAATCCCAGAATTTCAGGAAGTTGAGGCAGGAGGATCACTTGAAGCCAGGAATTTGAGACCAGCCTGGGAAACATAGTGAGACCCCATGTCTACAAAAAATAAAAAAAATTAGCTGGGTGTGGTGGTGCACGCCTGTAGTCCCAGCTACTCCGGAGGCTGATGTGGGAGGATTGCTTAAGCCCGGAGGTCAAGGCAGCAGTGAGCTACGATTGTGACACTGCACTCCAGCGTGGGCGACAGAGTGCGACCCTGTCTCTAAAAAACAAAACAAAACAGAACACCGTGTCTTGATTCTATTGGCCCTGGAGCTTTTCACAAGTGGGCAAAATAAAGCCCAGAGTACTCTGTCAATTTCACTTTTTAACCAGGCCCACTGTAGCACGGAAACTGAATCTAAAAAAGCATAGTATCAATATGCCTAGTCCCTCTTTCCTGTGCCCTTCCCAGCAGGAGACAGCTGGCTCCATGACCAGTCAGATGGTCCTGACTCATAGGACACCAGATATCCTAGGCTGAGGTCATTCCATCCTTTCCTCTGTCTCTGTACCTAAAAGCAAGGATCAACTACGCTTTTGCCCCCAGACTCTGCTCTTTGGGCAAATTCAAACAAGCAATGGATGTCTTATTCCTCTTACCCTTTCACTATTATGTTTTTCCCTTTGATGTGTAGGAAGTTCTCCCTGATTCGTAACTAGAGTTTCCTGCAATTAAGAAGTTCGGGGAAGACAGGAGATACACTTTGACACTTGTTTTTTTTTTTTTTTTTTTTTTTTAAATTAGAAAGCCAGAAAATTGTGGAGAAAACTTTCTGGAGGATTTGTGATTGGGCAGAGGTAACTCTTAAAAATAAATCCTCCTGGCCAGGCACGGTGGCTCACACCTGTAATCCCAGCACTTTGGGAGGCTGAGGCGGGTGGTTCACTTGAGGCCAGGAGTTTTGAGAGCAGCCTGGTCAACAACGCGAAACACTGTCTCTACAAAAAATACAAAAACTAGCCAGATATGGTGGCACCCACCTGTAGTCCCAGCTACTCCGAGGATGAGGTGGGAGGATCACTTGAGCCTGGGAGGTGGAAGCTGAAGTGAGCTGTGATTGAGCCACTGCATTCCAGCCTGGATGACAGACCAAGAAAAGTGCCCTCACCTCACTCCTAAGACTTTCCATCACCAACTTGCTAGTTTTGTGTAAACAGCTAGGTTTCAATACCCTTAAGAGGGATCTCTTTGGCTGTGGCACAGCTTAGTTCTTCCCTAGATGCCTCAGTAGATGTTCTTTTAGATGAGTACTTTGTCTCAGGGTGTGTGTGTGTATGTTTCAATACCATAAAAGGTTTTATTTACCTAAATATAATCTACTGAATAAGGATGTCTACTGCAGAAAGCAGAAGAGGTTAGAACTCAGGGAGGACTTCCCAGTTAGACCTGGGTGAGGGAACACAGAATACCTCCCGTGAGGGCGGGAGGAAGGGCCACTCTAACCGGTACACAGGACAGTCTTCCAGGCTATACTGACTGCCTTTGGACAGTCACAGAGGCAGGGAATGGAATGACTTCTAACCACTGTAGGGGCAATTCTGATTTCTCCACATTAGTACACGTTATTGATCCCAAGACTTAGGGAAAAAAGGGAGATGGGTCTGGATTCAATTATCATAGCTCAGGTCTTGACACAGTGTAGACTGTGGTTTTCATGGTTACACAGCTAAAGCTATCCAAAGACATACAGGGGTTCTTAACTCCATTTCTCTCCCTTCTGATACAAATGGAGGGGTGGGCAGGAAGTGGGTAGAAAATGGGTTCCTTGCCTTTTTTAAATGTGGTGGGGGTGGGGAACAGAGAGCATACTGGTTAGGGACACTGGCTTCAATGGCTTCAACGAAAATAACTGCCACTCACACACCCGAGGTCACAGAGGCCTGACGGCGGGGTGCGTGTTTTCTGTGATTCAGGGCGGATGCGCCACGGACAGGACCTGTGCACGCTCCTGCCACAGACAGGAAAGGGGAGGCTGGCTGGGTTAAGGTGGGGGGACAGGAAGGGGTGGCGAATAGGCTAAACTGTTTCAGCAGAAATAGAAAAGAAATCCTATATGCAGGAGACCAGGTTAGGGTGGGAGGCAGCAAGGGACACTTAGAACTTCTGGGGCATCTTGGGAGGGGCTTATCATTGTTGTTAGAAAGGTATTTGCAAACAAAAAAACACTGAGTAAGCGGCCAACTCAACTTCTAATTCTCACTCTGGTCTTCTCATTAAAGGGTGGCCTTTCTCTGCAGATGAGATGGGGGTAGAGAGGAGACCACTGAACTTGCCTTTGGAACAAAACGCGGGTGGAGTAAGCTAGGCGAGCCCTTGTGGAGTGACAAAGTGGGGGCTATGAGAAAACGGAGAGTTAGAGGCAAGAGGCACCCACCTCCTTCTCAGAGATGTAGAGCTGGTCCCCCTTCAGCACCACATAGCGGTTTTTCCAAATCTCCCTGAAAATCCCTTTCCCGCAGAATTTCCGGACCCAGCCGACCTTCTCGGGCGGTGCAGGCTGCTGGTTTCCATCCTGAGGCCCCTGCCCCAGGACAAGATGAGAAGCGGGCGGTTAGGAGATTCCAGCCGGGGCTTCATCTCCGTCCGTCTCTCACGACCGCCTCGGCGGCCCAGTCTCCTCCGAAGGCTGCGGCCGGGGGGCGGGGGGCCGCCCCAGGTTCGCTCCCACTTCGGAAAGGTTTTCACTCCGAGGAACTCCCCCCGCTCCCCTCCCCCGCTCCCGAATAAACAACCGGGGCTGCAAGTGGCAGGGGCGCCGGCCGGGCGCGGAGAGGCTCCCGGGTTCCCTCCAGGCCCTGCGCCCCCGCCGCCCCGTCCTCGCCGCGCGGGGACTAACGGCGTTTCTCTGGTTTTCTCTCCCATTGTCTCCTCGCCACGGCGGAGCGCGAGGCAAACGCTCGCCCGGCGCCCGGGGGCGGGGGAGGTGCGGGTCGTGGGGAAACTCAGCCAAGTTGAAGCCCCCCTAGGCGAGTAAACAAACAAAAGCCCCCGCGGGCGCCTGGCGGGGCCGAGGCCGAGGGGACCGGGCCGCCGGGGCGGGGGCGCGGCCGGGCCGGGGGTCTCCTAGGCCGCCGCGGCGCCGAAGGAGCGGGGGTCGTCAGAGCGCGGAGGCGGCGGCGGCCGCAGGGCGGGCAAGCGCACTCACCCGCTTGGCGGAATTGTTCTTCTTCATCATTCCCAGCGGGAGCGGGGCGGCGGGCCGAGGGGCGGCCCCGCGTCGGGGCCTCGGCGGCACCGCGGGGGCTCCTTCCCCGCGGGAGGCCGTCGGAGCTGCCCCGGCGCCGCCGCTCCTCCCTCGCGCCCTCCCGCTCCCGGACTCTCCCCTTCTTTGTAGCTCCGGTTTCACTCAAGGCCGGCCTCCCTCGCATTCGCACTCGCACACACACGCACGCCCGCTCCCCGCCCCTCGGCGCCCTCCATCCCGGCGCCCACGCGGCCCGGGTCCCCGAGCGCGCCCCCGCCACCCGCCCGCCAGGCCCAGCGCGGCCGCTCCCCCGGCCCGGTGCGCTGTGGGCGGCCCAGTCCGCACCCCGCAGCTCCATCCGCGGGCCGCTGACGTTGCGAGTTCAGAATAAAGGGCGAATCGCGGAGCCGCAGCTCGGGCGCTCCCCCCGCCCCCCCGCCTTTGTTTCTGACTCACGGAGGGGGAAGAAGGCGGCCTCGAAGCGGCTGGAGACCGCTCCCCAGGGGGCAGGGACCCTCGCTCCGGCGGCGGCTCGGGCGACACGCGGAGCCCGAGAGACTCGGCCGCCGGCCGCCCCGGGGCCCAGTGGGCGGGCGCGGTGGATAATGGAGAGACGTGCGGATTCGTGAAGACTGGAGATCGCCAGCCTCTACAGCATCGCCTTACCCGACCAAAAACAAAAACGAGAGCGGGAACCGGGAGGGCGCGCCACCCACAACCCGCATCAGGAATTCACGCTCTTAGGTGCTAGGGTGGCCTGGGCAGGTCAGATGCTGGGGGAAAGTTTTATGCTCCGGAGGGGATCGACGTGTTGGGGGATGGGGTGGGACAGAAGTTGCTATTAATACACGTTTCTTCCAGCGTACAATGCCTCAGGCCTTATTGTAGCTTCAGGAGAATAATCCCAAGGATGAGGCGGATTTTATGATCTCCATCTCACAGGGAGAAAACGGAGACTCAGAATAGCTGAGGGATTTGCAGACACAGTGTCGATGCTGGCAGGAATAGAACTCTGTCTCCAAACCATTATCCTTTATACCAAGTGGCTTTCAATATAAGTTCCAGGTGAGGCTTAAACTTCCTGCCACCTGGGTATCTTTTCCCGCTATACTGATAGGTAAAAATCCCACCCTCTCTACAGCGCTGGAGCCCAGTGGAGGGAAGGGCTGAACGCCCAGAGAATACCCTGACTAGAGAAGCCTCTGCTGATCCCTCCTACAGCAGATCTGCCTCAGAGCCTCCAGGACACATCTTAGTAACTTCATGTCTTTTTAATATATATACGTGTGATGGAAAAGGGGAGTGAGAAACCCCGCGCTCGGGTACTGGTTTCATCCACTCTGGGCTTTGGTCAAGTCACTGAATTTCTTTAGGCCCGTGTCCCTCCACGTATTAAGTGGTGAGGGATGAACTGCCATTTTTATCAACAAGGAAAGCTAGGGGAAGATATGAGATGACCTCTGAGAGTCCTTTGAAGATATGTGTTGTCTTCCAGGGCTAATTTTGAAATCATAATAAGCTAATAAACACATTGCCTGGCATATGGCAAGCATGCAGTAACAACAAAATGAATAAAAATCCCTGGCACTGAGGAGCAGGGAAAAGGAAAAATCATTTTTCCAGAGATGTCTCAAGATAAAAGTGTTGGCTAAATTTGTGGTTTGAATAGTGGAGGCTCTTTTGACTTTTTCTGGTGTCTGTCAAATGAAGGAGGGGCTCCCTCTCTTTTCCAGTTCCACCTTTCCTCCTAATCCAATGATATTCCTCTCAACTTCTTTCCATTCACCATACCAATT
Organism: Gorilla gorilla gorilla; assembly: GCF_029281585.2. Taxonomy (NCBI): domain Eukaryota; kingdom Metazoa; phylum Chordata; class Mammalia; order Primates; family Hominidae; genus Gorilla; species Gorilla gorilla. The sequence goes on from NC_073224.2 coordinate 106,682,010, forward strand.
AATTCCACGATTTTAGACTGACACAGAACTTTATCCTTTCAAAATGCTCTTATATGTCATTTCTTTACACTTTTAATGCCACCTTATAAGGTATATAGAGTAAGTATTAATATTTCCATTTGGAAAATGAGGAAACAGGGCATGCCAGATCAACTGACTTGCCCAAGTTTATACATCAAGTTACTGGCTAAATGGATTAGAATCCAGGCTTCCTGACTGCAGTCTCCTCTTCAGATTTTGTAACCCCCTCCCATGGGCATGAGTGTGCACACACCACGTTCCCCAAACCATCTTGTCCACTTTCCACCGTCTCTATTTTCTAACCCCCTGTTTAAAGAGCGATGAAAAAATAATGAGCAAATCCAGGGTGTCTTCATATGTGAGGAAGCAAAATGTCCAAATGTACTGGTGAGGAAATAGCCTGCACGATTTTTTGAGGGCTTGCTGGACAAACACACAGGAGTGGTTTAGAGTTATCATTTAAATAGATTCTGATTTATGGGAAAAAAGTAATTCATCATTTGCCCCATCTTCCTCCTTTCCCAGTAGTTTCTATCAGTCAACAAATATTGGGCTGCGTGTGGTGGCTCATGCCTGTAATCCCAGCACTTTGGGAAGCCGAGGCGGGTGGATCATTTGAGGTCAGAAGTTCAAGACCAGCCTGACCAACATGTCGAAACCCCTTATCTACTAAATACAAAAAAAAATTAGCTGGGTGTGGTGGCACACGCCTGTAATCCCAGCTACTTGGGAGGCTGAGGCAGGAGAATAGCTCGAACCTGGGAGGCAGAGGTTGCAGTGAGCCGAGATTGCACCACTGCACTCCAGCCTGGGCAACAGAGTGAAACTCCGTCTCAAAAATAGATACATAGATAGATAAATAAAACAAATATTTGAGTGCCTCCTATATGCAAGGTCCAGGGTTCCTTTCGTGCCTCATCAGATAGGTGCCAGAGCATTGTGAAACATCAGGCAGAGTGGCTAATGAAAAAGAAAAACCCTCTAAAGTAATTTTCAGATTCCACAGCAGATGCATGTGGGCTGCAGAACCTTCCCTGCCTGTCTGCTCTCTTAAGATGTTACATAAATCTCTGGTGTCCTCTCTTTCTCTCTGCCCTGCTCCATCCTGTGATCCTGCCCCTACTTTCGTTCACCTGTTCTCCCTTTGTCCTGTCACTCACCCCTTTCCGCTTCCCCTGGCCTATTCTTGAAGCTGGTTTGTCTCACCAGGTGAACCTCATGGCACCTGAATTGGGATGTAGGTGGGACTGTTTTCCAAAGACCAATGCTTAAGTGAGAAATCTGAGAACGTATGTGTTCCTTTACACATTTTTATAGCGCTGTCTCCTCAGCGCTCCTCAGTGAGCTTGACACTACACGCATATAAACCACAGAAATCACTCTCAGCCAGTTTCTGTCTGTGGTGAAGATAAGACACTGGGAGGACCTCATGATGGGGGTACCTCCCTAACAACATCTGAGGATAAGACGCGACTGCTAGTAGCTGTATTCTATAACAGAATATTTTATAACTTCACTTAAGGGAGAAAGAAGGGAACTATTAGAGATAAAAACTTGTCAACTGCTGCTTGCAAGTTTACTGGACAGAAACTGTTATTCAAACACAGTTGTCTAAAAACAAATATCCTTGGCTTTTGTGGAGTAAATGGAACACAGAGGTTTTGACCAGGGCATTTCCACCTATGGGGGAGAGGATTATTAAAAGCATACAAGACCTTAATTAAAGTGATGTTTTTAAAGGGCACAAAAATAAAGGGCCAGTACAAATGGAATCAGCTCTGTAAATCTTACACAAAAATACGTGTCTTTGATTCTTAATAAAGAAATGCCAACTTCTGACATCAAACACCCTGATGGTAGGGCTCATTTCTTAGACTTCTTGATATTGTCAGTTGAGTAGGCACAATGGAAGCAGATGAATAATGAGGAAAATGACATAAGGAAGGTCTCTGTTTTTGCTTTTTTTATTCCACAGCGTTATCTTGCTGATAGGAAGAGAAGCACAGATATTCCTGCTTGGAGGAGGGAGTTTTTCATATTTTAAAAGGCTATATAACTTGTAAAATGGTGCATTTAAAATACTCCATCCCCAAGTGCAGGCTGTCTTAAATACTTATAAAAAATGAAGAAAAAATTACCCAAAGGGACCCACAAAAGCAAAAAAAAAAAAAAAAAAGAACTTGGATTTTACTTCATGAGTGCGTGTAAAGAAACAACAGCTGAGGCCGGGTGCAGTGGCTCACGCCTGTAATCCCAACACTTTGGGAAGCAGAGGCGGGTGGATCACGAGGTCAGGAGTTCAAGACCATCCTGGCCAAGATGGTGAAACCCCATCTCTACTAAAAATAAAAAATAATAAAAAAAAAGAAACAACAGCTGAGAGCTGGGAGGAGTGGAGAAAAGAGAGGGACAGAATGACCTTTCAGCTTTTCCCTCTATTTTTTGAACTGCTTATTAGTGCAATGATTAGATGTGCAATGATTAAAATGATTAGTCCAATCATTTTACATGTGACTCTGTAACCCTAACTTAGAGACAGAAATTAATCTTATTTACTATTAGCCAAATTTTATTAAGTGATTACCGTATACCAGTGTTTTAAGCACTTTTCATGTATCATCTCATCTCATTTAATTCTTCTAATCCTATGAGGAAGGTTCTATTTTATAGATGAGAAAGCTGAGCCACAAAGAGGCTAAATAATATTCCCAAAGCCATATAAATATGACATAGGTTTGACCCTTACTGTCTGATGCTAGAGAATATTTGTCAACATACAAGTTTACACACACACACACACACACACACACACACAAAACAGGGAGGGATTGTGCTTTGGTATTTTTGCTATGATGATTTGAGGATGCCTTAATTTCCTGGCAATAATGATACTATCACTTTCTCCTGTTTTCAAGAGAGGTGAAATTGACACTAGAATTTATTATTTGCCTTGACATACTTTAAATATCCTTCAGGTAGAAGTAATGCCTTCATTATGTTTGGTGTGAAACCAGCTCATGTCCCACCTCATAAATTCCCATAAATTAGCCTCAAAGAAATAAAACTAAATCACTCATATCCTTTCACAAAATGGATTTTTATTGTGGTCATACATGGTTTCTCAGTGCCACAGAAAATTGCTATGTAGGGACAAAAAATTTTTGGATGGCTCTGTAAAGAAACATGGTAGGTTTTCAGAAATGAGTTGTGCAGGAATGTGGTTAACGAAAAGCAGAAAGGGTTAAGGGAAGAGAAAGGAAGCCAAGGAATGTGGTATGTACATCAAATGATCACTTTTTAAGCCCCTCTAGGCTCTGATAACCCTTTCCCCAAGTCAGATCCCAACAAAATTCATCAGTAACTGAAGTGATTGTGCTAACAGATACATAAAGACTACCGGAGAAAAGTGGGTTGAGATGGGCTCAGACTTATTGTTAGGACAACTCTGGGAGTCTTGTGTCTGTGCCAACCACGTATCCGTGGGCTACCTGGAGATGAGTTCTAACAACCAGCACAGAACCCAAAGCTGCTCTCCAACACCTTTGTTTAGTAGGGAAAGCCTGTAGTAGGGACAAGAGAGGAAGCTGTGCCCTTCCCCCAACCATCGTTTCATCTTCTGCTCGCTGACCTTGATGTGACTTGAGAGCTCTCCTTGCTTCGGCTGTGCAGTCCAGAAGCCAGAACTTCCTCTAGGAAACTGATAAGTAGTTTGAGGTTACTTGAAGGAAAAAACAAAAGCATCTCCAAAAATAGAATGTCTTGCTCTGGACATCTAACCAGATGAAAATATATCATGAATAGTAGGCAGGAGGTACTGGTCTGATATTTGGGTATAGAATGGAAGCATCAGTTGAGCACTACAACATCCATACTGCAAGGACAGTCCTTCTGTGCTCTTCCCCAGGGTCTTCATTTTTTTTTTTTTTAGAATTAAATTTGTAAGATCTATTAAGACTAACATTTCAAGTTTGAAGTTTCTATTTAGGATCCCAGAATTTTTAAGGGCAAGGCCACTATATTAACTCATTACCATGTTACATCAGCACCTGTTATCTGTACTCTTGAAACTGTCTCAGAGCTTGTATGTTGTCTATAGTTTCTTTCTTATCCAATCTACTCTCCAGAGTGGCACCAGAGTTACTTTTCTAAAATGCAGATTACAGGCAGGCACGGTGGCTCAGGCCTGTAATGCTAGCACTTTAGAAGGCTGAGGCGGGTGGACTGCTTGAGCCCAGGAGTTTGAGACCAACCTGGGCAACAGAGCAAGACCCTGTCTCTAATAAAAAAAAAAATTAAAAAATAAAACAAAATACAGATTATATCCTGTTGTATACTCTCCCTTCTTCTGCTTTAAAACCTTTCTTTTACTTATGGAAATGTACAGTTCAAGGCCTTTCATAATGTGCCCTAATAAAGAATACTTATATTCATTTTGTTCTGAGCACTGTTTAAAGCCATGTGTGTGTATATATGCATATATGCATGCGGCCCTGTCAAACAGATGCTACTATTATCCTCATTTTAAAAAACGAAGAAACAAAGCTATAGAGGGGAGGTTAAGTGACTTGCCAAGGTCACAACAGCTAGTAAGTGGCTCAGCTGGGATTCAGACCCAGGCTGTAGATTCTGTGCCTTTCAGCATCTTGCAATACTGCTTCCCACTTGTCTGTTCCATCTCTCAGAGTGCAGCCTCTATGCCATCCATGCCCAACTACTCACTGTTCCTAAATACATCATGAGCTTTCCTACCTCAAGTGGTTATTCTTACTATGTCCTATGTTTGAAATGTAGGGCTATTCTTTCTCTGCTGAAATCTTCTTTTTTTTTTTTTTGAGACGCAGTCTTGCTCTGTTGCCCAGGCTGGAGTGCAATGGCACAATCTCAGCTCACTGCAAGTTCCGCCTCCCAGGTTCAAACGATTCTCCTCCCTCAGCCTCCCGATTAGGTGGGATTACAGGCATACACTACCATGCTGGCTAATTTTTGTTAGTTTTAGTAGAGATGGGTTTCACCATGTTGGCCAGGCTGGTCTCAAACTCCTGGCCTCAAGTGATCTGCCTGCTTCAGCCTCCCAAAGTGCTGGGATTACAAGCGTGAGCCACTGCGCCTGGCAAGAACCTTATTCTTCAATACTAAGGATTAAAAGTCACTTTTCTGGCCAGGCATGGTCTCATTCATACATACATACATACATAAATATATAAACATAAAAGTCACTTTTTCTGTAAAGCCCTTCCAGACCCCTCCATGCTGAACTAATTACTGTTATTACTTTATCCCACTCCTATCTTAGCACTGTATAATTGTTGCCAAGACAGACTGTGAGCTTCTTGGGAGGTAGGGGGAAGTCTTACTCACCTTAGATCTCCAGGGCTTAACACAGAGGTATCCAATAAAGTTATGCTGAGTAAATGAATAAAATAGCTACCCATTGGCAAGACAGCCTTCTTTATAATATAAAAGTTATTTGGATGGACGGGTGCGGTGGCTTACGCTGTAATCCCAGCACTTTGGGAGGCTGAGGTGGGTGGATCGCTTGAGCCCAGGAGTTCGAAACCAGGCTGGGGAACATAGTGAAACCCCATCTCTATAAAAAATACAAAAATTAGACAGGTGCCTGTAGTCCCAGCTACTTGGGAGGCTAAGGCAGAAGAATTGCTTGAGCCTGGAGGCAGAGGTTGCAGTGAGCCAAGATTGTGCCATTGCACTCCAGCCTGGGCGACAGGAGTGAAACCCTGTCTCAACAACAACAACAGCAACAACAACAACAAGTTATTTGGATGCTCAGGACTCTCTCTCAGAGCAGACAGATATTTAAAAGACAGAGGACTGGAGGAATGACCAGTTATCTTATTACCATTGTTTTGCAGTTTTATTACCATCTTGCATTGAAAGATTCTGGGCTTGGAGAATTTAAATTCCAAACTCCTTTGCAAAAGAAAAAATTGCAAAGTAGAGGGAAAGGAGTAGAAGCTAAGTTCATTTGTTCCTCTATGGAAATACAGACATCTTTGGCCTGGCTTTTTGGCCAGTTGGACTAGACACAATTGGAGGTCAGAAAACAAGTGTTAGGAAATGAGGTAGCACTGATTTTTTTTTGAACAATAACACAACAAGTCTCGATGACTTCTAGAAAGAATGAAATAAATGTGCTGGGAAGCCCTATAGGAATTTTATCAGGGGATCTTTGGTTCATTTCCAACTCTGCTACAAAGGGAAGAAATAAAGATCCTCCTCTGTATATCAACAAGACCCCACATTCCTGACTATAATGAGAACACACTTACTATTTATATTTACCAAGCCTAATTTTGTTTCCTAGGGCCACTATGACTTAAAAAAAAAACTATTTGGGGACTCTGATGAGTCATTGCTCAGAATGCTTAAAAAATTATGGCGAATGAACATATTGCTAGCTGTACCCCAAATTTATACTATGTTTAAAAACAAAAGAATAATTTTTCTTTCTAAATTCATTTTAAATCAATCTCACTTAAAAGCAAACTCAAAAATCCCCTTCTCCATTGGTGCCATAGTCCAGTTCAATTCAGTTCAATTCAATCCAATTCAACAAATGTTTAATGAGCATCCATTATGAACTAGGCGTTGAGCTAGGTGTACAAATGTACACCTTAGTTATGATTCCTACCTTAAGGGACTCTCAGAGACAGATACACAATCACAATCCAATATGAGTATAAACAGAGGCAGTGCCAGAAACTAACAGAGTGGATTAATGCTACTGCTTTTTTTAGTTTGTGCTGTCATCAAGGGTGTTTTCCTGACTCCATGTATAGAAGGAAGGTGGGTGGAAAAAAGCAGAACCCCAACCCTGATTTTAAAAAGTCAACCTTGAGAAGTCTTGAGTCACACACTGAAAAGCAAGCTTCTCCACTTACATCACTGGTAAGGGACTAGAGACCAATGTTTATAGGATTAAAAATATTAATTACTAAAATAATTCAGCTGAACAACTGTGTTTCTATTCCTAAACAAAGCTATCATACTGTAACAAAAACTATGTGTGTGTATGTGTATATAATTTAAGGATATGTCTTCCTCCTTTTTCACTATACTCCACAGGTAAAAATTACATGTGAATTTCTTATACCAAAGACACCAAGGGGAATCTAGAACCTGAATAGTGTTATAATAATAAAAAAAATGGAACTTGTGGGGAGCAGAAAAATAGAAAAAGACTTTCAGGAAAATAATGAGAAAAACCCCAAGATATTTGTCTTAATGGAGTAATAAGCTCCTAATTACAGCCAAACACTTACTTGGAGATGTTAGGAGTATGGGAGTGGGTAAGGCAGAAGGATAAGATGAAATTATTAATAGCTTAAAACACTGAAAACGCTCCTCACCTCTCAACTTCCACGGCTTGCAGTTTTCAGAGCCACTGCTATGTTTCATACTTCTTTGCTTTTGCACCTGCTATTCAAAGGCTGTCCCATCCATCTCACACTTTGTTTGGTGGAACTATGCATCTTTAAAAACCCAACTCTCACATTATTACTCCTCTAGGAAGCTTTCCTCAACTGCATTGCTTTCCCCTTAGAGTTACGTACTCATTCTTCCATATCTTGTAAATATACTGTGTTGTAATTTATTTGTCTGTATGTCCATTTTCCATGCAAGCTTATGAAGCTTTTAGTGGCACAAGGATACATTCTCTTTGTACATTCTCTTTGTAAAAGTTCTAAACATATACCTCATCTTCCTTGACCCTCCTTATCCTCATCACTCCAGAAATAACATAATTTGATCAACAAATATTTACTGAGTGTCTACTATGTGCTAGGCACTGTTCTAGAAGCTGTGAATACAGCAATGAAGAAAGTAAAAAAAAACCCCTCTGCTCTCATGGAATTTATATTCCAATGGGAGAGAAGGAAAATAAAATTAATTAGTAGTTAATAATAATAATACAATAATAATGGTGTACACATATTACTATATGCAAAGTACTGCTCTAATGGACAGAAACCATTCCACTTTAAATACACACACACACACACACACACACACACACAAGAAGTGATGGAATTGGGATATAATCCCAGGCAATCTGGCTTCAGTTTGTTTTCTTAACTATAATGCTATACTGCCTCTTTGTAATATGTTAGATGAAGAAATACTATGGGAAAAGATAAAGCAGGTTTAAAAAAGGAGTATTGGAGATGGTAGTGGTGTGAGATTTTAAAACTAGTGACTGGGCTGGGTGCGGTGGCTCACGCCTGTAATCCCAGCACTTTGGGAGGCCAAGGCGGGAGGATCACTTGAGGTCACTTGAGGCCACGAGTTTCAGATCAGCTTGACCAGCATGGTGACACCCTGTCTCTACTAAAAATACAAAAATTAGCCAGGCGTGGTGGTGCATGCCTGTAATCTCAGCTACTTGGGAGGCTGAGGCACGAGAATCGTTTGAACCTGGGAGGCGGAGGTTACAGTGAGCTGAGATTGCACCACAGCACTCCAGGCTGGGCACCAAAGCAAGACTCCATCTCAAAACAACAACAACAACAACAACAATAACAACAAAAATAAAATAAAACTAGTGACTGGCTGCCCATGGTGGCTCACGCCTATAATCCCAGAACTCTGGTAGGCCGAAACAGGAGGATATTTTTAATCCTATTGCTTGAGTCCAGGAGTTCAAGACCAGCCTGGACAACATAGCAAGACCCTCTAGAAAAAATTTTAAAAATTAGCCAAGCATGGTGGTGCACACCTGTAGTCCTAGCTCCTCAGGAAGCTGAGGTGGAAAGATCACTTGAGCATGAGCCCAGGATTTAGAGACTGCAGTGAGCTATGATCATCCCATTGCACCCCAGCATGGGTGACAGAGTGAGACTCTGTCTCAAAAAAAAGAGAGTTCATCAATGTTAGGTAATAGCTTTTCTTGAAGAGGAATAAAATGCTACCATAAAAAACATCCCCCCAAAACAAAAACAAAAACTAGTACCCAAGGAAGGCCTCCCTGAGAAACTGACATTTGAGTCAAGACCTGAATGAGGCAACAGAGCATGTATCTGGGAAAGAGCAAGTGCAAAGGGATCAAGGCTCTGTATGTTTAAGGAACAGAAAGAAGGTTAGTGTGGCTAGAGTGAAGTGAATAAGGTGTTGGATAGTAAGAGGTGAGATTGGAGAGGTAAGGAATGGGTAGAGCGGGCTATAAGGAGAGACCATATAAGGCCTGGCATGTCATTGTAAGAATTTTGGTTTTTACTTTGGGTAAGATGAGAGACATCTGGAGGGTTCTGCAAAAAGATGTGACATACCCTGAATGACACATTTTCACAAGATCACCCTACTACTATATTGAGAAGGGGGTGTTGGGGGACAAGAGTAAAGCAGCTGCAGTAATCCCAGTGGGAAGTGACGGTGGCATGGACCAGAGCAGTAGTGGTGAAAGGGCATTAGATTCTGGGTGTATTTTGAAGGTAAAGCTCTCAGGACTTATTGATAAGTCAGGATGTAGGTGTGAGAGAAAGAGGAGATTCAAGAAAATGCCAAGTTTTTTTTTGCCTAAGCAACTAAAGGAATGGATGTGCCACTGAGGTGGGAAGTCGGAGGGAGGATTATATTGAGCAACAAAGATCAGAAGTTTGGTTTTGATCATGTTAAGTATGAATATTTATTAGACATTCAAGTAGAGATGTCAAAAAGACAGTGGATATACAAGTCCAGAGTTTGGGGGAGAAGTTCGGACAAGAAACACTGGTTCTCAATGGGGTGAGGAGTGTGATTTTAGTCTCAGGGGACATTTGGCAGAGTCTGGAGATGTTTTTCCTCGTCGTAACTGGTGGAGTGCTGCTGGTTTCCCATGGGTATAGGCCAGGAATGTTGCTGAACATCTATAATGCAAAGGACAGTCCTCCACAACAACAGATTATCTGCCTCCAAATAGCAATAATGAAACTCAGGACTAGAAATATAAATCTGGGAGTTAGTAGTCGAGACATACAACTTAAAGCCGTGAGACTGAATGAGATGGCCAAGGGAGTTGGTGGCCAAGTCCCAGGGATTCCAAAAATAGGAGAAACAGCAAATGAGACAGAGAAGGAATGGCCAGTGAGGTAGGAGGACCAAGACAGTATAGTTCCTGGAAGCTAAGTGATAACAACGACCAGCCTGCGCAACATAGCGATACCTCATCTCTATTTTTTTAAAAAAAATAAGTAAAGGAACTGTGTCAGATGCTGCTGATAGGTCAAGCAAAATGAGGACTGAAAGTTGACTCTATGTTTAGCTATGTGGAGGTCCCTAGGGACCCTGACAACAGCGATTTTAGAGTGATGGGAGTGAAGGCCTGAATGCAGTAGTTGAGGAGAATATGTGGGTTTAAGAGAATATGTGAGGGAAGGAATTAGAGACAGTGAGTGTAAACAACTCTTGGAGAATTTTCCTACGAAAGAGAACACAGAAATGAGATGGAGCCTTGAAAGAGTAAGGGGGTTAAGAGAGGGCTTTTAAAGATGCAGAACATAGCAGGATATTTCAAACTGTTTTTTTTTTTTTTTTTTGGAGACGGAGTCTCACTCTGTCGCCTAGGCTGGAGTGCAGTGGCACAATCTCGGCTCACTGCAACCTCCACCTCCTGGGTTCAAGCAATTCTCCTGACTTAGCCTCCTGAGTAGCTGGGACTACAGGCATACGCCGCCATGCCCGGCTAATTTTTTATATTTTAGTAGAGATGAGGTTTCACTGTGTTGCCCAGGCTGGTCTCAAACTCCTGAGCTCAGGCAATCTGCCCACCTCAGCCTCCCAAAGTGCTAGGATTACAGGCGTGAGCCACTGTGCCCAGCATAGCAGGATATTTCTATGCTTCTATGAATAATCCAACAGGTGGGAAAAAATGATTTGGGAAAGAAAGGGGAGTTTGGAGAGATATCCCAGTGTAGGTGAGGTAGATGGGCTCTGGTGCCCAAGTGGAAGAGCTAGCCCCAGCTAGGAGCATTCATCCCCTATGACAGGACAGAAGGCAGTGAGCGGGTTTTCTTCCTCCTAATTCTCTTCTAATGGTTTGTCTTACTAGTTAGTGCACATCTTGAGTATTACCTTCTTCATCCTTAGTATTAAGTGGATGAATTGTTTGCCAAATGAACATGATTCAGATACAGATTTTTAAAAGAAGACCCAAGCTTAAATGTCATCTAGTATGCTAAACTTTTTCTAAATATCCAACAGCAGTTTTATCAGGAGCAAGGGAATAGGTTGGCATTCAACATCTACATCTGAGGTTGGGTGTGGTGGCTCACACCTGTAATCCCAGCACTTTGGGAGGCCAAGGCAGGTGGATCACTTTGAGTTCAGGAGCTCGAGACCAGCCTGGGAAACATGGTGAATCCCCGTCTCTACAAAAAAATACAAAAATTAGCTGGGTGTGGTAGCATGCACCTGTGGTCCCAGCTATTTGGGAGGCTCAGGCTGGAGAATCGCTTGAACCTGGGAGGTGGAGGCTGCAGTGAGCCGAGATGGCACCACTGCACGCCAGCCTGGGTGATAGGGTGAGACCCTGTCTCAAAACAAACAAACAAATCTACATCTGGAAATACCAGGCATCTCACACACAGAGATCATCCTGCCCCTCACTGGAGATAGACTTTACTTATGAAGAACTTCTCATTATTTCTCAAATGTGGTACAACTTTTTTTTTTTTTTTTAAATCTTGCTCCTGTCCTTAATCATGCTTTTCCTCAGCCTTGACTGCTCTTTCTTCCTATGGAAATCCTACTTATCCTTTATGGTCTAGTTCAAAAACCAGCTCCTCTGTGAGGCATTTCCTAGTTTACTCTGTCAGAATTAATTATTTATATTTAGGATACATTTTGTTTAACTTCTGTACATGAACACTTTTCGATTTTTTTTGTTTGTTTGTTTGAGATGGAGTTTCACTCTCGTTGTCCAGGCTGGAGTGCAGTGGTGTGATCTTGGCTCGCTGCAACCTCCACCTCCTGAGTTCAAGCAATTCTCTTGCCTCAGCCTCCTGAATAGCTGGGATTACAGGAGTCCACCACCATGCCCAGCTAATTTTTGTATTTTTTAGTAGAGACTGGGTTTCACCATGTTGGCCAGGCTGGTCTTGAACTCCTGACCTCAGGTGATCCACCCACCTCGGCCTCCCAAAGTGCTGAGATTACAGGTGTGAACCACCGCACCCGGCCTCAAATTTTTTTTTTTTTTTTTTTTTTTTTTTTTTTTTGAGACAGAGTCTCACTCTGTTGCCCAAGCTGGAGTGCAGTGGGATGATCTTGGCTCACTGCAACCCCTGCCTCCCAGGTTCAAGCAATCCTCCTGCCTCAGCCCTGCTAGTAGCTGGGATTACAGGCATGCACCACCATGCCTGGCTAATTTTTGAATTTTTAGTAGAGATGGGGTTTTGCCGTGTTGGTCAAGCTGGTCTTGAACACCTGACCTCAGGTGATCCACCTGCCTTGGCCTCCCAAGGTGCTGGGATTACAGGCATGAACCACTGCACCCGGCCTCAAATTTTTATACCTAGGAAGAAGCAGGGCTAGGCGTGGTGGTTCATGCCTGTAATCCCAGCACTTTGGGAGGCTGAGGCAGGCAGATCACCTGAGGTCAGGAGTTCAAAACCAGCCTGGTCAACATGACGAAACCCCATTTCTACTAAAAATACAAAAATTAGCCAGGTGGGATTACATGTGCCTGTAATCCCAGCTACCCAGGGGGGTGAGGCAGAATTGCTTGAACCTAGGAGGCGGAGGTTGCAGTGAGCTGAGATCACACCACTGCACTCTAGCCTGGGCGACAGAGGACAAAAAGATGCAAATGAATTATGAGTCCTAAGGGTGTAGTCCAGATTGGTATATCAGCTTACATCTTTCTTTGACTTTCAGTATTTTGTTTTAAAAATGCATAACTGGCCAGGCCCAGTGACTCATGCCTGTAATCCCAGCACTTTGGGAGGCCGAGGAGGGTGGATCACCTGAGGTCAGGAGTTCGAGACCAGCCTGGCCAACTTGGTGAAACCCTGTCTCTACTAAAACAAATACAAAAATTAGCCAGGTGTGGTGGTAGGCACCTGTAATCCCAGCTATTGGGGAGGCTAAGGCTAGAGAATCACTTGAACCTGGGAGGCGGAGGTTGTAGTGAGCCGAGATCATGCCATTGCACTCCAGCCTGGGTGACAAGTGTGAGACTCTGTCATAAAAAATAAATAAAATAAAAAATAAAAATGCATAATAATTTTATATTATTTTTCATAAAAGGACCTTTTAAATTTTGACATAAACATATTTTAAGGTACTTATCAGTTAGATTATTTAATTCTACCCCTGCACATCCCCCCGATTATAAGAAACTGGGCACTTCAAAAGATGCATCATGTTTATTTTGTGCCATTAGTCTTAGAGACTAATCATATCCTAATATGAAAAATACAGAATTTGTTTGACTCCTCCACTGGACCATAAGATCATTGAAGACAGGGATGTTTTATTTATGTTTGTGTTTTAGTTCCTGCCTTGAATAGTAAAGGCAGCCACTCAATAAATATACTCCTTAATGCTCCCAAACAATATAATCATAATATTCTGTCAATATTCTTAGCTCACATTTTCTTTTTGTTTCTCCTTGAGAGGAGCAATAGTAATAATAAAAAATATAACAAAAAACCTCACGTCTATGGACAGGTGAATGGAAAAGTAAACTGTGGTATGTTCACATAATGGAATGTTACACAGCACTGAAAAATGATTGAGGTTACCTGCAACAATACAGATGAATCTTAGAAGCAAAGTTTAATGAAAAAAGTATGATACTATTTTTATAAAGCTCAAAAACAAGCAAAACTAAACAATGTGTTATTTAGAAATACATAGATAAGTGCTAAAAACACAATCTTCTTCCACCAAAGCAAGGGAATTAAATACAAAATCTAGGTTAGCACTTACCTGCTGTAGGGAGATAAGGGATGTAATTGGAGAGGAACACATGGATACATCTATGTTACTGGCAATTTTCTAGTCCTTGGGTTAGGTGAAAGGCTCAAGCGTATTTATTATATTACGCTTTCTAACTTACATGCTACATATATTTTATCAAATATTATATTAAAATACAATTAAAAAACACAAAAGTGGAGTGGGTTTCTTTACCCTAGATTTTCTCAGAATCTTTAATATGCTAATATGAGTTTTGACTTTTCAAGAGAAGGATAGAGTGTTTTCCAAACTTAGTTGGCTATAGAACCCTTTTTAAAATGGAATACCTATCAATATCTCCTCAAATAAATTTTCTATATAATAAGTCTTGGAATACACTGAATTAAAGTATAAGATATTTCCTTGATTCTAACTAATTCCACTGGGGTTATTTTACCCTATGACACTTTCTTACAAATGATATAATTGCCTATTAAAAAATGTAGCTATTCCTTCGGAATTCCCTCCTTAGTACTGGCCACCTGATTTATGAAACGAAACAAAACAAAACAAAACAAAACAAAGAAGCAAACAGGAGCCCTTGGCACTATTTCCTCTCTTATTGAGAAGAAACAGCAAGAAAAGCAAACAATGAGATTCTGCATGGATCTAGCATTGTTTGTGTCATTCACTGGAATGTCATGCGAAGAGAAAGGAAAAAATTACCCTCATCGTCCACAGGGTTAAAAATGGACTCCTCAAGGACAGAACTCAGAGATCTGAAAGGTGGTTATCATCTGAGAACATATCTGAAAGGTAGTTATCATCTGAGAATAAAAAGAGGTGTAGATGTATGGGAACATTCAAGCCCACATCAATGTGTCAGAACAACCACAACTACAGGGGCAGCATGGTGAACACTATTAAAAAATGCAAGAAACGAAGCCCCAAATAGCCCAGCTGTAGCAACCATGAATGGTGAAGACTCTTTGCAAGTCTTCTTTATTTTTTTGAGATGGAGTCTCGCTCTGTTGCCCAGGCTGGAGTGCAGTGGCACAATCTCAGCTCACTGCAACCTCCACCTCTCTGGTTCAAAGGATTCTCCTGCCTCAGCCTCCCGAACAGCTGGGATTACAGGCGCCCACCACCATGCCCGGCTAATTTTTGTATTTTTTTTTAGTAGAGATGGGGTTTCACCATGTTGGCCAGGCTGGTCTCGAACTCCTGACCTCAGGTGATCCATACACCTCAGCCTCCCAAAGTGCTGATATTACAGGTGTGAGCCACCACGCCTGGCCTTCATCTTTTAATTATAGTGGTACTGACTCTGGGGGGCCCCAAAGGAGAAATTTTAAGTGAACACAAATGGAAATGGAACTACTAAAAATTTTTCTTCTCACAGACTGCAAAGTCATCTGACATTGGACTATCTTCATAGTACATTTTAATCACTGCCTCAGTATATTTCCACTTGGAATAATAATATAATTCTGCCTTTGAATTATGGTAAAGGTTTTTAAGACAACTTATTTGGAAGTAAGGGTGATGACAGAGGTGGTGATAATGAATACCCAAAGTCTGTTTTACTTTATCTCCCCAAAATGTAACAGTAATAACAGCAACAGCAGGTAACATCCATTGAGTGCTTACCCTCTGCCAGATCACCTCTAAGCATTTTACAAATATTAATCATCTAATCATCACAACAATGGTATGAAGGAGCTATTAATACCTCCATTTTACAGCTGAAAAAGCTGAGGCAGAAAGAGGCTAAATGATTTGTCTCAGATCATACAAGTGAATATGTGGCAAAACTGGAATTTAAACAAGGTAGTCTGGCACTGAAACCCATACTCTTAATTGGTATGTTACACTGCTTCTTACAAGACCAAAGGGTACTAAAAGGTGATTTATAAGTAACAGGTTCCACTTAGGCTCAGAAGCTCTAATGATAATCCTAGTGAAAGAACATATGTCCTGAAGGATGCATCATTTATTTGGGGAAGGTAATACTGTATCGTTTTGTCAGAGGAATGGAACTCAGGGCTGTGTTGAATATAATCAACTGGACACTTTATTATTTAAATAATTCCAGTGGCATCAAATTGATGGCTCTTTAAAACTGGTAGAACATTTTAATATTTTTTGATCATGAAAACAGAAATATAGATAATACTGGAAATAACGAGGTAAACGGGTCACTTCTGTCTCACTATACAGAGTTAAGCATGTTTGAGTTTTTCCTTACATTTTTAACTTTTTAGTTTTACACAAGTCCTGAAACAAATATGCAAATCTGTATTGGATCTTCCACATGACACAAAAAGGCCTATCCTACAAACTTGTGAGAGAGAATAACTTTTTCCCATAACTCAACATTCTGGCTGCAGGAAACAAACCCATTCAAAGTAGCTTACACAAAAGAAAAATGATTATTATATGGCATTGACAGGGCAGGGGTGTCTGTCACTGACTTAATGTAAGAAGATCATTGCTTCATAAAACCCTGGAATCTGGAACTGGAAGGCTGCTTTGAAACTAGATAACATCTACCTTGCTGACTCTTGCCTCCATTTCTTTCTCATTTATTCATTGGTCTCTTCTTTAAGCTTCACACTATTAATCTGTTTCTTCCTTCTTTCTCTGCATCTGGGTTGAAGTAAACTGCTTTTTAACTGACCTTCTCCATACACTTGATAATTTTTATTTATTTACTTATTGAGACATAGTCTTGCTCTGTCACACAGGCTGGAGTGCAGTGGCGTGATCATAGCTCACTGTAACCTTTAACTCCTGGGCTCAAGTGATCTTCCTGCCTGAGTCTCCCAAGTAGCTGGGACTACAGGTGCATGCCATCATGCATGGCTAAAAAGACTTTTTTTTTTTTTTTAGAGACAAAAAAAGAGTCTGGGCTTTGTTGCCCAGATTGGTCTCGAACTCCTGGCCTCAAGTGATTCTCCTGTCTCGACCTCTGAAAGCATCGGGATTATACGCATGTGCCACTGTGCCTAGCTGATAATTTTTAAATTTTATTTTACCTTATTTTTATTTTTTTGAGATGGAGTTTCGCTCTTGTTGCCCAGGCTGGAGTGCAATGGTGCAATCTTGTCTCACTGCAACCTCTGCCTCCCAGGTTCAAGCGATGATTCTCCTGCCTCAGCCTCCTGAGCAGCTGGATTACAGGCGCCCGCCACCACACCCAGCTAATTTTTGTATTTATAGTAGATATGGGGTTTCACCACGTTGGCCAGGCTCGTTTCAAACTCCTGACCTCAGGCAATCCACCTGCCTTGGCTTCCCAAAGTGTTGGGATTACAAGTGTGAGCCACCGTGCCCAGCCTAAATTTTATTTTTAAGAATCAGCAGCAGCTAACCTCAGGGTTGGCACGGGCATGATGTGAAGATATAAACACACTATTATGTGTATATACTATACAGGTATAATAAAATTTTTCTGGCTGGCAGTTTAGTAATTTTGCATCTTAAAAACGTTTACACCCTCTGATGCCTAACCAACATTGCCAGCAGTGCATGGAATCCAGCATCACACAAATCTGAGCTTGAGTTCCAGCTCTGTATTTCCCTGCTATATGACTTAAAGCAAATTACTTAATTTCTCTATGTTCCTATTTCTTCGTTTGAAAATTGAGATCATAATGATCTCACTTCTTGGATCATGAAGATTAAATGAGATAATATATGTAATGAAGTCAACCAACTGCCTGGCACATAGTATATATTCAATTATTATTCCAAGTCAACAATTGAATAAGTGTTTAAAGATGTATGTAAAATGATGTTTATTACAGTACTGTTTATAAGAGTGAAAAACTGCAAACAATATCAAACAATATTTGTTTTGCTCACCACTATATTCCAGTCTCAAGGTAACCCCTGTAATATAGTAGGTGCTCAATAAGTATTTGTTGAATGAACAAAAAATTGAGGATTGATGAAATTGTGCTACACTTAATAGAATATAATTCAGTTATTAAAAATGATATAGATAAGCATTTTCATTGAAAGCACATGTAGAGTATGTTTCCTTTTATTTAAAAATATATGTGGGCTAGGCCTGGTGTGGTGGTTTATGCCTATAATCTCAGCACTTTGGGAGGCTGAGGCAGGCAGATCACTTGAGCCCAGGAGTTTGAGACCAGCCTAGGCTGTAACATGGTGAAACCCTCTCTCTACAAAAAATATAAAAATTAGTTGGGCATGGTGGTACACACATGTAGTCCCAGCTACTCGGGAGGATGGCTTAAGCCCGGGAGGAGGAGGTTGTAGTGAACCAAGATCACATCACTGCACTCCAGCCTGGCAACAGAGCAAGGCCCTGTCTCTCAAAAAAAAAAAAAAAGTGTGTGTGTGTATATTATATATAGATATATATGTGTGCTGGGCACAGTGGCTCATGTCTATAATCCCAGCACTTTGGGAGACCGAGGCTGCAGGATCTCTTGAGGCCAGGAGTTCAATACCAGACTGGGCAACATATTTGAGACTCCATCTCAAATAAATAGATAGATAGATAGATTAGACAGATAGATAGCCAGGCTTGGTGGCCCATAGTCCTAGATACTTGGGAGGCTGAGGTGGGAGGACTGCTTGAGCCCAAGAGTTTGAGGTTACAGTGAACTATGATCACACCATTGCATTCCAGCCTGGGTGACAGAGCAAGACCCCATCTTAAAAAAAAAAAAAAAATTGGCCAGGCATGGTGGCTCATGCCTGTAATCCCAGGACTTTGGGAGGCCGAGGCAGGTGGATCACTTGAGGTCAGGACTGTGAGACCAGCCTGGCCAACACGGTGAAATCTGTCTCTACTAAAACTACAAAAATTATTTGGGTGTGGTAGCGTGTAGTCCCAGCTACTCGGGAGGCTGAGGCAGGAGAATCGCTTGAACCTGGGAGGCGGGCGTTGCAGTGAGCCGAGGTGGTGTCACTGCACTCCAGCCTGGGTGACAGAGCAAGACTCCGTCTCAAATAAATAAATAAATAAAATTTAAAAAATATGTGTATACATTCATAGCAAAAGATCTAAAAGGCTGACAACATTCCCTATGGTGGCAGTATGGCTATTTTTTTGCTTAGCTGTATTAAATTTTTTTTCCTACAGGAATTATATATTGATTTTGTAATGAAAAGATATTTTTCTTTTTTAAATTTCTTTTTTACACACAATTCAGAGGTAAAATGAAAAGCTATTTTTTTAATTAAAAAATATACGTTACAGTGCACAAATAAATTGGAATCAAGGGACATGCCTAAATTTGAATCCTGGGTTAAATTCAACTTTTAAAAAGGCGTCTTATTAGAGTTGTTCATTTATATGTTTATTTTCCTATTAGACATTGAGATCCTTAAAGATACAGAACATGTCTTCATCTTTCTAGCACCGTGCACAGAACATTACACATAATCAGCACTCAATAAATGCTTGTCAGTGACAGGCGACACACTCCATCACAACTCTTGCAATGATGTCTAATCCTTTGGTCACTGGAGGAAAATAAGCTGTCAAAGAAAATCTCTTTGCCGGATGCAGTGGCTTACGCCTGTAATCCCAGCACTTTGGGAGTCTGAGGTGGGCAGATCACGAGATCAGGAGATCAAGACCATCCTGGCTAACACGGTGAAACCCCATCTCTACTAAAAATACAAAAATAATTAGCCAGGCGTGGTGGCACGCACTTGTAGTCCTAGCTACTTAGGACTTTGTGGCAGGAGAATCGCTTGAACCCGGGAGGCGGAGGTTGCAGTGAGCCGAGATCGTGCCACTGCACTCCAGCCTGGGCGACAGAGCGAGGCTCCGTCTCACTAAAAAAAAAAAAAAGAAAGAAAATCTCTTTGGGAAAGTTTCAAAACTTATCCTGAAACGTCCGTAGTGAAGAAAAGTCCCCTCTGGGTTCCCGCCTCTTTGAAATGCAAATTCTGTCATAGTATCCTAATTTTTCTGTAAATAATTCAGAGATTGAACCTACTGGTGGTTACAGGAGAAGGTCCAAGTTTCTAGTGTTACTTGTTTAGGTGGAAATCTATAAAGTACCTGTTGATAACACGAATTGAATCAGCCCCCTACCAGCCTCAAACTTATGTATAGAAATTCAAGATGCCAACTATCTTTAGGCCCTTAGCTGTATTCACTACAAAAAGTATTAATTTCACTTACTCCATGTCAAAGTTAAATTATTATAACACTTAGGCATCATTTCAGATAGTTATGAAACTAAAAGCTTCCACTAATTAATCAAGTTAATTTTCTTTTTTTTTTTTTAAGACAAGGGTCCCATTCTGTTACCCAGGCTGGAGTGCAGTGGCGCGAACTTGACTCACTGCAACCTCTGCCCCCTGGGCTCAAGCTATCCTCCCACCTTAGCCTCCCGAGTAGCTGGGACCACAGGCACACACCATCACGCCCAGCTATTTTTTTGTATTTTTGGTAGAGACAGGGTCTCACCATGTTGCCCAGGCTGGTCTTGAACTCCTGAGCTCAAGCAATCTGCCCGCCCGAGCCTCCCAAAGTGTGGGATTACAGGTGTGAGTCACCATGCCTGGCCAAGTTAGTCATTTTTACTCAAAGAGCAACACTGTCTCTTAAATCTCATTTTTAATCATCATTGAATGATAAAATTCTTAAAATAAAAGTAAATGATCCCTCAGTTCTGTATTATTTTTTCTCCAGCTTTGGTTTACAATATTTCTTAGTAGGCTGAAAGCTTCACATATTATCCATTTGATAAAAACATATTTTGCCTATCTTATAGGTGACATTTATAAACAAAGGATTTAAACATATCATAGCTAGATAAATATTCCAAAATATTATTTCAACTGAGTGCTTAGGTACTCATACTGGAAACAGACTGTGCCCAATTGCAGGTTTACCACTTACTAGCTTTATGACTTTGGGCAAGGTACTTAACTTCTCTCTACTTTGATTTCCTCATCTGAAAAAGGAAGTTGATAACAATTATAAAAATATCTACCTTGGCTGGGTGTGGTGGCTCATGCCAGTAATCCCAGCAATTTGGGAGGCCACGTTGGGAGGTTTGTTTGAGCCCAGGAGTTTGAGACCAGTCTGGACAACATAGCAAGACCCTGTCTCTAGAAAAAAATAAAAAGTTAGCACAAGCTACTTGTGAGGCTGAAGTGGTAGGACTGCTTGAACCCAGATCAATGTCGCAGTGAGCTGTGTGTGTGCCACTGCACTCCAGCCTGGGCAACAGAGCGAGACCCTGTTTCAAAAAAAAAAAATCTGCTTCACTGAGTCATTATGAGAATTAACAAAATTAAATGGATAAAGCAGTGCAAGTCACAAATGTTCTCGTGGCCACATTAAAAAAGTAAAATGAAACAGGTAAAATTAATTTTAGTAGTGTATTTTATTTAACCCATATATCCAAAATATTATCTTTCAGCATGTAATCAACTTAAAAAAGTACTGAGATATTTTACATTTTGTTGTACTGTCTTTAAAATTTGGTTAAGTGTTTTACCAAATTATCATCATACCCGTTGCTTTAGGAATTGTAATAGCCCAGTTTTCCTCAAAGTGTGTGAGTCATAACATCAGTTGACATCAGGTGGTTCTGGGGCATGGCATTAAATAACATTGAATTATGCAGTGAGAAACTATTCCATTTTAAATTATCTTTTTTATCTTTCTGAACATTTGAAGGAGAAAATGTCAGTTTGGTACTACAGTGCTTTGTCCTACCTGTAGCTATGATTACAGGTGCGTACCATGATGCCTGACTAATTTTAACGTTTTTTGTGGAGATGGAGTCTCACTATGTTGCCCAGGCTATTCTTGAACCCCTGGCCTCAAATGATCCTCCCAACTGAGCCTCCCAAAGTGCTGGGATTACAGTCATGGGCCACTCTGCTCAGCTACATATAAATTTTTTTTATTGAGCTATAACTCATAGACAATAAAATTCACTGATATCAAGGATATTCTTTGATGAGTTTGCCAAATATATCCAGTTGTATAACCAACTCCTCAATCAAGATATAGAACATTTCCATCACTTGAGCAAGAGCTTCTTAAAAATCAAAAAACAGGCCAGTGTGGTGGCTCACGCCTGTAATCCCAGCACTTTGGGAGGCCGAGGAGGGCGGATCACGAGGTCAGGAGATTGAGACCATCCTGGCTAACATGGTGAAACCCCGTTTCTACTAAAAATACAAAAAAAAATTAGCCAGGCATGGTGGCAGATGCCTGTAGTCCCAGCTACTTGGGAGGCTGAGGCAGGACAATGGTGTGAACCCGGGAGGCGGAGCTTGCAGTGAGCCGAGATGGCACCACTGCACTCCAGCATGGGCGACAGAGTGAGACTCTGTCTCAAAAAAACAAAACAAAACAAAAACCCAACAACAAAAGCCATGAAATTAATCCCATACCTTAGAATATATAATGCTAAATTGCTTTCTAGGAAAGTTATACTAATTTATCCTTCTACTGGCAATATTTCAGACTGCCTCACTATACGTTTATCTTAAACCTTTGTCCCCACCGAGATGGGGACCAAGTTTTATCAGTACGTAAGATGTTTATTGAAGCATTATTTATATTAAAAATGTAAGCTTGGCCAGGGGCAGTGGCTCATATCTATAATCCCACCACTTTGGGAGTCTGAGATGGGTGGATCACAAGGTCAGGAGTTCAAGACCAGTCTGGCCAAGATGGTGAAAGCCCGTCTCTACTAAAAATACAAAAATTAGCTGGGAGTGGTGGCAGGCGCCTATAATCCCAGCTACTCGGGAGGCTGAGGCAGAGAATTCCTTGAACCTGGGTGGTGGAGGTTACAGTGAGCTGAGATTGTGTCACTGCACTCTAGCCTGGGCAACAGAGGAGACTCCATCTCAAAAATGATTAAAAAAATAAAAAAAATAAAAAATATATCTCCTAATGCTATCCCTCCCCCCTCCCCCCAGTGTGTGATGTTCCCCTTCCTGTGTCCAAGTGTTCTCATTGTTCAATTCCCACCTATGAGTGAGAACATGCGGTGTTTGGTTTTTGTCCTTGCGATAGTTTGCTCAGAATGATGGTTTCCAGTTTCATCCATGTCCCTACAAAGAACATGAACTCATCATTTTTTAAATGACGAGTTAATGGGTGCAGCACACCAACATGGCACATGTATACATATGTAACAAACCTGCACATTGTGCACATGTACCCTAGAACTTAAAGTATAATAAAAATATATATATATTAAAAAAAATAAAAAAAGTAAAAAAAATAAAAAATACATATCCAATACAGAATAAAAAGATTTTGAATGTTCCCAATACAAAGAAATGATAAACGTTTGATGTGCTGTTATGCTAAATATCCTGATTTGATCAGTATACATTGTATACATGTATCAAAATATTACTCTGTACCTAATAAATGTGTAAAATTATTACATGTCAATTAAAAATTTAAAAAAGCAAAAAAATAAATAAATAAAAAATAAAAGTAAACTTGCAGCTGAATATGCTGGTGAAAAAAATGTAAACAACCTAAATGTCCAATGGTAATAGTTAAATAAAGACCCATCCTTAAAAATAAAATTATATAGCCATTAAGATTGTTTTAGAGACTTTTTAGTAACATGGGAAAATGTTCTCAAATGATTAAAGAAAAAACTCTATAGATCTTATGTTAAAAACAAAACATAAACAAAATTCTAAAACATTTAGGTTAAAAAAATATTAGAAGGGGCTGGGCACAGTGGCTTATGCCTATAATCCCAGCACTTTGGGAGGACAAGGCAGGCGGATTACTTGAGGTCGGGAGTTCAAAACCAGCCTGGCCAACATGGTGAAACCCCATCTCTACTAAAAATACAAAAAAAAAAAAAAAAAAATTAGCCAGGTGTGATGCTGCAGGCTTGTAGTTCCAGCTACTTGGGAGGCTGAGGCATGAGAATTACTTAAATCCGGGAGGTGGGGGGGTTGGAGTGAGGCGGGATTGTGCCACTGCACTCCAGCCTGGGTGACAGGGCGAGACTCTGTTTCAAAAAAAAAAAAAAAAGAAAAAAAGAAAAAAAGCCAACATATTAACAGTGATTAGCTCTGAGCTTTGGTATTATGAATGATTTTTACTTTTATAATTCATTTTTTTTTCCAGGACAGAGTCTTGGTCTCTCACCCAGGCTGGAGTGCAGTGGCGCGATCTCGGCTTACTGTGACCTCTGCCTCCCAGATTCAAGCAATTCTTCTGCCTTAGCCTCCTGAGTAGCTGGGACTACATGTGCACGCCACGTCTGGCTAATTTTTGTATTTTTAGTAGCGATGGGGTTTCACCATGTTGGCCAGGCTGGTCTTGAACTCCAGACCTCGTGATCCACCCGCCTCGGCCTCCCAAAGTTCTGGGATTACAGGAGTAAGCCACCGTGTTCAGCCTCATTTCCTTTTAACAATGAGCATGAATTACTTGGTCAAGGGGAATGCCTATTTTCCTTTACCTGTTTGCCAGCACTATCTGTCTTTGCTACTTATGGGGAAAA
The DNA here is from genome assembly GCF_029281585.2 of Gorilla gorilla gorilla. Classification (NCBI taxonomy): domain Eukaryota; kingdom Metazoa; phylum Chordata; class Mammalia; order Primates; family Hominidae; genus Gorilla; species Gorilla gorilla. The sequence continues at coordinate 106,706,426 of NC_073224.2, forward strand.
TAATTGAAAATGGGATCATTAATTATTCTTTAGGTTTATAGCTAATGAGGGCTTAGTTGGATCTAGTAGTATGACAAAGAATATACTATGTGCAGTAATTATTATTGGCTTGAAAGGGAATCTGGCAGCGAGAGAATTGTTGCTCTCATGCCATCTTCTAGCAGGATATGTCTTTCTATTTGTCAAAAGTTTTAAGAAGAACTGGAGACTAAATAAAGTTCACATAGTGCTCAAGCAATGGCAGCGCTATTGGCTAATGAATTCACCTAGCCACCCTTTTTCCCTCTACTCCTATCCTGAATCCCATGAAGACAGGTATTTTTGCCTATTACGATAACAATTCCATCTATATGGATTGGGTTCTTGACCTCTCAGCTCACACAGCTAACTTAAAGGTGTCAGTTGCTGCTGGCAGGGACTAGAACTCTTTAATATTGATTGACCTGTGAAGTGCTAAGGCAGGCCAGCTCAAAATCCAAACCAAGATGCTCGTTTATTTGCAAGGTAGGATCATGTGCTTCAGAAAACCAACTACGATAATGGCTCAGTTTATTGCAGGTGAATAAAATAATGGGTATAGTTTATTTAACTACATCTAGAAATTTGCATTTTTATAATAAGCAAATGTTCATTTTGGTGGATAATTTCTTAATTCACATTGCTTTGATAGATCCTCCTAAAACATAAGTCAGGTGTCATGGCTTTGCTTAAAACCCTATTAACGCACACAAAAACTTGTACATAAATGTTTATAGCAGCATTACTTATAATAGCCAAAGGATGGAAACATCCTAAATGTCCATCAATTGATGAATGGATAAATAAAACATGGCACATGCATACAGTGAAATATTACTCAGTCATAAAAAGGAATAAAGTACTGATGTATGTTACACATGGAGGAGTCTTGAAAACATTATGCTAAGCGAAAGAAGCCGGTCACAAAAGAATACATATTATATGATTCCATTCACATGCAATGCTCAGAATGGGGACATTTGTAGAGACAGAAGTTAGATTAGTGGTTTATTAGGGCTGGAGAGGGGGACTTTTGGATACAATGAAAATGCTTTTTTTTTTTTTTTGAGAAGGAGTTTCGCTCTTGTTGCCCAGGCTGGAGTGTAATGGCGTGATGCAACCTCCGCCTCCTGGGTTCAAGCAATTCTCCTGCCTCAGCCCCCTGAGTAGCTGGGATTACAGGTGCGGCCTGGCTAATTTTTGTATTTGTAGTACAAATGGGGCTTCACCATGTTGGCCAGGCTGGTCTCAAACTCCTGACCTCAGGTGATCCACCCGCCTCAGCCTCCCAAAGTGCTGGGATTACAGGTGTGAGCCACCACGCCCAGCCAATGAAAATGTTCTAAAATTGACTGTGGTAATAGTTGAATATATCTGTGAATATACTAAAAACCACTGAATTTTACACTTCAAATGGGTGACTTGTATGGTATGTAAATTTTAGCTCAATAAAAACATTAAAAAAAACCCCAACCCAAAAGTGCTCTCTAACTCCTAGTGAAAAGCAGTCCTCACAGTATATAAGGTGCTCCAGGAACAGCCCCAGGTATTGATGCCTCTCGCACTGCATTTCTTTCTACTCCTCTTGCTCACTCCACCCAGACTCACCAGCCTCCTTGCAGCTCCTCCAACGCATTGCATGATTCTTAGGACATGGCTGTGGCTGTGCCTGGAATGCTTTTTCCCTCTATCTGTTTGGCTTACTCCCCCCACCTCCTTTAAGTCTTTGCACGCTCTTCTTTCTGTCGCCCACGCTGGAGTGTAGTGGCTCAATCTCAGCTCACTGCAACCTCCACATCCTGGGTTCAAGCGATTCTCCTGCCTCAGCCTCCCATGTAGCTGGGATTACAGGAGTGCACCACCAGGCCCGGCTAATTTTTGTATTTTTAGGAGAGATGGGGTTTCGCCATGTTGGCCAGACTAGTCTTGAACTCTTGACCTCAGGTGATCCCGCCGCCTTGGCCCCCCAAAGTGCTGGGATTATAGGTGTAAGCCATGGCACCTGGCCTACACACATCTCTTCTTAAGGAGGCCTTTCCTGATACCATACTGAGTAGTGTAACCTACAGCCACTGTCCCCAAGCACTATCAATTTCCCTTTACACAGTTTCATATTCCCTGCCCCCCCACTGCATCTATTACATACTGATTTACTATAAAATATACCTATTTGTTAAGTTTATGGTTTATTTCTGTCTCCCCCTGCATTAAAATGAAAGCTTCACAAGGGTTAGGATCTTTGTTTTATTCATGGAGGTATCCCAGTGCTCAGTAAATATTTGAGTGAACCAACTATTGGCTTTACATTGTTCTCACATGTTCAATAAATATCTATTACAGAACTCGTAACTAGAACTCCTGACTGTTCTAGATAGACGTTGATGAAAATTTATGTGATGCTATAGCAATGACTCATGCCATATATAATTCCTAGAAACTGAAATTTGACATTCCCCCTCCCCTACAAGTAAATATATATCTGGCTAATACAACTAATGAGACAAATGAAGAGGAGGAAATAAGGTAGTAGGAGGAAGGAAAGTAATTCCATAAGAAGGGCAAATACTGAGACAGGAGTTAACAGTCTGTACACTGCAAACCTGCATAGACCCCAGAGACACACTAGACTAACTGCTTAGGACAGCATGTGTTCAGGTCAGATTCTTTTTCAGGGCAGGTTCTTTGCCTTCAAAAAAGCACAACAGTTATATCTTTAAAGAAGTCTCTGTAATTGGTTACTACATTTTATTTCTGTGTATTTCATTATATATGAAATGAAAAAGGGAAGTAATACAAAATTCATGTTAAACTTCATATGGCTATGGAAAGAGAAGAAATATTGACTGCCTCTCTTTATTTAGAAGGCAATTTTATTAAGAATGTTGCTAAGGAGGGCAGGGCATGGTGGCTCATGCCTGTAATCCCAGCACTTTGGGAGGCTGAGGAGGGTGGATCACAAGGTCAGGAGATCGAGACCACGGTGAAACCCCATCTCTACTAAAAATACAAAAAATTAGCCGGGCGCGGTGGCGGGCACCTGTAGTCCCAGCTACTCAGGAGGCTGAGGCAGGAGAATGGCGTGAACCCAGGAGGTGAAGCTTGCAGTGAGCCGAGATCACGCCACTGCACTCCAGCCTGGGCGACAGAGCAAGACTCTGACTCAAAAAAAAAAAAAAAAAAAATGTTGCTAAGGAGATAATTTGCTTCTGCAAAGTTCCTTGGTGTCTTAGCAGCAAATACATGCCTTCTATTTTAAATGGTGTTTAAATCTAAACAAAGATAATCACAATTACAGCTAATCAGAGCAGGCCCTATAGAAACAAATCATACAACTACGGAAGGCCTGCATATATAGAACTCTGCTTCATTACAACCAGCGCCTGAATCACTAAAAAATATTATCGCAAAAGAACTGTTTTAAAGAAATAAAGTATGCAAGAAAGAGCCACTTTAAGATAACTTTGAATGGCAACTTCAATTTCAGATTAAACTAATGTATATTTCCTATTAGGATCTAAGGGACCTATATCTTCAGGTAACTTCTTGCTTAAGATGACGAGCTTACTTATACAAAGGCTCTGTTCTTACACTAAAAATTATGTTCATTTTTGGAAATATACTAGGGAGGAAAGGAATAATTGCTTTCTCTTCTTTATTTTTAAGTTTTGTTTACAACTAAGATTTTGTTTCAATTTACAGTAAAAGCGATCTTGATATATGTCAGAAATAAAAATAGAGAAACCATGATTAAGGTTGTTAAAATTGCTACCTGACGGGTAAGGGTACTTGTTATTTTCTGGGATGCAGGAGATCAATTTTGACCTATCTACCCATTACATTAAGTGATTAAGTAATAAAAAAACTAGTAAGTGGTAGTTCTGAAATTTGCATGCAGAATAAATCTGTTTAGTAATCTCAGATTTTATTATTTTTTTTTTTAGATGGAGTTTCACTCTTGTTGCCCAGGCTGGAGTGTGATGGCGCGATCTCAGCTCATTGCAACCTCCGCCTCCTAGGTTCAAGCGATTCTCCTTCCTCAGCCTCCCTAGTAGCTGGGATTACAGGCATGTGTCACCACGCCTGGCTAATTTTGTATTTTTAGTAGAGACGGGGTTTCTCCACGTTGGTCAGGCTGGTCTCGAACTCCCGACCTCAGGTGATCCGCCTGCCTCGGCCTCCCAAAGTGCTGGGATTACAGGCATGAGCCACCGCCCCCGGCCTCAGATTTTATTTAAGAGTTGTAATAGGGAAACCAAGTGACCTGTATTCCAGAAATATTCCACAATAGACATTTCCTATTCTGGAAGGATAGTAGCTTCTGTATTAATACATCACACAGTGACAAGATATCATTTCTTTCCTGTTTATTGGGGTACCCACTAATCCAAATCCATGGATTTGGATGTAAGACATGTAAGACATGGCCAACCATACCATGACTTACATGATTCTAAGTGTAAAAGGAGAGCAATATCGCAGCAAATCTAAACGTATACCATTTTCTAATCTCCCTAGTCTCTCAAAAAGCGACTTCTGTGCTGCAGAGCTCTTGAGGTCAAGGCTGCATTTTTGTCACTTATTCTTTTGGCCTGTTTCCTTAAGAAATAACCCATATATTACAGAGAAAATTATACACTAAAACTCCTACAAAATTAAACCCTAATAATTCACAGAAACAAATTATTCAATGTTTTCTCCTCCATATCATATTATTGCTAGTTCACTGCAGCCCTACTATATCCAGGTATAAAACTGATTTTTAAAAAATATTAGCCTTTCCATTACTGAGAGTCTAAGATTCCAATATGTATTAAGAGTTGTAAACTTACTAAATATGTTAGTAATACCCAAGATATCCTACATTCATCATGAAAATTGAGCCTTTCCATTCAAAGCTGAAACTATTGCTTTCAGTTACTTAAGCCTTCACAATAACTGGCCTCTGAAATATAAATTCCATAATCTTCTTACTGGTATGATAAATTTCACTATTTACTTATTGACTAGGGCTATATATTTATAAAAGTAAACTATAAACACTTGATATTGAATCATTTATGTATTGTAAAAATCAACTAATATTTTTTCCTGTTTGGTGATTGCCATAGCAACTCCCTCTTTGCAAAAGTTTCTTTGGTCAGGAAGCCAGTGAACAATTCTGTCCAAAATTTTATTGAATCTTTATTGCTAAGATATCTGCTCAAATGTAATACAGTGTACTGCTTAGCATGCTATTAGGTCACACAGAGATACCAACGCTGACAATAGCTGGAAGAATCTAGCATAAAGCCTTCGCAGGACTGCCTTACCTTCTTAATTTTATATAAGGATGATTTGTTGAGGCCGGGTGCAGTGGCTCACTCTTGTAATCCCAGCACTTTGGGAGGCCAAGGCAGGTGGATCACTTGAGGTCCAGAGTTCGAGACCAGCCTGGCCAACATGGTGAAACCCCGTCTCTACCAAAAATACAAAAATTAGCCGGGTGTGGTGGTGCACGCCTGTAGTGCCAGCTACTCTGGAGGCTGAGGCAGGAGAATTGCTTGAATCCGGGAGGCAGAGGTTGCAGTGAGCTGAGATCAAACCACTGCACTCCAGCCTGGGCGACAGAGCAAGACTCCGTCCCCCAAAAAACAAAAGGTCATTTGTCAGGAACTTGAACACTAATTTAAGGAAAACCCTAGATGTTTCATTTTTTTTTTCTTTTTCCTTCTTTTTTGAACAGAAAATGAAGTTTTATTCATAGTACCTTTTTTTTTTTTTTTTTTGAGACAGGGTCTTGCCCTGTCACCGAGGCTGGAGTGCAATGGTGCCATCTCAGCTCACTGCAAACTCTGTTTCCTGGGTTCAAGTGATTCTCGTGCCTCAGCCTCCCGAGTAGCTGGGATTACAGGCACACACCATCACACCCAACTAATTTTTGTATTTTTTAGTGGAGACGAGGTTTCACCATGTTGGGCAGGCTGGTCTCGAACTCCTGGCCTCAAGTGATATGCCTGCCTTGGCCTTCCACAGTGCTCATAATGCTGAGATTACAGGCGTGAGCCACCGTGCCCAGCCCATAGCACTATTAATTAGTCAAACACATCTAAAACATGTATTTTTGTATGTACTATGACTAAATTACAAAGACATATAAAAAAATCTTTACTAATCTATCTTTCTATCTAAATCCAACTTATATTATTTATTTTGAGACAGGGTCTTGCTCTGTCACCCAGGCTGGAGTGCAGTGGTACGATCTCAGCTTACTACAGCCTCCGCCTCCCGGACTCAAGCGATTCTCCTGCCTCAGCCTCCCAAGTACCTGAGACCACAGGTGGTGCCACCACACCTGGCTACTTTTTTGTATTTTTGGTAGAGATGGAGTTTCGCCACATTGCGCAGGCTGGTCTCAAACTCCTGAGTTCAAGCAATCTGCCCACTTCGGTCTCCCAAAGTGCTGGGATTACAGGCCTGAGCCACGATGCCTGGCCCCCAACTTATTTTTAATTTTTTATTTTTACTTATTTATTTATTTATTTATTTATTTATTTATTTATTTATTTATTTTTGAGACAGAGTCTCACTCTTGCTGCCCAGGCTGGAGTGCAGTGGTGCGATCTCGGCTCACCGCAACCTCCGCCTCCCAGGTTCAAACGATTCTCCTGCCTCAGCCTCCTGAGTAGCTGGGACTATAGGTGCCTGTCACCATGCCCGGCTAATTTTTGTATTTTTAGTAGAGATGGGGTTTCCCCATGTTGGCCAGGCTCCTCTCAAACTCATGACCTCAGGTGATCCGCCCACCTTGGCCTCCCAAAGTGCTGGGATTACAGGCATGACCCACCATGCCTGGCCCCCCTACTTATTATTATTATTATTGTTTTATTATTTTTTGAGACGGAGTCTCCCTCTGTAGCCCAGGCTGGAGTGCAGTGGCACAGTCTCGGCTCACTGCAACCTCTGCTTCCCAGGTTCAAGTGATTCTCCTGCCTCAGCCTCCTGAGTAGCTGGGACTACAGGTGCACGCCACCATGCCCAGCTAATTTTTGTATTTTTAGTAGAGACGGGGTTTCACTGTGATAGCCAGGATGGTCTCGATCTTCTGACCTTGTGATCCGCCCGCCTCGGCCTCCTAAAGTGCTAGGATTACAGGTGTGATCCACTGCACCTGGCCTATTTTTTTAAATGGAGATATATATGTTTAATTTTAACCTGCTGATATTTCAGATTAAAGGGATGATGCTACAATTCTTAGTCACTGGCCATAAGGCTACAAATAGTGAGAAATATTAACTCTCAGAGGAATCACTTAAGGGTCAATTCATCTTTTTGAATTCTGATATGGAAGCCTATTTAAAAGCATATGATTAACTAAACATTCATGAAAGAACTCATTTGGATCAAGAAGACAAAATCCCATATGGCTACCATCAAGTAATAAAACCTTTTGCACCCTAAATTATTAAATATTATTTAGAGAATAATGCAGCATTAGGCATTCAAGTAATACTGAGGAAGGAAATGCATAGTGGTTAAAAGCATGGGTTCTGGCTTCCAATACTAGCTCCATCTCTTACTAGTCATGTTTACTTGAATAAGTTAATCTCTCTGTGCCTCAGTTTCCATATATAAAGATAATAATAGTACAAACTTTATGTGAGGATTCAATGAGTTAATAGATTTAAAGTACTTTCAGTACAGTGCCTAGCATACAGTATCTACTCAATAAGTATGAACTATTATTGCTTTATTAGCAGCAAAGGGAGACACTTGAAAAAGTAGCTCTAATAATATTATGTCACTTCTGTGCTCAAAAATATTCAAGAGGTGCCCTTGAATTAGGTACAAAACCCTCAGTTTGACATTTTAGGATGCACGGCTATCCTTCCAAATCATATCATCTACTGATGTTCAAAATGGAGTTTCTATAATGTCACTACCATTTTATCCACTCCCAAGATCATAACCACATTGACACTTCCATTTCTAGAATTAAGGCAGATTATATAAGGTGAAAATTATCTTGTAATAAAACACATACAAATGCAGGATAAAAAATGACAAACATTCTTCTAAATGAATATCTAACTTCTTTAGAAAGTGAGAGGAATTGCTAAGGGTCAGCACAAAAAGGGAACCAAAACTTAGCTTGATAAGTATAAACTGATGCTACAACTATCTAACAGGTGTGTGCCAGTGTTATTAAACAAGGGCACTGTGTTTTAGTAGCCACAGAGGGTCAGGAAAGAAGGCTTAGGCCTCGGTAAGAAAATAAATCAAAATTGAGATTTCCATGTAATATAGAGACCCTCACTGAAAAAGTGGACTAAAAAAATCTATCTGCACAAGGAGATATGCTTTGCAAGGTTCAGGAACCCTTATGTATAGAAACTAACATAAAAATGATTCCAGACTGACAATGCTCTTGGGGTACCTAGCAAAAATGAAAGAAAAATATGCAAGAGAGATGTATCCTGAATGTCAGCTCCTCATGGGTGCTATAGATAAAATCCTTCTTAAGATAACTCGTAAGTCAAAATCACAGAACACATGCAGAAATGCTTCATCATGAGTTAATGTTAGCAGATATAACAGCAGAATTAGACCTCCACATACTTCAGATTATAGAGTTAATGTAGTTTAGGAAAAATAAAGGATTTGAAAACATGAGAAAAAAAGAGGATACTAACAAAAACATCAGGCAAATTTGAAAAAGAAGCAAAATAGAACTCGTAAGCATAAAAATATAATATTAGTGGACTTAGTAGACAAATTAAACATAGATTAGATATAGCTGAAGAAAGAATTACTAAACTGGAACACTGATCTGAAAAAATTATACAGAAGACAGCACAGACAGATAGCAGATGGATAACATAAATGAGAGATTAAGAGACCTGAAGAATAGATGAAGGTTTAACATATATCTCACAGTAATTCCAGAAGGATAGACAACAGGAGATGAAAGAGAAGCAACAGTCAAAGAAATAAAGACTGTAAAATTTCCAGAAATTATATCAAACATGACTTTTTCATACCAAGTAATACAGCATTCCATTGTTGTCTTACTTTTAAGTAAGTGAAAATTATCAACCTGAAATTCTAAACTTGGCTGAATTAAGACACTTTTAGACAAAGGCATCAAAATGAACAATAGCTGAAAAAAAAGTTTTTTTTATTTTTAAGACAGGGTCTCGTTCAGATAGGCTGGGGGGTGGTGACATGATCACGGCTCACTGCAGCCTCAATCTCCCAGGCTTGTGATCTTCCCACCTCAGCCTCCCAAGTAGCTGGGACCACAGACACATGCTACCATGCCCAGCTAATTTTTGTGTTTTTTTGTAGAGACAAAGTTTCACCATGTTGCCCAGCCTGAACTCCTTGAACTCCTCTTGAATTCCTGGGCTCAAGCAATCTGCCTGCCTTGGCCTCCCAAAGTGCTGGGATTACAGGTGTAAGCCACTATGCCTAGTCCATGCCCAGCTAATTTTTACCTTTTTTTTTTTTTTTTAGAAACAGAGTCACTCTATATTGCTCAGGTTGGTCTTAAACTTCTGAGCTCAAATGATCCTCCCGCCATGGCCTCCTAAACTACTGGCCAATAATTTTTTTTTTTTTGAGATGGTGTTTTGCTCTGTTGCCCAGGCTGGAGTGCAGTGACTCAATCTTGGCTCACTGCAACCTCCACCTCCCCAGTTCAAGCAATTCTCCAGCCTCCTGAGTAGCTGGGATTACAGGCATGTGCCACCACGCCTGGCTAACTGTTGTATTTTTCAGGAGAGATGGGATTTCACCATGTTGGCCAGGCTGGTCTTGAATTCCTGACCTCAAGTGATCTGCCCACCTCGGCCTCCCAAAGCGCTGGGAGTACAGGCATGGGATTCAGGCAAGAATGTTCTTTAGTTAGAAGAAAATTGGATTGAAGAAAGAGCCAGGAGGAAAGAAACAAAGTGGAGGGGGAAAAGGGGGCAAATATGTGAGTAAATATAAATAAACATTAACTACTGAAAATAATGATTAATTTGGGAATTTAAAAAGGTAAAACCAAAACACTGGACAATGATAGTGTACAAATTGGGAGGAAAGTGATTACAGTTAAAACATTTTAATATTCTTATATTATTTGTGAGAAAGGCAGAAATAGATTAAGTGTAGCCTTTATTTCTTCTTCTTCTTCTTCTTTTTTTCTTTGAGACAGAGTCTCTCTCTGTCACCCAGGCTGGAATGCAGTGGCATGATTTCGGCTCACTGCAACCTCTACCTCCCAGGTTCAAGCATTCTCCTGCCTCAGCCTCCTGAGTAGCTGGGACTACAGGCGCCTGCCACCACGCCTGGCTAATTTTTGTATTTTTAGTAGAGACGGGGTTTCACCATGTTGGCCAGGCTGGTCTCAAACTCCTGACCTCAAACGATCTACCCACCTTGGCCTCCCAAAGTGCTGGGATTACAGGTGGGAGCCACCACGCCTGGCCTATTTCTTCTTTTATTCAAAAAATATCTTTTAAGAACAGGTAAAACTAATCTACGGTGACAGAAGTCATAATAATGAATACTTTGCACGGATTTGTGACAAGGAGGGAGCATGAGGAATAAGAAAGGCTGCTGGGGGTGCTGGCAATGTGCTATTTCTTGATCATTACACTCAGAGGTCGTCTCATAGATATATTCACTTTGCAATGTTTTACTGAGCTGTTTATCATTTATATACTTCTCTGTACATAATGAAATACCTGTGTGTAAGTGTATGTATGTGGTATCACAGAAAGATATTTGGTCTTTGTCCCCATTCTTGGCACAGAGCTCCTAATTCCCTAAGAATTTTCTGAGTACTGAGGGTGACGGGAGTGTCTTTTGTTTCAATGAGATGACTCTTGGTGGGCCTCTAGATAGCTTCAGGATGAGGGCTAGTTGCCTGAAAGGCCAAGCCTTAATAAGAAACTTTGAATTTTCAGTCCCACCCCTGAACCTCCAGGGTGGGGAAAACAGTTGGAGCCTGAATCAATCACCAGGGGCTAATGATTTAATCAAGCATGCCCACATAACGAAACCTCCATAAAAACCCCTACCCAATAGTGTTCGAAGAGTTTGTGGGTTGGTGAACATATCAAGGTGCTGGGGTGGGGTGGGTGTTCCTAGAGCAGGCATGGAGACTCCACACCCCACCCCTATACCTTGCCCTATGCATCTCTTACATTTGGCTGTTCCTGAGTTGTATCCTTTGTAATAACTGGCAAATGCAGTAAAGTGGTTTCCTGAGTTGTGTGAACTGTTCTAGTAAATTATCAAACCTGAGGAAGGGGTCATGGGAACCCCTGATTTACAACCAGTCACTCAGAAATACGGGTGGTCTGGAACTTGTGACTGGCATCTGAAGTAGGGGTGGTCTTGTGGGGTTAAGCCCTTTTAACTTTGAGATGAGATGCTAACTCCAGGTAAATCGTGTCAGAATTGAATCAAATTGCTAAATATCCAGTCGGTGTCTGGAGAATTGGAAAAATGGTGTTGGGAAAGACATGGTGTATTTGGTGCCAAGAAGAAAAAAGCCCCTCACTGTAATATTTCTGTAGAAGTTATAAAAGGAAACCCTACAGCACAGTTTACACAAAACTAAAATTCTGATAGACTGTAAAGATATCATGTTAAATATGTATCCTAAAAATAATTTTTAAAATGCATCTTAGTATTTATATAATCTTGTGTAGGAAATAACTTTCTAGGCATGACACCAAAGGCAGAAATCACAGGTAACTGTGACCATATAAAATTAAAGTAATAACAACAAAACTTTTATACAACAAAACACTGTGAATAGTATAAAACAAAAATATAGAGGAAAAAGATTTGCAAATAAATACTAGACAAATGGCCAATAACCTTATTTATATAAATAGAATTAAAAAATTATTAAGAAAAAAAGGAATACTTCAATTGTGGAATGGGCAAAGAATATGAACTAGCAATTCACAAAAGAAATATATAAATAGCCAGTGAGTTCTGGACACTAACAAAGAGGTTAGTAATTGGCCCAAGTTTACAAAAATAGTAAGAGGGAAATCAGGATTCAAACCCAAGAAATCTTATCCAGTAAATATTTGTTTAATGAATGAATGATAATATTTTTAACACTAGAAGATGTTTACATCAGACTGCAAAATGAAAGTTAAAACACAGAATGTACGATGAGATCCCTTTCTGCCCACACACTCATACAAACGTCTATACAGGCTTAGAAAAAAGGCCTGAAAACACTAAAACGTAACAGTGGTTAGATTATGGAAACTTTTTTTCTCTTTGTACTTTCTGAATTAAAAATATTCAGAATATGCATATATTACTTCCATAATAAAGGAGAAAAGTTATATTAAAAACCAAATAATCATACAAAATTAAAAAGTATACAAATACTTTTAATGACTCCCAATTATCTAGAATACATGGCTCAGCATGGATCTCTCAGGGTCCCCAATCTTTAGATTCAACAATCATGTCACGGTTCTCCAGTCTTTTCCTCTTCTACCTTTAGCTGCCAAATTAATCCTCCTAAAACACCGTGAGTTTCTTGTAATCACTACTTTCAATAATTCCCCATTTTCTATGTAAAAAAGTAGAAATTCCCAAGCCTGGCACTCAAGGCCTTCCAGAATGATGGCATTCAATCATCCTTTCACTTTATTACACACATTCCAGCTAGTCAACTATTTGCTGTTCTTTGTGTATGTATGTTGCCTACAGCTTTTATAACTTGTTCATGTGGTTAACTCTACCTAGGATGTGCTCTCCCTCCATATGTCCGTTTTCACCCAAGGCTCAGCTAATATACTATCTTCTATGTGAAACATTTGCTAATTTCCCTTAGTCACTCTGAGAATCCTTGGCCCTTTTATCTGCCTCTCTGGGCACTTATTTTCTTATTTTTAAATGTTCTTTCCTAATAGACAATAACTTGAGGTAGGATCTTTAGATTATTCATCTTTGTATTCTTACTGAATACTTGCTAAGTGAATAAAGTTAATCAACAAAATAGAAAAACTCACAGACTTCAATACCATTATGTTTAAGTATTTTCAAAGTCTAAGCTGTGGCTATTAGGTTTCTCCCTCTTTAAAAAAAACCCAATTTTTAATTCTTCCCCCTTCCTTATGAATTAGGTCCAAGGGTTTCTCCTTTTTTGAACACAGGAAATACAAATTGTTAACAGTGTAAGATGGTTCTTACTTTCTAGGTCTTTGGCCTAATAAAGAGATTTATGAACTTAACGAACTTAACTACTATAGATCCTTTCTCTCACAAATTCTTAAATTATTCTGGAGCTGCAAACACCAGAGAATTTCAGTCTACAGCAGTTTGGTGAGTATTGACCAAATTTTTCCAACATAAAGGGAATTTAAGCTTTATCCTCTGGGAAAGAGGACACAGTTGTAGAATGAATGTTCTCCTTTACCTTTTCGTGTTGTGCACTGTGGTGCCTCCCAGGACAATCCTCACTCCAGGAGTGGTGCGGTTCAGGTTATAAACTGTTAGAGCCTCTTCATAGGTGGCTCCTCCAATTACAAACACAATGATATCCTGAGGTCTGCAGTAATGAAGAATGAGATATTATCACAGGATAAGAAAAAAAAAGGACTGTGACTTACATACACAGAGTTTTAATTTCTAAATCTTTTTTTTTGGTGGAGGAAGCAGAATTAAAGCAGAATAGAATAAAAGGTTTAAAAAAAGTTTTAATTATCTGAAATTGGCAGGAAACAGAGCAGGAAATGCTGAATAGTGATTTGCTTTCTGTTTATGAGCGGATGTCTTATAATTTCTGTGCTGTGGATTTCAGAATAGCACAATAGTGTTTGCTGGAACCAAATGTAGAAATATTCTTTTATATTCAAGAGGGTGCAGAGTGCCTTACCATGACATGATATCAATACGGCAGAATTTTATGTTTGTATTAATACTACACATCTCCTTTCATGTATAAGCCTTTGTCAAATACTTAATACAGTGCTATTACAATGGCCTCTGTCCAAGGACCTCAAAGCATTTTTGAAAGAACTAGCATATTTAGATGTCCCCAAAACATGGAAACTAGAAACATTTAGTATTTTGAGTATAAAAAAAAGAACGGGACACAAAAATTAATGGTGCTTCTAGGAACTCTATCTTTTCTTGAAATCTTTTTTCTGAATCCTTTGATAAACCAAGAAAAAGAAACCATGGAAACCAAAAAAAACCATGAGTGTAGCTGATACTGGACATGCGAACACAGCTCAGTCACTAGCTTCACTTGGGTAGCACTGTGTTGTTTTACTGTTTCCTGTTTCAATCCTTATCAAAATGGCTTCATAACAAAAGTGAATGTTCCTATTAGCTCCTTCCTTAAATATCACCAAGAAGGAGATCAAATTATTTTCAAAACCATTACTAGGCAAATAATTTTGTTAAATCACTCATTGGACACTAAAACTACATCAATCAGAAGCATCCGTTTTGAATGTTATTGCACAAAACTAACCAGAAACATCTTTAATCAAGGAATATACATGCTTATGTATAAATCATGAAAAAACCCCAACCCTACATTTCCTTCCTGCTTGTCTCTCTCTCTCTTTCTAAAATACCTTGAAAGAATTAACTGAGAGAGTATTTGTTCTTGTGGGACTTCACTGAAACAGAATCAGCTATTGTGGCTATTTTAAAATGTTCAGATAGTCTCTAAATTGCAGAGATTTCCCAGTAAAATTTATACAAGGGTGGGCATGGTGGCTCATGCCTATATGCATTTTGGGAGGCCGAGGAAGGCGGATCACTTGAGGTCAGGAGTTTGAAACCAGCCTGGCCAACATGGTGAAACCCAGGCTCTACTAAAAATACAAAATTAGCTGGGCGTAGTGCTAGCTGCCCGTAATCCCAGCTACTCGGGAGGCTGAGGCAGGAGAATTGCTTGAATCTGGGAGGTGAAAGTTGCAGTGAGCCAAGATCGTGCCACCATACTCCAGCCTGGGCAACAGAGACTCCATCTCCAAAAACAAACAAACAAAAACACCCCAAAAAAACCTTCCCCCTAAAAACAGTTATACAAGCTACCAATGATGAAGAGGTTGTTATGGTAAAGTGTCAATTATGATAAGGGTCCCCAAACCCAGGCTGAGGACCAATACCAGTCCGTGGTCTGTTAGGAACTGGGCGGGGGCACAGCAGGAGGTGAGCAGTGAGTATTAGGGCCTGAGTTCTGCCTCCTCTTAGATCCGTGGAGGCGTTAGATTCTCATAGGAGTGCAAATCCTACTGTGAACTACGCATGGGAGGGATCTAGGTTGTGTGTTCCTTATGAAACTATTGCCTGATG
The DNA here is from genome assembly GCF_029281585.2 of Gorilla gorilla gorilla. Classification (NCBI taxonomy): domain Eukaryota; kingdom Metazoa; phylum Chordata; class Mammalia; order Primates; family Hominidae; genus Gorilla; species Gorilla gorilla. The sequence goes on from NC_073224.2 coordinate 106,721,759, forward strand.
ATGGGTGAGGTAGAACAGTTTTATATTACTTGACTTATCAGCAACATATGACTGAGGTGATCACTTGCTCCTCCTGGATATACCTTCTTCAATTGGTTTCCAGAAAATTTCATATTTGATTTTTTCCCTTGCTACTTTTCAGTATCCTTTTATGGTCCCACTTCATCTCTGTGACCTCTTAATGGTGGAATACTCAGAGCCCAGACATTGATCCTCCTTTCTTCTTAATCTAAACTCATTCCCTCCATCTGTTCCATTCAGTATAGTGACCACTTGTCACTTATGGTTATTTAAATTTAAATTAACCAAAATAAAATTAAATATTTAATTCCCCAGTAGCACTAGCCACATTTCAAGTGCTCAACAGCCACACTGACAAGTGGTTATATTACTAGTTACCAGAGAAACAGCACATTTCCTTCCCTGGATAATCACACCATTTTTTGGTTGTAAATACATCTGCTGATGGTTCCCAAATCTCCATCTCCAGCCCAGACCTTTCTTCTAAACTCCAGACTTAAATATCTGTTTACTTGACATTTCCATTCGGATGTTTAATTATTTCTCAATTCAACACGTTTTAAATCCCCAATCTCCCCTAAGTCTGTTCTACCTATAGCTTTCCCTATCTTACTTGATGGTCACTTTAGCCTTCTAGTTGCTTGGGCCAAAAACTTTGGACTCATCCTAACTCTTCCTTTGGGGCAGAAGTGAAGTTGGGGACATAGTGAGAGAAAGAGGGAAAAGCATAAGCCAGCTCACACACCTCAAATCTCACAGGTCATGGGGTTCTCACAGGTTACTATGATCAAATTTGCTTTTTTTTTGAGATGGAGTCTTGCTCTTGTCACCCAGGCTGGAGTGCAGTGGTGCAATGTCAGCTCACTGCAACCTCTGCCTCCTGGGTTCAAACGATTCTCCTGCCTCAGCCTCCTAAGTAGCTGGGAATACAGGCGCGCGCCACCATGCCAGACTACTTTTTGTATTTTTAATAGAGACGGGGTTTCACCATGTTGGCCAGGCAGGGGGTCTTGAACTCCTGACCTCAGGTGATCTGCCCGCCTTGGCCTCCCAAAGTGCTAGGATTACAGGTGTGAGCCACCATGCCCAGCCAAATTTGCTTTTTTGAAGGATAGTTTTGGCAGCTGTGCAAGAATGAATTGGGTGTAACTGTTGGGAAAAGTTGGAGAATAAAAGGCTAGTGTAAGACTTCTGGGAAGATATGATGAAACCTAGAACTAAAGACATCCCAGAAAGGGTGAAGAGGAGGTACTGGATGTCCAGTCACAAAAAAATACATATTCTTCAGTATTTGGTCAATGACTGAATGTGGAGGATAGGGGTAAAGGGGGAGTCCATAACTTTGTTTTCTGGTTTTGGTAACTAGGTGTAGTGGTTTAGGTTTGAGAAAAAGGACATTTACTGTGCATAAGACAAAAACATGCTGTGTTTTAGATACCTGTGGAATATTCTAATGGAGATGCCCACTAGACATCTGTATATTCAGGTCTAGTGCTTTCCCCGAATATGTGGTAGCTGAAGCCATGGGAATAGATGAGTTTTATCTAGGGAGATCATGTAGAATGAGAAGAAAACCAAAAGACAGATTTTTTGCTGAGTCCCTAATAACTAAAAAACAAGTAAAAAGAGTAGCCAGCATTGGCAACTGAGAAGGACATTTTCAGAAAGGTAGGAGGAGAACCAGAAGGGAGAGGTTGAGGGCCAACTGAGTCTCAAGAAGAAAAGAATGGTTAATAGTGTGAAATGCAGCAGTGGGGAAAATAAGGTGGGAATTGAGAGTCCCCTGGATTTACTACTGTGATTTTGCAAGAAATGTTTTAGTGTGTTGTAGTGGAGTAAGGAGCCAGGCTACACGGATTGAAGAGTTGAGAAACAGAAGACAGTGACTGTGGGCTTCTTTATCCAAAAAGCTTGGCTATGAAGGGAAGGACATAACTTACAGGAAAATCTAGGACCAAAGGCTTTAAATTTATTATTTAACAAAAGAAAATTGAGTGTGATTATAGCCTGTGGAAAAGAAGTCGGCAGAGAAGAAGCTGAAAATAATGGGGTGATGGGGGGAGCCAGAGCCAGAGTGAGAGCAAGAGCGAGAGCAAGAGAGAGAAAATAACAAAGGCTTCAGAAAAGCCGGTAGGAAGGTAAAACCAGAGTGGTGGCATCTGACTTTCTGAGTAGTGTAAGATGATATCTCAGTGTGGTTTTCATTTGCATTTCTCTGATGATCAGTAATGTTGAGCATTTTTTCAAGTGTTTTTTGGCCACCTGTAATTCTTTTGAGAAATGTCTTTTCAGGTCGTTTGCCCAGTTTTTAATGGGGTTGTTTTTACTTATTGCGTTCCTTGTAGGATGTGGATGGTAGTCCTTTGTTGGAGGCATTATTTGTAGGTTGTCTGTTTATTCTGTTGGTTATTTCTTTTGCTGTGCAGAAGCCCTTTAGTTTAATTAAGTCCTACTTGTCTACTTTTGTTTTTGTTGCATTTGCTTTTGGGATCTTTGTCATAAATTCTTTGCCTAGGCCAATGTCCAGAAGAGTTTTCCTAGGTTTTCATCTAGGACTTTCACAGTTTCAGGTCTCACATCTAGGCCTTTAATCCATCTTGAGTTAATTTTTGTATATGGTTAAGAGATAGGGGTCCAATTTCATTTTTCTGCATATGGCTGGCCAATTTTCCCAGCATAATTTATCGAGTGGGGTGTTCTTTCCCCATTGTTTATTTTTATCGACTTTATTGAAGATCAGTTGGTTGTAGGTATGTGGCTTTATTTCTGGGTTCTCTATTCTGTTCCATTGATCTATGTGTCTTTTTTTGTACCAGTACCATGCTGTTTTAGTTACTGTAGCCTTATAATATAATTTGAAGTCAGGCAATGTGACTCTGGATTTGTTTTTTGCTTAGGAGCACCTTGGCTATTCAGGCTTTCTTCTGGTTCCATATCAACTTTAGGATTCTTTTTCCTAATTCTGTGAAGAATGATGTTGGTAATTTGATAGGAATTGTGTTGAATCTGTAGATTGCATTGGGTAATATGATCATTTTAATATTGATTCTTCCAATCCATAAGCATGGGATGTTTTTCCATTTGTTTGTGTCATCTATGATTTCTTTCATCAATGTTAAGTAGTTCTCCTTGTAGAGATCTTTCACCTCCTTGGTTAAATATATTCCTAAGTATTTTGTGTGTCTCTTGTAAATGGGACTGAGCTCTTACTTTGATTCTCAGCTTGAATGTTATTGGTGCATAAAAATGTTACTCATTTTTGTATGTTGATTTTGTATCCTGAGATTTTAATGAAATCACTTATCAAGTCTAGGAATCTTCTAGAGGGATCTTTAGGGTTTTCTAAGTATATAATCCTATTGAATGTGAACAGAGATAATTTGACTTCTTCTTTTCCAATTTGGATGTCTTATATTTCTTTCTATTGCCTGATTGCTCTGGGTAGGGCTTTCAGTATGTTGAATAGGACCGGTGAGAGTGGACATCTTTGTCTTATTCCAGTTCTTAGGGGAAATGCTTCCAACTTTTCCCCATTCAGTATGATGTTAGCTGTGGGTTTGTCATATATGACTCTTACTATTTTGGTTTATTAAAAAGTCAAAAAACAACAGATGTTGGCATGGATGTGGAGAAAAGGGAATGCTCATATACTGTTGGTGGGAATGTAAATTAGTTCAACCTCTGTGGAAAACATTATGGAACTAGCTCAAAGAACTAAAAATAGAACTAGCAATTAAGCCACAGGGAGGGGAGCGAATGCACAGGGTACATCCTTGCTCATGTCCCCTCTTCCTCCTTAAAAACAACAACGAAAAAAGGCTGGGCCTGGTGGCTTATGCCTGTAATCCCAGCACTTTGGGAGGCCAAGGCAGGTGGATCGCTTGAGCCAAGGAGCTTGAGATCCACCTGGCAACATTTTGAGACCCCAACTCTGCAAAAAAATTTTTAAAAATTAGCCCAGCGTGGTGGCTTTCCCCTATAGTCTCAGCTACTTGGCGAGGCTGGGGGCAGGGAGAGGGCACTGAGATGGGAGGATCACTTGAGCCTGGGAAGGCTGCAGTGAGCTGTGACTGCCACTACACTCCATCCAGCACTCCATTCAACAGAATGAGATGCTGTCTCAAGAAAGGAAAAACAAAAAACAAAAACAACTTACAATTCGACCCAGAAATCCCACTACTGGGTATCTACTCAAAGGAAAGGAAATCATTATATAAAAAAAGACACTTGCACTCATGTTTATCCCAGCACTATATACAATAGCAAAGCTATGGAACCAACCTAAGTATCCACCAATGGTGGACTGAATAAAGAAAATGTGATATATATACACCATGGAATACTAAGCAGGCATAAAAAAGAATGATATCATGTCCTTTGCAGCAACATGGATGGAGCAAGAGGCCATTATCTGAAGCAGAAAAATCAAATATAGCATATTCTCACTTATAAATGGGAGTTAAACATGGCAGGTACACATGGACATAAGGATGAAGAGAAGAGACTATGGGGGACTCCAAAAGAGGGGAAGAAGGAAGGGAGATGACTGAAAAATTACCCAGATAGTTACAGACTATGTAAAAAGCTGGAAGATAAGAGGCAGTTAAAGTGTTCGGAAACAATAAAATACTCAAGGCTGAAAGGACATTATATTCACCAAAAAAAATGAAAAATGTAGGAAAGTAATATATATATTTGCTCAAGATAAACTGCATAATGGATTACTCAAATAAACACATTTTATTTACTTAAGTAAATAAATGAATTGCAGATTATTTTATTAAGAAGAAGGGAGGGAATCTTTCCTTTGCAGGGGTACAGTGACCATCTTGGTGACTAATGGGAAGAATCAGATAGTTAACATCTTTGTTTTGAGCTCCTGATCTGATAAGTCAATTTAAAAAGCGATTGAGCAGACAAATGAGAGCATCATGGAAAATGATGTTGCTTCTCCATAGCTATCCTCTGACCATCACCTGCCTGGAGAATATATCTGTCTCTTACGGAAAAGAAAGGCAAGAACTGGGAAGGAACAAATTCAAGTGGGCTTTTAGCATAGTAAGAGAACACTGTCCTTCAGTCTGATCATTTCAGGGTGGCAGGGTATTTTTGTACTACTGGAGAGGAAAGAAAATGTCACGGATGGTAAACTGTGGGTGTAGGTTATATAAATGTAAGGACAAAACCTAGATACAGGGATAGGCTCTTAGAGCTTGGCTCAATTGTATACCTCGCAAAGATGACTATGTCACATTTGGTTATGAAAACATTAATAAATGTTTTCCTGAGCCTCCTCCTACCATTTATTCAAGCTGACTTAAGGAAGAACGTCTATGAAAAACAATGTTTAAATACCCCTGACATTTTTCCTTTTCATTCCTTTTCCCAGTAAATTTTAAAAGTAGATGTTCTGATGAGGCCAATGGTAAAACACATAGCAAATCTTTTCCATATGATGGTTGAAGCTAAGTGGAATACACAAGTTCAATTCTTTGTATGCATCTTCCTGTGCTTTGTAATTCACCATAGCAACCAAAGCATTAATTAATGCAGACAGCAAACATTAGAAAACAGCAGCTAGCTCATGCTGTATAGAGATATACAAGGATAATCAAGGATAATATCTTATTTTGTTAAAAAATAAAAAAAATAATATATAGGATATCTGGAAATCATTTCTTTTTAAAAATTTTTATCTTAAGTTTGGGGGTACATGTGAAGGTTTGTTACATAAGCATGTGTCATGGCGGTTTGTCATACATATTATTACATCACTCAGTTATTAAGCTCAGGACCCAATAGCTATCTTTTCTGTTCCTCTCCCTCCTTTCACCCTTCCTGCTCAAGTAGACCCCAGTGTCTGCTGTTTCCTTCTGTGTTCCTGAGTTCTTATCATTTAGCTCCAACTTGTAAGTGAGAACATGCAGTATTTGGTTTTCTCTTCCTGCATTAGTTTGCTAAGGGTGATAGCCTCCAGCTCCATCCATGTTCCCACAAAAGGCATAATCTCATTTTTTTATGGCTGCCTAACATTCCATGGTGTATATGTACATTTTCCTTATCCAGTCTGTCGTTAGTGGGCATTTAGGTTGATTCCGTGTCTTAACTATTGTGAACAGTGCTGCAATGAACATTTGTGTGCACGTGTCTTTTTTTTTTTTTTTTGAGACGGAGTTTCGTTCATTGCCCAGGCTGGAATGCAAGGGCACAATCTTGGCTCACCACAACCTCTGCCTCCCAGGTTCAAGCAGTCCTCCTGCCTCAGCCTCCCAAGCAGCTGAGATTACAGGCATGCACCACCATGCTCCGCTAATTTTGTATTTTTAGAAGAGATGAGGTTTCATTATGTTGGTCAGGCTGGTCTTGAACTCCTGACCTCAGGTGATTCACCCACTTCGGCTTCCCGAAGTGCTGGGATTACAGGCATGAGCCACCCCACCTTGCCATGCATGTGTTTTTTTTTTTTTTTTTTTTTGACAGGGAGTCTCACTCTGTCGCCCAGGCTGGAGTGCAGTGGAGCAATCTCGGCTCATCACAATCTCCGCCTCCCGGGTTCAAGTGATTCTGCTGCCTTAGCCTCCCGAGTAGCTGGGATTACAGGCACCTGCCACCATGCCTGGCTAATTTTTTTTATTTTTTAGTAGAGACGAGGTTTCACCATGTTGGCCAGGCTGGTCTCGAACTACTGACCTCAGGTGATCCACCTGCCTCAGCCTCCCAAAGTGCTGGGATTACAGGCGTGAGCCACCATGTCCAGCTGCATGTGTTTTTATGGTAGAATGAGTTATATTCCTCTGGGTATATACCCAGTAATGGGATTGCTAGGTCAAATGGTAGTTCTGTTTTTAAATCTTTGAGGAACTGCCATACTGCTTTCCACAATGGTTGAACTAATTTACACTCCCACCAACAGCGTACAAGTGTTCCCTTTTCTCTGCAGCCTCGCCAGGTTCTGTTATTTTTGACTTTTTTTTTTTTCAAGGTATGAGTCTTGCTCTGTCGCCCAGAGCTGGAGTGCAATGATGCGATCTCAGCTCACTGCAACCTCTGCCTCCCGGGTTCAAGCCATTCTCCTGCCTCTGCCTCCCGAGTAGCTGAGGTTACAGGCACGCGCCACCAGGCCTGGCTAATTTTTGTATTTTTAGTAGAGAAGGGGTTTCACCATGTTGGCCAGGCTGGTCTCGAACTCCTGATCTTGTGATCCGCCCACCTCGGCCTCCCAAAGTGCTGGGATTACAGGCATGAACCACCACGCCCAGCCTATTTTTTTGACTTTTTAGTAATAGCCATTCTGACTGGTGTTGAGATGGTATCTCACCATAGTTTTGATTTGCATTTCTCTAATGATCAGTGATAGAGTTTTTTTTCATATGCTTGTTGGCTGCATGTATGTCTTCTTTTGAGAAGTAGCTGTTCATGTCCTTTGCCCACTTTTTTTTTTTTTTTTTTTGCGACAGGGTTTTGCTCTTGTTGCCCAGGCTGGTATGCAATGGCACAATCTCGGCTCACAGCAACCTCCATCTCCCGGGTTCAAGTGATTCTCCTGCCTCAGCCTCCTGTGGCACGATTACAGGTGCCAGCCACCACTCGTGGCTAATTTTTTGTATTTTTAGTAGAGACAGGGTTTCACCATGTTGACTAGGTGGTCTTGAATTCCTGACCTTAGGTGATCCACCTGCCTTGGCCTTCCACATTTTAATGAGGTTGTTTTTCTCTTGTAAATTTGTTTAAGTTCTTTATAGATGCTGGATATTAGACCTTTCTCAGATGCATAGTTTTTTTGTCATGAAATCTTAGCCTGTTCCTAGGTCCAGAATGGTATTACCTAGGTTGTCTTCCAGGGTTTTTATAATTTTGGGTTTTACATTTGTCTTTAATCAATCTTGAGTTGAAATTTTTGTATATGGTGTAAGGAAGGGGTCCAGCTTCAATCTTCTGCATATGGCTAGTCAGTTATTTCAGCACCATTTATTGAATGAGTCTTTTCCCCATTGCTTGTTTTTGTCAGCTTTGTCAAAGATCAGATGGTCATAGATGTGAGGCCTTATTTCTGGGCTCTCTATTCTGTTCCATTGGTCTATGTGCTTGTTTTTGTACCCATACCACACTGTTTTGGTCACTGTAGCCTTGTAGTATAGTTTGAAGTTGGGTAACGTGATTATTCCAGCTTTGTTCTTTTTGCTTAGGATTGCCTTGGCTATTTGGGCGTTTTTTTTGTTCCATATGAATTTTAAAATAATTTTTTCTAGTTCTGTGAAGAATGTCATTGGTAGTTAGATAGGAATAGCACTGAATCTGTAAACTGCTTTGGGCAGTATAGCCATTTTAATGATATTGATTCTTCCTATCCATGAGCATGGGATGTTTTCCATTTGTTTGTGGCTTCTCTAATTTCTTTGAACAGTGTTTTGTAATTCTCACTGTAGAGCTCTTTCACCTTCCTGGTTAGCTGTATTCCTAGGTATTTTATTTTTTCGGTGGCAGTTGTGAATGGGATTGCTTTCTGATTTGGCTTTCAGCTTGGTTGTTGTTGCTGTATAGGAATGCTAGTGATTTTTGTACATTGACTTGTATCCTGCAACTTTGCTGAAGTTGTTTATCAGCTGAAGGAGCTTTTGAGCTGAGACTATGGGGTTTTCTAGATATAGAATCATGTCATCTAAAAACAGTTTAACTTCCTGTTTTCCTGTTTGGATGCACTTTATTTCTATCTCTTGCCTGATTGCTCTGGCTAAGACTTCCAATACTCTGTTGAATAGAAGTGGTGAGAGAGGGCATCCTTGTCTTGTGCTGGTTTTCAAGGGGAATGCTTCCAGCTTTTGCCCATTCAGTATGATGTTGGCTGTGGGTTTGTCATAGATGGCTCTTTTCTTTTTTTTTTTTTTTTTTGAGACGGAGTCTCGCTCTGTCCCCGAGGCTGGAGAGCAGTGGCTTGATTTTGGCTCACTGCAAGCTCTACCTCCTGGGTTCACGCCATTCTCCTGCCTCAGCCTCCCGAGTAGCTGGGACTACAGCCAGCCAACACCACACCTGGCTAATTTTTTGTATTTTTAGTAGAGACAGGGTTTTATCGTGTTAGCCAGGATGGTCTCAATCTCCTGACCTCATGATCCGCCCGCCTCGGCCTCCCAGAGTACTGGGAATAGATGGCTCTTATTATTTTGAGGTATGTTCCTTCAATACCAAGTTTGTTGAGAGGTGTTTTTTTTTTAATGGAGTCTCACTCTGTCGCCCAGGCTGGAGTGCAGTGGCGCAATCTTGGCTCACTACAACTTTGCCTCCCGGGTTCAGCCAATTCTCCTGCCTCAGCCTCCCAAGTAGCTGGGACTGCAGGCGTCTGCCACTGTGCCTGCCACCACACCCGGCTAATTTTTGTATTTTTTTTTAGTAGAGACAAGGTTTCACTATGTTGGCCAGGCTAGTTTTGAACTCCCGACCTCTGATCTGCCCACCTCAGCCTCCCAAATTGCTGGGATTACAGGCATGAGACACATTGCCCACCTTATTGAGAATTTTTAACATTATTTCTATATGTGGTTAAGTTACATGGAAACACAAACTTTCAAAAGGCAACATTTTATCTATTTCGTGGAGCATTACACTTATGGCTAAAATTGTAATTTCTGAACATACTTACAAATGGTACAGTTCTTATGAGCATTTACTGCAGGAAAAAAGGCCAATGAAAAATGACTGCTGCTTCACAGAAACAAAAAATAAGCTGTAGCAACAAGATTCTACTACATTTGTATAAACATGAAAAGTACTTCCTTTTTGAATTGACTGATTCTGGAATGCATGATCATATAGCTCCATTTCCTCACCAAATGAAAAAGTTGCTTGCCTTTATCAGAGACAAGAGGCAATTCTAGAGTGAGAAAAAAAATTAGCTTGAAAAATAGGGTATGCAAGAATCCCATCTGCAGAATGATCAAATCCAGTTTGTGGATGTAGCTATACTGCCAAACAGCTTAAACACTAATTTAATAGCTAAGGGCTAAAAAAATTTCCACCAGTGTTCTGGTTTTGCAAAGTTGTGTTCTTGCCACATTTCCTTTGATATTTTCTATTATTATAGCAACAATAAAACCTAGAATTTCTATTATGATGAGACAAATAATAATAAATACCACTATAATCAAGGACTCTTTTCAATATGATAATACAGGGCCAAGAAAGTGGCTAGAGCTGATAGTGTGGCCAAGTGAATGCAGAGCCAGAATGTTTTATAGGGTTGTTTATGAACTTCAAAAATCTAAATTTTGTATAGCATCAATTAAGTTTATTCTCTGGTTTAAATTTTCCAACTATAAATATTGGCATATCAACTAGAAGAGATGCCTATAGAATTTACCAAACATCTATTGAACACCTACTATTTGTAAATCACTGTGTTAAACATTGTGAAAACCCCAAAGATTAACAAAACATAATACTTACTTCAAGATTACAATACCTAATACAATAACTAATAAGAAGGATAGATATGTAACTAACTACTGTCTCAATATCCAGAGGTAACGACTATTAACAACTTCTTGATTATTCTTTCAGAAATAATTACTGTAGGCAGGGCATGGTGGCTCATGCCAGTAATCCAAGCACTTTGGGAGGCTGAGGCAGGCAGATTGCTTGAGCTCAGGAGTTTGAGACAAGCCTAGGCAACATAGCAAAACCTTGTCTCTATAAAAATGCAAAAATTAGCTAGGTACTGTGGCATGTGCCTGTAGTCCCAGCTACTTAGGAGAATGAGGTGGGATGGCTTAAGCCCAAAAGGTGGAGGCTGCAGTGAGCTGAAATCACACCACCACTCTCCAGTCTGGGCTACAGAGCCAGACCCTGTCTCAAAAAAACAAACAAACAAAAAAAAAAGAGTTACTGTATTTATACATATATGTGCTTGTAAAAATATATTATATATATAATATACATACATATGTATAGTCAAGCACATATTTATATACATGTACACTTTTTTTGTTTTGTTTTGTTTTGAGACGGAGTCTTGCTCTATCACCCAGGCTGGTGTGTAATGGCATAATCTCAGCTCACTGCAACCTCCACCTCCCTGGTTCAAGCAATTCTCCTGACTCAGCCTCCTGAGTAGCTGGGACTACAGGTGCATGCCACCACGCCTGGCTAATTTTTGCATTTTTAGTAGAGACAGGGTTTCACCATGTTGGCCAGGTTGGTCTCGAACTCCTGACCTCAAAGAATCTGCCTGCTCGGCCTCCCAAAGTGCTGGGATTATAGGCATAAGCCACTGCACCCAGGATTACACAGTTTTTTTACCCGAAAGAAATGTTATGGCTGGGCACAGTGGCTCATGCCTGCAATCCCAGCACTTTGGGAGGCCGAGGCGGGCGGATCATGAGGTCAGGAGTTCGAGACCAGCCTGACCAGCCAGTCCTTCTGTTAGGTATGGCCAGGAGGTGGTATAGGTATGTTCTGTGACACCCACTGTAGTTTTGTAACCATTTCTTTGCCTTCTTCCTTCAAAATTTCCACTATCTTAGAAGCTCATAATGTAGCTGCACCGTTTTCTCCTGACCTCCTTTCCTGGTCACTTTTATTCCATGAAGACTTTAGCTCTGGCTTACTTGTCCTCCTTTTTCTCCTTCTCTTTTCAAGATTGTCAGTGACTTTAACATCACTGTGGATTACTCATCTAACGTCCTGGTCTCCTTACCAATCCTGATCTTTTCTTCTACCCACTACAACCACCCACATCCATGCTTACAATCTAAACTTCTTCGTTACAAGTATCTGAACCCCCTATGAAATCTTGAATTCAAAATATCTTTATGCAACAACTACCTCTCAACTTCCAATTTACCTATACTAATACTCTTCTGTAATAATTCTTTGGCCTCATCAAATCTCCAATTCATTCACCAATACCTTTGTCATGGTCCAATACACTCTCCTCTTGTTTCCATTTCCCCAACTAGTTGCCTTTTCCATGTTTAATCTGGAGCAGTTCAACATTTCCAGAGGTTTTAATATTACTAATATTTTTGTCAACTCTCAATATGTGACATTTCTACTTGTTATCTAATAGACATCTCCAACTGAACAACAAAACTCTGTTTCTCCTCAAAGCCTGAGAGTTATTCTTGACTTCTCTCTTACCCTTGTTCCATAAATCTGTGCCATTAAATATGACTATTGATTCTGGCTTCTCTCTCAGCCTCCTACCCAAACCACTTCCATTTCTCACCTGGACTACTGCAGTCATCTCCTCAGTAGTCTCTCTGCTTCTATTTTTGCCTTCAATAATCCATTCTCACCACAAATATCTTTTAAAACACAATTAAGTTCATGTTACTCATATGCTTAACTCTTCAATGGCTTCCTATGACATTAAAAAAAAAATCTCTTTACTAGGGTCTTCGAGAACCGATGTGATCCAACCCTACCTATCTTTCAACCTCTTATTTCCTCCTTATTCACTATGCTCCAGCCAAGCAGGGTTCCCTTCTGTTCCATTAACTTGCCAAATTCTCTCTTTCTTCAAGACCTTTGCTCTGGTGTTTCCCTCTGCTTTGGATGCTTTCTCTCCTAATCATCATGTGACTGCTTTTTTTTTTTTGAGATGGGGTCTCACTCTGTCGCCCAGGCTCGAGTACAACAGTGCAAATTTCAGCTCACTGCAACCTCCGCCTCCCAGGTTCAAGCGATTCTTCTACCTCAGCCTCCTGAGTAGCTGGGATTACAGGCGCCTGCTACCCACGCCAGGCTAATTTTTGTAGTTTTAGTAGAGACAGGGTTTTCCCATGTTGGCCAGCCTGGTTCAAACTACTGACCTCAGGTGATCCTCCCGCTTTGGCCGCCCAAAGTGTTGGGATTACAGGCGTGTGCCACCGTGCCTGGTCTGGTTCTTTCTTATGACTCAAAGCTCATCTTAAATATCACCTCTCAGAGAGATTCTCTCTCCATCTAAAGTAGTCCTCCCCACCCCTACAATTACTTTGAAGCTCATCACCCTATTTATTTCCTGGATAGCACTTATTAAAATTATATTCTTCATTTGTTTACTTGTTTACTCATTGTCTCTATGTAAGTTCTCTGAGGGCGGGTACCTTGTCTTTCCTGTCACTTCTATATCGCCAGCATCTACAACAGCTCTTAACATACTGAAAGCATTCAATCAACATCTGTTGTGTAAAAGGACAAAGCAACTGAATTATTAACTATATGCATACTTAGGTTATAGTGACAAATGGTAACAGATGTTGACAACTGATAAATGTGCATTTTGTTCAAGGAATATAATTTTGAGCTTTGTGTGGGAATGAATTATGTAAATTAGAAAGGTTTTCTGCTGTGTACTGATCATATACAGTATATTCTTCTGGTGGCCTGTGGTTTCCCTTTGGTAATAAATAATTCCTTGTTCAGTAATTCTTATAAAAATTCATAAGCAAATAAATGTTTTTATTTATCACATTAATGCAAAAGCTCAAGAATAGTTGTTTTTTAAAAAGCCTCTCAGATAGGTGTATAACTTTGGGCTGGCGTTCATTCTTCCCACTTAGCTGACATTTCTGAATCTTGATCCCAAGGTCTTTAAACATTTTATCTGAATGAGTGTACTCTCTGAATTTAACACCAAATGTTCTGCATCTCAACCTTGGACTTTTAAAAGATGATTTTTTTTTTCTGTTCTGTACCAAATTACAGAAAAAAATTTTTTAAAGGACAAAGTGAAAAAATACACTTTATCACATAAAAGAATCACCTATGTATCTCAAAACATTTTTCTCATTCAGAATCTCATTATGTTTATAAAACACTATACTTCCAAGGCTCTTAGATGTTTATTAACTGAAATAATAGACGAGTTATGTCAACAGTAAAATTTTCACATTAATCTATCCAATAGGATTCAAGTATATATGTTAGCCCCTTAGATAACATGTGTTCCAACAAAAAAATAACAATATAATTTTTAACTAGGTAGAATTTATGTATACAGTATTTAAAATTTCAGGTTGGCCTAAATAAGTTGTTCTGGACAAGTTTTGTTTTTATTAAAAATTAACCACTGGATTAAGATGACAATTATTGCTTCCTTTAGTTAATACTCAAAAAGAAAGCCATCCTTTGCTCCTGTGTAACAAATGGCCTTTATTAATTAGGTCTCTCAGTTTGTGTGCTGGCAACATTTGGCAAAGTCCAGTTCTCACCAAAAATAGTAACAACCTGCTCTGGATGGCAATCAAGCAGCAAGCCTATTTTTGGCCTCAATGTTTGAAACACCAAATGCCAGATGCCATCGAACGGAACCTTAAATGGCATAAGTAAACTGGTCTGATACTGAAATACAGAAGGATTTGAGGCTCTCCAAAACACTTGTTTCTTTAGTACAAAAGAAATAAATGTTTCAGACTTAGCAGGGGAATTCATATCTAATGCTGACATATGTAAAACCAAAAGAATCTTAACAGAAGAAAGGAGGAGCAGAATGCTATAACCTCAGCTTTAGTCCTTAACATTACTCTAAATTTTCTGTTTGTTCAGTATTTCTGGCTTTTATTATTAATATCTTTGTTAGCTTACCTGTCTCTGAGTGTGCTGGGGCCTAAATAAGGATATAGGTTTTCCTTAAGCTTTCCTTTGATGAGATGATCCAGGGTTTCATGTAGGAAAGGTTGATGCTGTGTATATACATTTTCTACTCCCTAAAACAGGGGAAAATGGTTCTTATGTCATTTTTGGGAAATTGGCAACACAAGAATTAATAATATTCATATCAGAAAAGGACATACACTCAATAGAGATTTCATGGGATAGATTTACATAACTGTGGGAAATAGATTTAGTAACTGTGGGAAATTTAAAAATTATTTTAATCAGCTAGAAATGTTCTAATCTCATAAAAATTACTCTGTAATTTAGGGCTAGTTATTGTAAAGGATTTTTTAAAAATGGAATTGCTTAAATCCTTTATCATGTCTTCATTGTCTCTCACCTTTTGTGAAATGTTAAATGATAGGTAGAGCAAATAAAAGGAAAGGATTATGTATAAAAAAGACTGGAAATACCCAGGAAAATAGAAAAACTTCAGGAAACATAAGAAAGGCTGCCGGGCGCAGTGGCTCACGCCTGTAATCCCAGCACTTTGGGAGGCCGAGGTGGGCAGATCACAAGGTCAGGAGTTCGAGACCATCCTGGCTAACACGGTGAAACCCCATCTCTACTAAAAATACAAAAAAAAAATTAGCTGGGTGTAGGTGGTGCATGCCTGTAGTCCCAGCTACTCGAGAGGCTGAGGCAGGAGAATGGCGTAAAACCCGGGAGGCGGAGCTTGCAGTGAGCCGAGATCGTGCCACTGCACTCCAGCCTGGGAGACAGAGCAAGACTCTGTCTCAAAAAAAAAAAAAAAAAAAAAAGAAAGGCTAGCAGATTAGAATTAATTTTTGAGTATTTTAAGAAAACAGGTTAGTATTTTTAAAAGATCAAATGTTTGCTTCATCTTTAATTTCCTTCAAAGAGAAACTACCTAAAAAATCTTTAATTATAAACAAATGGTGTAAAATATCTGTGACTAACAGAACTGTTTGTCTTTTTCTTATTTCCTGGAAATATCTCCAGTTATTTCCTGCTAAGCTATTTGGTCCAATGCTGATACAGCTCTAAGACAGACAGCACTAAAAGAAAAAGCTTTCAAGAGGATGCCAGTTTTAATTTCATTTAACTGACACAGTACTAAATTAGCAGCAATCTTCAAGATACTTTGAAGATCATATTCATTCACTCTCAGCCTCAAGGACTTCAACTGTTCTCACTCAGGAGAGCATAGAGGAGATGTCTATACCTTCAGTCCTTTGAGGAATTGTTTGGTGATAGCCACAGCATCTTTGGGGCTGAAGAGGTCACTTCCTCTGACTCGTTTACCACCATATTCAACAACTGCAGACACGAGCTATTAAGAAAGAGAAGCAAATTTTGATTGCTTAGGCATCAGGAAGCCCATTTCATAAGAAAATAATTTTATTAAGGAAACAAAAATGAAAAGACAGAATTATACATTTCTGTAAATAAAAATAGTATGATTTATCATTCGTTAGAGCTAAGAATATAATAACAGAGTTGGTTCCTGTTTGGTGAGCTAATATGGAAACTGGTTACCTTTCGATACTTCTCAGAAACACCTTTATTCCTGAGGTCCATCATTAGTCCTGGCAGGCTATTGCTGCTGTGTCGCTCATAATGTAAAGCATAAAGCATCACCAGGCGGGCAGCATCAAACTCTGTCACTTTGGGATTCTGCAGAAGCCTTTTTATATTCTGAAGAAAGATAGAACTTATATTTATCCCCCTTTCACTTGAGTCATCTGTTGTACAATGCCTTAGATCTAATAATTATTGAATGGTAGTGATACATCACTACTATGACAATTATAAGTCATACACTTAGCAACTGTCTCAACTATAGAAAATTAAATGCCTTTTGTCCAAGGTAAGAATTAAATAAGGAAATATATTTCCATTGTAATTGCTTTAGGACAAAAATGAATTTAATAATGGATAGTTCCACTTTTCTTTTCCAATAGCTGAAGTTGTAATTTCCTTGCTGAAAGAAGGAACACTTACTATTTCCACGACTTGAATCAATACGGCACAACAAAACTGACTAGTTGATTTGCAAACCCTACTGCTTTCTCTTAGTATTAATGATTGACCAGTGAAATGGAGACAAGCTGGTAGAATTTTACACAGACTGGGCTTGATCTCTAAGAAGCATCAGAACATGTCTCAACATGGTTGACAGAGATGAGTATGTAATAGCATGTAATCTCTAGATTTAGTACTTAATGATTTTAAGAGGCAGGTACCGATAGGAAAGGGGGCCAGGAGAAGCCATGTTTACATTTTTTAATCCTCATATTCAGGACCTTCCATATAGTACAGATTTATATTTATTATGCAGCAGAACAAATAATTTAATTCAAGTCAACAAATACTTTTGAGTCCCCATAAGGCAGTATGTCATGCACTGTTGCAGGCACACAGATAAGTTAAAGACAATTCCTGTCCCCAGTGAGTTCACAGTCAATGGGGTGAAGGATGATCAAAGTAATATAATTTATTCTGCTATATACATGTTTCTTTAATGTACTTTAGTTCTGTGAGATGGATAAATATGGAAATGGTGTCAGTTTAACACAGAAGGCATATTGGTTCACATGTAATTTTTCCAGAATGGATAGGCTTTCTTATGATTAAAGGGGAAGCCTTACCAATACCTCAAGAAAAAAAGATGATAATCCTACAGAAGTGTGTTCTGCAAGAAGTATCTGGTTTTGTAGCTTCAAGAACTGTTGCACTTTCCACTGTGTTATGCTATATGGGGAAAGGGCAAGTATAAATAAAAAGGATGCAAATATATTGCACTGTGTAAAAAAGCAAAACAAAACAAAATAACAATCAAACACTGATTGATGAAGAAAGCTGTCTCCATATGGTATTTTTAATTTTGACAAAGTAGTCTTTATGAGAAGTGAGTATTTTCAAGACCTTATAATTTGAAGAAAACATGAGCCCTAGGAATAAGGCTGCAGAGGATGGACTGGCTCTATTTCTAGGTGCAAATGCCGGTGGAGATTTAACCATGCTAGTATTTTTATTATAATTGTTACTATTTTTATTAGGGCTCTGATTTAAAAATTATATGAATTTTTTCTTTCTTTCTATAGTCATGTAGATTTTAAGTGGTCTGCTTATAACCCTATATTCTCATAACCCTTTTTTTAGTGCATGTTTTCACAGAATATGAGGTTTTTCAGGAACAAATATGTGGTGTTATAACAGAAACATGTATGCAAAAAACAAAACAAAAAGCAAAAGCTGAAAATCAGTGCAAAAGAGGAAGGGGAGAGAAAGGGGAAGAGAAAGTATATTGGGTTGTTGAGAAATTAGGAAAGACTTCACAGAGGTGACACTTGCCAAAGGTCCTGAAGAATCAGTAAGTATTGGAACCAGTGTGAGAGACCAAAAGCAGTGGCACTATCAAAATAAATATGGAAATCAGAGGAAGAAATGGCTTGGTTTGAAAGGTTGGCAAGAGCCTTGAAGGGCACTGAATTCTGAGGACATAACTATCAACTATATGATTACTTTACAACTTACAAAATGCTTTCACATACATTATCTCTTTTGTACCTGACAACAACCATGTCCAATGTCTAAGAGCTCTTCTGTTCACACTGACTAGGGACTATGATGATAATGGGGAACCTCCCATGTAGCTTTCAAGCACAGAGTTCTCTGAGAGAGGTTTCTATTGTTGATTTTTTGGGTTACTATTTCACTACCATCATCCTTAAGGGATCAAAAAGGGAGAAACTTCTGTAGATTTCGATCCCAAATTCGTAAGATTTTTCTTATTTTTTTCCTTTCATGGGATCTTTCCCCTAGAGCAGCCACGGAATACAGCCCATTTAGGGTATCTGTTCAAATGTTCCACTATTTTCTACTATAATATGAAGAAATTTCAGGTACAAATTATATATGTATCTCAATCAACAGCGTAAGTTTAAAACATTAAGAAATCCTGTTGGGGGCCGGGTGCCATGGCTTACGCCTGTAGTCCCAACAATTTGTGAGGCCGAGGTAGGTGGATCACTTGAGGTCAGGAGTTCGAGACCAGCCTGGCCAACATGGTGAAACTCCCTCTCTACTAAAAATACAAAAAATTAGCAGGATGTAGTGGCGGGCGCCTGTAGTCTCAGCTACTTAAGAGGCTGAGGCAGGAGAATTGCTTGAACCTGGGAGGCGGAGGTTGCAGTGAGCCAAGATTACGTGCCACAGTACTCCAGCCTGGGTGACAGAGTGAAACTGTCTCAGATAAATAAATAAAAATTTTAAAAAATTTTTTTAAAAAGAAAAGAAATCCCATTTGGGATTTCTGTTGTTACTTTTCTTATAGGCACAATGTCTCATTTCCTGCCCTTGCAGTCACTCTCTTACCACCTTTTCTGGCTGATCTGTCTCTGTACTTTTAAGCAAATCTGAGAAATCCAAGTAACTATAAATTCACAAAACTGGTATGATGACAGTCAAAGACTGTTTGCAGTAATCAGTCTCTGCCCTTTTCTATTTACCTTCACTTGGATCTTGACTCTTGGCTGTTTCTTATTAGAGATAGTAAGTGTTGTTGGTGATGACGTGGAGAAATAAGAACCCTTACACACAACTGGTGGGAATGTAAATTAGTACAGCCATTATGGAAAATAGTATGAAGGTTCCTTAAAAAATTAAAAATAGAACTACTATATGATTTAGCAATCTAACTACTTGGTATATATCCAGAGGAAATGAAATCAGTATGTTGAAGAGATATCTGCACTCCTATGTTTACTGCAGCACTATTCAAAATAGCCAAGATATGAAATCAACCTAAATGTCCATCAACAGATGAATGGATCAAGAAATGCAGTATTTAGGTCGGGCACGGTGGCTCAGGTCTGTAATCCCAGCACTTTGGGAGGCCGATGCAGGTGGACTGCTTGAGCTCAGGAGCTGGGGACCAGCCTGGACAACATGGTGAAATTCTGTCTCTACAAAAATACAAAAATTAGCTGGGCATGGCGGTATATACCTGTAGTCCTAGCTACTGGGGAGGCTGAGGTGGGAGAGTAGCTTGAGCCTGGGAGGCAGAAGTTGTAGTGAGCCAAGATTGCACCACTACCCTCTAGCCTGGGCGACAGAGCCAAACCCTGTCTCAAAAAAAAAAAAAAAAAAAAGGGAAAAGAAAATGCAGCATATATATATATATATTTATTATTTATTATTCAGCCATGAAATAGAACAAAATCCTGTCATTTGTGGCAAAACAGATTAACCTGGAGGACTTACATTAAGTGAAATAAATCAGACACAGAAGGACAAATAGTACACGATCTTACTCACATGTGGAATCTAAAAAGTTGTTCTCATTGAACTCATAGAAGTAGAGAGCAGAATAGCAGTTACCAGAGGATGGGATGGTGAAGGATAGGGGTGGTTAGAAACTGGTTAATAGGTACAAAGCTACAGTTAGCAGGAATATGTTCTGGTGTTCTATTGCATAGTAGCATGAATAGAGTTAACAATAATGTATTATATATGTCAAAATAGCTAGAAGAGAGGTTTTTAAATGTTCTTATCGCAAAGAAATGACAGATGTTTAAGGTGATGGATATGCTAATTACCCTGATTTGATCACTACACAATGTATACATGTATTGAAACATCACATTGTATTCCATAAATCTGTACAATCATTATGCATCAATCCTAAAAAAAATTCACTTCCATTCCTTAAGACTTGGTAGTGGTATTTAGATTGCCTGGCTTGACTCTTAGTTCTTTACTGAGGACTTGGCCCAGATCTGACCAGGCTTACTGCGAGTAATTATTTTGCCTACTTTTGAGCCCTTAGGACCCAACTCATGGCTCAGGTCCATGTTCTAGCTAGAGGCATCTATTCTCTCATGAAAAGAAACCTGTAGGTACAAGCTGAGTTCTTTCTTTTCTTTCAGCTTTATCAGTCCTTGGAGACGCAGGACCTTTTTGTCTGCCTTGATCCCACTTTATCCTTTGACTTCATTTTGAAGGATTTCCCTCATAACTACTTGACTTGTCAACTTGATTGGCAGTGGCATACATTACATTGAGATTTCAGGGCACTAACCAGAGAAGAGGAGAAAAAAGAATCAGAGAGGCTTATAATTACAAAGCAGGTTATATGCTACACGGTAGTATTTATCTGTTGGAAATTAACTGAATTACATAATTTTTTGGTTTCTCTTATTAAATTTTCCATCAGCCTTGTGACTATTAGAAAAGAACACTGTCACATTATAACAATGATTGAGTAAAGAGCAAAACAGAAAATTGTCATCTACTTAAGAAGACAGGATTCGAAAACCTTGCACTGAACTCTAACATTTGTGTGGGCCTAATCAAGGAATAGGAAAAGCAAAGCAAAGCAAAGCAAAAATAGTGTCTTTGGAGATCAAGTTTCCTAAAGGAACTAACATTCATTTATAAGACATCAACGAGAAAACCATTCTTCTTTTCTGATATTTAGAGATTCTTCCATTGTTTCTGGCTAAATCTTTTTTTACTTTTCTGTTTTCTTCTATCAAAACTATGATAAAGCAGCACAGCAAGAAGAAATCATTATGACATACACACATTTCAAACTATTATACAGATTATAGTTGGTCTTGGTAATAAAGATAGTCTCCATTTTTTTTTTGTTTTAGTTTAACCTAAAGAACAGGATCCCTTCTTTGTTATCTACTATATTAATGTAGTAAAGTCAGAGAATAACAAAATAAACCAACAGATTAGGACAGTAAGATGGAATTGGCAGAAGTCTTCCACATGCTGATCTGACAAAAATTAGCCTAACAGTTTGAGAGAACAGTGTTGTGGGAATATAAAAAGCTTATCAGGGAAAAATGATAGAAAGCAGACAAGACCCAATTCTACTGACTGGTAAATACATCGGAGCCAGTATTCCTTTTCTTAATGACTAGTCAACATAAAATTGAGCTTTGCAGTAGATCTTCTGCTGATCAATACTGTTTCTAAAATACTGGCTAAATGTTGTTTTAGAGTAAAAGGATCATTTTTACATTTAATTAATCAAAGTAAAATTGTCAGTCAGTTCAATGTATCCCAACCACTTTTCTTATAATTTTAATGAGTGGCAAAACAAAACAAAACAAAACACACACACAAAAAAACCAAACACTTTTCTGAAATCAGAGAGATACAAGGCTATCACTGAACTAAAAAACATGTCTTGGATGCCATTAAGAAAATTAAATGTACCATCAAATAATAATACTCTTAATGTTGGTAGTTAATATTTCTTGAAAGCTGTAAGTACCAAGTACCATAAGTGTTTTACATGTATTAGCTCATTGCACTCTCACAACAATTTTGAGGTAAGTACTATTATTTTTCCCCCTTTATAGACAAAAGGACTGAGTTTTAGAGTGGTTAGGAATTATTTTCAAACCCAAGCCATCAAAGGCCCAAGCTCTTAGCCACTACTCTATACTGCTTCAAATAGAGCTCTTCCTCCTCATTTTTCTAATAAATACTTATTGAGTCCTTATTATGTATCATTAACAGGATGATTTGAGATCTTTACGAAAGGTTAGGAAAAAATATAAAACAGACTGGTTCCTCTCTCCAAATGAAAAACTGTGATATGACAACACAGGCTGGGCATGGGGGGCAGGGTATAGGGAGGATGGTAAGGGTGGAATTGCTCACTTTCTAAAGATGCTTTTCTTCATGGTATGGCAAATCTTCATTACTAATCAATAAATCTCTTCTGAGGATATGTATATGTTTCAGTGGTAGTAAATTTCACTTTGGTTCTAGTGAAATTCTTTCTAAATGAAATTTTCATTAGCCTACAAAATAATGGTTAGAATGGCAGCAATTTTTAAGTTAACTTTTAGCAATACATGAACTTTTTTTTCTTGTCATGATACTATTCAATAAAGCAAACCCCATCTCTACTCACAAACCTCATTTCATTGCTTCATGACGTATTATCATCTAAGGTCAAGCCAAGGAATGCTATAATCCCTCTAGAAGTCAGGCCCCTGACATCCACTTACTATCAAACAAAAGATCCCTTTATAGACTATTTAAGTTATGTTGCCAAATAAGTCGTTTATGATGGGGGACTCCAAATCAACTGCTCACTGTAAAATCCCAATACTCTAGACAAGAAAACCTTCAAAAGATAAGTTCTAAACATAAAAAGTGGATCACAAATAGAATTTATATTTTTAAAGTGACTATTTTTCTTTTAAAGTGAACACAAAAATAAAGTTTCAGACAAGTTATTACAAGAACTTTTTCTAATTGCTTTCCACATGTAGAGAGATACAAATAAAGACAGTAAAACTGGCTAGTGATTAAGTCTGGTTCTACTGTTTTCAAGGGAAAAATCAAATGATAAAGAAATATAAGAAATTTAAATTTAGTTACGGGACACAATTTTGTTTTTTATTTAATAAGAGGCAGAAAACTCATTTTTTGTGATAAATATCAGGACATTTCTATTAGGCCCACAAAACAACTATAAAATACTATTAGTAGTGTTGTTTAAAGGCCAAGTTAAATAGATTAGGATACATCTTTACAAAGGATACTATTTAGTGATTAAAAAGAATGCGACTTTAGGTTCTGATCCAAAACCCAACAACAATAAATCCCAGTAAAGACCGTGGTATAACTAGAGCACCCACAGGTAGACTTCTTTCTTTTGTTTGCACTATGTGTAAAAAAAAAATCATGCTTAGAGGAAGGGAACTAACATTTACAAAGCACCTATTACATGTGAAGCATTTTACATATCTCATTGAATCATCATAACAGTCTGAAAGTTTGAAATCATAATCCCCAAGACTTGGGCAAATCAAGTAATTTTCCCAAAGAAACTTTGGTAAGGAGAGGTAGGATATAAGCCAAGCCAGTCGGGGTCCAAAACCTGAGTTGTTTCCCATATAACAGGTTGGCATTATTTTATAGAATAAAGTGGAACTGTAGCTGGGAAAGAAAGAAGCTAAGCTTTAGAATATAGGGCCCTATTAACAGGGAAATGTGCTTCTTATAAGTGGCTTAGAAATGGCTATTTCCTAAAGGACTCGTATTCCTAAATTACTTGTCAGTGACATCATACTTTGTCATTTCTCAGGAAACATGGAATTACCTCTGATTTATTCTATCTTTATATCCAGCCTGTCGTCTAATTCTTCTCCCTTTGAAATGTTTTTCAGTTCTGCCCCTTGCTGTACATTTTTACTACTATCACTGTAAGTCTACAAGTCTCTCTGACCTGTTTTTTCACCTCTAAAGCATCCTTACTAGGTTACATTTCCTAAAATACTGCCTTCCTCACCTCAACTTTCTACATAAGATCCTATACTGGGTCTCTTTGCTTATCTCAGCAGGTATAAATTCTTACAAGCCTCTTCATAAAACTTGTAAACTGTTTTTTGTTTACCAATTCAATTTTATCTAATTCTGTTTCATACTCACTCTCTACAGGTCAAACTGTTTATTACTTCCTGCATATTTCTACATCTTTGCTTTTGCTGCTCCTGGCTGAACTCCTCCCCCAAATTCTATTCATTCTTTTGTGGTCCATCCAAATCTTGCCTTCTCTAAGAACTGTTCCTAATAACCTCAAAATCTGTTACAGTCAGTATTACAATTATGACTTAATTCTCATCTTGAAACATTATCTAATTTTTTCTTGTGCTTTAGTTTTGTCTCTTCAACTAGACTATACATTTCTTGAGGCCAGAGTCTGATTATGTTGCTATTCTTCTAAAATCCTCCGGGAGCCCCCATCATTTTAAGATTAAAGCCCAACTTCCTTCCAATGGCCATAACCTGGCTTCAGTCAGTCTTTCCAGTCTAAGACCAGTCATCTTGTACCCTGGACTAGCCACACTGAACTATTCTCTGTTCCCATATATATATTTAAATATATGTATATTTCAAATATAAATATTTTATATATATATAGAAAAAATATATATATATCAATATTTATTTCTTCACATCTTCATGCCTGCATTCTCTCTGCTGAGGATGTTTCTTCCTTTTCCCTGTTTGATGTTATTTTCCCTAAGAAGTGCTAAGAAGCCTCATCCTTGGGGAAAACAGTTGTCCTTCCTCTGTATTTCCATATTCCTTTGTAAATACCTCTAATATAGTACATAGTGCTTGGTATTACAATTGCTAGTTTAAATTTCTTTCTCCCCTACTGTAATGTGGTATCTTATTCATCTTTGTATTCAGATCCTCACAGCAGTAGTATATACATATAGCAGGCATTAATATGTTGGTGCGATGAAAAGCAGATCTTCAATAATGAAAAAACTTAGATAATACATTTTAATATACGTTTTATCTTTTAAAGTCTTCCTAACCACTCTGTGAGATGAGTATTAATATACCTATTTTACAAGTAATGAAACTGGCTAAGAGATTAAGTCAACAGCTCCATGTCACAAAGCCTGTAAGTGGTATACCAAACACTCCAATCTAGATCTTCTGATTCTAGTTTGGTGCTCTTTCTAGTAGACTAGGCTGCCCTCATACTAATTAACTGAACCCTTGGGAATTGCACATTACACTTCTCTTGTGACTCTTTTTATAGATCTATCTTAAATAATATTAATTTGTGTTCTCATGTCAGCTCCTTGTCGGACTAAATTCCATGTTGATGAAGAAGGATTACTTGCCTTTTTATCTCTTGCTCTGCCTGGCACAGTGCCTTACATATAGTAGGTGCTCATCAAATTGGACTGACCTGGAGAGCACTAGAATGGTCATTTTGACAGGCCAGTTCTTGCTCAACCTCTGAAACCTCCAGCAGATTCCGCTCACTGACCAATCGAGACAGTTCTCCAACCACTGTCACATGCTTTGAAACAGTCCCAGACATTTTCTTGAACTGTGGATAATTCTCAACAAACGCCTGCCATGGGAAAAACATCAATGGGAGGTTCTGTTATTTTTTGACTGAGGATAAGCATGTACTGAATGGGGGTTGGGGAAAGCGGGGGTTGTTTTTCAGCCCAGATTAAAGCATCTACAACTTTCAGCCACATGGCATTTTGTTATGCTTAAGAAGAGAAGAACTGGTATATGTTGGTAGACTGAGTTTTTTTTTTTTTTTTTTTTGAGACAGAGTTTTGCTCTTGTTGCCCAGGCTGGAGTGTAGTGGCGTGATCTTGGCTCACTGCAACCTCCCAACCTCCGCCTCCCAGGTTCAAGCGATTCCCCCGCCTCAGCCTCCCGAGTAGCTGGGATTACAGGCATGCGCCACCATACCTGGCTAATTTTCTATTTTTAGTAGAGACGGGGTTTCACCATGTTGGTCAGGCTGGTCTTGAACTCCCGACCTCAGGTGATCCGCCCGCCTCGGCCTCCCAAAGTGCTGGGATTACAGGCATGAGCCACTGCTCCCAGCAATAGATTGAGTCTTTAAATAGTCCAGATATTACTGAAGAATGGAAAGAAGCACATGGCTTATCATAAAGTTTTCACTATATTGTTTAAAGACATTACAGAAAATAAGTCTCAAACCAAATAAAATCAATCAAGGTAGAAATTAGACCCAGAAGATTCCAAAAGTGTTGCTTACATGAATAGTACCAAACTGTCACATGTTTGTCATTCATGTACATGTTCAATTTACCTTCATGTCTGCTATTGATTCTAGTTTTTGCTGTTCTTTTGGTTTCTTCTTCTGGAAATCTTCCATGAGATTCTTTATATTGCTACCAATCTCAGCAAAGTTCAGGTACATATTCTGTGAAAAAGAAAGTTGGAAGCACACTTCATCAACTAGTCTGACTTTCAGACAACTTGAAAGAAGTGAAAAAGAATTTGGAACACAGAATTGAAGGGCAGGGAAATTCTATTTTAATTACCAAATTTGGACATTAGCTGGGACACTGTTGATGAATACCATTACTATTCTCACAAACAGCTACTGGAGGGGAGAGAAGTAAATAACTACGTGATCTCTATGAAAAAAAAAATTGCTAAAGGGTCAGAATCCAAGTCTTCTGCCTTCCCTTGAGAGGCAGTTTATGCACAGGATGCCCCTATCATCCTTTCACATGAAATCCCATGCCTGCCCCTATACTAACAAGCCAATATTGATCTTCTTACATAAAAACAACTAAAGACAATTTAAAAAAATTTAAACCACCTACATTAGCATAGAATTCATCATTTTCAGCAGATAGGACCACTTCTCTTAAGTCTTTACTGATTCCCGGCACTCTGGAAAGATCAATCCGATTGTTGTTTATGCCTAGTAGTTCGTGGACCATGGCCTGATATGTCCACTAAATAAAGAATTATGAAAAAAAAAGGTAACTGACAGAATATGGAAATAGTAAACGTTCAGGAAAACAAATAAAAACTGATAACATTCTTTAACTAGTCTTCTTTACATGAAGATTCTCGAGTTAAATTTTATTCATACTTTGTGCTATAAGCATTAAGACTGTCATTTTAATTGATTAAACACTGAAGAAAAGTCAAAATACTTTTAGATTTCATACTTTTGGAAAAAGGGCAGCAAGATTAATATTCTTGATAGAAAGAAAACAAATTAGAGCTATCATTAGCTCCAATTTTTTGCCTGTGAATTAAGAGCATATTTTTGGCTTCACAGATAGAGCTATATTGGTACTGCAGTTACAAGCTGTACCATTTCCTGTATGCTTCTATGGTTTTCTGCAGCATGAGAAGTGTGTTCTTGCAGATCTGAGTGGTACTATATTTGTCCTGGGAACACTAATATTATCAGAAAAACCTTGTGAGTTGATCAAAACACTGGGATATTCAGAAACTTACCTTTGAACCCATTTTATTTTATATTTTTACCTAAGGGGAGTTGAGAGGAAGGACTGGTTTCCAGTCTCACAAATTGAGAATTTATTTGGTAAAACTGGAAATGAGAAATCTCTAAATTTTCCCTTTTCACCAATTATGGAGAATAGATTACTTTCAGTCATAGGTCTGTTAGACAAAATGAAGTATTTTCTAGCACGTTCCCTTCTGCATCTAGAATCTAAATGCTAGAAATGTTTATATACATATTTTATCTTAAGAAAACTAGATTTATTAAGAAATAATTTAGAAGGTTATAAAAGAAGGTGCTTATTTCCTAAAAGATTTGCCAAAGGAATTCTTGAAAAAGCAAGTTCCATTAAGTCGCACTTAAAATAAGTACAACAAGGCTGGGCATGGTGGCTCATGCCTGTAATCCCAGCACTTTGGGAGGCTGAGGTGGGTGGATCACTTAAGGTCGGGAGTTCGAGACCGGCCTGACCAACATGGTGAAACCCCATCTCTACTAAAAATACAAAACTAGCCGAGCATGGTGGCACATGCCTGTAATCCAAGCTACTCAGGAGGCTGAGGCAGGGAATCACTTGAACCCAGGAGGCAGAGGTTGTAGTGAGCCAAGATCACACCATTGCACTCCAGCCTGGACAATAAGAGCAAAACTCCATCTCAAAAAAAAAAAAAAGTACAACAAAATGTTTTATGCTTTTATGGATAGCTTCTTGTACATGCTTCTAGCACTTACTCTATAATTAAAATTATGTTTATTTTTCTCATAATTGGACCATGAGCTCTTTGAGGGCAGAAATTGTAACTTTTAACCTTTTATCTCTAGTACTTAGTTTAGTACGTGGCACAAAAGAAGTCCCCAGTGAAATCTGTGGGATAAATAGTTGCTTTTCTTTGGGAGACAGAATAATAGGCAATTAATTTTCTTTCTACTTTTTGATATTATCAAAAGTTTCTTCAGTGAACATATATTACTTTGAATTTTAGGAATACAAGGCTATTTTATACTACAGAGAAGTTTCACTCCACAGATTTCCCTTAGCATTAACATTAGTACAAGCTGGGAAGAAACTGAAACACAGACTGTGCCTTTCTCTGTAAATACAAAGTCACAGCCGGGCATGGTGGCTCACACCTGTCATCTTAGCACTTTGGGAGGCCGAGTCGGGCAGATCACTTGAGGTCAGGAATTTGAGACCAGCCTGGCCAATATGGCGAAACCCTGTCTGTACTAAAAATATTTAATACAAAAATTAGCCAGGTGTGGGGGTGTGCACCTGTGATCCCAACTACTCAGGAAGCTGGGGCATGAGAATTGCTTGAACCTGGGAGGTGGAGGTTGCAGTGAGCTGAGATCACGCCAATCTGGGTGACAGACAGAGACTCTGTCTCAATAAATACATACATACATACAAAATCACTATTAATAGAGCACCTGCTATGTGCACTGTTCTTATACTTGAAGGAGAAAAAACACTGGTGAGACTCAGTCTGCCTTGAAGAAATATGTAACGTAGGAGAGGATGTAAACAACCAAAGCTACAACATGGCAAGTACAGCATGAGACATGAGAGAGACACAAAGGTCTACGAGTCTACAGGGATTTTCAGGAGATAAGAACAATATCTGGCTTCGAGATGTTGAAGAATGGCTGGATGTTGGAGATGGCTTTTGAGTGTTGTTTTTTTTTTTTTTTGAGACAAGAGTTTCGCTCTCTTTGCCCAGGCTGGAGGACAGTGGCATGATCTCGGCTCACTGCAACCTCTGCCTCCCAGGTTCAAGTGATTCTCCTGCCTCAGCATCCTGAGTAGCTGGGATTACAGGCGTCTGCCACCACGTCCAGCTAATTTTTTGTATTTTTAGTAGAGACAGGGTTTCATCATGTTGGCCAGGCTGGTCTCAAACTCAGGACCTCAGGTGATCTACCCACCTCGACCTCCCAAAGTGCTGGGATTATAGGTGTGAGTCACCGTGCCCGGCTCTTTTTTTTTTACTCTTTGCTATTATTCATATAAATCATTTTATTTATTTATTTATTTTTGGAGACGGAGTCTTGCTCTGTCGCCCTGGCTGGAGTGCAGTGGCATGATCTCAGCTTACTGCAACCTTCGCCTCCTGGGTTCAAATGATTCTCCTGCCTCAGCCTCCCAAGTAGCTGGGACTACAGGTGTGTGCAACCACACCCGGCTAATTTTTTTGTAGTTTTAGTAGAGACGGGGCTTCACCATGTTGGCCAGGTTAGTCTTGAACTCTTGACCTCAGGTGATCCAGCCACCTTGGCCTCCCAAAGTGCTGGGATTACAGGCGTGAGCGACCGTGCCCGACCAGATTGAGTGGTTTTAACAGCAGTATTTTGATAGATGAAGATGGGAAGAGAAGGTATTCCAAACATTCTAGAGTTTAGAAAGCAGTCACAGTAAAAGCATGCTGGCAGGAAACCATGTGGCATTATCTATGTAAGTGGTGAACTCTAGGTTTTATAAGAGGTTTAGCCCACATTGTGAAGGCTCTTGGATGCCAAGTTCAGGAGTTTCTTTTTAACCTAGTAGGCAAATGGGAACCAATGAAGTTTTTTAAGCCAAGAGTAATAAGATAGAGCTGTGCTTTAGGAAATCGTATTTGTGGAACATTTGGAGTGAGAAGAAATAAAAAGTAGGGAATGAAGTAGATGACTATTTCAATATTCTTGCAAGAGGTTAGGATCTAGACCAAGGCAATGGCTGTAAGCATGGAAATGAGGAGACAGAAGGAAACACAGGGAAATAGAATCTACAGAATTAAGAAGCTGTCTTGATTAGGGGTGGAGGTACTGGCAGAAAGGTACAGGAGAGATGAAGCAGAAGAGTTATGATGACAGTGGATGGAAGAATCATGATACCAAAACACCGGGAAATACAAAGCAAAACCAAGAATAGCTAAAAATAAGGAGGGAAATAAATGGACCATGCTTTTACTTCCCTATCTGTATTTTGATGAATATCACTTAAAATTATCCTTCTATTATGCCAAGAAAGGGTTTTGTACCTGGTTTAGCAATGGGGTGATGGCATCATCACAGCGATCTAAAATAAGGAGCAATGGAGGAACCTCTGTCCGACGGAATTCAAACAGTTCATATTCTTTAGTTATCACTTGCTGTGGGTGAGAGAGAAAGATGGTTTGTGCAACCATCTAGTTACATATAGAAATGATATAAATAGGAAATTAATAAACGCTACATTTAACAATAGTTCTCTACACCCACATAGATCTTCCATATGAAGGATTCAAAAGTCTCACAAAGTTTAGTAGCATACTATTTAAGAGGTTAGGATATGAAACCCTATTTTATAAGTGGTTTAACTGGACCAAAAAAAAGTTAAATAGCTTGTGAATGTTTCTTGGGTTAAACCTAAGAATCTTAGCTCTAATTGTTGCTTTTTGTTTCAAATTACATATACCTACCTCTTTTCTCGGAAACCTAACATACAATCATCTCCTTGGTTGTAAATAAACTATTCCTTTAGTTTCTGAAATATGATAGAGAAATGAATGGCCTTTATGTTTTGGAACCAGGAATAGGTAATGCCATACCTTAACGCACTCTGCAAGTCTCTTTGCTGCCTCTGATGAGAGCTGATAACGAATCATGGGACACTTCTTCAGAGATAAAAGGAGAGCTGTAAGCCCTTGAGTTGTTCTAGATAGCTGGGCTGGATCCCAATTTCGACCCTTTTTGTTAAAAACATATATTCAGAGAAAATATTTGAATTTTCTCTTACAAGTCTAATTATTTGCTGAATTAACTCTCGACTGATAAATTAAACCTTTCCTTCCATACCTGGCAGCAACCCAAAATATTGATGGAAAACAAATGTGGGTTCACAGCAATGTAATCACCATAAAATTCCTGCAAATTAAAGCACCAAGAATAGTCATTCCATAAACTTCAATTGTATCAAGCAGTAATATTTTCATAAGTGATATAATATGATATAGCCAAACTTTGTGAAATACAGGTGTAAAGAGATACAAAATTGTTCAATTAATAATTGGGTAACAACTGTCAACGTGGGAGAATTAAAATAATTACAAAACAGTAGCAATAATAATAAATCTAACAAATAAAGGTTGTAAGGTTATACACATTGTATTTCTGGAGACCTCTATGTATACTTATCAATTAGTAAAAATAAAATACTGCTAATAGGAGATACAATGTTCTACTCAGATAAAAAAGAACTTTGCTGTCCAATGTGTTGTCATGAGAGAGAATATAATTTAAAACAGGTATTCTTTTTATTCATTTATCACCTATCACATCCTTCTGAAAAATTCAAAACTAGTTTATTTGCTGCCTCTGAAAACAATATTCCTCATTTATGTGATGAACATATTCAAGTATTCATAATAAAACTTCTTTTGAGACAGACCTTTCCTTATTTTTTATTTTTAGACTCAAATATTTAAAAAGGGCCAACATACGAGATGTGTTACAGGACCAATATGTTTACCTGAACCTCAGCCACAACTTCCTGTTCATCAGCTTCAGCCAATGACTTCACGTCA
The DNA here is from genome assembly GCF_029281585.2 of Gorilla gorilla gorilla. Lineage (NCBI taxonomy): Eukaryota > Metazoa > Chordata > Mammalia > Primates > Hominidae > Gorilla > Gorilla gorilla. Next base: position 106,753,739 of record NC_073224.2, read on the forward strand.
CTCTTGCTGATCACATTACTGAAATCTGAAACACATGAGTTGGGGTTGACTCAAAGGAGATAATTTCTGCTGCAATATATGTAAAAGGGCCTGATAGTTAAAGCCTAATGAATAAGTGACCTTCAAATTGGAATGGGTAGCAAAAATATATTTAATCCACAAATTCATAATTATATATATATATATATATATATATTTTAAAAGGACTGGCCAGGCGCGGTGGCTCACACCTGTAATTCCAGCACTTTGGGAGGCTGAGGCAGGTGGATCATGAGGTCAGGAGATCGAGACCATCCTGGCTAACACGGTGAAACCCCGTCTCTACTAAAAATACAAAAAAAAAATTAGCTGGGCATGGTGGCGGACACCTCTAGTCCCAGCTACTCGGGAGGCTGAGGCAGGAGAATGGCATGAACCCGGGAGGCAGAGCTTGCAATGAGCCCAGATCAGGCCACTGCACTCCAGCCTGGGTGACAGAGCAAGACTCCATCGGAGGAATTGGAGAATGAGAATACTAGGGAAGTAACTCATTTTATTGAAAATAAGGAGAAAGAAGTAAACTTTTATGCTGTCTTTTATATATAAACTGTACTACCAGGTAACCAAATAGATGAGGGAAAATTTTTCTTTGTGAAAACATTCCAGCTCAACAATAACTAACAAATGTTAATGACAGAATTAGAATATCATCATTTTTTCTAACCCCCAATGAATCAATTGAATGGACCCAGGCATTGAGCATCAGCAGCTGCTAATATCAAAAGAATAAGCAGCTAATGAAAGCACACAATACCACCTATGAAGTATTCTTGCCAAGAAGAAATCGAATCTTAACCTAATTAAGGCTCTGTATTCACCTATGAATTTACAGGAACTAGAAGACAGAGGAATATTTTAAACTTCAAGGAACATGTTAAACTACCCCCTGGGGATGCAATCAGCAAGATCCAGACTGTGGAAAACTTAACAGTTTCTTCAATAAATAAATTGCATGGGGCAGCAGGGGCAGGGGTGGGAGGACCTATACAGAAGATTAAGAAACTTAACATATCAACCAACAGCAATGTGTGAACCTTACTTTGATCCCGATTTTAAAAACCTGTAAAAAAAAAAAAAAAAAAAAAGACAATTTTAAATTTGAACTCTGAATGGTTATTTGAAAATGGTACTAAGAGTTCAAGACCAGCCTGGGCAACATCACTTGAACCTGGGAAGTTGAGGTTACAGTGAGCCGAGATCATGCCACTGCACTCTGTCTGGGTGACAGAGGGAGACTGTGTCTCAAAAAAAAAAAAAAAAAAAAGAATAAATAATTATTTTTCACTTTTAATCTAGATGTAATAATGGAAATGTGTTTTTAAAAAAATGAGTCCTTATCTTTTAGAGATGCCTACTGAAATACTTATGGATAAAATTATATAATGTCTTAGATTTGCTTTAAAATAATATTGCTGGAGAAGTAGGTGACAGTATAGCTAAAACAAGATTGGGTGAGGCTCAATAATTGTTGAAACCAGCTGATAGGTACATTGGAACTTATGATACTATTCTACTTTTGTATGTCTTTAAAAGTTCGGTGCGGTGGCTCACACCTGTAATCCCATCACTTTGGGAGTCCAAGGTGGGCAGATCACACATGCAATTACCATATGACTCAGCAGTTGCACTCCTGGGGGTTATTTATCCCAGAGAATGAAGACTTAATGTTCACATAAAAATCTGTACACAGATATTTATAGCAGCTTTATTTGTAATAGCCAAAACTGGAAACAACTCATATGTCCTTCAATGGTGTATAGTTAAACAAACTGTGGTACATTCATACCATGGAATACTACTCAGCAATAAAAAGAAATGAACTATTTTTTTTTTTTTTTTTTTTTTTTTTTTTTTTTTTGAGACGGAGTCTCGCTCTGTCGCCCAGGCTGGAGTGCAGTGGTGCAATCTCGGCTCACTGCAAGCTCCGCCTCCCGGGTTCACGCCATTCTTCTGCCTCAGCCTCCCGAGTAGCTGGGACTACAGGCACCCGACACTGCGCCCGGCTAATTTTTTGTATTTTTAGTAGAGATGGGGTTTCACCGTGGTCTCGATCTCCTGACCTCGTGATCCGTCCACCTCGGCCTCCCAAAGTGCTGGGATTACAGGCGTGAGCCACCGCGCCCGGCCGAAATGAACTATTTTTAAATTAAGAAAACTTTTTTTTTTGCAGTTCCAGCTCAAAGGAGGAATGAACTATTAATACACACAACAGGTGAGGTGTGGTGGCTCATGCCTGTAATCCCAGTACTTTGGGAGGCTGAAGCCGGCGTATCACCCAAGGTCAGGAGTTTGAGACCAGTCTGGACAACCAACACGGTGAAACCCTGTCTCTACTAAAAAAAAATACAAAAATTAGCTGGGCGTGGTGGTGTGCACCTGTAATCCTAGCTACTCGGGAGGCTGAGGTGGGAGAATCGCTTGAACCCGGGAGGTGGAGGTTGCAGTGAGTTGAGATGGCAACACTGCACTCCAGCCTGGGTGACAAAGCAAGACTGCTTCTCGGACAAAAAAAAAAACAAAAACACACACACACACACACACACAACAGCCTGGATGACTCTCCAGAGAATTATGCTGAGTGAAAAAAGCCAGTCCCAAAAGATTATATACTGTATGATTTCATTTATAGAACATTCTTCGAATGACAAAATATAAAATGGAGAATATATTAGTGGTTACCAGGGTTAATGAGGGGGTTGGGGTGGGACAGAAGTCCATATAAGCTAATAAAAGGCATCCTTATAGAGATGAAAATGTTGTGTATCCTGACTGTATCAGTGTTAACATCTTGGTTGTGATACTGTACTATCATCATGTAAGATACTACACAGGGGGAAGCTGGGTAAAGGGTATCTGGGATCTCTGTATTATTATTTGTTGTTGTTTTTTTTAACTGCACATGAATCTACAATTACTTCAAAATAGAAAGTTTAATTTTAAAAAGAAAACCTGTGACTATTAGCCAAAAACAAACAGACAAAAACAAACAAAAATTAAGTTGCCACAGATTAATAAAATTGCCTATTTTTACCTCTTGGGGCGTCGTGCACTGAAAACCCACTGGACAAGCTTTATGTAACTTTTCAATTCTACACAGAACTGAATGAAATAAAATATGAGAGAGCTCTTATATATATATAGTCTTTTCGCAAATGTTAATTTTTTGTATCATTATTCTATTTTAGTATATGCTGAAGAAAGTATGTACGTTTTAGACTGTAGTCTAAACCCTAAAACTCTAATACCTTTAAGTAAGCTTTAAAACTTCTCAAATGCCCTACTTACTGTTAAATCTAGTCCTTGGTTTTGGAAATGTTACCAAATAGACTACACTAACACTATTAACATAAAGATAAATAATGACATCTAGAGGAGAATGGATGTAACTTCTACAGCCGAATGTATTGGATCAAAAAAATCCATGTAAATTGTATAGTAAACACAAACCTAGTTTATTTCCAGACCTCCCCTACCTAACCCCCACTCCAAGAAAGTTGTGCACATAAGAGATCACTACCTGATGATTTATACTTTCAGTGCATTAAATATAGTAACAAAGAGAAGTGAAAGGCTTTTATCTGGTATGTAAAGTAAATTTCTGCTTTTCCAGCAAACTCAAGTATTACCTTCCCACTTCAAAAAATAAATCAGCTTCCATGTCTCAATTTTTAAGTGTAAAATAGGGATAAGTATATACTTTTTTTTTTTTGGCAGGGGTGAGATGTGAAATTCGTCTACTTAAAACTTTTGACTTACAAAGCATCTTGAAAGGCAAAGTAAAATGTAAAATTTTTAATTTAAGCAATCAAAGATGAATGGAAATCACATTTAGCCCTCTGAAACAGAATATTGGTCAAAAGATTTATTTATTTATTTATTTATTTATTTATTTTTTTTTGAGATGGAGTTTCGCTCTTGTTGCCCAGGCTGGAGTGCAATGGCGCAATCTCGGCTCACTGCAATCTCCGCCTCTCCGGTTCAAGCGATTCTCCTGCCTCAGCCTCCCAAGTAGCTGGGATTGCAGGCATGTACCACCATGCCCAACTAATCTTGTATTTTTAGTAGAGATGGGGTTTCACCATGTTGGTCAGGCTGGTCTCAAACTCCTCACCTCAGATGATCCGCCCACCTTGGCCTCCCAAAGTGCTGGGATTACAGGTGTGAGCCACCGCGCCCGGCAGGTCAAAAGATTTTTAATACTTTGGAAGGACATTAAATAAACTAGACTTTTATAGTGACAGATTCAATGAAGTTATTGATGATATGAAGGGCTCAATGAAACAGACTAACTGATACGTTGTTACATGTTTGAAAAAGTGAACTAACATACTTACAAATGAAATATATAGTGTATTTGGGTCTTCGGAGCTCCTGAATCATATAATCCACATTCTCCTAGAAAATGAAGAACAAGCAAACAAAATATGAGGAGAGCTGCTTAAGGAAAAAAGTAATAAGCATTCACCCATTGATTTGTTTATTTACTGCGTCTACTGCATATTGAAGTCTAGGTTAAGTGTGCTTATGTTGGTGGGTAAGGGCTGGAGACAAAAGAGATAAATTAAATATAATGATCGGGAATCATATATTATTTAATAATATGTGTATAATATTAAATATTAACCAGCTGCATTTTGGCCAAATTAAGATAAAGAATATAAAGGACACAGATGTTGAAACACAACATAAAATTGATTATAATTCTGCAAACTCACATCAAGCTGCTTGTCTATAAATTGTATTCATTTGCTCAAAATTCTTTTTTTTTTTTTTTTTTTTTGAGATTAAGTCTCACTCTGTTGCCCAGGCTGGAGTGCAATGGCACAATCTTGGCTCACTGTAACCTCCGTCTCCTGGGTTCAAGCAATTCTCCTGTCTCAGCCTCCCAAGTAGCTGAGATTACAGGTTTGTGCCACCATACCCAGCTAATTTTTTGTAATTGTAGTAGAGACGGGGTTTCACCATGTTGGCCAGGCTGGTCTCGAACTCCTGACCTCAACTGATCCACCTGGCTTGGCTTCCCAAAGTGTTAGGATTACAGGCGTGAGCCACTGCGCCTGGCCTGATCAAAATTCCTATATAGAGCATCAAATGTGTCTATTCCTTTAAAAATTAACATTCAAGAGAAAATAAAGTTAATTATATTCACTTTGGCTTTTAATTTATTGGGATGTAAGACTCTCCACAACTACAATGTTTGTGAAGTATTTGCAAGTAGCAGGCTAAGATCTTTTCTATAATTACATTGTTTTAAAATAAAGTATGAAAGTTTAAAACAAAAAAGTTGATTTTTATATGGTCAAAATATAAGATTCCAATTACATAAGATTATAATGCAGGTTTTATTGATTTTTGATACTATAACACCTGGTTAAATTTCAATATAAATTGTTCCCTAAACATATTAATTTGTTTTAAAAATCACATTTCTTTACAGAATTAAAAAAAAGTAAGCAATGTATACTGCTTATTAATGGGGAAAGGGTTTTAAAAATTGTAATTTAGATTTTAAAATGCAATTTAGATTTCAAATTAACTTTATAATATAATCTTAAGGCAAAAAATTTAAATAATAAATCTTTTAAACCTCAATTACTTCCTCGTAATATGCTAGGCAAAAATAACAAAGTGAATTAAAAGATTCTTAAAAGTTCAGACAATGTGGAAAAAGACAAAAGAGAATATACAAAAGAGGAAAAAGAAAAAGGAAAGATTCTTTTTTAAGAATTATTTTTAATTTTTATTTTATTATTATTTTTTGAGACGGAGTCTTGCTCTGTTGCCAGGCTGGACTACAGTGGCGTGATCTCAGCTTACTGCAACCTCTGACTCCCTGGTTCAAGCGATTCTCCTGCCTCAGCCTCCCTAGTAGCTGGGACTACAGGCGCCTGCCACCACGCCTGGCTAATTTTCTTGTTTTTTTTTTTTTTGTATTTTTAGTAGAGACGGGGTTTCACCATGTTGGCCAGGATGGTCTCGATCTCCTGAGCTCGTGATCCGCCTGCCTTGGCCTCCCAAAGTGCTAGGATTACAGGCGTGAGCCACCGCGCCCGGCCAAAAGGAAAGATTCTTAAAAGAGTTCGAGAGACAGTACATAACAGTGAAAGAGTTTCTCTAATAAAAAACATTAGGAAATAATGAACTAGATGATCTCTAACATATCTCTTGAACCAAAATTTCATCACTAAGAGCTACAAATATGAAACAATTGGAAACTATTATAACACAGCATGTGTTCATTAATTCAGCAACTGTTTATTGAGTGTCCACTGTGTGACAGGAATTGGGAATATAGGGTGAGAAAAAACAGATATCATATCTGTTTTCATGGAGCTTACTGCTGGTAATCACATAAACCATATAAAAGTTCAAACCATTACACACAATAGTGAGATAAAGATGGTGTTGTAAACGCATATAAGGGGCAGGTTTGACCTGGTCAGCAAAAACAGTGAAGGGTTACTTGAAGAAGTTAAGTTCCAGGCAGAGGAAGAAGACTATGCAAACGTCCCGTGGCATGACGGGACAAGGGGAATATAGCGGATTGATATATATAGGGTGATTGAGGTGCAGAGTGCAAAAGGGGAATGGTTCGAAATGAGGCTCGAAAAATGGTAGAAACCAGACCATGCTGCACCTTGAAGGCTACAATTAAGGAGTTTTGCCCTTATCAGAAAAGCAATGAGAAGTCATTCAAGGATTTCAAGCAGGAGTGTCATGATCAAATTTGCATTTTGGAAAGTTCATATGCACAAGCATGATAAAATGCATTAGAGTTGAAGAACATGAATATGAATCAAGAAAGTATAACAGCCGGGCACGGTGGCTCACGCCTGTAATCCCAGCACTTTGGGAGGCCAAGGCGGGCGGATCATGAGGTCAGGAGATCGAGACCATCCTGGCTAACACAGTGAAACCTGTCTCTACTAAAAATACAAAAAAATTAGCCGGGCGTGGTGGCGGGCACCTGTAGTCCCAGCTACTCGGGAGGCTGAGGCAGGCGAATGGCGTGAACCCGGGAGGCGGAGCTTGCAGTGAGCCGAGATTGCGCCACTGCACTCCAGCCTGGGTGACAGAGCGAGACTCCATCTCAAAAAAAAAAAAAAAGTGTAACAAATAAGATTAAAATAGGAAAGGTTTTTTAAAGGAGAAACTCAAGCTAGATTTAGAAGATGATGGATAAAAAGTGACAAATGGCCAAAGAACTTTTAATCAGCGGAAGAAAAAAACAAACAAACAAGGAACAGGAATGAGCATGTAGAATTGCTCATTCCAACAGTAGCCTAGCTGGCTATAGAGGAGAAGCAGACCTAGGACATAGGAAGGCTGGATACACATGGGCAGATCAAACCAATAAAGTAGGGCTTTAATTGCTGGGCTAAATATAGATTTAATCATGGAAGTAACATCAAGCCACCACAGGTTCCTGAGCATAAATGTGAATAAAGTGGCAAAGATTCAAGACACTCATAGCTGTATATAAAATTAAGTGTTGATGGTGTTCAATGTGACAGATACGGAGGTTAATCCAGGAATAAAGTAATGTGGGTCTCCGTTAAGAGTAGTTCATTAGTGGCAATGGGAATGGCTGTGAACCTAAAAAACATCTTGAAGGAAGAACTGGCTGTAAGGGGTCAACTGAAATATGGAAACAAAACAAGAAAAATGAAGGTTATAACACTGATGAACCAGGATAATTATGATGCCACAAATTATGATAATACAAATTTATTTTGCCTTCTTAATGCTTTCAGATCAGAGTGTTCTGCATCTGCCTGGGCAGATGGAAGCTCAGTTTATGCAGTACCTTTGTAGGTCGAAGAAAACAAATTGCCTTCAGGTGTTTCATGATCTCTCGATTTTGAGAATCAATGCGTTCAAAGAGGTACACTTCCTTCTGTAGAATCTCCGATTGTGTGTATACCATACTCACTATGCCAGTCTGTAAAAACAAAAGATTAACTAAAAGTATGCTAGTCTGGAATAATAAAAACAAGTAGCACATCTAACCCTCTTTTTTCATTAATACTTAGCTGGATAACTTAAATAGTAATATACGGAAAACATTTACTGAACATCCAAACAGGTAGGTAACATACGAGAATGAAAAATACGCTCTATCCTTTCAGCTGAAGCTTCAAGATTAAAAACAAAAAACATGGTCTCTTTGAACAGGAACAATCCATAAGTTTCCAAAAATATTTTTTTCTATCACCTTAAAGAGTTTTGTTTTCTGGTCTGTGGCCAACAAATAATCTGTCATTTCAGCTTGAGCTCCAACAGCTTTACTTTAAAAACACAATGTTGAGTGGAAACAGTAGGCCCATCCCAAAGTCTTCCAAGTGCTCTGACATATTAATGATTTCTTGGTGGAGACATTTAGAAAAGGATTTCTGATTCCAATAAATTGTTCCGGGTAGAAGTAGTCTCTGGGCAGTGGCTGGAGCCATGTAGACTGAAAACCCACCGGGCAAGCTTTATATAAACAACTTTTCAATTCCACACAAACCGACCCTCATTTTCGTATCTTTAATTAAATGCTAAGTCCTACAGTGGAATGGGACCAGCAATTGTGAGGTTGAGAGGGTTCCTTCACAAATGCTGAGCAAAAGCAAACTCACCGTCTCTTTATCCATGAGAAGTACTTTCATACCAGGCCCGCTGTCCTCTATCATTTTGGAAATGTACTGCTTCACAGCAAAAACCACGTTCATGGCGGCGAATTGACAAGTACCCTACAGCCCTTCCCGCCCCCTTTTCTGGCTAAATTAACCCCCAGTCTGTGGGCCGGGTCTCAGCTGCTTCCTCCCAGCCGGGATTCGGCTTCCGGGAGTCCGGGCCGCCACGGTGCTGGGAGTTGTAGTTCCGCTGGAGTGTACAGGGGACCAAGCCTACCCCGGGGATGGAAAAATCCGGCTGAGACGGCCTGGGCCGCTGCCACGTGCGGGCGCTATTCTCCACCCACCTGCGGCCTGAAGATGCCTGAGGCCCGGACTCTCAGACCCCTATTGCCCTTTGGTGCTGGAGGCCCAGCGGCAGCCTGAAGCCCAAGAGAGTGGAGCCTCGCGAAATGAGGAACCTGGCACAAGGTTTGCTTGGAAGCAGGAACGACGGAGTGTGGCTACGTGCCCTATTTGCCATTAACGCTTTCTTGCATGGCAGTGAGAGATGAGGGCAAGGGAGGTGGCATAATGCTCCCGGCCGCTTGGGACTCGGAGAGACGGCATTTAATAAATCACACGCGGTATTTGCGAAACAGTGGTCGAGATTCGTCTTCCCGGGTTCATTGCGTCATTAATAGGCGGGAACAGTGCCCCTGTGTTGAGGCTGCAGAGGCCCTAATTGGTTTTCCCAAGACAGAGGGGCATATGAAATTGAACAAATATTTGTTGAATCAATGAACAAAGGGAACGCCTTTTAGGGATGTTTCTGGGGGAAAGGCCTAAGGTTCTCCAGGAGGGTCTGCAGCTAGGGTCGGCCGTGGGGGCTCGCAGCCCGCGGGACCACCGGACCTGCAAGCGTCCCCCTGCCCCGCCCCCGCCTCGGCGCTCTGAGCAATTGGACTCTGCCAGCTCTAACTCCGGCGGGACTCTGAAACTCAGGCAAGAGCCGAGGTGACTGGGTCCTTTGAAATGGGTAGGGGACACGTATCCGGTAGAACTAAAACTAGCGTGGGGATTTGAAGCCAAAACTCTCAAGTTTTTATTGAATCTTAAAACCATCAACTTCCAAATGTCTGCATTTGTCTTTACACCACACAGGTCTCCCCTCTATCATGGCATTTGTCGAAAAGGAGGGTAGATGTTTGTTTTTCGCACCTTTACTTTGGGGAATTGTAAAATCAGGAAGATAATAAGAAACAATTCTTAGAAATCAGTAACTAAAAATGCTTATGAATATTTCCACCAAAATAATGACCAGTGTTTGTGAGGTCAATAGATTCAGGATTACCAAATAAATTCTTTCATTATATTGTAAGAAGTACACAGTTAAAATAGACCAATAGCACTTTAACATTAATCAGCTTAAGATTATACAATATTATATATAATTCTCAAATCCCTTAAGGGAGATCAGAAACTACTGAAATATAAGAGATTTTTGTCACCTCTGAAATTGTGAAGAATATGTTTTTTTTTCTTTCAGCTTTTCTACCAAGTAAATAAAGCTTCCCTTTAGGCATTTTACTAATTTTTAGATGTGTTTTGAAAGAAAAGTCTTAAGTTATATATTAAAGTGAAAATGTGAATCTTTAAATGGATACAAGAAATGTTATATGAACATTCCATTCTTACCAATTTAAATGTTCGTATCTTACAGAAAACATGGAAACAACGCTAATGAAAATCCTGTAAATCCTGTAAATTACTGATATTTGAAAATTCACTGCCAATCTCCCATGTCACTTGGTTTTTATTTTTCTTACCTATAATTTAGATTGCAGTATAGAAGATTTTTTCCCCATTTTCTGTGCTTTTTTAAGAAAGAAGGAGATAAAGACTTGTCTATGAAATTCGTGCCTTTTTAAACAATAGTCAGTCTGTAAGCAATAGATGGAAAGAATCTTTATCCTTTTGATGATTTATACTTGGGCACATAACTTTTTGAGGGACGAGGAAAATACCTACTTGACACTTACTAACTCATTCCATTTCACATAAAATTTCATTGATGTCAGTGGCAGTGATATTTTATACATTGAGTGATAAGATATGGAACATAAACATTTTGAACAAAATAATTATTACATATTTAAAGGGTGCTGTGACGGTCCTGAAGTTAGACAGCATCCTTCCTTCCTGAAGAAAACCACACAAGCCATTTTAAATGTCTCCAAATTAAGAACTTCTTTTGTATCCCCATACCTCTAAAAATAGAACTGAAACCAATGATAAAATCCAAGCTCTTGCTTTGTGACTCATCCAGTATAAACCCAGAGTTACTTGTTTTGTTGCAGGCAAGTGACAGCAAATCCAGAATATGAAGTGCCTACTTATTTTTAATTTAGGGTATAAATAAACTATAATAACAAGAAATATTTTCAATAGTAAGGACATTAAATTTAAAAAATAAATCATGACATCCTTCAAATATGAATGACTACATTAACTTAAAATCTTCAACTTGAAAAATTTGTTTTCACTGGGTCCAAGAAATCAGTGCTTTAAGGATAGAAAACAGGAAGTCAAAAAATGCAGTATTGGTCAGGCACGTGGCTTGCTCCTGTAATCCCAACACTTTGGAAGGCCAAGGCGAGGCCAATCGTTTGAGTCCAGAAGTTCAAGACCAGCTTAGACAATATGATGAAACCCTGTCTGTACAAAAAAATACAAAAAATTAGTTGGGCATGGTGGCCAGCGCCTCCAGTCCCAGCTACTTGGGAGGCTGAGATGGGAGGATCACCTGAGCCCAGGAGGTTGAGGTTACAGTGTGCCACTGCACTGCAGCCTGGGTGACAGAGTGAGACCTGTCTCCAAAAAAAAAAAGCACTATTTACATTTGTACATTTTATTTAGGCTTGTAAATATGTAAGTTAAATAATCAGGAATGATTATCTAAATAATTAAATGTACTTCAGCTTTCTCCATGTATACTATTTAGAGGTTTAACTGCCCATTTTGTGTTTAATCAAAATCATGATTTTCCCCCACCAGAGCTCAAGGCTTCAACACAAAACAAAGAATATGTAAATAAGCTTCAGCATAATTATAATAACAATATGGCCAACTCAGTTATTTTAGATTATTAATTCTCTATTTACTATAATCCTTGTTGCTTCATGTTAACACTTCTCTCATAAGCCATGGATAGGAAGGAAGTAAAGATGAAATTCAATGAAACTGAAGTTAATTAGATTTCCTACTTGATAACAATTGAAAAAAATATTTGCATAAAGAATGGCAATATTGGCCAGGCACAGTGGTTCATGCCTGTAATCCTAGCACTTTGGGAGGCTAAGGCAGGAGGATTGCTTGAGCCCAGGAATTTGAGACCAACCTGGGCAACATAGCTAAACCTTCTCTCTACACAAAATTTAAAAATTAGCTAGGTGTAGCGGGTACATCTGTGGTCCCAGCTACTTGAGAAGCGTGCGGTAGGATTGCTTGAGCCCTGGAAATCGAGGCTGCAGTGAGCCATGTTCATGCCACTGCACTCCAGGCAACAGAGTGAGACTCTGCCAGAAAGAAAAGAAAAGAAGAAAGAAAAGAGAAGAGAAGAGAGAAAAGAAGAAAGAAAAAGAAAGAAAGGATTGCTTGTGTCATACAACTAGTATTTGTGTAGTGTTCTTAACTTCTCTAACCATTTCTTCATCAGATAAATGGTAATAACATAACCTACCTCATGAATTTGTGAGAATTAAATGAAATAATGTGCAAAAAAGTATTTTACACAGTGCCTGGTGCATAGTAAATGCTCAATAAATATCAGCTTCGATTATTAGAAATCAAAAGGTAAACGTGTTTTAGCTTATTTTTCACTTATGGTTATATGTATTTCCCATTGACAAGAAAATTTAAACATAGAATCAATTTCAGAAAATGTCATCCATAGCTTCTAAATATAATTTCCATTAAGACTTGATCTTGTATTACTATACAATAATAGAAATACTAATGGGAAGATTTGACCTGCTCCATCATAATTTGTAAAACATGCAATTTTTATAAAGAAAAAACTCAGGAAAAATATGCTTCAAGTGATTTCAGAGGCTTAGTGTCTACGCAGCCTCAAATCAAACAGAATTTGTTAAATTTTCATCACAGTTCACCAACTGTGATGTGCTGAGCTTTATGGTAGCAAAAGCATTTAATAGCTTTAAATCATTGAGTAAAAATTATCTGCATGAAGAGTTCTGTCTGCACATTCAATAATTTCAGTGATTCCACCTTTCTGAGTAGGTAAATTGATAATAGCCACAGTGAGAATATTATAGCTGAGTTGGCTTGTAGCATGACTACCAACCAGCTATCAAATCCTGTGCAGACTCCTTTAAAATAACGATCCTGAATTCATACTTTTTATTACAAATAAGTTCACCATTTGTAGCATTTTGAGATGGCCAAAGAAACTGGATTTCTGTATTGCAACCACTCCACAGCAAGAAACATTTCTTTTTTTTTCTTTGAGACGGTCTTGCTCTGTCACCCAGGCTGGAGTGCGGTGGTGCCATCTTGGTTCACTGCAACCTCTGCCTCTGGGTTCCAGTGATTATCATGCCTCAGCCTCCTCAATAACTGGCACTACAGGTGCCCACCACCAAACTGGCTAATTTTTGTATTTTTAGTACAGGCAGGGTTTCACCATGTTGGCCAGGCTGGTCTCGAACTCCTGGCCTCAAGTGATCTGCCTGCCTTGGCCTCCCAAAGTGCTGGGATTATAGGCATGAGCCACCATGCCTGGCCTAGAACCATTTCTATCTGCAGAAACTACAGGTAATATACTCAGAGACCTGAGTAACTGAAAATTTAGTTAAATAAGATCTTTGCATTCCCAAGGATGAAATGATCTAGTCTGAGTGAAATTTTTGGTGATTTGAGCTTGTTATAAATATAAGTCAGGGCCAGCCTTGGTGGGTCACGCCTGTAATCCCAGCACTTTGGGAGGCGGAGATGGGTGGATCACTTGAGGTCAGGAGTTTGAGACCAGCCTGATCAACATGGTGAAACTCTGATTCTACTAAAAATACACAATTAGCTGGGCGTGGTGGTGCATGCCTGTAATCCCAGGTACTCGGGAGGCTGAGGCAGGAGAATCACTTAAACCCGGGAGGTGGAGGTTGCAGTGAGCTGAGATCGCGCGCCATTGCAGTCCAGCCTGGGCAACAAGAGTGAAACTCCGTCTCAAAAAAAAAAAAAAAAAAAAAAAAGAAAGAAGAAGAAAAAGAAAACAAATGTATGTCAGGTTTCCCCCTTCACTTTTTAATCAGTTCTAGACCATTTTATAGATTAGCAGCTTTCAAAATGTAGACTGTGCACTATGGTAGTTTTGTAAGTTGCTCTGATATATAAAATAGAATGTGCTTTTGTTTAAGAGAGATTCCTAGCTAACACAGGTAGAAAAGAATAGTTGCTCAGAGTAAGACATTAATTTCTTGGCAAAAGATTAGAAAGGGGAATTCGCTGAAAATGAAATAAATGACTAGTAAGCATTCGAAGAGATGCTCAATGGTAATCTAAAAAATGCAAATTAAAGTAACAATGGAATTACCATTTCATATCCAAAAATTAAAATGTCTGATAATACCAAGTGTTGGTGAAAATGTAGAACAACCTTCATATATTGCCAGCAGAAGTGTAAAAATTGGTATAACATTTTGGAGAGCAATGTGGACATTAAAAAGCTAAAGATATACTATACATACTCTTGTACTCAAAAATTCGTCCCCTTGGTATATATCCCTCTTCCTTCCATGGAAACTCCCAAGGAAGCTTCCTTTCTTTGTTCCGTGAAAGGGCCATATGTGCAAAGTGGCCCGCAAATGCTGAAGGAGCTGAGAAGGCAAAGAAGGAGGCAGACAAATCCAGTTTGTCAGTTTTGAGTGATTTATTAGGGGAATGTACAGACAGAAATACGGTTCTGGGCAGCTGCATGACAGGTAGATCTCTGCATCGAAACCTTCCAGACACAGGGCTTATAACTTAGGGAAAGTATACGTGATCTGGAAGGAGTATGTAGGTGGCTGTGGGCGTCACAGCCTATGATTTCTGCAATTGCATCAAGTGTGGTTTAGGAGGAAACTTACAGTGAATAGAAGTTCTTACATAAAGACTAATACATCATTTAGACATTCTGGAGGCATTCCCAGACTCGGGGTTAGTCAGAAGTTACGTGGCAGATTAGCGTTTAAAATAAAGTCACTCTTGTCCCCACACTTGTTATTAGGCTAGGAGTAGCCAAGCAGGTCTTGGGGCAGCCAGAGCCCCTGGGCAGGTCACTGCTGGCTATGAACAGCCTCCTTTTTTTACCTATATGCTTTTCCAAGATTTCCTATGTGCGGCATGAAAGGAATTGGAAATCGTTGCCCTAGAGAACTCTCACATGTATGTGAGACACGTATGAGAATGTTCTTAACAGTATTGCTGATAACAGCAAAAAAGTTGAAAACAACCTAAATGTCCATCAACAGTAGAATAAATAAATAACTCATGGTATGATTTTATAACAAAATACTACATTCATATTTAGCAGTTAAGACAAATAAACCAGAGTTAAGGGCATCCATATGGTTGACTCTCAAAAAGATGGTAGGGGTATAGAAACAACATACATAGTCCTTGTAGAGTATGATATTATTTATATAACATTTGAAAACATGCAAAAAATAATAGTATATTGTTTAGGGCTACAAACCTATAGATAGGTGTATGAAGAAATGCTACATGTGGCTGGGCACAGTGGCTTACGCCTATAATCCCAGCACTTTGCGGGCCAAGGCAAGAGGATTGTTGGAGGCCAGAAGTTTGAGACCAGCCAGGACAACACAAGGAGACACCATCTCTACAAATCAAAAAAAAAAAATTTTTTTTGTTTTTGTTTTTTGTTTTAGTCAGCCGGGTGCGATGAGCTTGAGGCTGCAGTGAGCCATGATCGTTCCACTGCAGTCCATCCTGGGGGACAGCAAGACCTGGTCTCAGAAAAAAAAGAAAAGAAAAGAAAAGAGAAAAAAGAAATCCTACATGAGAATGATAACCAAATTCAATTAGTGGTTATTTCTAGCATGGGAGCAAGTGGGATGCCACTGGGAACCAGAGCATAGGTGCTTCAACTATAATGCTGATGCTTCATTTCTTAAGATGGGTAGAGGGTATGTGGATATTCCTCATATTTAATAATAGCTTTTTGCCTGTCTTACTGCATAATAAATATTTAATCTGACTTTACTGGTGGAAAGTCAACCTTCAGCCTCAGCTTTGGGCAGAATTAATTGCTGGATAAACTGTAACCTTCGTTCCTTCAGTAAATACCTATTGCATATCTTCTGTGTCAGATGCTATGTAAGTTTGAGAGGGCTGCAATAACGAAGTACCCCCAGACTCAGTAGCTTAAACAATAGAAACGTATTTCCTCAATAGTTCTGGTGGCTAGATGTCTAAGGTCAAGTGTCAAAGGTTGGTTTCTTCTGAGGCCTCTCGTAGATGGCTGTCTTCTCCTGTGACTTCACATGGTCTCTATGTGGTGTCTGTGTCCTAATGTCTTCTCATAAGGACACCAATCATATTACAGCCCACCCTAATAACCTCATTTAACCTTAATTACCTCTTTAAAGACCCTTTCTCCAAATGCAATCCCATACGGAGATACTGAAGGTCAGGACTTCAACACAGGAATTTTGCGGGGACACAGTTCATCACCTAACAGATGCTAACTGGTGAATAAATCCTTCAGCCCTAGATGTCACCTAATAGCCTGAAAATATGTGAGATGAGGCATTGAAATCTCACTGAAGGAGTCACGCTGATATTACTTGTATTTTCTCTTTTATATGCCAATATTAAATAGGAACATATGGCCCTACTTCTATCCTGGATTTTTTTTCTCTTTTAAACTATCTTCTATTTCATGAAATGGTTGAGATGACTAAAAATATTCTAAATCAAAAGACTGCTGGTTTTTTTTTGTTTGTTTTCAATGGCAAACAGATGTAATGGATCATGTAATTCATATTGGTCTGAACCCTTCCAACTTTTAGCTAAATATTTTGTATTTACATTGTTATTAAGTTTTATGTTTATGTTTTAAAATAATTTTTAAATAATTTTTCTTTCTTTTTTTTTCCCTCTCTTTGAAGAGCAAGGCTGCTCCATAGGCAGTGTGCCCAGAGTAGCCGAGTTTTATGTTTATTTTAATGAACATATTAGTAAATGTTAATTTTCCCTACCTAGACTGGGCATTAAAGAAAGAATATGATGGTGGCTCGTGCCTGTAATCCCAGCACTTTAGGAGGCTGAGGCGGGCAGATCATCTGAGGTTGGGAGTTTAAGACCGAGCCTGACCAACATGGAAAAACCCCGTCTCTACTAAAAATACAAAATTAGCCGGGTGTGATGGCGCATGCCTGTAATCCCAGCTACTCGGGAGGCTGAGGCAGGAGAATCGATTGAACCTGGGAGGAGGAGGATGCGGTCAGCCGAGATTGCGCCATTGCACTCCAGCCTGGGCAACAAGAGTGAAACTCTGTCTCAAAAAAAAAAAAAAGAAAGAATATGAAAAGTGGCCAGGTGCGGTGGCTCATGCCTGTAATCCCAGCACTTTGGGAGGTGGGGGGCAGGGGTGGATCATGAGGTCAGGAGTTCAAGACCAGCCTGGCCAAGATGGTGACCAGCCTGGCCAAGATGGTGAAACCCTGTCTCTAGTAAAAACTACAAAAATTAGCCAGGTGTGGTGGCAGGCACCTGTAATCCCAGCTACTCAGGAGGCTGAGGCAGAAGAATCGCTTGAACCTGGGCGGCAGAGGTTGCAGTGAGCCGAGATCACACCACTGCACTCCAGCCTGGCCAAGAGAGTAAGACTCCGTCACAAAAAAAAAAAAAAAAAAAAAAAAGAAAGAAAGTAAGAAAGTATGTATTTGCATTCGGTACCTTAATTTGTCAGTATTCTTTAAAAATGTCTAATACATAATATATTTACTTTAAAACACAGATTTGGTATATTTTGTAAGAAAATTATAAAATAAGAAATTTATTGTAAAAGAAATATTTTTTCCTAACTAGACTCTGACAGATAAGCATAAAGAATACCTAAAATACCTTTTATACTGCATGTTTTATTGTGCTTTTCTCTTCTAAAGTGAGATTGAAAGGCTGTCTAATGAAATACCAAGCTACTTAAACCACCAATTTGGAGATTAATGTGGTATGACATATCTTATTGTTTATTTCCTTAAAACTCAATGTGTTTGGGAAATGTTGATTAAACTTTAATGTGCATGTACAAATCTCCTGGGGATTCATCACATGTGGATCTTGCTAAAATGAAGATTTTTTAGTCAATGGATCTGGGATGAGGTCTTATTACATCATGTATTTTTATTTATTTAATTTATTTACTTATTTTTATTTTTCAAGACAGGGTCACCCAGTCTCAAAAAATAAACAGCCTGTCACCCAGGCTGGAGTGCAGTGCTACAATCATAACTCGGCTTACTGCAACCTCAAACTCCTGGTCTCAGGTGACCCTCCTCCCTCAGCCTCCTGAGTAGCTGGGAGTACAGGGATGTGCTACCATGCCTATTAATTTATTTGTATTTTTTTGTAGAGACAGGATTTTTCCATGTTGCCCAGGCTGATCTCGAACTCCTGGACTCAAGTGATTGGCCCCGCCTTGGCCTCCCAAAGTGCTGGGATTAAAGGCACCAGCCTATATCCTTTGTTTTTAACTAGCTCCGGATGATGTTGGTGCTGGCGTTCCATGGACCACATTTTGAGGAGCAAAGCAGTAGAGGGTCAAGATTATTGGGGGCTGAGCGAATACAAGGAGATTGAGTAGTTTTTGTTCTCTTCCCGTTGAGCTTTAATACTATTCTTTACCCCTAAATCTTCTGTCCCACAATCCTTCATCCAATTCTATTAGTATTTGCCCCTTAAAATGGGCTCATAATTATGCTCCAAGGGCATTTGGGCAGTGCTTTCACTTGTCATACTTTTCTGTTTTAGGCTTGGTTCAGACCTTTTGAGTTAAGCTGTGATGTTAGCTAGCTATACATTTCTGTTTATTCATACTTATTGCCTTAGCACAGTCATATCTCTACATTCTTAGAGTAAGGATTACTGAGTCTACATTTTAAAACATTATGATAATGAAAAGTACTTTATTGGACAAATCCTAACAGAATGCTGTTTCACTGTATATAATGTTTTAGGGTATCAAGACACAGAACTTCAGAATCATGGGCAATAATTTTATTTCATGATTTAAAACTAATGAACACCTCTAAGAGAAAAGACTGAATCCTTTCATTTTAAAATAGTTGTTCTTACTACTTACAAATACAAGATTATTGTGTATCGTCATCATCCAGTCTCCTTATAGAAGCATGTAGTATATGGAGAAGACAGTTGACCCATGGAGAACTATTCTTAGCTCCTCTGCCAGTGACACTAGTCAACTCATGGGAGAACTTACCAATTTGGCCTCTCTGAGAATAAAGAGGAAGATAAATCAATAAGGTTTGGATTATAGATTTTAAGAAAATTGTTACTTTTTCAACTTCTTATTTTGAAATTTAAAACTTACAGAAAAGTTGCAAAAATAGAGAGTTCCCTTATACTCTTTACCAAACTTCCTTCAATATTAACTTCTTACATAACCATAGTACAAAGACCAAAACCGGGAAATTATCATTGGTAAAATACTATTAACTAAATTACTCTTTCTAAGCACACAGGTCAGTTGTTTCGTAGAATATCCGTCAATATGGGTTTATCTAATGTTTTCTCATTATTAGATTGAGATTGTGCATTTTTGGCAGAAATATCAAAAAAGTGATGTAGCCTTCTCAATATCATGGCATACATAATGTTGATATATCTTATCATTGGTGATATTAACTTTGATCACTTGGTTTACTTGGTGTCTGCAGGCTTTCTCCACTGTAAAATTACTATTTTTCTCCTTGTAATTAACATATGTCATATGGAGAGATGTGTTGAAGCTATGAAAATATTCTGTTTCTCATCATACTTTCACCTCCTAATTTTAGCTGTAATCCATTGATGGTTCTTGCCTGCAACAATTGGTGTTTATCTAATGGTGATTATTTTCTTCATTCCTTCTGTATGTATTAATTGGAATTTTCTGTAAAGAAGACCTGTCCTGTCTTCCCCCATTTACTTATTTATTCAGTCATTTATTTGTGTCAGTTATAGACTCATGGATATTTAAGAAAATTGTTCTTTTTAGGTATTAGGAAAAATATAATATAGAGGCTAAGAGTGTAGGCTCTGGAATCAGTGAGCCTGGATTTGATTCTGTGTCTACTAGCTGCATAACTTGGCAAGTTATGTAACTTCTCTGTGTCTCAGTTTCCTCATTTGTAAATGGAGAAAATAACGCCTACCTCAGATTGATGTGAGAATTGAGATAATACAAGTAGTCTTTAGCCTAGCTATAATTAATTTTTCATAACAAGTATTTTATACTGTGCTTAGTTTTACTGTTTATAAGTTTCCTCATCAACAAATGGAATATAAAAATATTTATCTTGTGCTTGCCTCCTCCCAGAATTATTGCAATTCATGAGATGAATTTTAAAATAACTTATAATGTTAAGGAGATACAGAATAAGTTTTATTCCTTAAAAAAAGATCAAGCTAGATTAATTGCTAAGATCCCTTTTATTATCATTATTCTGTTTTTGGGCTGCTCTTGGTGTTAGATATGTAGATGACCATAAAAGTGACTGAATTATTTTTAACATCTTAGATGATGTTTTAAGAGAACAGGCAAGCCATATGAAGTAAGTACTAGAAAATTCATATTCCTGTAACTCCTTAAATTTCATTGGTGGTAAAGGAGTCTTGAGTATAATAGTTTTTTCTTATTTATTTATTTATTTAAACTTTTATTTTAGGTTTGGGGGTACATGTGCAGGTTTGTTATATAGATAAACCCATGTCACAGGGGTTTGTTGTACAGATTATTTAGCCACCTGGGTACTAAACCTAGTACCCAATAGTTATTTTTCCTGCTCCTCTCCCTTCTCCCACCCTCCACCCTCAAGTGGGCCCCAGTGTCTGTTGTTTCCTTCTTTGTGTTCATTAGTTCTCATCATTTAGCTTCTGCTTATAAGTGAGAACATGCAGTATTTGGCTTTCTGTTCCTGCATTAGTTTGCTAAGGATAATAGCCTCCAGCTCCATCCATGTACCTGCAAAAGACATGATCTTGTTCTTTTTTATGGCTGCATAGTATTCCATGGTGTATATGTACATTTTCTTTATCCAGTCTGTCATTGATGGGCATTTAGGTTGATTCCATGTCTTTGCTATTGTGCGCAGTGCTGCAATGAACATTTGTGTGCATGTGTCTTTAGGGTAGAATTCCTCTGGGTATATACCCAATAATGGGATTGCTGGGTCGAATGGTAGTTCTGCTTTTAGCTCTGTGAGGAATCACCATACTGCTTTCCACAATGGTTGAACTAATTTACACTCCACCAACAGTGCAGAAGTGTTCCCTTTTCTCTGCAATCTCATCAGCATCTGTTATTTTTTTTTGTTATCAGTTATTTAATTAGATTCTTCTTAAGAAATTTAGAACACCAGGCCGGGCACAGTGGCTCACGCCTGTAATCCCAGCACTTTGGGAGACCCAGGCGGGTGGATCACGAGGTCAGGAGATCGAGACTATCCTGACTAACACTGTGAAACCCCGTCTCTACTAAAAAATACAAAAAATTAGCCGGGCGTGGTGGTGGGCGCCTGTAGTCACAGCTACTCGGGCGCCTGTAGTCCCAGCTACTCGGAAGATTGAGGCAGGAGAATGGCGTGAACCTGGGGGGCAGAGCTTGCAGTGAGCCGAGATCAGGCCACTGCACCCCAGCCTGGGTGACAGAGCAAGACTCCGTCTCAAAAAAAAAAAAAAAAAAGGAAATTTAGAACACCAATTTGTGAGGATAAATTCCATTTGTCGGGGCAAACACAGATCAGAGGTAGCCCTGGAGCTGAGGAATAGCTTTGATTTTGGTTAAAATCTGTGAGTCCACAGCTTTTTGATCAATCTTGTGCTGCTCTGTAATCTCGTATTTCTCTTTCTATGTGGAACATGCCGCGTTCCTGGTGTCTGGGCTTCTGCAGCATCTTTTTTTTTTTTGAGACTGAGTTTCTCTCTTGTCACCCAGGCTGAAGCGCAGTGGCACGCTCTGGGCTCACTGCAACCTCTGCCTCCTGAGTTCAAGAGATTCTCCTGCCTCAGCCTCCCAAGTAGCTGGGATTACAGGCCCATGCCACCACACCCGGCTAATTTTTGTATTTTTAGTAGAGACAGGATTTCACCATGTTGGCCGTGCTGGTCTTGAACTCCTGACCTCAAGTGATTTGCCTGCTTTGGCCTCCCAAAGTGCTGGGATTACAGACATGAGTCACCATGCCCCGCCTGCAGCTTCTTCTTGAAGTAAGTATCAGTAAGATGTTTTGGGATTTTTACATTGCTGATATCAATTTTGGTTGAGGTGGCAATGACAGATTTCTGGTGTGTTCTTTGTAGAGGAACTTGATTGAGGACCAGAGGTCCAGTCACAAGTAACCAGCCACTAGCCAGCTGCTTCAGGAAAATCACCGTCTTGCCCCTGTGGCGTTCAGTGAGGATGATCAGAATGGTCTTGGGAGTGATCCTGGCTCACAGTTTTCTCATGTGCTGACTGAAGGGATTTTTTCCTTGGCTCAACAGCTTTGAAGGCACATCTTCAGTAAGATAATATGTAGGCATTTTGCAAAGTTTAACCACCTGCGTACCACCGTTCTTGCCACCACCAGCTGGTTTTGTAATAGTTGCAGGAAACTTCTCCTTTTGCTTTTCAACCTTGGATTTCACAGCTGAGTACTTCCTTTTGCACGTGGCCTTTCTGGAATACATAGCAGGTGGAGAATATCTGCCGATCCCTCTGACAATGACAGGATTTTGACTGCAGTGGTGCTTCCCGTTCTTGGGCTTCTTAGCCTTGAGGTTACCCTTTTTCACCTTGCCACCAGCATCAGCCTTCTTGACTTCAGGTTTCTTCTCTTTAGTATCTGGCTTCTCAACTTGTTCACCCTCCATCTTGTAAGATGGGAAAGAGCTGACTTTTTAATAATGGCCATTCTGACTGGTGTGAGATGGTATCTCATTGTGGTTTTGATTTGCATTTCTCTAATGATCGGTGATATTGAGCTTTTTTTCATATGTCCGTTGGCTGCATATATGTCTTCTTTTGGAAAGTGTCTGTTCAGCCGGGCGTGGTGGCTCATGCCTGTAATCCAAGCACTTTGGGAGGCTGAGGCGGGTGAATCACCTGAGGTTGGGAGTTCGAGACCAGCCTGACCAACATGGAGAAACCTCGTCTCTACTAAAAATACAAAATTAGCCAGGCATGGTGGCACATGCCTGTAATCTCAGCTACTTGGGAGGCTGAGGCAGGAGAATCGATTGAACCCAGGAGGCAGAAGTTGCGGTGAGCCGAGAGTGTGCCACTGCACTCCAGCCTGGGTGACAAGAGGGAAACTCAGTCTCAAAAAAAAAAAAGAAAAAAAAAGGGAAAGAAAAGTGTTCATGTCCTTTGCCCACTTTTTAATGGGGTAGTTGTTTTTCTCTTGTAAATTTGTTTAAGTTCCTTATAGAGGCTGGATATTAGACCTTTGTCAGATGCATAGTTTGCAAATATTTTCTCCCATTCTGTAGATTGTCTGTTTACTCTGTTGATAGTTTATTTTGCTGTGCAAAAACTCTTAAGTTTAATTAGATCCCATTTGTCAATTTTTTGCGATTGCTTTTAGCATCTTTGTCATGAAATCTTCACCTGTTCCTAAGTCCAGGATAGTATTGCCTAGGTTGTCTTCCAGGGTTTTTATAGTTTTGGGTTTTATATTTAAGTATTTATTCCATCTTGAGTTGATTTTTGTATATGGTGTAAAGAAGGAGTCCAGTTTCAATCTTCTGCATATGGTTAGCCAGTTATCCCAGCACCATGTATTGACTAGGGAGTCTTTTCTCTATTGCTTGTTTTTGTCAGCTTTGTTGAAGTTCAGATGGTCATAGGTGTGTGGCCTTATTTCTGGACTCTGCATTCTGTTTCATTGGTCTATGTGCCTGTTTTTTTTTTGTTTTGTTTTTTGTTTTTGTTTGTTTGTTTGTTTGTTTTACCAGTACCATGCTGTTTTGGCCACTGTAGTATAGTTTGAAGTCAGGTAATGTGATGCCTCCAGGTTTGTTCTTTTTGGCTTTGCTATTTGGGCTCTTTTTTATTTCCATATGAATTTTAAAATAGTTTTTCCTAATTCTGTGAAGAATGTTATTGGTAGTTTGATAGGAATAACATTTTATCTGTAAATTGCTTTGGGCAATATGACCATTTTAATGACATTGGTTCTTCCTATCCATGAGCATGGGATATTTTTCCGTTTGTTTGTGGCTTCTCTGATTTCTTTGCACAGTATTTTGTAATTCTCATTGTAGAGATCTTTCACCTCCCTGGTTAGCTGTATTGCTAGGTATTTTATTTTTTTGGTGACAATTGTGAATGAGAGTGCCTTTCTGATTTGGCTGTCAGCTTGACTGTTGTTGGTGTATAGGAGTGCTAGTGTTTTTTGTACATTTATTTTACATCCTGCGACTTTGCTGAAGTTATCAGCTGAAGGAGCTTTTGAGCCAAGACTATGGGGTTTTCTAAAGATGGAATCATGTCGTCTGCAAACAGAAATAGTTTGACTTCCTCTCTTGCTATTCAGATGCCGTTTATTTCTTTCTCTTGCCTTATTGCTCTGGCCAGGACTTCCAATACTATGTTGAATAGGAGTGGTGAGAGAGGGCATCCTTGTCCTGTGCCAGTTTCAAGGGGAATGCTTCCAGCTTTTGCCCATTCAGTATGATATTGGCTGTGGGTTTGTCATAGATGACTCATTATTTTGAGGTATGTTCCTTTAATGCATAGTTTATTGAGAGTTTTTAACATGAAGAGAGCATAATATTTTTATATTGAAATAATCTTTTAGAAATGGCTCATTCCTGATCTGTCAAGCGTTTAATCAAGATCACAGTTTTTCTTAACTAGAAAGACTGTTTAATATTGTAAAAGTAAATCATAAACTTTTTTATTTACATATCTTTCCATTTGAAGCAAATAAAATGTCTTTAATGTAGGACACTATTATTTAAGATTATTCTCTTAATAATAGTAGTAAATAATAACGACCACCTTTCATTAAGCTTTTACTATGTGCTGAGACCTTTACAGATATCTGAATTAACCTTTGCAACTTTCCTTTAAGGTGGATATTATTTTTATATTCCAGATAAACTGAGGTTCAGAGAAGTTGAATAACTTCCTTAAAGTGGAAGCAGATGGAAAGAAACCTACTTTTTAGTGGGCATTTCACTACATATTTTTGTACACATCCTTTTTATGTGTCTTGTTTTAGAAACTAGATTGTTATTTCTTTAAGGATAGAGAATGGTTTTTTCCATCCTTTTCACCTAGTATTGTGTACTGCATACAGAAGATACCCAATAAATATTTAATGTTGGTGATACTTACTACTGAGCAAACTGCTACAATGACATGTTAAATAAAGTACAGAGTTTTACATGGACAGAACAAAAAAAGAGAGCAATAAACTTATCTAGGTGACTCATGTCAATAATTTCATTGAATAATATGGAATAAATTTTGAGAAAAATATCATGGAATTTCCAAATTTCCAGGTAAATTACAGAGATGTAGACATGACTTTCTTGTGCTCTTGTAACAAATGACATGACATTTGTTGGTGGTTTTTTTTTTTGAGGCGAAGTCTAGCTCTCGTTGCCCAGGCTGGAGTGCAATGGTGCAATCTCGGTTCACTGCAACCTCTGCTTCCTGGGTTCAAGCGATTCTTCTGCCTCAGCCACCCAAGTAGCTGGGATTACAGGCTCCTGCCACCATGCCTGGCTAATTTTTGTATTTTTAGTAGAGACAGGGTTTCACCATGTTAGCCAGACTGGTCTTGAATTCCTAACTTCAGGTGATCCACCTGCCTTGGCCTCCCAAAGTGCTGGAATTACAGGCGTGAGCCACCGCACCCAGCCGTTTTTTTCTTTCTTTTCTTTTTTTTTTTTTAAGGACTATCTGCCAGCAGTGATTAAAGACAGGATCAATTTCATAGAACTGTTTATTAAGAATTTACTTGAGAAAGCATGTTTTTACATAGTTTTAAATTTGGGTTTGGATTTTTTCAGCACTCAGACAGAGGGCGCCCTTGAATCACCAAGAACAGGCTCTGTAACACTGGGAGCTGGCATACTGAGTAATTGTTATGTGAATGAGGGAAAATGCATTCTTTTGGCTAAAATAGATTGCAAAATGCTTGTTTAGTGTTGGATTTAGTCTGTTTATGGCTTTAAATTTATTGAGTCACTGCATGAGTTTACTGTTACATTATTTTTTCATTTCTTAAAGACTAGATAAAAGTAATTGCTGTAATATTCAAATCAACAGGTGTTCTGGACTTGGAAGATTTGTTGAATTACTATGAAGTCACATCTAAAGTTTGAAAGGTGAGAATCTGATTATGATTTCCATTCATGTCTGACTGCAATTGACAGTAGTGTATCTGTCACTATGAATATATATATGTGTTAGGCCATGTGCTAAGTACTTTCTGTGCATTTTTCTCACAACTCAAAAGACCATAAGTAGTAGTGCTATCTTCTTTTTATTGTTTAAATTTTATTCATTTATTTCTTTTATTTATTTTTACTTGATTTCCTGGGATATGAGAGATAAATATTTATTTTTAATTGGCAAAAATTGTAATATTTATCATGTAAAGCATGCTTTTTTTTTGAGACAGGGTCTCCCTGGATTGCCCAGGCTAGAGTACAGTGGCGCAATCATGTCTCACTGCGGCCTTGACCTCCCTGGTTCAAGTGACCCTCCAGCCTCTACTGGCACATAACACCATGCCTGGAGAATTTTTTTTAAAGTTTTGTACAGATGGGGGTCTCACTGTGCTGCCCAGGCTGGTCTTGAATTCCTGGGCTCATGCTACCTTCCTGCCTCAGCCTCCCAAAGTGCTGGGATGACAGGAATGAGCCATTACACCTGGCCTCATGTACAACATATTTTGAAACAATAACCTTTCTTTTTTAAAAATGAGAAAATAGGGCTGGGCACGGTGGTTCGTTCGTGTCATTCCAGCACTTTGGGAAGCCAAGGCGGGTGGATCACTTGAGCCCAGTAGTTCAAGACCAGCCTGAGCACATGGTAAAACCCATCTCTACAAAAAAATACAGAAATTAGTTGCGTGGTGGTTTGCACCTGTGGTCCTAGCTACTCGGGAGGCTGAGGCAGGGGGATTGCTTAAGCCCAGGAGGTCGAGCCTGTAATCAGCCTGTCTCAAAAAAAAAAAAAAAAAAAAAAAAAAAAAAAAAAAAGAGAGAGAGAGAGAAGGAAAATAAAAGCTTAGAGACATTAAGATAATGTCCCCTAATAAGTGACAAAACTGAGATTTGAACTTGGGGATGTGAACACCGGAATCCATGCCTATGCCCAGAAAATTATACTGTAAATGACAGTTTCCTCTGTTCATGGCACAAAATATACAAGTAATAGTGAATTGGGGTTTTTTCTGCTTCAATTTTCAGTTATTATTAAAAGTATATAGCAACATCCTGACTAACCACGATTTAATTTAGGAATAATATTGGGAAGTTAGACTTTTTTATTTCCTGGTGATATAGTAGTTTCAACTCAGATATAGAGAATAATTTAATTCCTGGTCAAGAGAACACTCAAATTTAGAGAGTAGCATGACAGAATGAAAAGAACATTGAATTGAGAACCAGGTAATCTGATTTATAGTGTATTTTACTACTACTGTCTGGAAAAGCTTCAGAACTGATTTAAGTTTACTAGACCTCTAAGTAGACGGGGCATGGTGGCTCACACCTGTAATCCCAGCACTTTGGGAGGCTGAGGCAGACGGATCACTTGAGGTCAGGAGTTCGAGACCAGCCTGGCCAACATGGTGAAACCTCATCTCTACTGAAAAAAAAATACAAAAATTAGCCGAGTGTGGTGGCGGGCGCCTGTAATCCTAGCCACTCAGGAGGCGGAGGCAGGAGAATTGCTTGAACCAGTGAGGCAGAGGTTGCCGTGAGCTGAGATCATGCCACTGCACTCCAGCCTGGGTGACAGGGTGAGACTCCGTCTCAAATTTTTTTTTTTAATGAAACAAAATAAGAAAGTAGACTAGGAAACTTGAGTTATTAATCTATGAGTTTTATGTTTTGCACATGGAAATCATTTTCTTTGTTTATATCCACATACTGTGTATGTCTTGTTTAATTTCTGGAAGTAGTGTATTAATACAATTTTTTTTTTTAAGAGTCAAGGTCTTACTCTCTTCCCCAGGCTGGTGTGCAGTGGTACAATCATAGTTCACTGCAGCCTTGAACTCCTGGGCTCAAGCAATCCTTTCACTGTGCTAATTTTATTTATTTATTTTGTGTAGAGACGGGGTCTCACTATTTTGCCCACGCTGGTCTTGAACTCCTGTCCTCAAGCAGGATATCCTCCTGCCTTGGGCTCCCAAAGTTCTGGGATTACAGGTATGAGCCACTACACTCAGCCTTATTAATATAAATCTAATAATATTATGTCTCTGTGTTAGCAATGGTATGAAACCCCCCAAATGGTGTTAGATCCAGAGTCATTTGTCTCTGACATTTCTTAGGAAATGTTTTTCCTTTCTATCGATAAATGGGTTCCTACGGATAGCTTGTTCATTCTCTCTTTAATTTTGGTTAAAGCATTTCCGAAAGTGGGAGGATATGTCTCCTTTCTTTAACTTCTGGTGGAAGGGTGTGGAATTTATCAAAAATATGAGGGAAGACTGCATAAATGTAGGGGCAGAGTATTTATATTAACATTACCTTGTTTTCTTCTGTGGGATATTTAGGAACTATTTTTTTTTTCTGGAAGTAGTGATGGCATCAAGGCTTAAAGTAGGAAAGAAGTAAAGAGAATAATTGTGTAGTTATTATGTGAATGTTTAATTGAATGCTGCTATTTTTAATTAAGATGTTTAAATTAAATGAATTTTTTTTTTTTAAACGTAGTCTCGCTCTGTCACCAGGCTGGAGTGCACGCTGGAGCGCGATCTTGTCTTACTACAACCTCTGCCTCCCAGATTCAAGCGATTTTCCTGCCTCAGCCTCCCGAGTAGCTGGGACTACAGGGATGCACCACCATGCCCAGCTAATTTTTGTATTTGTAGCAGAGATGGGGTTTCACCATGTTGGCCAGGATGGTCTTGATCTCTTGACCTCGCGATCCACCCGCCTCGGCTTCCCAAAGTGCTGGGATTATAGGCATAAGCCACCACACCTGGCCTGAAGTTATTTTTCTATACAGTTCTTAGAGGAAGTGTTTGGGTCACCTACATAGGCATGTAGTTCTCGACACTGGTTACTAGAGGATTTACAGAGGATGTTCATATATTCAACAAGCATTTGTTGAATACCTATTAGGTGCTAGCCATGGAAATATGGGATTGAAAAAAACAGACAAAAATCCCTAACTCTCTTACAATCTAGTGAGGACAATCAGACAGTAAACAAAATAAGCATAATATATAGTAATCATGTGGTAGTAAGTTCTATAGAGCAAAAACAAGTTTAAAGAAGGAGGTTGGGGGGAGTGTTGAGATGCGTAAGGTTTGCAGTTATAAATGTGGTGGTTAGGGAATCATTTGCTGAAAAATGAACATTGAGCAAAAACCTGAAGGATGTTAAAGGAATAAGATACATGTAATCCAGATGAAAGTTTTTTGGATAAAGGAAAGAGCAATTGCTAAATCCCTGAGGTGGGAGTGGGCTGTTCATAAGACAGCAAAGCAGCCAGGGTAGCTGAGTGATTGACAGCGGAAGATGGAAAATGGGGAATAGTTGGTGTAGGACCTAGTTTTGAGGATATTGACTTTTTTTTTTTTCCAAGACAGAGTTGTGCTCTGTTGCCCAGGCTAGAGTGCAGTGGCATGATCTTGGCTCACTGCAATCTCCGCCTCCCGGGTTCAAGCAATGCTCCTGCCTTAGCCTCCCCAGTAGCTGGGATTACAGGCACCTGCCACCATGTCCAGTTAATTTTTGTATTTTTAGTAGAGGTGGGGTTTCGCCATGTTAGCCAGGCTGGTCTTGGACTCCTGACCTCAAGTGATCTGCCCGCCTCAGCCTCCCAAAGTGCTGGGATTACAGGCGTGAGCCACCATGCCCACCCTAGGATATTTACTTTTATTTTGAATAAGGATGCCACTGGAGGCCGGACGTGGTGGCTAACGCCTATAATCCCAGCACTTTGGGAGGATGAGGCGGGTGGATTACGAGGTTAGGAGATTGAGACCATCCTGGCCAACATGGTGAAACCCCGTCTCTACTAAAAAAAAAAAAAAAATTTGCCAGGTTTGGTTGCATGCGCCTGTAGTCCCAGCTACTCAGGAGGCTGAGGAAGGAGAATCACTTGAACCCGGGAGGTGGAGGTTGCAGTGAGCCGAGATCGCCCCACTGTACTGCAGCCTGGGTGACAGAGCAAGACTCTGTCTCAAAAAAAAAAAAAAAAAAAGAAAATGCCACTGGAGAGCTTTGAGGAGAGGATCAGTCTGGCTACTGGGTTGAGAATTAATCATAGCAGGCAAAGGCAAAAGAAGTGAGGTTAGTTAGGAGGCTTTACAACAACCCAGATGAGAGATGGGAGGTTTTAGCCAGGGAGATGGAGATGTTGAGAGAGTAGCTGGACTCAGGATTGTGACAGAGGACTGAAGGAAAAGCAGGTTTTGGGGGAAGATTGCATTTCTCCCTTCAACTTCAGTTACGTAGATCACCCATATGCCACACAACTGCAACTCTGTAACAGCCAATTTTTAGCTTCTTCCTTATCTAAGCCATCCTGTAGGCCATAGGAATTAAAACTAGGTTGGATCAAGGAAAAGTGAATGCTAGATCCATACAAAACTATTTGGATATTTGCCTTTGTATTTTATTGTTTCGAAATTATTTTTAATGGTTCAATAAACTCTTACTAGAACTACAAGCAATATAATTATTTCCTCTGCTTTATTAGAAATGTTTTTGTAATCATGTTAATTATATTACTTTTAACTATATAAGGCTTGTGTCTCTTTTTTATAAATTGATGTTTATATCCTCTGTAAGATAAATATAAAGCCTTTTTGTTCATATGAGGATGTGCTGTAAGATTGCAGGGAGTATAAAAATTGGCAGTGGAGTAGCTGACTTGTATTATTAGTCTGATCTTAATGTTGTAACATACTGATCATGCAAAATATATAGTTTGTTTTTGCTATTTAATACATGTAGGACTGTAACAAACAGACTAGAGAAGATGGCCATAAGGTACAAGAAAGCAAGTAAATTACTATCTAATTAAAGTATTTGATTCTAATACTAGCAGAGTTCTGTCTAGAAAATAAATTAACTTTCTGTATGCTTTTTTTGGTCTCAATTTTCCAATAATTTCCCTCAACTCTGATATGTGTCTGTTGAATAATATTTCTGATGTTAAGAATTAAAGGGGGTGTAGCTCAGTGGTAGGGTGCATGCTTAGCATGCATGAGGCCCTGGGTCAATCCCCAGCACCTCCACAAAGGTTTTCTGGCTGGACACGGTGGCTCACACCTGTAATCTCAGCATTTTGGGAAGCTGAGTTGGACAGATCACTAGAGGTCAGGAGTTCGAGACCAGCGTGGCCAACATGGTGAAACCCTATTTCTACTAAAAATACAAAAAAATTAGCCGGTCACGGTGGCACACACCTGTAATCTCAGCTACTTGGGAGGCTGAGGCATGACAATCGCTTGAACCTGGAAGGCGGGGGTTGTAGTGAGGTGAGATCATGCCACTGCACTCTAGCCTGGGTGACAGAGCAAGATTCTATCTCAAAAAAAAAAAAAATTTTAGTTTAAGAACAAATAATATTGTTTATTTTCATATGGGATTTGAAATCTGAATCTAATAATTATTGGTATTATTACTAATTCCCTTGCACCACTGAACAATTTTCTGTTTAGGGACGTTGGCTATAACAAGTATATAGACATAGTGATATATAAGCTTTCTGTTTTAAAACTGAGTTTCTTTTTTTTCCCCTGCCAATTTAAAGGCACACAATCAGAGAGCTATTTTCACAGGTAACTAATACATCTTGTTTCTGCTATATACTTTAAACTCTTATTTTTCACCCTTATGAAGTTGGAAGGAGTAGATGTGTTTATTTTATAGACAGACTATAATGTTGGGTTGTTGTAAGTGATTTTCTTTGCTACATATCCTTGAACTTTATTTTTATTTATTATTATTATTATTATTATTATTATTATTTTTGAGACAGAATCTTGCTCTGTTGCCCAGGCTAGAGTGCAGTTGTGTGATCTCGGCTCACTGCACCCTCTGCCTCCTGGGTTCAAGCGATTCTCCTACCTCAGCCTCCCAAGTAGCTGGGACTACAGGTGTGCACCACCACCCCAGGTGGTGGGCTCATGCCTGTAATATAACAGGTGGCTCATGCCTGTAATCCCAACACTTTGGGAGGTCAAGGCGGGTGGGTCACTTGAAGTCAGGAGTTCGAGACCAGCCTGGCCAACATGGTGAAATCCCATCTCTACTAAAAATACAAAAATTAGCCAGGCATTGTGGAATGCACCTATAATCCCAGCTACTTGGGAGGCTGAGGAGGGAGGACCACTTGAGCCTGGGAGGTGAAGGTTGCAGTGAGCCAAGATCATGCCACTGCACTCCAGCCTGGGCTACAGAGCAAGACTCCGTCTCAAAAAATAAAAAAATAAAATAAACCTTTAAAAACTCTTAAATTTGAAAAAAATATAATTGGGTGAGATTTTATTTACTCAGACCAGTTTTTGCTTTATTTTATTTTATTTTATTTTTGAGATAGGGTCTTGCCCAGGCTGGAGTGTAGTGACCCTATCATGGCTTACTGCAGCTTTGACCTCCTGGGTTCAAGAGGTCCTCCTACCTCAGCTTCCTGAGTAGCTTGGACTACAGGCACGTGCCATCATGCCTGAATAATTTTTTAAAATTTGTAGGGGAGGAGGCTCTCTATGTTGCCTAGGCTGGTCTTGAACTCCTGGGCTCAAGTAATCTTGTAATCCTTTAGCCTCAACCTCTCAAAGTGCTGGGATTACAGGTGTGAACCGTAGTGCCCAGCCTCAGGCTTGTTTTTATATACATTGTGTTAAATCACTAAATGTGTCTGCCTCCTTGACTATGAGGAAATGGGCTTCTAGTATCACCTGAAAAATGTTATAATAATTATAACCCATATTGAACTCATATTCCTAAAATTAGAGAATCTTAAGAATCCTGAGTTGCAAGGGAATGTAGCGATCAACTAGTTTGATGTAAAAGTCCGTCTTCAACATCTCTGGCATAAAGTCATTCATCATCTGCTTGACTATGTCCAAATAGGGGTGAACTCACGAATTCACAATAAGTCTATTCCATTTTTGAAGAGCTCAAATTGTTGGAAATCTTTTCCTTACATTAAAGCCGAAATCTATCTCCTTCTAATTTCTACCCTTTGAACTTACCCTCCAAAAACTGTATGGAATAAATCTAAAGTATTTTTCACATAAGTGGCATCTCTCATGTTCTGCCAACCAATTCTTTTTTATGTTTGTTTTTAGTACTAAATATCCTAGGTTCCTTTAAAATTCTTTATATGACACGGGTCCTAACACCTTTTTACCTAGCTGACCTGCTCTGTACTTACCTGAAGCTTATCAGGGTATCACTTAGAGAAATAGTTGTCAAACTTCAGTGTGCTAGAATAAACTCATCTTGCGGGTGCTTGTTAAAAATGGAGATTCCTGAGCCCTCCCCCTAGAGATTCTGACTTAATAGATCTGAGATGGGGCTCAGTATATATACTTATAATAGTACCACTGGCGATGCTGGTGCAAAGGTCTCTGGACTTTGCTTTGAGAATCATTGTTGGAAATGTATCTCTGAATACATTTCTGAATGTATTTTATGTGAAGAATTTAGTTTAAAAACAAATAATGTTATCTATTTTAATATGAGATTTGAAATGTGGATCTAGAAATTCTAGATATTCTTACTAATTCCTTTGCACCACTGGACAATTTTCTGTTTAGGGACATTGGCTATAACTACTATATAGACGTAGTGATATATAATTTTTCTGCTTTAAAACTGAGTTTCTTACATTTCTGAATGTATTCAGAGATACATTCTGAATTCCTTACCTTAGGGCCTTAGTGGTGGGAAAGATCTCTAAATTCCTTACCTTAGGGCCTCAGCTAAGTGGGAAAGACAAATGTGTAAAATGACTCTTACAAGAAGGAGCAGGGTGAAATGAGGGCATGCTGCTCATTAGCCCAGTGGATGGGGCCAGTCTTGGGAGTCTCAGCCCTAAAGTGGAGGACTAGTTCTCTGGGTGGAAATGAGTGTAAAGGGAGGAGTGGGAGGAAAAAAATATGTATAGTGCCAACAGGTAACTAAAAAGGTAACTATCTGCTTGTAAGGTAAAAAGAACTCTTGGGGCCGGTTGCGGTGGCTCAAACCTGTAATCCCAGCACTTTGGGAGGCTGAGCGGGGGCGGATCACCTGAGGTCAGGAGTTCGAGACCAGCCTGGCCAACATGGTGAAACTCCATCTCTACTAAAAATACAAAAATTAGCTGGGTGTGGTGGTGGGCGCCTGTAATCTCAGCTACTTGGGAGATTGAGGCACGAGAATTGCTTGAACCTGGGAGATGGAGGTTGCAGTGAGTCGAGTCTGCGCCACTGCATTACAGCCTGGGCGACAGAGTGAGATGAAGGAAGGAAGGGAGGAAGGGAGGGAGGAAGGAAGGAAGGAAGGGAGGGAGGGAGGGAGGGTCCGCACCTCTGCATTCCAGCCTGGGTGACAGAGTGAGACTCTGTCTCAAAAAAATAAAGAAAGAAAGAAAGAATTCTTGGGTTAAAGGGTAAATCAAAATGGAAATTAAAGACAATACTGAAAACATTACAAAGCAAAACCTATAGTGTACAGAAAGTGGCATTCAAAAGAAGATGTATAGCTTTAGAAATGCACTCAAAGAACATAAAAGATTGAAAATCAATGAACCAAACATTAAACTCAATAAGCTAGGCAAAGAACATTACAAACAACTCTTTTAAAAGTTGGGGGATGGAATTAAAAGAGATAAAGCAGAAATTAATGAAATAAAAAACAAACAATAAAAGGCACACTCAATTAGTGTACTAAAAATCTGATTATTTGATAACCAATAAAATAGACCAATCTTTGGCAAGTCTGATTAAAAAAAGAAAGATGGAGAAGGAGAGAAAATATAAAAATAGCATCAGGGCCAGGTGCAGTGGCTCACGCCTGTTTTCCTAGCACTTTGGGAGGCCGAGGTGGGTGGATCACTTGAGGCAAGGAGTTTGAGACCAGCCTGGCCAACATTGTGAAACCCCATCTCTACTAAAAATACAAAAAATTAGCCAGGTGTGGTGGCATGCGCCTGTAATCCCAGCTACTCTGGAGGCTGAGGCATGAGAATCGCTTGAACCCGGGAGGCGGAGGATGCAGTGAGCTGAGATGGCACCACTGCACTCCAGCCTGAGCAACAGAGTGAGACTCTGTCTCGAAACAAACAAACAAAAACAACAACAACAAAGCATTGGAATGAAAAGGACATATAATCACAGAAATAGTGAAGATTTTAAAAGCATACTAATGTATTGCATATTACCTTATAGCAATACATTTAAAATTCGGGTGAAATTTATCTAAGTATATAACAAACCAAAATTGACTCAAAAGAGGTGGGGAATCTAAGATAGTAAAAAAAAATTATTGAAGAAGAAAAAGAGCACAATATAGTTAACATGACTGAACTGTACACTTAAAAATTATTAAGGTGGTAAATTGCATGTATTTTTTTAACTACGATTAAACAAATTTTTTTAATTAAAAAAAGGAAAAGAGGCCAGGTGCTGTGGCAAACACCTATAATCCCAGCACTTTGGGAGGCCGAGGAGGGCAGATCTCTTGAGGTCACAAATTTGAGACCAGCCTGGTTAACATGGCGAAACCCTGTCTCTACTAAAAATACAAAAATTAGCTGGGCATGGTGGTGGGAACCTGTAATCCCAGCTATTTGGGAGGCTGAGGCAGGAGAATGGCTTCAACCCAGGAGGCAGAGGTTGCAGTGAGCAGTGACTGCACCATTGCACTCCAGCCTGGGCAACAGAGTGAGACTCCATCTCAAAAAAAAAAAAAAAAAAAGGAAAAGAAAAGGTCTCAAGTCTAGGTGATTTTATGGGCAAGTTATAGATAATCTCTAAAGAAGAGACAAATTCATTTGTTACTTTCACATTTCCATAGCATAGAAAATAATGAGACATTTGCAATATATTTCTGTAAGGTAAATCTTAATAAGGGAAGCAAACAAGTATGGCACAGAAAGAAATACTTGTATCAATCTCATTTATAAATGTAAATATAAAAATATTAAATCAAAAATTAGCAATTTTAATTCAACAACAGGTTAAACGAAAAATAGATCATGGATATCTACTAGAATATAAGCTCCATGAGGGTAGGAATCATTGTGAGTTCCTTTAATACAAGCTAAGTGGCCAGAAAGCTGCCTGGCATATATTAAGTACATGAATATTTGTTGAATTGAATGAACTGAATTAACCAAGTAGGTTTGATCCAACTGTGGTTAACATTAAGGAATATGTTCAGTATACTGAAAGAAAAATAATAAAAAAGATCATCTTTCTAAGATACTGAAAAACCTTTTGATAAAATTTTACTCCCATTCCTGATAAAAGCTATTGTAAGCTAGGAAAAGGAAATTTCCTTAATTTGATGTAGGCTATCTATTTAAAAACTTAAACATCACTGTTTATTATGAAACGTTAGAAGCCTTTTCATGAATAACACAAAAAATGCCTGCTATAACTGCTGCTATTCAACAGTGTTCTGGAGGTCTTAGCCAATGGAAAAGAAACATAGAAATGAGTTAAATACTGGAAAGGAAGCAACAAAAATCATTATATACACAGGCAATAGAGGTAATCTAAGACAACCAATGAAGCACTAATTTGAATTAATGAGAGTGCAATAAAGTGGCTCCATATAAGGAAAACAAAATCAATATCTGCCCTTATGCCACAATAACTAATGAAAAAATGTAGAGGAAAAAAATTACATTTATAAGAATAACAAAAGCCTAAACTGGACAAGAAATGTGTAACACTTATATGAGAAAGAAAGTATAAATATTTTCTGAAAGACACTTTAAAACATTTTGAATAGGCCGGGTGCAGTGGCTCATGCCTGTAATCCCAGCACTTCGGGAGGCCGAGGCAGGCGATCACGAGGTCAGGAGATTGAGCCTATCCTGGCTAACACGGTGAAACTCTGTCTCTATTAAAAATACAAAAAATTAACTGGGCATGGTGGCGGGCACCTGTAGTCCCAGCTACTGGGAGGCTGAGGCAGGAGAATGGCTTGAACCCGGGAGACGGAGCTTGCAGTGAGCCTAGATCGCGCCACTGCACTCCAGCCTGGGTGACAGAGCGAGACTCTGTCTCAAAAAAAAAATTTTTTTTTAATAAATGAAGAGATAATATAACTTAGGATAATATTCAGTCTTATGATTATGGCAATCTCTCAATTAATCATTAAATTCAGTGTAATCTCAATCAAAACCTTGATAGGCATTTGACATATGAAGAGAGAATTGAGGATAGGAACTTGACATATGAAGAGAGAATATAGACAAGAATAGACAATTGTAAAAGTTTTTTCTTTTCTTTTTTTAAAGAGCAATGAATAGCATATAGGGCTGGAAGAACTTGCTCTATTAGATATTAGAAAGACAAGAGTAATTAAGATAGTTTAGTAATGGCAAAGGAAAGCTAAATAGATTGGAATAGAGTAGAATGTATCGAAATAGATCCATATATATGGAAATTTACTTAATAATAAAGATTACATTTCAAATCAGTGAGGAAGAAATGGACAGTATAAGAGGTGTTCAGACCATTAGTTATTTATTTGGACACTAAATAAAGGTAGATTCCCTCCCTGAAACCCTACACAGAAAGAATTATAGATGAGTTAATTACTAAAATGTACAGACAAAAATTATAAAAGTACTACAGAAAATAAAAATAATTTTTATTCTTGAAACTGAGATTAGCTTTTCTAAGCAAAACATAAAACTCCAAAATCATGAAGTGCCGTAATTTTAGACTTTATAATTGAAGAATGCATAATAAAAATTAAGAATAACAACTTAGGCTGGGCGAGGTGGCTCATGCCTGTAATCCCAGCACTTTGGGAGGCTGAGGTGGGTGAATCATTTGAGCTCAGGAGTTCAAGACCAGCCTGGGCAACATGACGAAATCCCGTCTCTACTAAAAATACAAAAATTAGCCAGGTGTGGCGGTGTGTGCCTGTGGTTCCAGCTACTCAGGAGGCTGAGGTGGGAGAATTACTTGAACCCAGGAGGTGGAGATTGCAGTGAGCTGAGATCAAGCCACAGCACTCCAGCCTGGGCAACACAGTGAGACCCTGCCTCAAAAAAGTAAAAATAAATAAATGAACAATTTAAAGAATGAAAATAAAATGTAAAACTTGGATACTAAATAGAGGAAAGAAAGAATAAAGAAAACATAGTCAATCCAATAGAAAGCAGGAAGTGAAGAGAAAAGGGTATGGAAAAGAAATCTAAAAAGCAAAAAAATAAAGTGGGGGAAAATAACTCATTTAAATGTGTCAGTAATCACAATAATTAGGATAAATGGATTACAGCACCAGTTTAGCTGGGCCCAGTGGTTCACGCCTGTAATCCTAGCACTTTGAGAGGCTGAGGCGGGTGGACTGCTTGAGCATAGGAGTTTGAGACCAGCCTGGGCAACACAGCAAGACCCTGTCACTACAACAAAAATACAAAAATTAGGGTGTGAAGGCATGCCTGTAGTCCCAGCTACTTGGGAGGCTGAGGTGCCCTGAGCCTGGGGAGGTGGAGGCTGCAGTGAGCTATGATTGCACCACTGCACTCCAGCCTGGGCAACAGAATGGGACTCCATCTGAAAAAAACAAACAAAGCCACCAGTTTATAAATATATTCGTTTGTTAGATTTAAAAAGAGATATAAAATAAATATTTTATTTAAAAGATATCAGAATGATTGAAACCCCATCTCAACTAAAAATACAAAAATTAGCTGGGCATGGTGGCATGCACCTGTAATCCCAGCTACGCGGGAGGCTGAGGCATGAGAATCGCTTGAATCTGGGAGGTGGAGGTTGCAGTGAGCTGAGATCGCGGCACTGCACTCCATCCTGGGAGACAGAGTAAGACTCGATCTAGAAAATAAAAAAAGAAAAGTAGATACAAACTTCATTTGCAGTGAGAGAACAATACCGTCCAGATTATACCAGAGTCTTGAATTTTTCGTAATTAGCAATTTTTAATAAAAAAGGAAAATATATGAAGAGGCTTGAAATTTATATAAGGTATCATCTGCTAAAATAGATACTTATTAGCCAACTTTCAAAATGCCGTGTATCTTTTCTCCCATTCTCTTTGTTCTTGGAGCTGTATGCCTTTACTGCCATTTTAGTGGGGTTTATACAAGGCAAATGCTTGTATTTGATTCACTATCTATAAATAGTCCTTTTCTTCAGATTAAGGAATGGGCAATAAGATAAAAAGCTTTTACTTAAAAAAAAAAAAGAGGGTATTTTGTGCGGCTTCTTGAACATTTTGTGATCTCTCCTATCAAGGACAGCCAGCATGCTTTCTTAGGAATTGATCTTCAGCATCACTTCCATTAGATAGAATGCTGAGTTGACCGGACTGTATCTGATCTAATTTTTGCTAGCTCTTATTTTCTCGTATATGCTTGAAAATTGCCCTAAATAAAGGACATGCCATATTTAAAAATTAACAGTTGTAGTTTTTGTCTATAGGATGAATAGGAGCAGTAAAAGAGCAGTTTACCATTATTTTAAAAGGGCTAGACAGCTGAGTGTTTATACATTGCTTCCATTTAGATCTTACTAGATGAATAATTCAATTCTAAGAATGAGTTAATGACATACATGAGCTCACATTATTCAATTTTGTGTGTGTGTATGTGTTGTTATTAAGCTGTTGTGGGACAAAGATTTTTTTTATTAAGTAAGAAAAACTAATGATTTTAATCAATATGGAAATGATCTTAAAGTGTATCTTAATTTTCTTAATGTCATGATGTTTATTTCTAGATCCACTCCTTTGTGGATCATTCTATTAAAACAAATTTTTCATATTCACTGTAGCTTTATTTATGATCATAAAAATTTCAGCAACGGAAAAATGGTTGATCACATAATAATGATAGCTTCACTCCTTGGAATGCTGAACTTCAAAAAAGTTACAATGGGCCAAGTGTGGTGGCTCAGCCTGTAATCCCAGCACTTTGGGAAGCTGAGGTGGGTGATCACTTGAGGCCAGGAGTTTCAGACCAGCCTGGCCAACATGACAAAACCCCATCTCTACCAAAAATACAAAAATTAGTTGAGTGTGGTGGCACGTGCCTGTAATCCCAGCTACTTGAGAGGCTGAGGCAGGAGGATCACTTGAGCAGGGAGGTGGACGTTGCAGTCAGCCAAGCTCGCGCCACTGCACTCCAGCCTGGGCAACAGAGCAAGGCTCTGTC
This sequence comes from Gorilla gorilla gorilla, assembly GCF_029281585.2. Classification (NCBI taxonomy): domain Eukaryota; kingdom Metazoa; phylum Chordata; class Mammalia; order Primates; family Hominidae; genus Gorilla; species Gorilla gorilla. The sequence continues at coordinate 106,794,209 of NC_073224.2, forward strand.
TCAAAAAAAAAAAAAAAAAAAAAGTTACAATGAACTGGGCACGGTGGCTCTTGCCAGTAATCCCAGCACTTTGGGATGCCCAGGTGGGAGGATTGCTTCAGCCCAGGAGTTCAAGACCAGCCTGGGCAACATGGCAATACCCCATCTCTACAAAAAAATACAAAAAATTAACCAGGTGTGGTGGCACGTGCCTGTGGTCCCAGTTACTTGGAAGGCAGAGGGGGGAAGATCGCTTGAGCCCGGGAAGGGGAGGTTCAGTGAGCCGAGTTTGCACCATTGCACTCCAGCCTGGACGGCAGACAGAGAATGTCTCAAAAAAAAAAAAAAAGTTACAATGGTGAAGACCACATAGTAACATGGTAAAGTCTCACCAAAAAGCAATGTATGCGTAAGTAGCAGGCAAAGATATTTTATGGGAGAGGCAGTTGTGATGTCATTAAAAGATACTGACTTTGAACCCAAAGCAACTAGGGTCCCAATCTTAACTTTATCCCCTCACCAGTTGTGTGGCTTGACTCTCTGGGCATCAGTGTCCTTATCTGTCCCATGAGGATATTGTTAGCTACTCTGCAGGTTTGGTGTGAAAATAAGGATTATCCCCCTACCTAGCACTGTTCTTGGCACACAATGCTAATATTAACTGAGTACCTACTATTATTGCAACTGTAAAAATGACGTAAGCCTAAGGAAGACAATAGAAACATATACATATGGTAACCCTTGCATTAGGGTTGTGGTTGGCATATTGTTTTTCTCTTTTCTAGAGACTGGAACCCAGGCAGCTGATGGTTCTGTGTTAGAGGACATTAGATGCTCTAAATAGCACTGTATTTTGTCAGTGAGGGCATCCATGCCACCCATACCTGAACCCTGTGTTCCCCTCTCTGTCTCTGAGGCTTAGGCCTCCCGGACTCAGGCTGCCTTTTTCTCCCCTGCTGTTATGCCCATTCGTTTCTTGGGCTCAATTTCTCCCAAGCCTAGCTCTGGATTGGATTACTGTATTACCAATATATCACTAATCAGAAAATATTTAAGTATTGGGAAGCTGTCAGGTGTTGGTCTTATGAAAAAAGCTGTTAAAATCAGTTATGCAGTGTACTGTATTAGTACTCTAAATCATACTGACCTTTTTTTTTTTGAGACGGAGTTTCGCTCTTGTTGCCCAAGCTGCAGTGCAATGGCGCGATCTCGGCTCACTACAACCTCTGCCCCCTGGGTTCAAGCGATTCTCCTGCCTCATCCTCCTGAGTAGCTGGGATTACAGGTGCGCACCACCATGCCTGGCTAATTTTTTGTATTTTTAGTTGAAACGGGGTTTCATCATGTTAGCCAGGGTGGTCTCAAACTCCTGATTTCAGGTGATCTTCCTGCCTTAGTCTCTCAAAGTGCTGGGATTACAGGTGTGAGCCACCATGCCTGGCTCATAATGTCATTTTTAAAGGCCCATAAGTAAACATAAAATAATAAAACCGCAATGTTCAAAATATGCTATTTTGAACAAGTCAAAGCCTATGCATATATTTATATTTTTGGACAAATCTAATGGCATAACAATACCAAAAAATACTAAAAACACAGGCATTTTAATTCTAGTATCAGAAAACAGATTTCTAGATTATTCTGACAGAGTCCTATTCTGCTAAATGCCAGAGGGTTGAGCTGCTTCACATGTTTGCAGAAATGATTTCTTTTTTTAAAGTAGCTCTGTCAGCTGGGAGCAGAAACAGAGAAAGAACAAGCTTGCTGAATGAGGATGGGTTGGAGTTGGCCAGAACTCCTGTCATAATTCTGTCACTGGCATTCTTGCTGCAGCTAGCAGAAACTATGTGTGTGTGATATCTATAGGGCTGTCATCTACATCTAACTTAAAGTGCTTATGTGAGTAATTTTTGAGTTCTAACTGCAGGTATGGTGCTGGTTATGACCCTAATAGGCAGCAATGGACATGTGTTTATTATTATATTGGAGCAGACTTTGCCTTAGTTCCCTAATCTAGAATTGATCCCAATACCTTTAATTATATCCCACAGACTTATTAGGGCCAAACTATGTATATGAAAGTCTTTTGAGAAATTAAAAGTACTAAATGAAACAGATTTATTAGTAATAACTGCTTAGAGACATTCTAATGTCATGGTTTTGGAGTTAAACTAGCTTGGGCTTGAATCCTGGCTTTGCCACTTATCATGTAACTTTAAACAAGTCTCCTTAACCTGTGTGATCCTCAGTGTTGTCCATTATAATTCTTAAAATAATATTATTAGGCTGGGTGCGGTGGCTCACGCCTGTAATCCCAGCACTTTGGGAGGCTGAGGTGGGCGGATCACAAGGTCAAGAGATTGAGTCCATCCTGGCCAACATGGTGAAACCTGGTCTCTACTAAAAATACAAAAATTAGCTGGGTGTGGTGGCACACACCTGTAGTCCCAGCTACTTGGGAGGCTGAGGCAGGAGAATCGCTTAAACCTGGGAGGTGGAGGTTGCAGTGAGCCAAGTTCGCGCCACTATACTCCAGTCTGGTGACAGCGAGATTCCGTCTCAAAAAAAATTATTAATATGTATAGTACATACTAATATTGATAATATGTCATAATATTAGTATGTATTGTTGTGAGGATGAATGAAGGCAAAATGCTTGCTACGGTGCTTAAACATAGTAAAATGAGCAGTAGATGATAACTACTGTTACTATTAACACTACATGGTAGAGATTAGCAGAGACTAAAAATATCCTATATTTTAACTCCTCTTTTTTACCACTGGCAAGTTCTTTGTGACATAAAGACACTGGATAATATTGAAGTGTTGATGTTAAGGATAATATTGATGGCTATAGTTAGGATTATTGCCTTCCTCCAACTATTTCACTTAGTTGTCTGGGCAGCAGGGAAAAGAATGAGTTTGGGAGGCTGGAGGGAAGAATATTTTGTCCTCAAAAGGCCATATTTAAAAGATGTATATTATTTTATTATTAGATTTTTTTGGGCAAAAGTTTTAAAAGTGATAATACAGGTATCAATAACTTCAGAAAAGTGGGCTGGTAGAAATGTACAGCAGTACAATTTTTTTATAAGGTAATTGAGCAATACATATTAAAGGTCTTAAACGCATTCAGACTTTGACCCAGCATTTTTATTTTTAGGAAAAGAGATGTAGAAAATAAGTATAACAAAGATTTATAGATGTTCTTCCCAGCATTATTTATAATAGTGGGTCAAAAAAAGTTAAATGTCTAACAATGGAAACTGAGTAATTACAGAATGTCCTAGTCATGTAATAAGATAATATGCAGTTACTAAAAATTATGTTGGGGGTTAAAAACTCAAATGCCTTCAGTTGTTTAGCAAGTAAAGTATATGTGTGAAGACACTAGGGATTGGTGAGGACGGTGGTGAACTGGAGAGTTTATATTCCACGTGGAGGCATTAATTTACATTATAAAAGAATACTGTTTTGGCCAAGACACGATTAAATTCTATCCACAGGTTTACCAGTTTGAAACATCTACTGTTGAAGAATTTTAAAATGTGGGAAGATACTCATGGTATACTTTCTTCTTCTTCTTCTTCCTCCTCCTCCTCCTCCTCCTTCTTCTTCTTATTCCTCTTCCTCCTCTTCTTCCTCTTCTTCTTCTTCCTCTTCTTTTTCTTCTTTTCTTCTTTTAACAGGATTTTGCTCTGTCGCCCAGGCTAGAGTACAGTGGCAAGATCATGTCTCACTGCAGCCTTAAACTCCTGGTCTCAATCAATCCTCCCACCTCAATTTACCAAGTAGCTAGGACTACAGGCATGCACCACCATACCTGGCTATTTTTTTTTTTTTTTTTTTTCTGTAGACAGGTTCTTGCTATGTTGCCCAAGCTAGTCTCGGAACTCCTGGGCTCAAGCAGTCCTCCCAATTTAGCCGCCAAAAGTGCTGGACTACAGTCTTGAGCCACCATGCCTGGCCTCATGGTGTGCTTTTTTTTTTCTTTTATTTTTTTGAGACAGAATTTTGCTCTTATTGCCCAGGCTGGAGTGCAATGGCGTGATTTCGGCTCACTGCAACCTCTGCCTCCCGGGTTCAAGCGATTCTCCTGCCTCAGCCTCTTGAGTAGCTGGGATTACAGGTGTGCGCCACCACGCCCAGCTAATTTTTTGTATTTTTAGTAGAGACAGGGTTTCACCATGTTGGCCAGGCTGGTCTCGAACTCCTGACCTCAAGTGATCCACCCGCCTCAGCCTCCCAAAGTGCTGGGATTACAGGCGTGAGCCACCGCGCCTGGCCTTATGGTGTGCTTTTAAGTGACAAAAGCAAATAAGAAAACATAGGTAAAGAATGATTCCAATACTTTTTAAAGTATGTGTGTTTATAGTTATATCTCTTCTCTGTTGGTCTGTCTTATCTATCTGGAAGGATATTTGCCAAAACAATAATAGCAAATACTTAACATAGACCTTATTATGTGCCAGAGAGTGTTTTAAGCACTTCACATATGTTAGCTCATTTAATTCTCATAGCAATAAGAGGTACTATCACTATCTCTGCTTTACAGATGATAAAGCTGAGACATAGACAGGTTAAGTCACTTGCCCAAGGTCAAAGAGCTGGAAGGTGGTAGAGCTGGGATTCAAGCTTAGGCAGCAGAGTCTGGGCTCTTAACTACTATGCTATATTAAAACCAAAATGTTATGACTTGTCTGATTTTTGTGTGTGTGTGCTTTTTATTTTCTATATTTTGGTGCTTAAAATTTTTTCAATAATAAAAATGTATTTTATAATTAGAAAAAGCACAGCGTTTTATTAAAAATGCACATTTATTGCCTAGGCATGTGCTTCTTTTGGCTTCTCCAATTACTGTTCTCTATTAATGAAAATTAGTTTGTCTGACTTGCTGGCTGAAATCTTAGACCCTGAGGAAATAAAAAATAGGACAGGTAAATTTTATGGCAGTAGAAGGGAAAGTAACAGGCTCTGTGGGACAGCAGAAGAGCACTGAGCCAGAAACAGCAAGATGAGGTTAATGAGGAGTATAATGCAGGTAGTTGTCACCAGAGAAAAGTTTTGTTTAGGCCTAGCCTTGTGCCTCATCTAAAATATGGTGGCATCGTGCTCTTTCATGTTACTTAAATTTTTCTTTAATTTATTTAACAAATATTCATTAGATTTCTTCTTGCTGGGCACAATCAAGAATACAATGAAAAATCAGATAAGGGGATAAAAATAAAAATAAAAAATAGAGGCCAGGTGCCATGGCTCACGCCTGTAATCCCAACACTTTGAGAGGCCAAGGCAGGTGAATCACCTGAGGTCAGGAGTTCGAGGACCCAGCCCAGCCAACATGGTGAAACCCCGTCTCTACTAAAAATACAAAATTAGCCAGTGTGGTGGCGGGCCTGGGTGACAAGAGCAAAACTCTCTGAAAAAACAAAAACAAGAAAAACTGTGCAGTAACTGCACAGACAAGAATTCAAAGCTATATTCAATGACAAAACAGAACGCATAGGTAAACAATAGTAATCATGAAAGGGTGACAAGTACAGCTGCTACAGACATTTGCTAGAACAGTTTCAGTGCCCAATTCAAGTGGTTTGAAGAGCAAACGGGAGTTGAGGAAGTAGAGAGGAGAGATTTGGTGTACATTTCAAGAAGCTCATTTGTGAGGAAGCTCAGCAGTTTAAAGGAGACACAGGTTCCAACAAATGTTTTATGAAGCTGACTTTTGCTTTATTTGTTTTAAAATGAGGGTGCTGTGGGCTGTAGGGAGGAATCCAGGAGAGAAAGAGAAATGGAAAATATAGAAGATAAATGAAACATTAATGGCACAAATTCCCTGAGGAAGCAGAAGGGGATAAAACTATGAACAATAATGGGGAATGTTAACCTTGAACAGAAGGGGCATTTTGAAGGGGCATTTCCTCTACGCTAGAGGGAAGGGCTTTTGTTCAGAAACTTGTGTGAGATAAGGATAGATTCAGCTGTAAACAGGCTTATAAATGTAGGGCCTGGAGGGTAAGGAAATTCCTTCCCATCCACACCAAGGCCTCAATTTTCTAAGTGAACTGGGAGATTAGGTCATCTTTTGAGAAGGAGCAAGGTGATGGTCATAAAGGAAGATGGTGGTGAAAGTTTAGAATCGTGACTGAAGGAATGAGAGAAGCGTTTTCTAACTTAAATTTGATATTTAAAAATTTGTATTGTTATCAATCCACAGGTGTGATTTTCCCCAGCTGTACTTAGAATGCAGTAGCAGAGAAATCAGTTTGACTGATCTAACATTAGGAGTTCATGAATTATGTATGTAAGGACAAGAGAGAACCAGTGCATGAACAGTTTGACTATGGGACCTGGGCTCTCCTAGATAGACTCAGAGAAAATGAAGACATCTAGAACTTGAGCTGGCTGTGGTGCTAAAAGAGGGGTGTGGAGAGTATGGGGGTAAACAGATGGAGGGACAGGAGATTTGTATAGGTTGTGGATTACCGGACTTTTAAGATTTCAGAGACGACAGCATCTTTGGAGAACCCATTGCAACTTCCCTGCTATATGACCTAGGGTGAGTTACTGAAATATTTTGGATCCTCTGTTTCTTATATGAAAAATGGGAAGCCAAGAGAATGCAACCACCAAATTGCTTGTCCTGGAGACTGTGGACTCTGAGAGAATGAACAACCTCTACTGGAGACAGTGGCAAATAAATGTTTTCCTTGAGCTTTCTTTGGGCTAAGTTGTTGAAACTTCTCTTGGACCCTCCAGTAAGTTCATTCTTGAGCTATTGCTTCTACAAATCTAAAGCATCCTTAAGCAATAGGGTCATAAATGCAGTTACTTACTATAGTTACTTATGTGCCAAACATAAGTCTTCTGAGTATCAAGAATGACCTCGCTTGAATCACAATTCAAATATAGATAGAATTGTTGGTGTTCCATAGCCTGCTGATATCAGAACCCTGGACAATGGGTTTAATCAAGCAACAGTTTGTGGGTGGATGGGTCCTTCTGTCAACATGCCACAGTAGGGGTTGTTGTTTTATCACTGAAACTTTCCTATTAAACTTATAACAATTTTGACAAAAATTATTCATCTAATTAACTGTATAGATAAATATATTCTCTCTGGTATCTTTTGAGATTTGGAAACAAAACTGAATTTCCTAACTCACCATCAATTCAACTATTTTTCTAGTATATTTATTGAATATAGCCGATACTAGAGATTATTAATATATAATTGTAATTCATAAAAACAGTACAGTTCACCAAATGTTCATCAGCATATGAATTGATAAACAAAATATGCTATATATACACAATGGAATATTATTCAGCCTTAAAAAGGAAGGAAATTCTGACATATGCTACAATATGGATGAACCTTGAGGACATTATGCTAGGTAAAATAAGCCAGTCACAAAAAAAGACAAATACTATATGTATGATTTCACTTATTCAAAGTACCTAGAGCAACTGGGTGTGGTGGCTCACGCCTGTAATCCCAGCTTCTTGGGAGGCTGAGGCAGGAGAATCGCTTGAACCTGGGAGGCGGAGGTTGCAGTGAGCTGAGACTGTGCCATTGCACTCCAGCCAGGGCAACAAGAGCGAAACCCCATCTCAAAAAGCACAAAGTACATAAAGCAATAAAAAATATAGAGACAGAAAGTAGAATGGTGGTTGCCAGTGGTTTCCAACGGTTAGGGGGAACAGGGAGAATGGAGACTTATTGTTTAATGAATATAGTGTTTCAGTTTTGCAAAGTGAAAAGAATTCTGGAGTTGGATGGTGGTCATGATTGCACAACAATATTGATGTGCTTAATACCATTGAACTGTATATGGTACTTAAAAATGGCTAAGATACTGTAGTACATTTGTATTATGTGTATTTTACCACAATAAAAAAATGGAAAAAAAACCCCACAGTGAAGTGTTTAATTTTTCTTTCACATTGCCTTTTCTCTTAATTTGGCTTTGCCCAGGTTCTCTTGAGAATCCCGAACCTTTTATTAGGCCAAATGATCTTGATTGTATTGAATCCAATGATCACTTCAGCTTGAGCTGGGCTCTACAGAACTTGTTAATGCTTGCTTGGCTCTATGTGTTTGGTTTCATGGTATCTGTTGTGTTAAGGATACTATTGACAACTGCATCCTAGAGCCTTGTCAAACCTGTTTGATTTAAATAAATAACTCTTTTGAGAAAAATAGTTATGTACAGATGATCTAGTGAAAACATAAGTATTATTGAATACCACCTACTATCTAAAAAGTTAATTTTCCTACTTAAGGGAATTCAGCCTAAAATTATGGTTTTGTGATTCAGATAGTGATATGTTATTTTGGATACTTCAGAAAGCTTTTTTAATTGTATTTTTTCCTTGTATTAAAAATGTCTGAGAAATTCATATGGTCTTGACTAATTAATCATCTCAATATTTTGAACTCACCAAATTAGTCAGTTTTTTTATTATTCTACTTAAAATATCTCAGGATAAAATAGAATAGAATTTAATTATTTCATAGGGAAATAATAAAGAAAAGAAATATTTCCAATTTGGAATTTTAAGAAAATACACTTTTTTTTTTAGCAGTTATCCTTTTAGCGCTAAAGGATACTAGCAGATTATTATAAGAAATCTTCTTTGGCAGATGAAGTTAGAAATGTCAAGTTGATCACTTCTGCTTTTGTGCCATTGATTATCTTATTTATTTATTTTTTGAGATGGAGTCTCACTCTGTTGCCTAGGTTGGAGTGCAGCGGCCTGATCTCAGCTCAGTGTAGCCTCTGCCTTCTAGGTTCAACCGATTCTCCTGCCTCAGCCTCTCAAGTAGCTGGGACTACAGGTGTGCACTACTATGCCCAGCTAATTTTTTGTAGTTTTAGTAGAGACGGGATGTCACCACGTTGGCCAGGCTGGTCTCAAACTCCTAACGTCAGGTGATCCACCCACCTCAGCCTCCCAAAGTGCTGGGATTACAGGTGTGAGCCACTGTGCCCGGCTTTACCTTTTATATTTCTGCATGGTATTATAATTATTTATTACCTCTCTGTATTCCCTATAGAAGATGAGGACCTTGAAGTTAGAGATAGTGCTATAATCTTATATCCCTAGAGCCTAGTTAACAGGTGCTAGGTTCGGTAGGTGATTGTTCAGAATCACCTGATATAATACAGCCCAATACAACACAACAGAACACAACACAATACAATACAATGTAATACCTTTGATTTACGTTATCTGAAGGCTGAAAGTTGGAGACTATTTAGCAGGAACACATCACATGATTAATGGCTTCCACTGATTATGAATATAGTATAGCTTTAACTGTTTAGAAATTTAATTTCTAAGTATTTCTACAATTTATATAAATTCTAAATATAAATATACTTTTGATTGCAAATTACAGAATCCTAGATGGAATGAGCTTAAGCAGTAATCGGAGACATATTGGTTTATATGGCCAATCTGCAGAAAGGGTAAGGGTGGATTTATTTTTATGGATGACTGGCACCAAGAGCTTGGATATTATCCAGAAATTTCTCATTTCTCTCTCTTCACTTTTCACTTTTCTCTTTCCGTACTGGCTTTATTCTTTTAAGTTGCTGTCACCATATCTCAACTATAGCCTTAAGTAGCCCTGGGCTTATATATTTATGACCTTGTAACCCGAGAAAAATTCAGTTAGAAAATCCCAGGAAAGGGCTCTCATAGGTCACATTTGGACTATGTGTTACCTTTGCACAAATCACTGAGGATAAGGCAGATGGGGGTATTATGCTTGAAACAAGCTGTGTTAGGAACTTATCTCTACCATCAGGGAAGTGCGATACTGTTATAGGCAAGTCCCTTCAAAATCACATGGTTGCAGAAGGAGAGAACCATTCTCTCCAAAGAATAAAAGTACTGTTATGATGAGACAAAATAATAAATAAATATTCATTGCATGGTCTATGATATATGTTGCTAGTTTTCTTCTAATTTCCATCTGGCCTTCTTTCTTAGTAAAAGAATTTTTAATTTTAACCTGGCAAATGGCCACCCAGAATAAATAATGCTCATATCAGCCTCCTTTGCAGCTGAGTGTGATCATGTTCTGATCCAAGTTCTGGCCAATGGATGTAAGCAAAATATTGTATGCACCTTCCAGGAAGTGTTCTTAAACTGAAGGGTCATGCACTTTCTCAGTCCTTCCTGCTCCCTTTGGAAAACACTGGAAGGCCTAGAATTTCTCCATAAAATTCTAGGAATCTCCAAGGAATGCTTGTATTTTCTAAAATTCATATTGGTAGTCACTTGTCCTGTTCGCCAAGTGCCCTCACTCAAGGCCATTCATGCTCCAGAGCTCTGCAGATCCTTCTTGCAACCTGACAGACTATCAGAGCTCTGTGTCTCCTCTGCTCTTTTGTCTCAAGTATGAACACAGCACCTGACCACATTTCTTTTTTCAGTTGTGTAATTCATGTGGGGGCTTATTTCCCTGCCACAATAATTGCTCTAGGGCTAGAAAACTGACCCAAACAAAATATTTCACTATCCCCTATATTAGACATAATGTATTTGTCTGAGGATGGTCACCTGACGCAATATGGTCTGATCAGAGCCTTCCCATCAGATTTTTGAATTCACACAGAGAAGGGTAGTCTTAGGTCCTTTCTGGTGGTGAGCACTGTAAGATGTGAGGCTCTGAAGTTGATATTCCCCTCTTGTGTGGAAGAAGTCAGTCTGTAGTGGGAGAGAATAATGCTCACATGCAGAAAGAAGTTGTAATAGAGGCTACAGAGAATTCTGGAAACATTTTAGCCCTGGGTTTCAGTCTTTCCTGAGGTCTATTTGTGTGTGTATGTGTGTGTGAGTGTGTGTGTGTGTTTTGTTTGCTTGTTTTTGAAACAGAGTTTCGCTCTTGTTGCCCAGGCTGGAGTGCAATGGCATGATCTCGGCTCACTGCAACCTCCGCCTCCTGGGTCCAAGCAATTCTCCTGCTTCAGCCTCCCAAGTAGCTGGGATTACAGGCATGTGCCACCATGCCCAGTTGTATTTTTAGTAGAGACAGGGTTTCTCCATGTTGGTTAGGCTGGTCTCGAACTCCTGACCTCAGGTGATCCACCTGTCTCAGTCTCCCAAAGTGCTGGGATTACAGGCATGAGGCACCGCGCCCAGCCCCTGAGACCTATCTTATATTTTATCTTCTCTAACTCAGTTCAGATAAGGTTGTGGTGGGTTTTTTTGTTTGTTTTGTTTTGTTTTGTTTTTGTTTTTGAGACAGAGTCTCACTCTGTCACACAGGCTGGAGTGCAGTGGTGTGATCTCAGCTCACTGCAACCTCTGCCTCCTGGGTTCAAGTGATTTTCCTCTCTCAGCCTCCCGAGTAGCTGGGACTACAGATGTGTGCCACCACACCCGGCTAATTTGTGTATTTTTAGTAGAGATGGGGTTTCACCATGTTGGCCAGGCTGGTCTCGAACTCCTGACCTCAAGAGATCTGCCCGCCTTGGCCTTCCAAAGTGCTGGGATTACAGGCGTGAGCCACCACGCCCGGCTAATTGTGTTTTCTAAAACTTCACTGAAGACTTTTAAAGAAAGTGTTGTTGAGAGGATTGAGTGAGAAACCATCAATTCTTTAGCTTTCCATGTGCTACACATATACCACATTCTAAAATGGCAGCTGCTATTAGTTCTATTTATTGAGGCATTTGTTCTCCAATATCTGTATTTATATATTTATAATTCTTGTTGTATATCTTAGGCTAAACTCCTAAAATATTAATTTCTCCAGTTTTTGAGAAGGACACTAAAAATAGCATGCAGATCAGTTATCTTTAACCCTATTTAACATTCTTCATCAAGCCATCTGTTTCTAGGCTTTATCACCTTGTACTCAAATCCCTGATCCTCTTTATTGTTCTCTTCCTATTTAAGCTAATGTCCCCTCATAAGCCTGTGAGATCCTTCATTCCGGAGTGCAGAGGCGATAATCAGGAACAAGCTCCTGCCAGAAAAACTGTTACCTTGACATTATTATATGCCCTGGTCTCATTCTTAACAAAAAATGAAAATGGCTTTATTTGAAAGGACTTAAGAGTTGGTGATCTAAAACAAATCACAGGCTCTTAGAAAAGCTAAGGAGGAACTAGATTTAACTTGTGGAATGGAATATTTATTCCACCTTGTGCAGATAAGTGCTCAGAAATTGTTTTTGTTGATAAACTAAATAGTGGCACTCTATTGAGAAATAATTGTCTCTCATGTCCTTAGCACTGGCCACTATCTGATGTGTCAAAATGAGGAAGGTAATAGTACTGGTGCCAATTAAAGTGCTTGTTCAATTATGTCATTACTCATTAACATAGGCAGGAGGAAGCTGGAATACCTTTAAAACTTTTTAAATTGACAAATAATGATTATATATTTATAAGGGTAAAATGTGATGTTTTTATATATGTATACATGTAGAAAGATTAAAATCAAGCTAACTAACATATCCATCACCTAGCCTACCTTTTTTGTGTGGCAAGAACATTTGAAATCTACTCTTTTAGCGATTTTGAAATATATAAAACCTTATTATTAACCAAGGTCGCCATGCTGCACAACAGATCTCTAAAACTTACTCTTTTTGTGTAACTGAAACTTTGTATCCTTTGACCAACATCTCTGCTTTCTCTATCCCTGCACCACAGCCTCTGGTAACCACCATTCTACTCTCTGTGTCTATGAATTCAACTTTTTTAGATTCCACATATAAGTGAGATTATACAGTATCTGTCTTTCTGTACCTGACTCACTTCACTTAACCTATGTCCTTCAGGTTCATCCATGTTGTAAATAAGATTTCCTTCTTCTTCAAGGCTCTCTGGTATTCCACTGTGTATATATACCACATTTTCTGTGTCTGTTTATATGCTGATGGACATTTAGGTTGCTTCTATGTCTTGGCTATTGTGAATAATGCTGCAACAAACATGGGAGTGCGTATATCTCTTTGATGCACTGACTTCGATTTCTTTGGATATGTACTCAGAAGTTGAATTGCTGGATTTTATGGTAATTCTATATTTATTTTTTGAGGAACCTCCACACTGTTTTTCAAAATGGTTGTACAAATTTACATTCCCACAAACAGTGGGCTGGGTCCCCTTTTCTCCATATTCTTGGAAACACTTACCTTTCATGTTTTTGATAAAAGCCATTCTGGGTAGTCGAGTGACTAAGATTCACCTTTGTGCATCTGAAGTCAATACTTCTTAATTCTGCTTTCAGAACATATACCAGGTGAGAGGGATTTCTGTTTTTTCTAGTACCCAGTTCCACACTGCCAGTGATCATTTAATTGTGATAAATCTCTTGCCACAATGGTGGCAAACACTATGACCTTACTGGATGCTAATGCTGTTTGTTGCTGTGGTTGCTGTGGCTGCTGCTGGGTAAAGAGACTCCTTGGGCTCTTTAGTAAATAGGGCACTTTGAGATATTTCTTTTTTCTCTTGGGTTCTTAAAAATACATACTATTGGATATAAGATAAATCTGGTGGGATACTAAAGAGTTAAATAAAAGTAAATGGAGAGTGACTCTTAACTGATCGGCCCAGGTAGACTTCCACTTGTTGTAGTGGCTTGCAGAAGCCTGTTTTCGAGACATAGTGATGTCATTAGATGGCCTGTGGTGTCTCTTGATGCCCACAAGTCTCCTGTCTGCATTTCCAATGAGCTCCCAGGTGAGGCACTACTGCTAGGCTGGGAAACACACCCTGAATCCGTGAAGTGTGTGCTCTGCACATGTGATCACATGTGGTTACGGCTCTTTTCAACAATCCCAGTTACCAATGGCTGGAGTTGCTCTCTCAGCCAGATCAGCTGCCTCAGACCTTGAGCATGAGTTTTTTTTTTTTTTTTTTTTGAGAGAGTTTCGCTCTATCGCCCAGGCTGGAGTGCAATGGCACGATCTTGGCTCACCACAACCTCCGCCTCCCGGTTCCAAGCGATTCTCCTGCCTCAGCCTCCTGAGTAACTGGGATTACAGGCATGCGCCACCACGCCTGGCTAATCTTTGTATTTTTAGTAGAGACGGGGTTTCACCATGTTGGCCAGGCTGGTCTCGAACTCCCGACCTCAGGTGATCCACCTGCCTCAGCCTTCCAAAGTGCTGGGATTACTGGTGTGGGCCACCATGCCCGGCCCAGCATGAGATTTTACAGTATTTGACACAGCTAAAGACTGTGGAACTAGTCTTGACTTGACCCATTACTTCCATTAAAAGTTCCAGGCTCAGGCTGGGAAGCAGGAAGAATGATTAAGGAGAGAGAGAAAGAGAGAGTTTAGATTATTCTTCATGTTGGAATAAGAAGCTGTATTCTAAATGATTGGATTAGATGTTGTTTCAGTGGCAAGAGAAAGTCTGGAGTAACCACTGCATCTGTAATGTTAATGAATTTTAAATGTTAACATTCACACCTTTTTTCTCCCTTCTGCCTCTCTTTAGGAAAGCTGCTAAATTTGCTGGTGATATGCACATTTTAATGAATCTTATATATGCTTCATAAATCTTGTTGACTAATTAGTAAACCCATTTTATCATGCAAGAAGTATTCACTGAGCACTAGAACTTGGATTCCACTGGGCTGGTGCTGTCGTGTCTTCTCTCATTAAATCCAATGTGGACTTAGTTCAGGTTCACTCATCCCATACAGGGAGCTCTGGGGCTCCACCTGTTTCACTCTGTAGCACTGGTTCCTTTCACCTCATATCTGCTTTAACTACTGGACTTGGGTTTACTGAGTTCCTGATCTCTGACTTCATCTCCTATTTTTGGCTCTGAATTTGACCCTTGAACTTGGTAAGATGACAAGATCTCGTTTTTCCAGATTAATATTAACCTTTGCCACACCTCCCCAAATATAATTTTACATTCACCCTCTGGCTTTGTTCCCTCCCAGCTGCTGTGTGTGAAAACCTGACTCCAGTCCTCCCAGCCTCTAGGACCCTGCCCAGACCTGGCCTGCCTTCTTCCTCACCGCCACTGGAAAAAAACAGACATCAAAAGCCTTAACAAAATACTGTCTGATATAGCAAAATGGAACATGTTTCCTACTAGAAGTATATGACCCGAAAGGGGAAAAATCTGACTCATTTTAAAAACAATTGTTAGGGGTGTGTGTGTTTTGAGAGAAAGAAATAGAAAAGGGCCAATGTATTTGCTATTAAAAAAATCTTCAAAATAACAGAAAAAATTTAAAACTATATACTCAAAAAATGAATTGCTTTTGTTGTATTAGAAGTCTAGCCAACAGAAGTAAGGGGATGGAGACTGAACCAACCAGAGGAGAAAAGGTGGAAGGCGCTGCCCCAGCAGAGACCAGAACAGGGCCAGATAAAGTTAGGGTCAAAGATCCGCACCCTGTTTGGAAACTAAGCAATCAACAAGTGTCAGTCGTTATTTAGGTGCACCAAACATTTTGGGGGGAAATGTGATTTTAGACACATAATTATATGATAGGGGCCTATTTGGCTTTCAGAGAAAATTTTCAAGATAAATCAGTAGCTTTAAATAAAAATCTAAGTTTGTAATCAAAGTTTTTCAGAAATAGCAGAGAAACATATTTTCCTTTAAGTAGTTCTCTGTTAATAGTCTCTAGTCTCAAGCAGTTTTAATTTTAAATAGGACTACCTCTAACTTTGTGGGGCCTGGGGCAAGGGTACAAATAGAGGCCCATACAGCATATACCTAGATATTTAATGTTTTGTTTGTTTGTTTTTTGAGATGGAGTCTTGCTCTGTCACCCAGGCTGGAGTGCAGTGGCATGATCTTGGCTCACTGCAACCTCCACCTCCCTAGTTCAAGCGATTCTTCTGCTTCAGTCTCCTGAATAGCTGGGACTACAGGTGCACGCCACCACGCCTGGCTAATTCTTTGTATTTTTAGTAGAGACAGGGTTTCACCATGTTATTCAGGCTGGTCTCGAACTCCTGACCTCAAATGATCCACCCACCTCAGCCTCCCAAAGTGCTGGGATTACAGGCGTGAGCCACTGCGCCTGGCCTGCCATTCCCTTCTTCCAATTCTATTAGGAGGCAGTGTGAAGAATTCTTTCCCTGCTGTATGAATTACATCACCTACCTTAAAAGTAGGCAGCTACAGTTGGGGTTGATTGTGTTGTTTTGTTTTTGAGACAGGGTTTCACTCCGTCACCCAGGTTGGAATGTAGTGATGCGATCTCAGTTCACTGCAGCCTCAAACTCCCTGGCTCAAGTGATCCTCTCTCCTCAGCCTCCTGAGTAGCCAGGACTGCAGGCACATACCTGGCTAATTTTAAAAATTTTGTAGAGACAGTGTCTCACTACATTGCCCAGGTTGGTCTTGAACTCCTAGGCTCAAGTGATCTTCCCGCTTCAGCTTCCCCTGCACCTGGCCTGGTTGGGTTCTAAATAACAAGTTTTTCTTTCTCAGTTACACAATGATCCCAGAGCAATCTATGAGCTCTCTGAAATCATTTAGTCCCCTAGGGATGGATCGTGCCAACCACGTGAATAATGATAACAAAGATAATAATATTTACTATTATTTTTATTATTTGCAGTAGATAAATTTCCCTTTAAGGACAATTGGGCCAGGGCGCCAGTGGCTCACACCTGTAATCCCAACACTTGTGGGGTGGGTGGATCACTGAGTTCAGGAGTTCGAGGCCAACCTGGCCAAAATGGTGAAACCCCATTTCTACTAAAAATACAAAAATTATCCAGGCATGGTGCCCATGCCTGTAATTCCAGCTACTCAGGAGGCTGAGGCAGGAGGATCTCTTGAACCTGGGAGCCGGAGGTTGCAGTGAGCCGAGATTGTGCTACTGACCTCCAGCCTGGGCAACAGAGCAAGACCCTGTCTCCAAACAAACAAACAAAACAAAGACAATTGGGGGCTTTTGAGCTGGGAAATGATGTGACCAGATCTTAGTTTCAGGCAGGGTGTGAAGAGTAGATGGGAGAAGAGAGACAGGAAAGGCAAGAGACAGTTGTGGAGTTACTTTACAATAGTTTAGGTCAGAGGTAATGAGCTAGGGGATTGTAGCAACGAGAATTGAGAAAGGAATAGATATAATGATTCAATGTAGAGGTATTGACAATGGATTCAGACCTTAAAACAAAAATGCTAACCTAGATTCTGAGCAGGGACACTAGTAACAACTGTGTCCACAGTGTAACCTAATTATTGTAGATGTGTGTATGTCTAGCATTGGGGTATTCCACAGGAATAGGCTAGAGAAACATCAACTCACTAGACTGTGCTTTACTTTTAGGAGTAGCCACCATACTGTCTTGCTGAGTGTTAGAAGCTGTTTGCTGCATAAAGGCCTGCAGATATCATTCATATAGAGAAAGAGGGGAGGAGGAAACTAAAGACTGAAAAGAAAGTCTTGTAGGAAGTAGGAAACCAAGAACAGAATATACTGTTGGGGCAGTAAGACTCAGCCCTTTCAGCTCCTTTCAGGGATGAATGTTTGCAGTCACAGGCTGCCTTGTCCTTTACACCTTTTGTCTTTTTTCCTGAATAAGATGAAAGATGTCAAGCAGAGAAGGATTTGGACCTCTAACTGCTAGTCTTCATGAAAACTTCTTAAGGGCAATGATTGCATCTTTGCATGCTTTACACATAGTGGGTGCTTAGATACATCAGTAGAATTCATGTAATCGTCATTAATTCCCATTTTGCTGAGTATTTTTTGCTCATATAGAGGGTCTAGATAAGGAGGCAAGCAGTATGACACTAGCTGCAGCATCATATATTGGCAAGTAAGAGGAGAGCTGCCACTTGTGTGTGATCTGTAGCCCGGGGAAGGAGTGGAAGGGCACTGCCTGGGGGCAGCTAGTCTGCTTAAAAGGTGTTGCAGGTCCAGCATCCTTGATTAGCGCTTGGGACCTCTTTCTGCCCGGTTTCATTATTTGGCCCCTCAGTTTCCCTTCCTCTTTCCTGCTATAGGCAGTGTTTTATTTTTAAATGTGCCTCAGTTCTTATATTTTTTCCTTGGGTGCTTCTAGAGTACTTTACTCGTATCCATGGATCCCTTCGTAGGTTTTGGTCTTGTTTCACTAATTTCTTTGGACCTCAGGATTTTATCTCTTTTTAAACTAGGAAGGTTACCTACGTAATGGTGACACTTTTCAATTCTAAATTTTTTTCCAACTGAAAATAATGACTTCCATTGACATCTCTATGAGTTGTTGCTATGCTTTGCAGGCTCGTCCATAGACCATAAGCAACATGGGAACAGCCACAGTGCTGATCAGGACAGTAATACGGAAATGGAGGGCACGTCAGTGAGATTCTAGTAGATGCCCATTAGATATAGTCACTGAACCCCAAAGCTCCCTGATGTGGGGAGAAAAAGCATGTCTTTATAATTTAGGAAATGTTCTTAGTATGTGGTACCTGTTGAGGTCAACCTGGGCCATTAGTCACAAAGAAAAAAGGGGAGTTAATGACAGTGTCAAGTAAATGCCCCAAAGCAATAACCAGAGCCTGATGTAGTGTCAATCTTCTATCCCCTGAATGCTCTGTCAGTTTCCAGTAGCCTGAGTTTGGCCTCCCTCCTAGTGCTGACCTAGTCAGGGGCAGAGTGACTTCATCATTCCATTCCCAGGCCTCTCCTCATTGCCTGAGCTAAAGTGTTGGTAGTCTTGAGTACATGCTTCCTCCAAGCCTGGGGTGTGTCACCTGTGAGGTGGAGATTAAGCTGACCCACCTGACCTGCATTCCAATTAGGTAAGGTAGCACTTGCTCTCCTCACAGCCTAAGGAACTGGCTTCTTTTCTCTACCTACTTGTTGCTAGGCCTGTAATGGCCTTAGAAGCCCATTCTTACATCCTCAGGGGATTTGTCAGGACCATACTAGAAACACACCCAATCTTGCCAAGGGCCGTTTTTTAATCTCTCAACCCAGCTCTCCTGGGAACTGTTACTTGCAATAATTGGGAGCTGATAAATCTTATTTACAATAAAGCACCTCCAGTGATTTTAAGGGCCTGGAGGCAGGGATTTTCTTCTTAGGAGTTCTCCTAATGCCTAATCCTAGGAACACTTTAGGGAGTGCAGGAAGGTAAGATGGTGTCACTAAACTCCTCTCTTTTGACATTTTTATTATTGCTAAGTATTTTTCATTAATTGATTAAGCGGTTCACTTATGAGCAAATACTTGTGAAAATTAACAATTCAAGGCAATTGCTAAATTCCAGTTGACTGATAAACACATTTATAGTTTAGGATTTAACACGAAGACTTTAAAAGGAGGTGATACAGATTGGGCCTTGAACTCTCTCCAGAGAGAAAACTTAGAGACAGGGGAGACAGTTGGGTGGTAACATGGTGGTTTGCTGGAGTTAGCTCAAGCTGTCTCTTACTGACTTGCTAGAGCCGACTGCACATTTCCCAGCTCCTTGTTCAGCAACATCACATTGGTAGCATGAAATTATCAGTGGTAGAAATATTTGCACCATGAAAATTAGTAACTGCTGGCTGGGCATGGTGGCTCACTCCTATAATCTCAGCACTTTGGGAGGCCAAGGCGGGTGGATCACCTGAGGTCAGGAGTTCAAGACCAGCCTGGTCAACATGGTGAAACCCCGTGTCTACTAAAAATACAAAATTAGCCAGGCGTGGTGGTGGGTGCCTGTAATCCCAGCTACTCAGGAGGCTGGGGCAGGAGAAGTTTGAACCCGGGAGGCAGAGGTTGCAGTGAGCCAGGATTGTGCCACTGCACTCCAGCCTTGGCGACAAAAGCGAGACTCTGTCTCAAAAAAAAAAAAAAAAAAAAAAAAAGGGAAAGAAAATTAGTAAATGTTACAAATCAGGGCTTTTTCACCCTGGAGAACCGGTTGTTAATATTTACTAGCACACCACTGGTGGTCAAGGAAGTAGAACACAAATGTAGAAATGGAAATGTAGAAATGGAGTTAAGACCAGGCTGGGTTCCCTCTTACAAAGGAGATTAAGGAATTTTCAGTTTATCCATTGACACTGAGGTATTGTTGATGACATTTTATTCGTTGAGATTATTTTGGTTACAAGCAATAGAAAGACTAAATTTGAAATGGCTCAAAAAATAAGAAAGATGCATTTATCCCATATAACAAGAATTTCAAGTTGGACCACTCTGGGATTGGTTAATTCAGCAGGGCACCAAAGACCCAGATTCTTTTAATATTTTTGCTCTGTCATCCTTAGTATGTCAGTCTGGCCTCTGACCAGCACAACATTTCCAAATCCAACAACTTTCAGCAGCAGAGGAAAATAATTTATTCTTTCTTTTCATCTCTTTGTAAGAGCAAAGAAGACTTTCCCAAAAGCCTCCAGCGGATTTTCTCACATCTCGAATTGGTCAGAACTCTATCACATGCCTAGATCAAGCACTGGCAAGGGGAAGGGAGCCCCATGATCCATTAGTGTTTCACCTGTGTTCCTCCCACTCAGCCCCCGCCCCCTCTACTGAGGCCAATCTCCCCTGAAGCCATGTACAGCAGGCTGGTTACTTGAACCTAATCAAGGTTCTATAGGCATGGAGGAAGAAGGAGGATGGACATTGGTTAAGCAACCAACATGTTTGCTAGAGTTTTTGAAAAGAGAGAAAACATCCATGAAATAATTTAGGAAGTGGCCGGGCATGGTGGCTCACACTTGTAATCTCAGCACTTTGGGCTCACGCTTGTAATCTCAGCACTTTGGGATGCCGAGGAGGGTGGATCACTTGAGGTCAGGAGTTCAAGACCATCCTGGCCAACATCTCTACTAAAAATACAAAAATTAGCCACGCGTGGTGTCACGTGCCTGTAATCCCAGGTACTCTGGAGGCTGAGGCACAAGAATTGCTTGAACCTGGGAGGTGGAGGTTGAAGTGAGCCGAGATTGCACCACTGCACTCCAGCCTGGGTGACAGAGCCAGACTCCATCTCAAAAAAAAAAAAAAAAAAAAAAAAGAGAAAGAAAAAAAAGAATTTAGGAACCATAATCTTAGCACTGGTGTGCAAGCAGATAGAGGGCCTGGGATTAGGGAGGCTCAGCTATACTATTACAAGATACTAAATATGAAATAATAATCTACCAAAGCAATGCTTTCAATTGCCAAATGGCTGCCAATTCATTCATTCATTCATTCACTTAATAGATATTTAATAAATGACTGTCGTGGGTCAGATACTATGCTAGGTACTATACACAAAATGGTAAACTTAGCTAATGGAGCGTCAGAATCTGATGGGTGAAGTAAATATCAATCAAATAATCCACAAGTAAATGTAAATGTTTAACCTGGTTAAATGTTATCAAGAAACCCTGGATTTTTTTTTAATTGAGGTAAAATTCACATATAGTGATCTTAAGTATACAATTTGATGTCTGTGTGTAACAGCCATCCTTATCAAGACACAGAACATTCTCATCACCTCAGAAAGTTCCCTCATGTCCCTTCCTATTTGATCTTCACCTCCCCCTAATAGGTAACCACAGTTCTGATTTTTATCTTCAAGATTACGTTCGCCTGTTCCTGAATTTCACATAAATGGCTTTTTTTGCACCAGAAATGAGTCCAAGATTCATTCATATTGTTGTGTTTAATGATCATTTGTTTTTTAAATTTGTACTCCATTGTAAGAACAATATAAGTAATTTTCTGATGGTGAACATTTAAAATGTTCTAGTTTGGAGCTATTATGAATAAAGCTATAGTGAACATTCACGTATAAGTTTTTTGTGTACACATAGATTTCATTTCTATTGGGTAAATTCCTAGGGAGTGGAATTACTAGGTTTTAGGGTAGGAATGTGTTTAACATTATGAAACTTCCCCTCACACAGCTTTTTTTTTTTTTTTTTTTTGAGACACTTTCTCTCTGTCACCCAGGCTGGAGTGCAGTGGTGCAATCATGGTTCCCTGAGCCTCGATCTCCCAGACTCAAGTGATCCTCCCACCTTAGCCTCCCTAGTAGCTGGGACCACAGGCGTGCACCACCATGCCTGACTAATTTTTTTTATTTTTGTAGAAATGGGATCTCCCTATATTGCCCAGGCTGGTCTCAAACTCCTGGGCTCAAGCCATTCTCCTGCCTTGGCCTCCCAAAGTGCCGGGATTTCAGGCAGGATCCACCATGCCTGGCTGAGCCCTATATATATATATACACACACACATATATATATATACACATATATACGTATATATACGTATATGTGTGTATATATACGTATATATACGTATATATACACACATATACGTATATATACACATATACACACACATATATATGTATATATACGTATATATACACATATACGTATATATGTGTGTGTATATGTGTATATATATGTGTGTATATATATGTGTATATATATGTGTGTATATATATATGTGTGTGTGTGTGTATATATATATATATATATATATTTTTTTTTTTTTTGAGACAGAGTCTCACTCTGTTGCCCGGCTGGAGTGCAGTGGCGCGATCTCGTCTCACTGCAAGCTCCGCCTCCCGAGTTCACGTCATTCTCCTGCTTCAGCCTCCCAAGTAGCTGGGACTACAGGCGCCCGTCACCTCGCCTGGCTAATTTTTTGTAGTTTTAGTAGAGACAGGGTTTCACCGGGTTAGCCAGGATGGTCTCAATCTCCTGACCTCATGATCCGCCTGCCTCAGCCTCCCAAAGTGCTGGTATTACAAGCGTGAGCCACCGCTCCCAGCCGAGCCCTAGATATTTTTTTAAAAAATATGGATTCATGGTCTTCAGTTCCAAGAAAGAATTCTGCGTCAGTCTGAGGTTCCTAGGCATGTATAATATGTAGTTTTTAAAAACTCCCCAGAACCAATGGTCTAAATTATATTGGTGGCGGTGGAAAGGAAGTTATTTTGGTTTGGTTTTCTTTTCCACCACAAAAGCATATAAATGTAAATAATTTTTTTCCCTGCCTAGCTACAACCTTTCTCTGAACATTTTCCCCAACTCTAGCCATTAGCCCCAGTATTGAAATAGTCTCTCTTTTTAGTTTCTCTGGTGAAATGCAAAGCTCTGGTTTTTCTGCTCTTGCTTAAAGTGATGTAAAAGCTCAGGGAGCTCCTTGAAGCAGCCCTTAGAATTGCTAAGACGAGTAAACAAAAACAGATCTCTAGGGTGGAAAAGAACTTTGGACAGAATAGCAGTTGAGGGTGTGTGGCCCTGTGTACACCGGTAGGATTTTGTCTGGTGCTTTTACTTTTTTTCCCTTACTATTCTACCTAGCAGCAAGAAATAGTCAACTGTGTTCTGGCTGCTGCCAATGTCTACATTAAACAGCTGCCTCTGAGCATCCAACCTAGTGCCAGCCTAAATGGCTGCATATCACTAGAGAAGAAGCCTCTAGTTTCTAGGCAGAGAAACTGAGACACAGGAATGGGAAGGGAGTCACTTAATGGATTAGGGACTGGTTGAGCTGGGACCAGAACCCAGGTGGCCTGGCTCCCAGCCCAGCTGACCACACTGCTACCCACACAGCCTGGGCTGACCAAAGACAAGCAGCCCATTGAGCAACTGCACAAACAACAATGAATGATGGATGGTCAGAGCAAGAAATAGGCACAAAGCAACTGTGACCCCATCACTTCCTGGCCCCTAAATTTCCAGGCAAGCCTATAAAGTGTGGTCACTTAAATGACTTTGACCAGCAACTTGGCCCAGCTTTCAAATCTGGAGACTTTCTATGGTCACTGCCAAAAGAAAAAGTCTGTCTTATATTGAGGGTAGAGTGCCTTTGAGCTCCACGCCTGGTTCTATTAAGTCTGTGGCAGTGGTGTTAAGATTAGAAAGACATATTTATTTATATGGGTATAACCTGGTTCTGGACAGCTGTGGTGAAACAAGGCAACTTTCAGATTTTGAGGCTCCTCTTCTACAGATCTGTGCTCCCATCTCAGATTTAACTAGCAAAGGCTAGGTGTGGTCAGTGATTGTTGTCACAATCATTCCAGAATGTTTGTGTAGAATTACTAGAATTTCAGTCTTTTCATTCTAAAGTATTTTCATCCCTCTCACCTTTCTAGAACGACACCCTTTTCAGCTCCTTTCCAATGGCTGTAGCCAACTGATTCTACCCCAGAGTCCCAAGCGTCCACCCCCGTACCCTTCCAGTTCAGTTCAGTTAGAGTCAATTTAGGTGACCAAATCTCATCCTGCTCTCCTCCTTAAATTTACCACTAAACGGTAGCTAAAATTTGTGGTCCCTATACGCTTGAAGCCCACGCCAAATGACTTTACTTGTCAACCTGTATTGTATGTCTTGGATATGCCCCCATGCAAGGCACTCTGACTTGTTTGGCCTTAGTATGTGTGGACAGCCTTGGGCCCAGCCCTAAATTTTCGATTGTAAACCCAGGTGTATCCCTAAGAGATATAGCTGTCTAGGAAGTTTCCCTGTTTCAGGTGTCAGTTTCCTATTCTGAGCTAGACAATTCTAAAATGCCTATGCCCCACGCCTCCCCTTTAGAAACTGAGGAAGAAGTGAGGGGAAAGAAAAGTTGACTAGAGTATTTGTTTTTACATAGGCATAATGGGCACAATTAGACAATACATTATTTTGAATATGCAGACCAGGTGCTATAATGTTAGGAATCTGAATTAAAATTTCAAATGTCTTTTGTTAGAGTATAGCCGGGGTTGGCATCGTTTTGTGTTTGTCATAAAGAGGTATTTATTAAATGGCCTTTCGTTCTTGAAACAGTCCACACAGGCCTAATACTTATTCATTCATTCAACAAATATGGAAGGTCTACTATGTGACAAGGATGGCTTATTATGTTCTCATAGCCATAGCTCATTGTCACTCAGGTAGGACACATACAAGTTCTGCTACATATAATATAGTTTTATGTATTTTACTAAATTGTAAAACCTTTGATGTCTGGGATTATGTCTTGTTAATTTTTGTATCCCCCTGTATCACTGAGTGCAGTGATACACATCACAGGGATACAATACATGTTTGAATTATGCCATAATGTTTTAAAAGACTTAACAAACGCACTAGAAGACATAACAAACGCACTATGTAAGTTTTTTTTTTTTACTGTTAGCAGTCTAAAGCAGATGTATCAACAGGGTATCACTGTTATGCAAGTAAATAAATATTAAGTGTTTACAGAGAAGGATATGTTCACTTCAAGAGTGAAGGAACAAGAGAAATATATAATTGGGTGGAGACTGGTGTAGAAGAAGCTAATTTTCCTCCGGTCACTCCAGAATGATTGTGTAGAGTTACTAGAATTTCAGTCTTTTCATTCTGAAGTATTTTCATCTCTCTCACCTTTCTACAACTACTCCACCCCTTTCAGCTCCTTCCCAACGGCTGTAGCCAACTGATTCTACCCCAGAGTCCTAAGAGTCCACCCTGTACTCCTCCAACTCCTGTTCAAGAATGCTCCAGACCAGGAGCTTTAGGGACTCGGGTCGGGAAAACACGGGGTCACGCGCGGGGCAAGCGCCAATCTGGCCGCAGCCTGGGGAGCGGCGCTAAAGGCGGGGCTGCGACGGGGCGGAGCGGGAGGAGGCCCGGGGGCGGCCTGGGTGTCACCACCAACCCGCTCCGGCCGGAAACTGGCGCCTGTTTCCGGCCGGACAGCAGAAAGCCACCGATCCTGAACCAGCCGCCGGAGCCGGAGTGGCGACCGGGTGCGGAGCGGGCAAAAAGCCACTGGGGGAGGCCAGTCCCGATCAGTCCCTTCTGGCTTCAGCTCCAGATCCCGTGCGGAGCAACAGCTGCGGTCGCAGTCTCCATTCACCACCGCCTCCACCTCCATCGCCGTCGGGCGAGGGGCCGGCCGGACCCCGGGGTCACTGCCGAGGAATGAGGAGAGGCGGCCGGGCCCCGCGCTCCGCCCCGGCCTAGGGCCTTGCCCCGGGAGCCCGCGAGGGTAACGGAGCCCCCCGTCCTGACACCGTCCCCCGTCTGCTCCCGCCCCTCCCGGCTTCTCAGACTCGCAAACTCTGCTCCTCAGATCGCCACTGTCCCCTTTCTCCTTTCTGAATCTATCTCACCCGAAGCCATCTCCCCTCGGCACTCCTTTCTCGCCCTGACTGCTCCTTGCTTCGTCCCAATCTTTCCTCCTCCCTTTCACCTGCGTCCTGCGTTCCTACCCGGCTCTCTCCAGCTCCCGGCCTCCCTTCCTGAGCTATGCTGGCCAGTTTGGACGGTCCCCCCTTGTCAGCTAGACTTTCGGGAGGGATGGTGGAGTTTTAAGGTGATTAAGATGCAGTGTATTATCCCCACAGTAGGATAAAGTTCATTTAAAATCTCAATATAATACTAAAATGAAAAGCAAACAAGCTTATTCTTCCTATTGATAGCCAAACTAAGGTGCATACAGTAATGGAGGAAAGGCGAGAAAAAGGTGTGTGTGTGTGTTTGTGTGTGTGTGTGTGTGTGAGAGAGAGACGGAGGTTGACGGATTCTAGGGCAGTCTTAAGAACTTTAGAAAAAAGAAAAGTTGCCATGAGCCGATGGAAACTTTAGAAGTTGATGATGAGTAAGCCGGGGGCTGCGTGATCTCACTCTTCTCATAATTACTAGGTTAACGGTGTGGCTCCGGTCGGGATGGAATGGGATTTGTTTACTGGGCCGGCGTATTTTTAGCTTGTCGGCTCACAAGGACCAGCGCTCAGAGTCTCTTTCTCCCCACTCGTGGTAGTCTTTCTGTCTAACCTAGGTGGCTTCTCTGGGCACAATAAAGATGTAAAAATTTGAAATTAGAAACTGACTGGTGGAATTTTATGGAAGAAGTTCCCCACAAACTTTTCAGGCAGCTTTTCACGAATGCAAAGCCTAGAATTAGCAGGACGTTGACGTTTATTTTCCTTATCTTTTTATACGTACTACGTAACGCTTTGCTTAGAAATTCACATGCTGCTAATTTTTCAGTCTTTGGCCTCTAGTACTGTATATTTAGGAGATTTTTGAGGAGGCTGGATCCCTTTGTCTTTCGGAATCTATTTCAAAGGTGGAAAAGAACAGAGTAGAGAAAGAGGTGGCGGTAAGACTGGCTCCAAAGAGTTGCTAACCCCTAAATATTTAAAAAACAGTTTCTATGCTATGTAACTTCTGAAAACATGTAGAAAATTTTCTTCCTACTAAATGAGATTGCATTCCTGATGGGGAGAAGACTTCAGGGACGGAAGCTGGGTGGCTAGGGAGAATCAGAGGTAGTTAAATATTTGCTGTGTATAACTTTCAAATACATTATGCGCAAACAATGAAGAATTAATTATACGCTTTGTCTTCATTGTTTTTCAAGTAGTTCTTTTAACGTTTAGTAACCAACCTGCTGTGCTAGTCTATTGATATTTTGAAGGCTGAACAAAACTGTAAAATAAATGAACTTGATGTTGCTCCTCTGCAGGCTGAATACCCCCGACCGTTCTAATTTCCACTATTGACCCAGCTTGCCTCAGAGCACCTCCCTGACAAAGTGGCCAGTTACTATGTACTTAGAGATTGCAAATCAATGCAAATATTAGCTCATACTAGGAATAATTAAGAAGGTAAATATGCTGAAAACATATATTCCAAAACCAAAATAGATTTTTTCGATTTTACCCTCATTTTTGACTATCACCACCTTTCTGCCAATAATTATCCGTTAACATGAATAATTTAGAATTGAACAGATATCTGCTTTGGACATTACACTTTCAAGATAGAAGGAAAGATGGAAGGAAGATAGTGCCAAACTAATTTTTTATTGTCGTTGCCTTATTTGACTTATTCCTTGCTTTTAATACTGAAGACTCCCTCGGAAAAAAATGTAAAACTTTGCCAAAGCAAGAGCTGGCTATCTACTGACTTGTATAAGGCCGGGTGACCGGTAATGAATGCTAATCATTAGGTGGCCTTTAGTGGCCTTATGTTGCCAACAACTTGGAAAATTTCCCAAAGCTTTATTTGTTTAATCTTTCTTTTGAGACCCCTATTTAAAAAAAGATTTAATTTGGAGACGAAAATCTAATTTTTAAAAACCACATACACCTTTCCCAGAATCTGTTGATGATCAATAATTGTTTTGATCTGTGTGAGTTGATTGGTGCCAATATTAGTGATGATATCTGGGTAAATTCTATTTATATCTGCATCTAGCAACTCCCTAAGTTGAACTGCATACTTTATTCCAGGGCATGGGGATCAAAGGGGTTGAAGAAGCCTAGGAATGAGTGGAGAGCTGCCTGGTAGTCCACCACTATTCCTAGGTCTCAGGAGACTTTATTTGCAATTTTGAGATTCAATGTATGTAACCAAAATAAGTATTCTGATTGTTATGAGGGCACTAAGTGCCACTTGTCAAAGTTTTGGAGCTCCTGAGTATCTTAAGCATGCTAAAAGACACTGGCCGTTATAGTGTGGGTGTATGTGTATATGAGTAGCACTCTCCTTACCCTAAACACTCATCCCACCAAAGGGAAAATCCTTAAACAGCGCTTTGAAATGTGACCTCAGCAGTATCTTTCCTATGGGAACTTAGGAGCTGTGGAATAGCAGACTGTGGAATCTTTTTTGTAGCCTCTGATAAATTCAGGTAATTAAAAATTTGTGTAACTGGAAGATAGATACAGGGCAGTTTTTCTCATGAATGCCTGAATTCAGTTGACTTTTTAATATAATAGAAGAGAGTTGTTTGTTTGTTTTTAAATAAGACATCCTTGCTGAGTAATGATTGAACACTTCTCTGGATAAAGCAGTCTCCATGCTCCAGTGACAGGCTTTAGGGAGGTATAAAAGATGTAAAGACATGTGTCTTTGCTCTTGGGGTTGAGGGTGGATGGGAAAGGTGGTATATAAATATGGGAAGGCAGACTATTATGAGCTTTAACATTTAGGAAACAACATATAGACAAAAGCAAATTTAACGTGCTGAGAAGACTTGAAGTAACAAAGTAAGAATCAGTGAAATAAATTGGGGAGATTTCTGAGTCAGTAAATTTTGAAATGGACTTGGGAGGCTATGGATGAGTCATAAAGAGGTATGGGCTATTGAGTTAGATGGGTCTTCGTTCAGACCTTGGGGCTGCTTTTTACCATGTGACCTTGGACAAGTTAACTTCTTTTCCTTATCTGTAAAATGTGAGCATTCAAGTAAATGAAATAGTTACTGTGTTGGGAATAAAAGAAAAGAAAGGATCTTCCAAACAGAAAGTATAGAATGTACAGTGTGCAATGATGATATGAATGACTAAGTTGTGAGTGGGGGGAATATATGAGAATGACTGTAGAGAATGTGGGTTGGGCAAGTCATGGGTAGAGCAGGCAAGAGGGTGGAGGGGAACTCAGAAGCCAGACTCTGTTGGGTGTTGATAGAAGGGTCAATAGAATCATTGTAGGTCCTTGAACAAAGGACGGATTTAATGAGAAATATTGAGCCCTTTGGTTCAGGAACTCAGGGACAAGGAATCAGGCAGGCATCCATACATTGTGACTCTTATTTTCTGTACCATCCTAACCTGAAGGGATATAGCCAGGAGGCATAAGATTCCTTGTAGAAGTTTTTGTGTTTACACACCTTACTATGCTGAGCCTGCTTGTGCCTGTCTCGTAGTGCACCAACCTGTGGGGAAGTCTCAAGACTATGGCCGGATTCTCCTCAAGAGCTTATAGTAAGGACAGCATTATGTTTCAAGTGCATTTAACTCTCAGTTGTCTCTGCTAATGTAGGGAGCACTGTTGTAGGTAATTCAGAACTTAACAAAGACATTTCTTGGTTATTTTCAACTGTGTTTTTTTAGGATTATACCTTATCCCTTTATTTTCTCTAAGAAATAGTTTTAGATAAGAAAAATTACTAAACTGTTATTTGTAGTGACCCACTATGAGTTTAATTCTTTGCTAGGTGCTATGGAGGATTAGGAAAAATGACAACTTTGCTCCCAGACTGGAGTACAGTGGCGCAATCTCAGCTTACTGCAAGCTCTGCCTCCCAGGTTCATGCCATTGTCCTGCCTCAGCCTCCCGAGTAGCTGGGACTACAGGCGCCCACCACCACGCCCGGTTAATTTTTTGTATTTTTAGTAGAGACGGGGTTTCACCGTGTTAGCCAGGATGGTCGCGATCTCCTGACCTCTTGATCCGCCTGACTCGGCCTCCCAAAGTGCTGGGATTACAGGCGTGAGCCAGTGTGCCTGGCCGAAAATACATTATTTTTTAAACCAGATTTATTTTCATTTTTGGGGATCATACTAATATTGAAATAAATTTGCATTTCTAAGCTTATATTACCTGATGGCGGGGAGAGTACACTGATGATGAAGAACAGTCATTCTTGCATTAAAGATTTGGCCTTAGAAATCCATAAAATGAATAATCCATTTGTAGATAATTAAGACTAGACTACACTGAATATGTTGATAGACCAATTTCTTTTCAAAATCTGTATGGATCCAATGTGGCCTCCTAGGCTGTCTGTCTTATGTCTGAGAATGACTGGCAGGTGATGCTTGTGTTCCAGCCAGAATGAGCCTTCATTCACAGTATCTGGACGAATGCCACTACATTATGTTGTGTTGTTGAAGATTAAGCCGGCTTTCTCAAAGGACTTGTGCTTTGTAGAGGCTCTTCCAGATATCAGCTTCATTGAAAGTCTGTCAGACTTTTCCTCCTGTAGGAAAGTTGTTTGAAAGTATGTCCAATTAAAAAAAAAAAGGAATGGGCAGAAGTGTCCACATTTAAGAAGTAAACAAAATCACATGCCATTCTTTCATCCTTTTTTTTTTCTCCAGTTGACTTGCTTTTCTCCATCTCTGCCACCCGCCCCCACCTCTTTATAATCATTACCAAACCGTGATGTCACGAGCACAGGATTATTATTTACTTCTTGAGTCAGGAGATTGTAGTATTTCTGAGCTAGAAATCAGGTGGAAAAGTCAGAAATCTTATTTTATACAACTAGATAGGGATTATTTTCAACTGTGTTTTTTTTAGGATTATACCTTAGCCCTTTATTTCCTCTAAGAAATAGCTGTAGATAAGAAAATTACTAAACTGTTATTTGTAGTGACCCACTATGAGTTTAATTCTTTGCTAGGTGCTACGGAGGATTAGGAAAAATGACAACTTTGTGTCCTTGGAGAGTTTACAGTCCAGTTGGGAGTAAGAAGAATAAAAAGGAATGAATACTTGCTGAGCCTCTTAATATGCCACACAAAATTTTAAAATGTGAAACTATATTGTTAGTTGCATAGTGCAGACTTCATACCGTAGGTATTTGGGGAGAGGAGTACTCAGGTAGTTATGTCACACAGGAATTACAACTCATTTCAGATCTTAATAAAAAAAATAGGCCAGGCACGGTGGCTCACGCCTGTAATCCCAGCTACTCAGGAGGCTGAGGCAGGAGAATCACTTGAACCCAGGAGATGGAGGTTGCAAAGAGCCGAGATAGCACCACTGCACTCCAGCCTGGGTGACAGAGCAAGACTCTGTCTCCAAAATAAATAAATAAATAAATGAATGAATAAATGTTATTGTATTAGGTACAAGGGATGAAGATGAAGAGGATAACAAAACATTTCATATTGGAGCTGAAAGGGATCAAGCAAAAGCCTGGAAACAGGACTATACCTGAGATGTTCTTGGGGCGGTGAGGAGACTAACCTGAGTGGCAGTGAGCAGTAGTGAAATGAAGGTGGGTAGGTTGGTTTGGAGCTATGTTTATAGAGGGTTTTAAAAAGCTAGGCTTATAAGTTTATACATATATATATATATATATATATATATATATATTTATTTATTTATTTATTTTTTGAGACAGGGTCTTGCTCTGTTGTCCAGCTCAGGCTGGAATGCAGTGACACAGTCTTGGCTGACTGCAACCTCCGCCTCCTGGGTTCAAGTGATTCTCGTGCCTCAGCCTCCTGAGTAGCTGGGATTACAGGCATGCACCAGCATGCCCAGCTAATTTTTGTATTTTTAGTAGAGACAGGATTTCACCATGTTGGCCAGGCTGGTCTCAAACTCCTGACCTCAAGTGATCCGCCCACCTTAGCTCCCAAAGTGCTGGGATGACAGGCATGAGCCACCGTGCCCAGTCAACTTTATATTTTAAATGGTAGAAGATTTTTGAATAGAATAGCAGTATGATGATACTAATACACAGGTTGGCTGGGAGGGAATGGAGATTGACACTGGGGGTGTGTGAAGTGATGAGGCCCGAGTTAGAGTTGTGGAGGGTAGGCTAAGGAGAGGAAAGAGTGAAAAAGAGACTGTGAAGGAAAAATGGAAATTAATGAGGGGTGGATGTGGGAGATGAAGAAGGGTGATGAGTCAACTACGACTGTGACACGTTATGCCTGGGTGTCTGAGACATTGAGTGAAATAAAGAAGTTAGGAAGCTTTCCTCATTTTAGGGAAATATGATGAGTATACTTTGCGATGTGTTGGATTTAAAGTGGCAATGAAATGTCCAAATGAAGGCTGTCCTGGGTGTGAGCTGGGGTAAAGATGGGGGTAGGTCTGGAAATGCAGTTTTGCAGTTCATGGCCTAGATGTGGTAGCTGTAGCCAAGAGAATTAATAAGCTCTCTGAGGACTAAAGTTTAGGGAAAGAGCAGAAGGGCAAAGAAAATGGTACTGATAAACCTAAACACGTCTAAACCTAAACATGTCTCCTATCTTGTAAACACCGTCCTAGGCACTGAGATGGAGGTAAGGGAGACAAGGAACCCACGAGGAGTGTATGGGTCTAGTGGGAGGAGACAGATATGTAAATATATAGATAGAATGAAGTGTGATAGATGCTGTGATAGAAGTATGCAGCAGGGAGAGTGGGAGCCCAAGGGTCAGTTCTGCCTTGGGCACGCTGAGGTTGGAAAGAGCCTCCCTGAGGAGTTAGCATTTGAGCTGAGTCTTGAAAGATGAATTAAGGATATACTCTACAGATGACGAATTACATTCCAGTCTGAGAAAATACCATGAACAAAAGCTTAAAGGAATGAAGGCCAGACTTCTTCAGGTAACTTTTACTTAATCATTATGGCTGGAGGATGGGATGGAGGGCAGGCTGAAGAGGTAGGCAACGCTGGATTATACAGAGCTTCATCTTTTTTTTTTTTTTTTGAGACAGAGTCTTGCTCTGTCACCCAGGCTGGAGTGCAGTGGCACAATCTCAGCTCACTGCAAGCTCCGCCTCCCGGGTTCACGCCATTCTCCTGCCTCAGCCTCCGGAGTTGCTGGGACTACAGGCGCCCGCCACCATGCCCGGCTAATTTTTTGTATTTTTAGTAGAGGCGGGGTTTCACCATGTTAGCCAGGATGGTCTTGATCTCCTGACCTCGCGATCCGCCCGCC